>NC_134479.1:40100699-40226306 GCF_964194025.1 Convolutriloba macropyga | reverse complement strand
AGAAGCAGTCAAGATTATATGGTCAATTTATCAGTTGCACCTTCTTGAAGACAAACCAGTAGAAAAATGGTGGCAACAAAGCTTTAGATATTGCTGCAAAGAAAGCCTGTGGCACACTCACAGTAGAGTTTTTTGTTGGAACACCAACCAGTGATGTAGTTACGCGTGACAGAAACTTACGCACTCCTGTTTGAGAGCACAATTAGTTTTCTGTAATATCTGAAGCAAAAACGCATTACAGGGTGGAAAATTGAAGTAAAACATTTGACAAGAGAAGCGATAGTTGCCGATCATGTGCTTATTGCTATCCCTGGCAGCGGCAACGGCAACGAGGACCCTGGCAACGGCAAAACATCAGGCGTAATTAAGAAAAAAAGGTCAATTCTTTTCACTATCAAAAACTCTAACTATCAAAAAATAAAAACTCTAACTACCAAAAGCTCTAACTGTCAAAATATTTATTTAGTCCATTGGTCACTTGTTGGAGCACCCATGTCTGTAGACACTAAACAGCGCATATACATCAACCCTCGTGAAACTTTGGACGTTCTTGTCAGAGTCTGACAAATTATTCCTTCTCGATGAGTAACCGGACAATTTTATTGTAGTTTGTATCTCTACATCAACACAAGAGGCCTTGACTGATTTCATGCATCCTATATTGCCGTTTTAATTTCGTTCAAGATGATCATAGAACATCAAAGTAGAAAAAATGTTTTTAGCATAGAAGATTTCTATCTTCTACTTTTACAATGAAAAAAGTTACAACAACAGCCGATGGATAATTTGGAAATAATTTATTTACTAAATGCTTTTTCTCGGAAGTTTTTTTTGTTAAAGGCTCAATTTCGTTTGGTTTGTATAAGAATGAAAACGATGTACAAATAACGTTTCGAAAAGGATATGATGTGAGGAATTTACTCTTCTAATCAGTAAGGCTTGTTTTTAAAACAGCGGCTGAGATAAAGACTATATCTTTTGTTTCACACTCCAAATTCGATTTTTGGAAAATTGTTTTTACCAAAAAAGAGCCATATTGTCTACTTCAAATATCCATTTTTTTCTCAGAATTAAAATTAACACAATCATTAAGTGAAAGGAGATAATCATACCCAATAATAATGTTTAAGTTTGAAGAATCTATGTCCAAATCAAGATAATGACGGGTAATTTTTCCTGGGCGCTTGAAAAGTTTTGTTTGTAATACTCGTTCTGAATGGTTGCCTCTTAGACTTTGTATATCGTATAACTATAGTTAAGAGTTTCAGAAGACACCAGGTTGAACATTTCAAATATGTGCAGAGACAGTTTTTTATATATCTTTGAAAGACGTTTTCTCAGAAGATTTTGGTGACTGATCAAGGGCAGCAAAAACCTTATATATATATATATATATATATATATATATATATATATATATATATATATATGTATATATATATATATATATATATATATATATATATATATATATATATTGTGGTTTTGTTTTTTTTCTAAAAATTCCTGTTTGTGCTGGATGCAACTAAATTTTGGATGTCTTGAATTGATTTGAGGTTCAGTATTGCCATTATAAATTGGAAAAAAACATTGGAACTGACGAAAGTACACAGGTGTACGTTCAATAATTGCTTCAGCCAGTTTTGTCTTTTTAATCTCCTCCCGTTAAGTTTAGTTTTTTCTCCTACTTTATCCCTCTCTGAGGGTTGTTGATTTGATATTATGAATCCACTCCTACGATTTTGAGCACGTCTTTGGGCTAAATTTCGACTGGAAATTCTATTGTCACGTATTGTGACGTCACCACCGATATCAAAACGGGGTAAACAAATGGTAATTGGGGGGACGTACCACGTATGACCATACCTGTATTTTTTCTTACTACTGAGATGGAAAAGCAGGAAGCGAACGATTCCAAAAATATACTACCAGACATTAGAGAAAAAACGCCCGTAGAGCAACTACTCTTCCTATATCAAAATGCAAAAATATAAAAAACTCAACGGTTTTTTCAATGTTTAAACTTCTGGATTCCTCCAGTGGATGTAGGAGGCAGGCAGTAACTTTTACTTTTAGCCTATATTAAATGAGGGAGGGAGCTACAAAGTCCACTAGATTCATGAGTGCATAAATGAAACTTTGCATTGAGGCACAAAGGTTAAAAACGAGTGAAAATTTTGGATTAATCGAATGTAATTACCTCGGAATTACTCGGAATTGAGTTCATATTACAGATGTTTTTTTTAAAGCGGATTCGTTCAGAATCTGTGATCCAAATAATTTTAAACAAAAATCATTTAATCGTGACAGCTGAATTGGTTCAATTATTGCCCTCCATTAGTAAGACGGATCATTCGAACATAGTCATAATGGTAAATAATTTTTTTAATTGATTGCCAAATTTTAATGTGATATATCGAGAAGTAGCGAACTTAGCAACTTAAGTTAAAACTTCGATATATAAAGAAAACTTTCTTATCTGATATTTGGTGAAGTGAAATTGAATAATGTCTTCTAATTTGAACCAAATCGTCGATTCAAGTTTGTTCACACCACAAGTTTATCAATGTACATAAACCATAAATTTGTGAGATAGATTCGACCTTCCCACCACCAAACACGATCATTAACCAACTCTCCGACCCTCCCAGTAGATAGCAATGACATGTTCTCAGGTAGGGCGAACAATGTGTTAAGTGCAAAAAACTGCACTAGTACTTGCCATATACGGCAAGGGGAAAAACTTGTTCACAACTAAGGTGTAACGTAACACATATCAGTTTATCTATATCTAGAAGGATCTGTAAATTTTCATACTGTTACGGACTATAAATACCTGTGAAATTTTGTACATTTAGGCCATTTTGAATTCAATTATTAAAATAATAAAATTCTTGTTACTCGTGCTCGAGACCACGACAATGGTGTCCAGACCACCAAACGACCGACAAACCTTGGATCTGCAAAATGCTGAATCCTGTACTGCGTGGATCATGTCTTTTGTGGCGAAATGTCGCGCAGAGAAGAAAGAAGATAAAGTCAACAACGACGGTACGATTGTGGACCTACAGGTAACAAATCTCTTTCTTAGTATATGCGGCCAGGACGCACTTCTTAAACTTAGGAGACTTATGAGCACTAAAAAATTGTTAGACACTCCTTTTAAAGAGATCAGACTAGCTAGTCAAAACTATATTTCACCTAAGGAGAGAGTAGTAACGGCAGAAAGGGCTAAATTTCTGTCCGCTGTCCAAGGCGTTGGAGAATCTGACGACGATTTTCTGGCGCGCCTCAGAGAAGAAGCACGTTATTGTGACTTCGAAAAACTTCAAACAGTAACCAACCCTGAGGAAGAGTTGGTGAAAATAAAATTTATCTCAAGTTTGAGAGACCCTGAGGCCAAATTAAGACTATTAGACGGCACTAAAACTCAGCCAACGATGTCTCTGTCTGAAATGACAGTAAGCTTACAGTTCAGAAGTCAAGCAATGGTTTTTGCGAGTTCCTCAACAGGTAATAGAACATTTGTAATAAAAAAAGAAGTGGGATACAACTTCAAAAAGACCTTCAGAAAACCTAGTGAAAAGTCCACTGGTAATAAGGGCAATGGTAATTTGTGTAACAGATGTGGAGGTAAGCCACACAGCAGCAAGCCGTGTCCGGCCTTGAAAAAGAAATGTAACACCTGTGAATAATTGGGGCACTTTTCAAAAATGTGCAGAAGTAAAACCCAGCCTAAGTCAGGTAAGTCTGACCAGCACAACAATTCCTGCGAGGAAAGGGGTAAGTTGCCTGGTCAAACATCATCCGAAATGGAGATAGGAATGTACTATGCACGAGAAAACTTGTTTAACATGTCGGTGACATGGGAGTACATTACAGTAAAAGACCATAGAATAAAAATGCAAGTTGATACCGGTGCTGATAGCACCGTGATATCATCCTTAATCTGGACTGAGCTTGGTAAACCTCAGTTAAATGGGAAAGTCAGACGTCTTGAGGCCTATGATGGTCATCAACTGACGCTTCTGGGATCACTAACATGTGATGTTGAGTGGAACGGAAGCAAGTATAGGCAACAACAACTAGCAGTTGTGCAATCCGACAAAAAATTTGGGCCACTTGGGAGAGACATACTACCCCAAGAAAGCATCAATGCAGTGAGTGACGAAAGACTACCTAAGGTCAAAGGATACAAAGCGCATGTGAAACTCACATCGGGATCACAGCCAATGTTCTGCAAAGCCAGAAGGATACCTCTACCTCTCCAAGACAGGGTCAAAGAGAAGCTTGAGACAATGGTACGACAGGGCATCCTGGAGCCAGTACAACCTGGTTGGGTCACAAATGCATCACCAGTAGTGTGGCAGCGGAAGAAAAATGGAGCTCTGAGACTATGCGTGGACCTCAAAGTTCACATCAATGGCAAAGTTATGGACGAGGACTATCCAATCCCAGACATGGAGATCATTTTTCATAATCTCCATTGGGCCCCTTACTTTGGAAAAATTGACTTATCTGATGCATATTATCAAATTGAGCTGGACAAGGATGCAAAAGAAATATGCACAATCAACACATCGCAAGGATTGTTCAAGATGTGCAGGCTTCCTCAGGGCCTAAAGAACTCTTCATCAAACTTCCAGAATTGCATTGAGTCAACTCTCAAAGGAATCAACGGTGTGGTCATTTTCCAATACGACGTTCTGGTATATGGAACAGAAAAGATCAATACGAGAAACGAATGCTTGCAGTCAAGAGTTGGCTACGTGAAAAAAATTTCACCATCAATGAGAAGAAATCCAACTCAAAACCAGTTTCAAGCGTAAGTTTTCTTGGTTACTCTGTTTCCAAAGAAGGAACAGCACCCGATCCTAAACATGTTGAGAAAATCAAAAATGCAAAGCCGCCATCAAATATGAAACAACTCGAGTCCTTTGTTGGCTTAGCAATTTTTTATGGTCGAATGATACCGGATTTTGCAATCAAAATGCTACCCCTAAACGCAATTCGAAAAGAAGAATTCAGATGGGACAAGGAAGAGCAAAATGCTTTTGAAAACATCAAAAACGAGTTATGTGCTAACCCTCTTGTACAGCCTTACAGCTTGACAAAGGAAGCAACCGTGACAACAGACGCCTCAGAGAAAGATATAGGCGGGGTACTCTCACAAGAAGGACATCCTGTGATCTACGTATCAAGAAAGTTGTCACAAGCCGAACAAAATTACTCTAATATTGAGCGAGAGGCACTTGCAATCGTCTTTGTGTCCACAAGACTGAAACAATTCCTACTCGGAAGAAGGTTCACTCTACAGACTGACCACAAACCTCTCAAATATCTCTTCGCCCCAGACGAAGAAATTCCGAAAACAGCATCAGCTAGAATTACAAGATGGGCGATAGCGCTGATGGGATTTGACTTCGAATTGAAGTATACACCTGGAGAACAGATCCCCCACGCTGACGCTCTGAGCAGACTAGACTTTGATGATGACGATGACAATGATCGAGTCTGCTTTGCTCTTGAAAGTATAAACTTCGTCCAATCCGACCTGGTGACACAGTCAGATATCAAAACTGAGCTGGGATCGAATCGAGTCTTTCAAGATGTCATCAAACGAATAAAAAGTGGCATCTGGAAACAGTGCTCAGAAGCAGAGAAAGGATTTGAACAACAGAAAGACGCCTTGACCATTCACAATGGAATCATCTTTCGAGGAGTTGTGCCTTTCATTCCACCCAAACTAAGACCCATGGTGATGGCCAAAACTCATGAGACTCACCCAGGCAAAAATGCACCTGAAACAGCAGTTCGAATGATGGCTTGGTGGCCCGGCATCAGTCAAGATGTTTTTCGATATGTTAGTAAATGTAAGGAATGCCAAGAAAACAGGCCTAGCCTGGGGAAAACAGTATCTACTTGGCCGGAAGCTGAAGTTTGGGAAAAACTCCACATGGACTGGGGCTACGTTAAGGATCAAAGTAATATCAAGGTGATAGTAGACGCGGGATCAGGTTGAATAGAAGCCTTCCCCGCGGGTAATAGAACCTCACAAACAGTGAAAGTGTACTTGAGTCAAATCTTTGCAAGATTTGGGATACCAAGAACATTAGTATCAGACAATGGTCCTGAGTTTGTGAGCAGTGATCTAAAGCAATGGTGTGAATCACTTGGGATTAAAAAGATGGAATCTCCCATCTGCCATCCAAGAGCAAATGGGATTGCTGAACGAGCGGTCCAAACAGTGAAACGGGCTATTCAAGCCTGGAGTCCAAATCTGAATGTGTCATTTGGCGCTTTCCTACAGCGGGCTTTAATGACACATCGGAACACTTCCAAGACGCGGGGCAAAACTCTTGTAGAACTGCTACTGGGACGCAAAATAAGACTTCCAGCAGTCACTGATTTTGATCTGTGTGAACGAGTCCTCTTCAAACCGACGAACAGTTCACCAACGGTTCCAGCTACTTTCACTATCCGTAAAGGAATGAAAACTTCGTTCATCCAGCTGGAGAATTCAAACAAGACAGTTCTTGTTAGTGGGAACCAAATTGCACGGTTGGAACCTGACGACATCAAGACTGAATCTACTGACTCACAGTCTGAGAGCTGTAGGGACGACATAGCGACATAGACGTGGCATCACCCAACTCTACTGAAAAAACCTCAGTAGTTGAAGTGGAACAACCTTCAGTGGCCACGAGAACTTCAAGCAGAAATAAAAAACAACCAGAAAGATTTGGAGAAGCTAATCCTACAAACCTGCTTAAAAAAGGAGGGAGGATGTGATATATCGAGAAGTAGCGAACTTAGCAGCTTAAGTTAAAACTTCGATATATAAAGAAAACTTTCTTACCTGATATTTGGTGAAGTGAAATTGAATAATGTCTTCTAATTTGAACCGAATCAACGATTCAAATTTGTTCATGCCACAAGTTTATCAATGTACATAAACCATAAATTTGTGAGATAGATTGGACCTTCCCACCACCAAACACAATCAGTAACCAACTCTCCGACCCTCCCAGTAGATAGCAATGACATGTTCTCAGGTAGGGAGAACAATGTGTTAAGTGCAAAAAACTGCGCTAGTACTTGCCATATACGGCAAGGGGAATAACTTGTTCACAACTAAAGTGTAAATTAACACATATCAGTTTATCTATATCTAGACGGATCTGTAAATTTTCAAACTGATACGGACTATAAATACCTTTGAAATTTTGTACATTTAGGACTTTTTGAATTCAATTATTAAAATAATAAAATTCTTGTTACTCGTGCTCGAGACCACGACAAAACAAAAATCATTTAATCGTGACAGCTGAATTGGTTCAATTATTGCCCTCCATTAGTAAGACGGATCATTCGAACATAGTCATAATGGTAAATAATTTTTTTAATTGATTGCCAAATCAAAGATTACATAATCGCGGTAAACAAACAAAATTGAGTGTTGGAAGAGAAATTACATTAAAAGCCCGGGTCTTCTGGAGGTTGTTTTCCTGAAGCGCATGTTTTCACAAAATCATTTCTTTGCAGACAATCTCAAACTACTATTATTTTGAAACGCCGTCTGGAGATACCGACATGATCTTTGCGCGGCGGAAAACTGGGTGAGATGGTTCAAAATGGACGTGGCCGTAGACAAAAATTCCCAAGTTGCATTTTGATGAGCTGAAGTCGATGCGAAACAACTGGGTATTAGGCTGAAAAGTGAGATTGCAATCAAGATCTTAGAAGTTACCGTCAACAGATACTTTTCTTGGAGACCTCATCTGGATTTCAGATTTCACAAGCAGGTCGACTTCAGCAAGAATTTAAACTGGTATTGGAGTGGAATATGGGTTTGATTTGTACAAATTGCTGTTACTTTCTGTTCTTATTTATGGCTTCAACTGTGTTTGGCCAACGAAAAAGACCTCAGTGAAATTGAACGTTGCCGAAACAGTTGTGAAATTCATCACAAGGAGCAGAGATTCCAGCTAAACCAATCAGTCGAGACTCTTGAATAATCATCAATTACTGATGTTTATCAATCTCAGAGACGTTTTACTTCTTGAGAAACTGGTCGATGACGTTAACTCTGATACTGCCTGCGGTTATACATGATGACTTTCGACAACTTGCAGTTTTGAAACTATCAAAAAACGCACTGAAAAGAAACACATTGAATTTGTGTTGAGATCATGCAGAATAGTAGACAACGCGCGAAGTACAAATATTTTTTGCCTAACTGCTAGAATAAATTGAAATCTGGAGAAGTTGTGGATATATGACAAGGAAAATTGTTTCATATCCAGCATCTGCACACAGAAAATAGCTATCGATTGTAACACTTGCAGAAAAAACAGGACATTGTTTTAATGAAACCGATAGGGCTCCAGTGCCATCAGCTACGAGCTAAAAATCCACAACAACAACAACAAAACGACTTGGGCATCTTGATAATAATTAATACTGGCGAATTTGGAGATAACTTTTGATTTTGAGTTTCACTAAGCTTTTGCGCCATTGATGCCGTCAAAAGCCTGCCTGCTCAAAATTGCGTTTGAAATAATCATATCTTGCAATTTTGTTCTTCGATTAAACTAAAAAAATCTAAAAATAAGCATTTGCTTCATTTTGAAGATAATATAACCTGAAACACAGTGTAGGAGACTGCAGACTGCTAACATAAACAGAGCTTAGGAAATAATCTTATTTTGGGTTCAAAAGTTTAGTTGAAAGACAATTAAAAATTCGACCGTAATTGGGGATATATTTTCCGTAAAAATCTCAAAGAGCCAGAACTATACAATCTGATCTGAACTACAGACGGATTTTAGTTGTTATTATTTTTCTCTAATTTAACAATTTTGTTATGTGAAAGATTTTTCGCAAAAATCAACTGATTTAAAAAAAATTTAAATTTCTTTTTCCGTTCAAAAAGCAAGTCATCAATGAAAAAAAAACGGAGAAAAACTAGAGGCCTTTAGCCTAAGAAAAAAAGAATTTCGAGCTTCGATTTTGAGAAACTATTGACCTAGAGGAACAAAACCATAATTTAATTTCACAAAAAAGGATTTCTGGTATTCAGAAGCTTTAGGAATTGGGAATAATTATTTCAGCAGCTGTTGGGAAATGAAATTAATTACTTTGGTAACAGAAAAGAAAAAAGTTTATAAACCAAACAAGGGACAGAATGTGATTCCACTCTAAGTGCTACTAATACTAGCCGCATACGCTTTACTGAAGATTATCAGAAAATTCTTCTGATTGATTTCATGAGAATATTCAATTGTCTGTCATTTTAGGGCAATCAAAAATTTTTATGAGATACCAGCAGATTATTTTTCATAGAGAAAAGTTCAAGTCTGAAGAGAAGTTAAACAAGGTGATAAAATAGCTAGTCCACTGCAAAATCTGCACATAAAACTGCAGGTGAGTAGTGCAAACCGAAAAAATTCATTGACAGTCTTTGAACCAAAAGGATGTAGCATCAGATTTTCGTCACAAAAAATTTCTCCAGAAAATTAGAAAAAAAATTGGAATCAACCCTACACAGAATTTTCAAACATATATAATTTCAATCAAATCAATGAATATTTGAGATGCATTTTTCCGTAGGTATTGATGCACATACCGAAAAACTGTCAGAAAATTGCGCATGTGGAAAAGATTTAATGTTGCGCAAGCTCTTAATTATCCAACAAAAGGCATATTGGAGACAATGAAGTCTGCGAGTCTTTTTGCCACCCTGCTCAGCTAGATTTGCAATAATTTTGAACTCGAGACCTGTATTCAAGTTTTGTAAGGTGATACTTTCTCAAATGTTTCAGCGAAAGTACATTTTTTGAAACTGTTTATTTTGTATGATAAGAGATGCTCGAAAGGTGGAAAATTTTTCAACAAATACCACGAGTCCGTTAAAAAGGATGTCGAAATACGCTGACAAGATAAACGAAATAAAGAAAACCGACTTGAATTTCATATCAGCAATGAGAAAGGAAATTGGTGTTTTGGATATGATTATTAACATAAAGGACAGAAATAAGTTTAGAGCATTTGCATATCTTCTTATTCTGCATCCGTTGCTTACGCTATGAACCCATTTGTTGAGGCTTCGATAGGAAATGAGTAGAGGACCAGTGACTAGCAGTGTATTCAGTTTTACTGCAAAAACGCTCTAGGAGCCGCGTCAGAATCGCACAAAATTGCTAGACTCGAACTAAATATTAAACCACTCTTTCGAGCAACAACACTACAGATATTATTGTTCTTGATTACACGTTTAGAACTTCGGCAGTTTGCGAGACAAAATTCGGCTGCATAGGAGTGCAAAGAACTTTGTGGGCATCCATTAAAAAGCTTCTTGTCTGTCAGAATCTTGAAATGTTGACTCATAAAAGTAGATGCAAAAGTTTTTGATGTTTATTAATATCCCAGATAACAATAACCTATGCAACTCCAACAATTCTTTGTAGCTGTCTTTGAAACTATGTTTTTTGTTAAAAAATTGCTAATCAAGAACAAATTTCGCCTGATTTTCCTTTTGTATTTTTGCTTTCTATGTGTGCAGGAGTAGATGAGCCGCTTTACACCAAGATAGATTATAATTTGTTCGTCTAGAAATGTTTAAGGAACCTCTTGAACAAAGTACCTGTATTCAATAGATAAGAAGTCCTGTGCTCATTTACCAATCAGCTATTCCTAAATTCCATGACAAATTTCTCTCGCAGAACTCCTCTTCAATGTACACAAAAATCGTTGTCATTCCGTTGTCGACTATCATAAAATATCCCCATATGAGTTCATTAATGACAACAAGTGTTTGTTGTATTTATTATATGTCAATTTAAATCTTCAATTTTTTTTCTGCCGAGTACTGCTTTCTGTTGTAATCAATCTCATCCAAAAAACAAAATTAAATTTTTTATCTCTGAATTAAAATAAATTCTCTGCTTTAAAATGAATTTTGTTTAAGTTCTCAAACTCTACTGCTAGTTTTTATCATATTTAGCAGTCATGCTTTTTTGACGGATGTTCAATTCTCATTTGTTTCTCAGTTTCTGGTAATCAACCCTTGCGCGAACATTAAAGTTCTGTACGCAGTTTTGTAATGGCGGCACACGATACAATTCTTGCTCCATATACTCTGCAGCCAAGCACTGACGATGATATTGAGGAAACAAACGTTGCAACCAACACGGCCCCTCAAAACGCTTGACCTCTTGACAGAAAACTATCCAGTCATATCTGAGATTTCTCGCCCAACATCAAAGAATAGATCTTAAAAGGAGCTGAGCCAGTTTTGCGAAAAAGTTATCCAAGATTGAAAATGAACGTAAAGGACCGAGCAAAAATTTCAGAGGAACTGATATTGATAGTGGTGACTGTTAACTTAATTGGGAATTAGTCTGTGACATGGAAAATTTTCGCGAATCCCTGTCAGCTACATTGCAAAAACTTTCCATTCTACTCAAGAAATAGAGAAAACGCAAAAAACATAAGCAAATGCCGTGTTTTCCTGCATGGGGGCAAAAACCGTGAGCAACAAACCTTGCTATGAAACTCGCAAAAAATATTTTGAAAAATTACTAGGTAGCAATGACACAGATTTGAACGAAGCACTCCTAGGCTAATCTATTCTCTGTCTGAGGCTACCACGGTATAACACGTGTAACTGGGAATAATAATACCTCTAGTTTCGCAGAGCTTGAGGGAAAACTAGACACCTAATTAACATTGTGTTACTTCAACGATGCAATGCGGCACCCAGAGCCTAGAATATTGCTCCATGTTTGAAGTACAACGCTTCTCTGCTGTCATCCTAAATACGCTGCTCTAATTTTTCAAAGTTGGAATTTCACTGTTCCATCCATACGGTTGTATCATAACTGTTTTAGTAGTAGTAATTGCATTAGACTCAAGTCCAGATTGATGTGCGTTTAGGACAACAAAAACGAATGACATGAACGACAAAAAATACAATAACTTTTGATAAAGTGTGAGCTACAATGGTTCAGCTTGTAGCAAATTTACTTTCGAGTTTGATGTGGTTTTTTAAGGACTTTTTAAATAAGGTTTGTGGCATATCAGAGAGCATGGCTTTCACTCTTCTCTTTTGATTTACAATTCTAGTAGCCCGGAAGAAAAAATTGCTCTCTGAAAAAGTTTTCACAGCAGAAGGTATGAAAAATAACTTATTTGAAAATGAACAATTCGGCAAAGCGGCATATGATAGGTTAGAGCTGAGATCAACATTGCCGTTATGCGGTTTATGCAAAGTTTGACGTCGTCTCTATCCATAGAGTAATAGACTGGTAGCGCCAAAATTTTCTAATTCTGAAACACAAAATGAAATGTTTGTGGTCCCTGGCACAACTTCAGGAGTTGGTATGTAACCAAATAGGAGCAGCATAAAGAAGATAGGAAAAATGAGCACTTTGTAAGGTAATGTTTTTTCTACTGCTACATATGGAGAACTGATTTTGCGTTTTAGGAATTAAAAAACTATTACATTTCTGAAGTTTTGATTTGGGGTGAGGTTTCCAAATAAATTGTTGGCCAATAATAAATTATAATAAATTATTAATACATAAATCTTCAATTTGACTAGTGAACGGTAAATATTCCGTGCCAGTAGAAACTTTTTTATTGTTTTGCCATGACCACCGAAACGGATGTCTTTGCTTTTGAAAGGGTCTTGAAAAAGTTAAATTTTGTTTTTACACCAACTAAATAAAAAAACCTATATGTTTCTGGAAAAAGAATTTTTGTTGAGACATTAAAAATTTCCGATCGTCCGCAAACAAATAGTAATTGCTGTTTCAACGTCGCCAGCAATGTCATATTTCAATAATATGAACAAAAAGATGCCCAGAACACGGCCTTGCAGTACTTCAGGGCTAGCTCGTAAAGGCGTTTAAAGCGGCTGGTTGATCTTAACAGTTTTATAACGAATCATTAGACATGATTAGGCAAAGTGCAGGAAACCTAAATCTAACCCAATTTTCATTAATGGAGAAGAGTTTATGACGGGGGAAAAGAGACGAATGGAAATGAATAGAGACCACTGGAGACTTTTTATCGACTGCCGAAGAAACTGATTCGAGATATTCTATCATTTAGCTCACAGTACTAGGTGCCTTTGTGAAACCATTCTGCCCATTCTCAATCAGAAACCTAATTTTGGGTAAGGTACATTGGTCTGTAGTTTGCACCGATTTGTGGAGGGGGTAATGTAAGTTTTTTCCTAAACAGTCGGACCAAGATTCTTTTTTTTGCAAAACGCCGTTGAATAGATCAAAAACACGAGCAGAAATAAAGTCTGCGTTGCGATGGAGCGGAACATATGTACGCTATCAGCACCAGTAGAACTAGAATCACCATACGCCATGATATATCGAATGATGTCAAGCAAAAAAATAATAGGGTTACGCAAAATAAGAAGATGTTGACCCAAAGGAGCAGTATTTGATTTTCTAGTCTTATTGGTTAGGACAAAAGCAAAGTAGTTTTTGAAACTAGCGCTTTCTTTCAATTCGAAGGAAAATTTTCACTTTCCAAAAGATTACATATGGCACTGTAGAATTAAAACCAACAATTTAGAGTAATTTGCAACAATATCTTGTATCCCTGAGGTCAAAGTCGTTGAAAAAAATTCCGTGTCAATACATCAAGGCATTGATTGAAGTCATTGATATTTTATATAAAATGGAATTGAAGGGTATCTGGCAAGCTTTCTAATATAGTGCACCTTTTCTGGTTTAAATGTTGTGTAATGTGTAAAACAGTGGCAATTCGCATCTAATGATACCATTAGTTTCAATTGAATTCTTAAACGCCTTAATAAGCAGGCAATACCAGGTTTCAGAATAGGCAGGATTGATAGAGTTATTCTGCGACAATAGATCAAACAGAGAAGTGAGCTATTGAATGTGCGGACATTGAAAGAAGACTTAGAAAGAGAGTTATGGAAATGTATGGATAGGTTGGAAAAATTAAAGTATAAGTAGATGGGGTAATGATCAGAAAACAGACATTTGGGGGCTGTTGCCAATAGGTTATCAATAATGGACAGAACAAGATCACGAAATGAAAAATGTCTCAACCACAAATTGAAATAAGGCAGTTTCTGTTATAAGTTTGAAAAATCTCCATGCAAATGATAAGGTAGACCAACAATTTGTCCAGACAATGGAGGAAAAAATAAAATTTTCTACTGTAGTATTACGAGAGCCGTTACAAATGAGCGGATAATTAATCCCGCATTAGAGCGAACGTATTTAGGCGCTAATTAACCATTCTTTCGCCGCGCGCTAAACAAACTAACGCTTGTTAAGACTACCAGTACACAAGTATTTAAACAACTCAGTTCGACTTATTTAAATAACACAACTTTAGGCCTGGATCTCCTCGCTTATATCCAGGATAGAAAATGTACGTTGTTGAACGTAGGCGGCCTGTAAAACCACAGTTTCTTTTGATTTAAATTACTTCTGCTTTTGACAGTTGCAATGCAGATCTTTCCCCCCAAGTTCAATAAAGATGAAGCAGATTGCTTCAGGGGAAAAGACAATAGAGTCTCATAAAAAGCCCCCAAGAAAACCATAATTGTTGCGGTTTTAGAAGAGGGGAAAAGCAGAATACAGGCGCCTACGAAATCAATAATTGATGCTCTCAGCTTTTTAGATTTTTATTATTTTTTGGAGTTTCAATAATTTTTCCGTGAGATAAAAAAGAGTTAATTCTCTTGCCTTCTCGGCCAATAGGAAAATTAGGAAGCACCTCACTATGAACGTGAGTTTGTGATTCGCTCCCTATCGGCCCAAACGGAGCTGAGAGGAATTAATTGTTTCTCTCAGCGAAGTGGGACGGAATAAAATTAGAGAGACAGAAATCACTCCCAGAAACAAGCAGCAGACAACTGCTTTCATTTTTCTCAAAATTTAACTTCACTTTAACAATAAAATAGTCGAACAAAATTGTTTATTAACTTAGACAAATAATTCCAGATTTAATTTTATAACTTTCTTTTTCGAAAAATAACATAACTGAAGAAACACCCAAGTGAACGATCGCCCAACAGCTCACCTCCATTTCATCACTACACAACTGGTAATTAGTAAGCTGTAATTTTATATTTACTCTTTTATAAATTAAATACTTTCAGCCCCCCAACTATTTTAAATTGAGACTTATAGCACAGACAGGTCTTAGGCATATATCTTTGCCTTCGATTTGTTATATCTTTTGTCAAGTTTGACTGGCATACATAAAGAGATCCCGTATTGTGTGATCTGTAACAGCCCAGCCAAATTTGATAACTGGTGCGCCCAGAGGAAAGAATCACGCCTGAATTTTTGTTTTTCTATCCGATCGTATTAAAATAGTCAAATAACCACTACCACAGAAGTGAAAGCACACTAATAGACAAACAAATAGAGTAATTTATATCAAATTTACGGCCGAAATACAGTAAATTTACACTAAAATAATAACAGGCAACTGATTCTTTGCTCTTGTAAAATTGTTCTGACCCGGGTGGGGGTAATCTATGTCCAATTTTTAGTTTATTTATATAACAATTGAAGTACTTTTACATTTTATAGTCAAAATTTAACCAAAAATCATCCCCCCAAAACCTATTTAGCCTAATTTTCACCCAATTTTCATCAAATTTATGGTTAAATTTTAGTATTTAAACCTTAAATAACCAAAATTCAACCAGATTCTATCCCCCCAAAACATATTTAATTTGATTTTAACCCAATTTTCACCAAATTTATGGTTGAATTTTAGTATTTTCACTCTAAATAATTGAAAGTTATACAAAATTCATCCCCCCATAACCTGATTAGTCTATTTCTAACCCGATTTTGACCAAATTTATGGGTAAATTTTAGTATTTTCACACTAAATAATCGAAATTTATACAGAATTTATCCCCCCAAACCTTGTTTAGACTATTTCTGACCCGATTTGGACCAAATTTATGATTAAATTGTAGCATATACAATCCAAATAACCAAAAATTATCCAAATTTCACCGCCCCAACACCTAATTAAACTAAACTTTAGCCGATTTTCACCAAATTCACAGCAGAACTTTAGCATTTTCACACTAAATAGCCGATTTTTAACCAGAAATCATCCCCCCAAATCATATTTAGTGTAACATATGTCTAATTTTTACTGAATTTTTGACCAAAATATAGCATTTTCAAACAATTTAACGTAAATTTAACCAGAATTCATCCCCCCAATACGTGTTTAGTGTAATTTATATCTAATTTTCTATACATTTAAGCACACGTTGTTGCATTTTCACATTAGCTAACCCAATTTTGGTTAAATTTAAGCCTTCCTTAGTTGGATATTCACTCTGTTTTATCAATTCCTTGACCCGGGTGGGGTAATATTAATCAAATTTTAACCAAATAAACATTATTTTGACTTAAATCCTCAAAAACTAACCAGATTTTAACAAAATTAACGTCACTTTTATAATAATTTAGCGAATACTAATCACATTTAAGCCTTAAAAACATCATTCTTATCCAATTTTAACCAATAATACTCAAGAAAATAGCCATATTAACGTCATTTTTACAAAAAATTAGGAAATATTAACGAAGTTTTGACCACATAAATCTCAATAAGGCCCTAATTTAACAAAGAATAACGGGTTTTAAACCAAATTTTATCCCCCCAACATAGATTATTAGCCTGAAAATAACATAAATTGATGAGAATTCCCCAATTTTAACCGGTTTCACTATAAAAATTTCACCAATAGAGGTTTTAAACAGTGCATGGACCAAACTGGAATAGTTATTGTAGAACATCTTAATCTAACAGCAATAGAAAACACTAGAAGGGGTAAAATAACACGGTTTATTACTGACGGAATTACTTTCTTAGCTATTTTCTACGTGCTTGAACATAATTCTCCCGCTGATTTTTGTATAACTTATTCATCTGAGAACCCAAATTTTCAGAATTTACTAACTTTGTTAAAAACTAAAAACAGTGTGATCGAGATTCCCGCAGAAAATTTAGCCAATAATTAATTAAAAGAAAGTAAACTAGACTTTTTAACCCAATTTGTACACAAATTTATCATAGAAAAGTTGTTGTCTCATGTTAAAATACGGTCATTAACAGACTCAAGCACTTTAGAAACAATATTTAAACACAATAATAGCTACAAAAATACTACTACTGATGTACTAAACATCCCGTACTAAACGTTTTTATACTGTCCTCTGTGTAATTTCATACAAAAATACATTAATAAAACAACAAAAACAATTGTTCTATGTTATTTATATGTCATATATTAAAGTAAACGTTCAAGATCTAAATATAAGTATTAAAGTACATAACAAAATAGGCAAAGTTTCATATTATTTAACTGACCAGAACAGAAACTTTTTATGCATTTACCATCACTCTTCTAGCGAAACAGAAACTGAAATCTACATAACTTACAAGTGGACCAACCCAAACTTTAAGGAACTTTTGTGTGCTCTAAGAAATCAGAACAGTGTGATAGAATTAGCATAAACGTTATCATCTTGTGTGTGGATGAGCCACCAAAATAAAATTCCCCCTTTTGGTTTACAAATCTTAAAAATCATTAAACCCAAATACATCAACGTTTCTCCTGACGATCCGAGTTTACCAGATAGAGTTAAATTACTTATAAAAACAGAATTTGTCACACAAATTAGATTTTCAAAAATAAACAGATTTCACCAATACTCTGTTGAATTTAAACACTCTGAAAGCACTTATCCTTGGTTATTAAATTTTACCGTTGAGCAAACCAATATTTACTCTTGGGTTGAAATTTTTAGTACTGATAACGGCAAAAACTTTGAATTTAAAATACAGTCATTAAACGGTCCTAAACAAATAAAATTCATAACACAAAACAAACAGTTCAACTTTCTACCTTAGTATTAGCGTTTTATTACATAATTGTTATAACAAAAATATTTTCTACACTAATTACCCAAACTAATAATACTTTCGTATAGAATATTCTTTTCGTACACTAAAATAAAACATGGCAGCGAACGTTGTTGCGTACCCCGACATAGCGTTAGAGAAATTTACAGGTTTGGATCCATCTGAAGATGCCCAGGAATTCTTTAGTTTAATACAAAGAAAAATCCAATTCTCACTAGGAACAAGAGATCCTGCGGATGCTGATTTGCAAGCAGCATACGACACTAGACAAAAAGCGTTGTTAGGTTCGGTTTTGCGTGGGCCCGCAGCCCAATGGTTTGAAACCTTAGCACCAGGTTTAGCATGGAACGAAGTTAGAAATCAGTTCATTACCCGTTTTACTGATGCAAAAGACAAGTATAGGAAAAGAATTGAAGTCGAGAGTGTTAAAAGGCAACCAGATGAGTTGATAAAAAGCTATACACACCGAGTAACAAAAGCAGTTGAAAAAGGATGGCCAGATCCAGATTTTAACAACGACCAGCGTAACGCTAAGTGTATGGAGTACTTTGTAAGAGGATTAACGCCACCTACACTCAAGCAAAAGGCACATCAGCGGTTAATAGAAAACCCAGCTACAACTTGGCAACAATTACAGGATCATGTAGCAACTAAAGACTTAAGTTTTTCTGTTAGCAGTGAATTCACGGGTACTGCCTCAAGTAGTATCGACAATAAAATAGAAATAGAAGGGTTAAAAAACCAACTCACAGAAATTGCAAATCTAATGAAAGATCATAAAATAAACGCCACATACAACAACGACAATCCCAGATTCAAACAAAACCAGACTAGATTCTGCAAGTTTTGCAAACGTTCAGGTCACACAATAGCTTTCTGCTTTAAGTACAAGGACTTTAAAAACGAAAACCGAAACCCACCTCAACAACGAGAAAAGTTCACAGATAATTATAAACGTAGTAGGAGCCATTCACCAGGTCAACAAAATTACAAATCAAACAATTATGACAATCGAAATTCTAGGGACAGACAGAGAAATAGTTATAGCCAAAATCAATCCAATTATCAAAACAACTCTAGATCAGACTACCGACATCGATCACCGTACCCATCAAACTCTTCAAACAATTATCGATCATCTTCTTACGATAACCGATCACAGGAACGACAAAATAACTATCGAAACAACTTTTACAGAGATAACAATAGGCAAAATAGTAGGGATAGACAAAGCAACGGTCCTCCAAGATCAGATAATCGATATCGTGATAGGAGTAGAGACCATGACCGGGATAGGACACCTACTAGACAAAACAATAATACTCATTCAAGAGATAACAGTGAAGGGCGAAGCCCTCGAGTTCACTTTACCAGTGAAACTTCTAGAGACTATTACAATAATGAAAACCACAACGACGAGTATTTAAACTAGACAGGTCTCCGTTCATAAACACTACTGATAACAAAACAAGTTACTCACATATTTACATTAATTTATACCAATCCGTCGGAGACAAAAATAAAAATAACGGCTTAGAAACACAGTTTTTATTGGACACAGGAGCATCAAGCTCTATAATTAATTACCACACTTATCTTGAACTATGTAAATTACAACACATTGAGATGAAAGCTTCAAAAAATCATACTTTAGCGGTTAATGGTGAGAAACTAAAACCTCTAGGTCAAATTACCTTCAAAACTTCTTTCGACATTGAAGGAAAGTATCAAGTGGAAGTTACCACATGGGTTTCAGCCAAAGATGGTTGCAAGCCGAATTTGTTGGGAATGGATTTCCTTGAATCTACAGTAAAATCTATTGACCTAACCACTCCAAAAATTGATTTAAAAACTTACCCTGAAGTAGCCGTCACATTATCTAGATACCAAACGAAAAGCTATCCATACATTAGCTCTTACAAAATTGTAACTCTTGACCAGCAACTACCATTAGCACCAAAATCAACTCGAGTAATATCAATTAGACCTCCGAATGAATTCTTCAGAAAGGGAACCTCCTTCGTAATTGGAAGTGAACTGCAAGCTCAAGGAATTTATACTTACAATGTTCAGTGTTTTAGAAAAGAAAAGGAATTACCAATAATGCTAAACAATCCTCAAAACAACAAGGTTGTCATCCAAAAGGGTCCTATTGGGCACACTTTAGAAGACACTGAAATTAAACAAGACCCAGAATTTTCTGTAGTTGACAACGTTGCATTCATAAACCACCTAATGAATAGTGACACTAATTGGGATCAAATATTCCATGTTAGCGAAAAACAAGGTCCAAAAATTTCAAAAATTCAAAATTTCTTTGCAGGCAAAACTCCTGAAAAACAGAAGAAAACAGAAAAACGAAAAAGGCAACAAGATTTTACCAACAACTACGAATTAGAAACAGATTTTAGCGACGACCTCAAGGATCTTAAGCCACAATTAGAAACAACTGATGAGAACATCAGACCCGTTGAACTTCCCAAAGAAAAACTTAACAGATTTGACAAAACCGATCAAGCGTTTCTCAAAAAATTTGATTTCAGTCAAGCTGATATCAATGACGAAAACTTAGACAAGTTACTGAAGACCTTAACTAAAAATAAAGACGCTTACTCTCAACACAAATACGATGTTGGAAAGGTAAAACAAAAGTTTCATGTTAAACTTTTACCTAATTCAACTTTGACAAAACAAAGACCATCCAAAGTACCATTACATTATCAGGAAAAACCAGAAAACCCTTTGGAACAACTGTGTAAAACAGGTATAATCCGGGAAATGGGTAATGATAAAGAAATGGGATCAGAATTTATTAATCCAATCATAATCCTACCCAAGGGGAACACAGTAAAACTGGTTATAGATGCCCGATATCTGAATTCAATAACAGACCTTAGTCGATATTCATGGCCACTCGAACCAATCGGAAGTCTATTAACTAGATTAAAAGGTAATTTCTTCACAACCAGTGATCTTTGTTCAGCCTATAACCAAGTCCCTCTAACTGAGGAAACCAAACAGCTGGTAAGTTTTGTAATTGGTCCAAAGCAATACACATTTGAACGCGGATTTTACGGCCTATGCGGTCTACCTAATTTCTTCAGTCGCATAATGACTATCCATTTTGCACCATTAATTAGAAAAAAACAAGCTATAACCTACATTGATGACACCATCATGCAAGCGCAAGATGAAACCGAAATGTTTGAAATAATTGACAAGTAGCATGAACTTTTAAGGAAATCAGGATTGAAAGCTCAACCTGAAAAGACTAAATTTTTTCTTAGGAAAGTACAGTTCTTGGGACATGTAGTAGGTAAAGATGGGATACAACCAGTCAAGAAGCGAGTAGCAGATTTAAAAGCACTTAAGTCGCCTGAAAACAAACGTGATGTCATGAGAGTTCTAGGTTGCTTAGGATTCTACAGCATGTACATCAAAAACTTGCATGTTGACTGCAAACCATTTTATGACCTAACCCGCACAGAAACTAAATTTGTCTGGACAACAGAACACGAAAAACTGTTTAACGACATTAAAAACAGGATTAGCGAAGATACTATCTTAGCAATACCTGATACTAAATACCCTTTCCACGTGCATGTAGACGCTTCTTCTATAGGAGTAGGCTCTATTCTCGTTCAAGAATTTCCAGAAGGGAAACGAATAGTGTCTTTTAATTCTAGAATTTACACTAAAGAGGAACAAAAAATGAGTACCACAGCACGCGAACTTTGCGGTGTAATATCGGCATTACAAACTTATGAGCATTACCTAATTGGTTCTCCCCATCCTGTATACGTGTACACAGACCATAAGCCTTTAATGTATCTATGGGGTAGAAGAGGAAAACTCTCTCACAGGTTTTTTAGATACCAGTTAGTAATTTCTCAATTCCAGAACTTGAAAATTATTTGGACTGAAGGAAAAAACTTAGCATTTCCCGACATCCTAAGTCGCAACGTAAAAATTAAAGATCTGGACAAGTATCAACTTAAACACAAAAAGATACCAAACGACATTAGTTTTTACGACGAGCACGGTAACGAGGAAAAATACTTCATATTGCGTGATAACGAAAAGGGACCAGCAGATGATTTTTTTCCAATCCTAAAACAAAGCATAACGGGTATCGACAAATTCATTTTCAAAAATGACAAAATGGTAAAGCAAAAGTACGACAATAATCAAAACAGACTTTGCTCAATAAACAATATTTTGGAAGATTTCTCGTATGGTTCATCAATTAACCACTATAGGCGTCACCGCAAACATGAAATAACCCCTGTATCAGAACAGGAGGAAGACGAAACGTCTGATCATTATACAGAAATTGATTCCTACCCTGATGAAGGGATAACCGAACAAAATTTTGACCCAATTTCGGAATTTGAATTGTTCAACGAGAACCAGTCACCGGAATTAGATTTTGACAAACTCTACATTGATCAAACTAATACCACAGACTCGGAGTACAGATTCCCTCTAGAATACGATAAAGTTTTTCTCGTGAAAAATAGCACTTGTATAGACAAAACCGAATTAGCAAAAAAATTTCCCGAAAATACAAAAATACAAGATGCAAGAGAACTCATCGATAAACTGACAATCTTCTCTAAAGAAGTTGATTTAAATACACCGGTAATTTGTCAAGAACAATTAAAAGACCCAGTGATACAACAAATTCGCCAATTAAGGACGAACAATAACAAAGATGAAAAGAAAATTGAATTCCGACAATCTAAAGCCATAATGTCGTACATTAATAACTTTGAAAAACTGAGTTTTGTAGGCAACATCTTATGTATTCAACAACAAACAGACGAGCCAGATATTGAATACTTAAAAATTTGTGTACCACTGTCATTGTTCTTTAAAGTTTTTCAGCTAGCTCATTGTGAACTGTCAGGTCATGTAGGTTTAGATAAAACACTTGCTAATGTAAAACGATTTTTTTATTGGCCCGGAATGTATAAATGGATTGAAAACCTAATTGCTGACTGCCTTGAATGCCAAAAAAATAAACAAAAACGGAGAGACATCCACGCAGCACCTCTCGAAAAGTGGACTGATACAGTCCCATTCCCCTTTCATACGGTCCATATTGATCACAAAGGACCTTTAAATCCACCATCGAACGGTAAACACCATTGTTTAGTTATTGTCGATTCATTTTCACGTTTCATTCAAGTATACCCTGTACGTTCCACAGACGCAGTAGACACCATAAAAGCTTTAGAAAAGTTCATCTTGTCTTTTGGAATACCACAAAAACTTGTTTATGATAAGGGTTCGGCATTCATGAACCAAGATTTTGCGAGTTACATTCATGAATTAGGTATAACACCTGCACCTCGAACTGCTTATGCGCCTTGGACTAATGGTAAAGTCGAGATCCAAAACAAACATCTAGGAGCACATTTCCGAATTTTTCTAGAACAAGCTCGAGGTAAATGGGACGAACTGGCACCAAAATTTGCTTTTTCTCATAACACGGTTCCAAATGCTAGTACTGGAATCTCACCTTACGAAATTGTGTTCGGACAAAAACCACAGATACCTCTGTCACTTAAGTTAGGACTCCTACGAAATTCACAACTCACATGCTCTTCCGAGTTTTGCAAAGACCTGCCTCTTCACAGGCATACCTTGCAAACTTCAAAAAACACCGAAATTGACAAACTTCTAAAACCGACTATTAACAATTCGTTGCTTATGCGAGAAAACCAATTTAAACAAATATACAATAACGCTTATAAAAAGAGCTTAGAAAACAATAACTGCGCACATAAACATAGAAACAAACACAAATTAGGCAAGCCACTTGAAGTGGGACAAAAAGTTCTAATGGAAAACCATCAAATTGAGTTAGGAAAGTCAAAAAAATTAAATGAACTAAGATCAGGACCTTATACTGTAGAAAAAAAACTAACCAATGTTAACTATGAATTAACTTTAGATAGCAACCCGGCCACCAGGAAGGTCGCTCATAGAAATCACCTAGTCGAGTACTACCCAGCTACTGAAACTATACCATAGTTAACCCTAGAGTATGGTATAGATAAAAATAATTGTGACACATTTTATAATAATCTAATGACAAGTCAGATGAATAAACTCAATAGTCCTTTGACTAAATTCTCCTTCCAAAGCCCCACTAACACCGAATATTTCCCCGTGGATAATTTCATACGAAGAGACTCCCCTGTGCAGAACTTCGACCCTGACCGAACACCTACCAATTTCGATTCTGGATTCAACGAAGCAAGTTCAGGTGGTCGTAATAACCCACCTCCAGTCCAAACACACCTACCTAGCGGTAGTCGAACAAGAAGTTCAACTCCTTGCCCACAGCACAATTCTAGAATACCTCTAGACCCTAATTTAAGTCCTCTCCGCCCTAATACATCGGAACAAGGACCTTCTAATTTACAAACTTTAGAAATTAACAATAATAATAGGCGAACTTCTAGTCGCTCGGCCAAGCCGCCATCACGCTATCAAGCCGGATTTACTTAACTTTGTTTTAGGTAGCAATAAATCCAGTCAGCATTTACTGGCAGTGCCTATTACTACAACTCATAGCCTTAATTCCCGACTTGAAGCGCTAAAAAAGAACAGGATGAAAAGATATCCTTGTTTTGAAAAACTCTATTTTTCTTATTTACTTATAAGTCATTTCTACTTTTGTACTCTTTCTATAGTTATTAACGCTACTGAGGATATTAATGATGTATCTAACAAACTTAGGGTCATTCATTATGACTGTTCTAAAATGAAAGAAAATAAAATGTATGCTTTAACACAAGTTTCTCCTTGCAAAATTACACCCGAAAACATTCAGATGGTTGATACACATGTAACACTTTATCAACGGTCCTATCGGACCTTTGTTAAAGCTCTTATGTGCAAAGTCACTGCAATGCTCATTCGTTATAATTGTGGTATGTTTTCCCATTCATCAATTGTACACAACGCTCCAATAATAACATACGATATTATTGTTTCACCCGAACAATGCCTAAATGCTAATAAAACTGGAAAAATTACTGTTACTGAATTTGACGATGATGACATGGAAATTGACATAAAACATGGAATAAAAACTGTCTCCTATAAAAACCAGGGAGTTGATCTTGAAGGTGAATCATCAACATCTTGTGATAATCGTGGTCAAATTAAACACTTCTCTTTTGAAACCCTGATGCAAGAAACTGTACTCGATATGGATCTTAATGACAGAACTGTCTATAACAGTCAAGGACTAAAACTTCCTTGTGCCCTCTCAGAAGGAGGTTGTCATTCGACATCACTCGACCCCTTTGCATACAATTGGGAGGCACCGGAAAATTGTATAGTTACTAAAAGATTTTCACAAAACGCAAAATTGCTAAAACATGAAAACGAACTTGGTAACGTACAGTATTTCATAGTGAGTGATGAAAAACCGGAGACGCCCTATGAAGGACCAGGAACGTATTCTCCTGCCGAAATGGACATAAAAATTAGAGTAATTGATGAAAAAGAAAAGGTGTGTGGAAAACCAGAATTTATTTACAGAACAAATTTAGATTCTTTATATGTTTCTTATAAAGGCGGATTTAATATGAAGACTGGCAAACCTTATAAAACAAAAACTCAACAATTTTTTCATAAACTTCGTGTTGAACCTGACAATAACCTAAGTGTAAATGGGTTTAATAGGAAGCCTTCAGATGAACAGATCCGAACATCCGACAATGGTTTTGTTGCATGGGAACACTTAGACAAAGACAAGTTAGACTATGATCTTAACCTTGCGGTAAAAATGGATTTTGTCATATATCATAATTACATGCAAATAAAACAAGCATGGAAAGGTTTGGTCATAGAACAATGCGAACTTGACCGAACTCAAAAACAAATGATACTAATGCAGGCTATCCAAAACAATCGTTTAGCTGGATATATGTTAACCGGCAACCGCTCGATGTTCTTAGACACAGATGGTAGCATAGGTTGGCTGTACCACTGTCCAAACGAAACTCACCACTTCAGGTTCTTGAACAGTGTTATGATAGGATTCCTATTCATTATGATGGTAGGACAATGTTCGTCGACCCAATTACTCGACAAACCTACCCTTTTGCAAACGAAGTAGATTGTGTTGGAGGCTACAAAAATGCCTACCAATTAGATATTGATAATGAAAATTCATGGTACCATTTGATGCCAGCACCTGTTCCTTTACAACCGCGAAAAATATTCTCTTCAAGAGTTATTAGTTCTATTCCAAAATTTACCGGTTACGAATCGCAACGTGCCGGAATTTACACACCAAATCAACTTAAATCGTTTTGGGACAATATCTTGCATTCGGAAGCTTCAAAATCTGTTCTGACAAAAATTTCAAGAGAAGTTCTAGAAGGAAGAAGCATAGACTATTCTCAAAAAGATATCTATGCGTCAGCAATGGGAATTAACAGACAAATTTATCTAGATTCTCTTCTTTCACCTACATTTTTTACAGACCAGTTCAAAGACACTTTTGGAATCATCACTTTTTATCTGGAAAAAATTGGAGTTTATTTTGCTTGTTTCTTGTGCATAAAATTCTTAACTGATGTAATCGTAACAATCATAAGAGCGTTCGAAATCCACAAAATATCCAACAAAACAATGGGTTTTTGGAAAATTCTATTAGGAGCAACATATAATCTTTGTATCTTATCGTTCTTTACACCGGTATTCTCTAACGAAACCATACCATCGGCCCCGCAGAACAACAATCATTTTTTACCGCTTAGTAATTATCAACCTTACAGCACAATAGAAAAAACTTACAAATGCGTTGAGGATCAACCAAGAGAAAATAAAATTGATGAGCATTGTCATACAGAAAATAATAAAGTAGAATACCCAAATTTGGCGTCACATCAACCACAACCACAAAATGATGCAACCATTCGAAGTGTGGTGGCACCTCCTTAAAGCTGTTAATAAAAAAATCATCTTTTTCATAAAAAAATAATTTGTCTCAAAAATAAAAAAAATTATTTGTATTAGACTCTATAAGTTAATTAATATCTTGTTTAGATACACCTCAAGGATGCTATGCTATGCAACCCAAATTCATAAAACAGCCTAACGCTTTATTCATTCGATTTGGACAATACACCGGACAGATATTATCTTCAAGTCTTTCCGATTTAAAAACTACTGTAACTATTAGAGTTGCATCTTTCTACTTCAGTGACATTATAGACTTGGACGTACCGCATTCAAATTTTCAATACTTCTCATTGTTAAGAGCCCTGATTGATGACACAATTACTTTTGTAAACATTGGAGTCGAATACAAAATTGTTTCAAAGCGTCTGAAGAAAAATATTATTAGACTTTGACTTTTCCTGTAAGAGACATGTGTGGATTCCTTCCTTGCTTTTTAATTCTTATAATCCATTTTCAACTATGTAATCGCAACTATGTCTATCTAACTATTGCCTGCACTCTTCCCCTACTCCGATTTTGCTGCAGTGAATCCGATTGATATATTAACTATAAATATCAATCGTTGTCAATAATCCTCTTTTCAGAAATAATTGACACACCCTTTTTTATCCTTTTTTTTACATTTACATACTTTTATACATAGTTTTGAAATGAAGAACAATAAGTTAATTAACAACTAAAACGCTTCCATTAATGTACTTTTTGTTTCAAGATAGACTCGTTACAATTTATCAAATAAAGAAAACTTTTGAAGAAAATCACGGAGACATTTTCCCTCAAATCGTTATAAATTTTGAGTTTTGGGACACTTGGGAAAACGATACTGTGATTTTAACCCCTCATTCGTTGTATTGGAATTATTTCGTGTATTTAGCACAATTCGACCCTAATAGTCTGCCAAATGAGCTAGATCAGCAACATGATTCATTTAACTAATAGAAACTTACAAATCAGAATCGGAAACCAAAATTTTGAGCTATTAGCCGTATACTATGTTTCCGCTATAAGCATAATGACTTTCGCAAAAAAACCCATGACAAATATTTACAGACTTTTAACTATTTTCATTACTCACCCTCAGTTCGCCGAATTCACCATTTTTCTAGCATTCAAAGAGAACTCGGTATTTCAAGTACAACATCCAATCTACATTGCTTAGGTATCATTCTAAACTATGATATTTGCAGTTAACAATAAATTTGTAGAGCTACAAAGAATTCAACGATCTTTTGATGCATACCCAACTCCTGTACCTACTATGCTAGTAACGCTCAAAGAAATCCAAAGTGAAAAAATTTGTTTAATAAGTATTAATCCTCTTTCAGTTCATTGGAAATTCTTCCTCTTTATTCTAGAAAACCCAAACTGTGTACCTCACAATCTTTATTTTGAATTGCCGAAAAGTGATTGTTCTCAAAACGATTTCATTACTAAAGAATTGGAAACTATTAACAATTAAAAGCAGCAATGATATTCTCATACCAAAATTGCCTTATACAAATTCAATTTTTTGAAAAATCATTTGTGACAACAAAAAGCAACAGAGTAATCCCACAATTAATACTCCATTTTGAATATTTAAACACTTGGACTGATGGAACCATTACCTTAACACCATCTTCCCCCTATTGGACATTCTTTATAAATATATCTCAAGCTTTAAATGGTTCTAAAATCCCTTTTAATTTAGATCTTCTATAATGCTGTTCCACTTTGGTGAGCGCCTAGTCAAAGTAGAGTCCCTCGAGAGATCTTTCATTGAAACTTCCACAGCAGAGATTAAACCCTGTATAATTATACACTATACAGACTACGAGCGTGGATGTGAGGGTTCTACTCGAGTAACAATGGGAATGATGCACTGGGAATTCTTTCTCGCACTCATCGATATCGAAGAGCACTTCCCAGTCAATTTGGGCGCTCTTCAGTAAAGTAAATTGTTTCACATAACTTTCTCTCCCCAAAAAATAATTTTTTTCCCTTGCTCATTAATTCTATCCTTTTTTTCTGATCAATTTGTTCTTTTTCCCTCATTTCTTTTCAAACTGTTAAAAATAAAATGATTTTGTTCATTGGTAAGGAAAAAGTTAAAATTGTTAAAGCAGAAAGATGGTTTACTATCTGTTTTACACAATATAAAGCATGTATCAAGATAACTTATATGTTCCTAAGCACAGGTACCATTAATCATTATTACATTTATCCAAACGAGAAACACTGGAATTTCTTTTTTGCTATTGCAGATTTAAATGTAACTATCCCCAACGAACTTGAACACCATGGATTAGAACTCGTATACCCGGATCTTTCTAATTTGTCCTTATAATGGGAAACATTCTGAAAATATCGTCTCAGCAACCTCAAATTGATACAACCCCTAAAGTTGAATGCCCTGTTTGTTATATCCCTTGCCGTCAATTCAAAAAATTGCACAAAAACCCAAATGGTCAGCCCCCCCATTTTGCTTGCATTCCTTGTAGAAACGAATTATTTAAATATTGGAACCAACCTAAATGCCCCATTTGCGTAACTCCCATTTATACAATCAGTCATTGCCATTATTTCCAGTGTGATTCTTGTCAAGAAATCAAAAAGTTATCCACCTGCCACAGTCACTTCAGAGATTTTCACCCAAAACAATCAATTTGTTTGCAGTGTATGACCTTCACCACTACTAAATGCCCCTTATGCAAACAAACAATTGACCCAAACTACCCGTGGTAAAATCCTTGATTCAAAACTACCTTCACAAATTATCCAAAATGTTTATCCCCAAAGTACTTGATTTTTTATTAATGGCCCTCATGATTATTGCAGCAGCCTTCTCCTTCATTTTAACCGTTTTCCTCGTTGTTGTAAGTATTCCTTTCAATTTTTTGATGTTAGTAGTTATATTAGTAATAGACCAAGCAATAAAATCCCAAAATAGTCAACAACCAAATCCTCCAACCATACCAGTCCCATAATCCCCTCCAATAACAATCTTCCAAAAATGAATACAACTGACAAAGAAACCAATACTATAGAATCCAAACCGGTCTCATTAATTTGTTTATGCTGCAGACGTGAAACAATTGTTTTCAAAAAATTACACGAGAACCCCCCTAACGAACTACCCCACGTAATGTGTCTGCTCTGTTACCAATATGTTATAAAAGATATGGGCTATGATTTTTGTCCAAAATGCTCTAAATTTAATGTTATCTTTTCAATCTTTAACTGGTTTCAATGTGATATTTGCAAACAAACAAAATTTCAATACTCTGTTGCAAAAACGTTTCATCACAGTGATCATAAGCCCGTCAACTTTTGTAAATTTTGCGTAGAAGATTATAAGTTATGCCCTCGTTGCGAAAAAACAACCACATAATCTAAAATGCGTTCAAGAACATCCAAAATTTTACTTCTTTTCCTAGTTTTATTTTTAATCCAATCGATATCCCTAATTCAACTCAGTTTTTACCAGGATTAAGTCACCTCCTTCACCCTAGTTCTGCACTACTCATTGAATTGACAAAATGCAACCCATAACATTGTTTATTATTCTATTTGTTCTCTTATGCGCATTGGTAATATCCCTTTTTATTAATAACTACCTCCTTTCCGCAATTCACCAAATTTTCTCCAGATACTAAAAATGATCAATCTAGACCTATCCACAAAAATATTTATCCTAATCCTAATTACCTTGCTTGCAATATCGTTCCTTATTAACCTCATCCTACTGCAGTTTCTCAAAGGTTTTCCTGTTTCTATCTAAGGAAAATAAGAGAACAGTCACTCGATGGGTCTTTCACAATCCCTATTCGACGGTTTCCGTTGGTTCTATCCCCATAAGGACATTATCTGCCCTATATGTTCACGAAAAACCGTTATTGTAGAAAAACTACACAAGCAATTCCCCAAAGAAAATCCCCACTATGTATGTATTCCTTGCAGAAAAGCACTTTTTAAAAGATACCCAAACCCTAAATGTCCCATCTGTCTTCGACCTTGTCTTCCCGTCCTGATCACATCCTACTTCCGATGCAATTTATGCAAAAAAATGAAAACAGAATTAGGAATAACAAAACACCCACATTTTTCCCAACATGACGAACACCGATTCTGTCGAGTGTGCATAAATAAGCAGAAAAAATGTCCCATTTGCAAAAATTTTTTAGACGACGTTGTCTAATAAACCAAAAACACTCCAGCCCAAACGATCTTTTTTTCTCTCTTGTAACTTTTTCTCGGGAAGGGGTTACCTCAGCTTTCTCCAGCCTGCCCCCCTGGCTTTTGAACCTAAATAATTCAGAACACTAACACGATAACTGAAATTTCCAAAAACGACCCGAAAAATTTCTTCTTTCAGCTAAAGCAAGGTTGTCTCCCCAGCTGCACGGGTCGTTGCAGCCGTGTTAGTGTGACGCACGCCCCAAGACTCACACCTCCGGGCAGCGGAGAAAGACGTACTTGTGCCAGGGCTGCCCGCCTGGCATAAGTATAAAAATTTTTTTTATTATTGCCCCCCTCCCTTTATTAAAATTAACTTTGCATTTAGCAAAACAAAAACTTTTCTACCAAACTTTAATAACAAATGCATTTAGCATTATAATTTTTAAGTAAAGCAGTTAGCAACAAAACCTTACAAAAACATTTTTTACAATAGAATACATTTTTATATTAGCAATACAATTGCAAACTTGAAAAGAAGCCATAATGTGTGATATTGATGACACAGGCTAACCAAAATCAAATAATTTTAGATCATCCACAAGGAAACACTAACAATGACTACCAGACCCACACTCGCAAGCGTAATAATCCCCAGTCAACATCAACAAGTGACAACACAACAAGAACAAACACAAACCCATTCTTCCCAGCCTCCTATTTTTTCAAAGCCTCCATTTACTACAACCATTGCACCTCCATCAACTTCGAGTCAATATGATCCGCAAAACAATTGGATAGTCGATCGAAAGAGACCAGCACCAGGAAATCAACAAAGCAGTCACGCAGAGAAGATAAGAAAAATGGCAAATATAGATGACCTCATTAGTGACAAAGAGCGAAAGGACATTCCCTATTGCTTGAAAATTCAGAAAATTAGGGAAAACGTTGTAAATCCCATGAACCCCAGATTTGTGACGAACTTGAAGTACACTTTGAAAATGCAAGCCAATAGGTTCAGAATCTCTGACAAAGTTAAGGTTCTGAACATTTCAACCGGCGAAGAATTTCTTGCGAAAACTGAAAACCTGCCTATTTTGAAAGAGTTCTCATTACCAGAAACAACAAACGTCTGGAGAATAAAAGACAGAGATACCCAAAAGAACACTTACCTCGCCAGAAACAATCAGCTGGACTCGTATGTCAACTTCCCCTATGCCCACTTAACTGCCTTCCCGACGCCTGCGGACGCCATCGAAGAAGTCACCCAAGCTTCACTAATTTCGGAGAATTCCAAGTTCCGACAGGAGTTATTTGTTAAAGAAACCGAATTGCAGGAGCTACAAATTAGATTTGAAAGATTACAAATGCAGAACAGTGAAAAGGAGAAAATAACAAGCGATGACTATTGGCGGAGGCAGTACATCGTCTCCCAGCAAGTAAAAAAAACGGAGGAAAGCAATGTTAAAGAAATTAACAAAGTGTATGCAAGAAAGCATTTAGAAATCACTACAGCCAATCAGAATTTAGGAGTGGAGAACAAAAAACTGGTTGAAAAAGTACAGCAACTCAACTCTGAATTGACGAAACTCAAGAAGAAGAACCGAAAACAAAAAAGGATAATCAAGGAACTATCAAATACCGAAAAGCATGAAGACGGAGATGAAGTAGTGGAAGTTGTTGATATCATGGACGACGGAAACAGTCCAGTACCAAGCCCAGTCATTTTGCCCCCAGAATTTTTTGAATAATAGAGCACAACATTATCGCCCTTTGCGATTAATTTTATAGCATACCATTGTCGCCCTTTGCGATTAATTTCATAGCTGTCTGAACTTGTAGTAACTCATTTATATGTCTCAAGCGCAATAAAATTATATCCGATGCAATATATTTCTTTTTTTTAATCATTTTCTATTCTATCTTAAAATCGGGGTGAGCTGTAGTATTACGAGAGCCGTTACAAATGAGCGGATAATTAATCCCGCATTAGAGCGAACGTATTTAGGCGCTAATTAACCATTCTTTCGCCGCGCGCTAAACAAACTAACGCTTGTTAAGACTACCAGTACACAAGTATTTAAACAACTCAGTTCGACTTATTTAAATAACACAACTTTAGGCCTGGATCTCCTCGCTTATATCCAGGATAGAAAATGTACGTTGTTGAACGTAGGCGGCCTGTAAAACCACAGTTTCTTTTGATTTAAATTACTTCTGCTTTTGACAGTTGCAATGCAGATCTTTCCCCCCAAGTTCAATAAAGATGAAGCAGATTGCTTCAGGGGAAAAGACAATAGAGTCTCATAAAAAGCCCCCAAGAAAACCATAATTGTTGCGGTTTTAGAAGAGGGGAAAAGCAGAATACAGGCGCCTACGAAATCAATAATTGATGCTCTCAGCTTTTTAGATTTTTATTATTTTTTGGAGTTTCAATAATTTTTCCGTGAGATAAAAAAGAGTTAATTCTCTTGCCTTCTCGGCCAATAGGAAAATTAGGAAGCACCTCACTATGAACGTGAGTTTGTGATTCGCTCCCTATCGGCCCAAACGGAGCTGAGAGGAATTAATTGTTTCTCTCAGCGAAGTGGGACGGAATAAAATTAGAGAGACAGAAATCACTCCCAGAAACAAGCAGCAGACAACTGCTTTCATTTTTCTCAAAATTTAACTTCACTTTAACAATAAAATAGTCGAACAAAATTGTTTAATAACTTAGACAAATAATTCCAGATTTAATTTTATAACTTTCTTTTTCGAAAAATAACATAACTGAAGAAACACCCAAGTGAACGATCGCCCAACAGCTCACCTCCATTTCATCACTACACAACTGGTAATTAGTAAGCTGTAATTTTATATTTACTCTTTTATAAATTAAATACTTTCAGCCCCCCAACTATTTTAAATTGAGACTTATAGCACAGACAGGTCTTAGGCATATATCTTTGCCTTCGATTTGTTATATCTTTTGTCAAGTTTGACTGGCATACATAAAGAGATCCCGTATTGTGTGATCTGTAACAGCCCAGCCAAATTTGATACTACATTGTAAACATTATAGAAGGTATTGTAGCTAAATATATTCAATAAAACTTTCGATTTTCTGTAGTAGTCTGGAATAGAAACAAGAAGCTCTGAATTATACACAGCGTAAGCCAAAGATTTTGAAATTTTGTAGATGACAAATGAAGACAGTTTTTTTTCTAGAAAAGCAATTGAAACTGCGAAAATGAAAGTTTAATTTGTGAAACCTATAATCTTGATGGCTATATGGGCCCTATGAGCATTTGGAGACCACCATAAAGTCCTATGCTCCATCATTTCTGAAAGCTGTCAAACACTTTAAACGAAGTTTTAGTAAAGATTTCAGAATCAGGAATTTCTGAGTTGAACCAATCCTCAAGAAAAAACTTACGGATAGGAATTACAAATGTAAACATTTGTCAATTCTCAACGTTTACTGCCAAAACACGTGGATTGACAATTGAGTGGAAGACAATGGTGGGAAGCTAGTTGATTGGTTGATTTATCAACTACTGAGTTTTGGTACTAATTTTTCAGGTTCATAATCTAAAAGTCTTCCTTGTCTTTTACTTCGAAAGTAATAATCTGATAGCGCTTCGCTGAAGTATCTTTCTTTAGTTGTCGATCCGCAATTGATGGTAGCAATTTTTCCGTGATTTTTCTACGATTTCTCCCAGACGACGGATTACCGTGGTGTTCATTTCCGCTCAATTAGCCATGTGTTGATTGTTTTGACTAGCATCCGTAAAATCGTTTTCAACTTGTTTGATATAGTTGGATTCAGTTTCTACTAACCAGAAAATGAAAGTTGTTCTATGGAGAAGCCGTCCTCCTTCCGATAAAAATGTGGAAGTGCGCTAGCAACTGAATATTTAACATCATCGCTCATTGATGGGATGAATTCTTTTTTCTATCAGTTTAGAAACAAGATCAATAATGGAATAGAAAAAGGATAAAGTTGATATCAAATGGAAAAAGACAACAATTGAGCGCAATTTGAAGAAGTGAGATCCGCTTACTTGACGTAGTTGGTTAAAGAGAAACTTCAGGCGACTTGACCACTAGGACATTGAAGCCGCATCTTTTTCCGGTACCGAAAAGCGGTATTTATGATGGTATTGAACTTGGCTATGGTTGAGACCTTATAAAAATGCGTTCATTATGCTCATTTGATGAAATTTTGATAATAGCATATGCCATTCATTGTCAGAAAGGAGACATGGGATTTAATGAAGATCGCCATTCCTTTGGAAATCTGTTAAATGATATGTGTCATGATGTTGAGATCGAACCATATCTTCGTCAGTTTTCAGAGGAAAACTTTGCTCTTTAATCAACGACAATTGAAAATGACGCTAGATTAGAAATCAAGACCATCGTATTTTGTGAATCTAGGTTCAACGAAACATACTTTGTTGTAAAAATTTACAACCCGCTGGCAAAAATTTGCCCAGAACGAATGTAGTAGCGCAGCCTACAAGTAAAACAAATCTACTGAAAGTAGGTCAATTAAGTGAAAACTCTTCCCTTAGAAAGCCCCTCCTCTAAAAGTGTATTCGGTCCCGGAAGCCAGTCTCTGTGTTGCTTTTGATGATGATGAATCTATAAAAAAGAACAAATAAGAACGAAGAATAATTGAGGTGGAAAAAGCAACGTTTTCTCTTTTTTTTTGCGTTTATTGGTCAAACTCGTCCATCAACTTCAAAAGCGCTTAAACAACTGGCATCGAAGCTCTCTGCGTAAAAAAGAAGAACTAATGTGATTTAAATACATGTTATATCTAGAAACCAAAATCTGCTCGACTTTCTAAAGAGCGGCTTTAAGCTTTAGGAAACTTAGAAGGTGCCTAGTTGTTGATACCTCAAGGGGAGCTGTTGATGGAAGGATGCTGTTAGTGGAGTGGCCAATATTCAACCAGCGCTGGGGAGGGGCAATTCTCAATTTGGTTCTCATAGAATATTTTTTTCTTATTATAAGAGACGTGAAACAAAGTTTAAATTCCGTGTCTAGGGCAGCGCCAAACTCGGGGATTATCTTCACAGACGCGGAAAACATTATCCAAACGCACGTTCTACCGTCGTTTTTTGTCTCTCCGGCGTCTCAGTCCGCACGGCGATTGTATTCGCTACAAACACGGGATGACAGACTTAACATCAAGGAGCCAGAAGATTGTTAAACGGAGTATGCCGCTTCACTGACCGCATGGGTTACTCTTGAAGACGAGAATCAAACAAATGCTCATCTCACCCAGAAAACGATAACGCACGACCAACAAGCGGCACGAATGAATAAACTTCGATCGCGTAAGAAAAATCTAAAGAAAAGCCTTCAGACCGAGCAAAGCCAAAATAGAAATGGCTTCGGAAAAATCGGCCTCGAACTGGCTCACAGCTCTAACGTTTAAACGTATGGTTTCACACTGACGAAGTCCGAATATAGAGGTGGGCTTTGCACAAGATATAACATGGAGATCAGAAATACGTCCATATCCCACTATATGTCCATATGGTGAAAAATTTACCCTATCACATGCTCTCCAATTTGTGAATACACACATGAGAGACAACGAGATCCAAGACACCTTTGCTAAGATCTTGCATGACGTTTGCTATGATGTCGAGGGTGAGCCGACTTCTCATTTGATCCAAGGCAACTCCTTTATACATAAAACTATTAGCACTGAGGAAAACGCATGACTATACATTAAAGCGAATGACCTATACGGTTCCAGGTTCAGCCTTTATATCTTTGACGTGAAGATCTTCATTCCACTCGCCAAGTCATGTCAGAAGAACTCCGTAGAAGAGTAAAAATGTATGGGTTGTTGTAGTGCCTCAGGTATGAGCAGCGAATACTTGACGTAGAGAGGAGTAACTTCGTTCCGCTAGTGTGTTCCTGCATGAGCGGCGCAGGACCCTCCGCAACACGCACTATAAAGCAACTAGCTAAAAAATTGCTGAAAAGAAAAAACAAACATACTCGGACGCTGTAACATGCACACGCACAAAAATAAGTTTGCTCTCTTGCGCAGCGGTATTTTATGCGTTAGAAGATGCCGTGGTTCCAAACGGCCGACTGACATTGATAGTTCTTGCAGTGCCATAGTGCGGGAGGGGAGACTAGATTCATAACAAATTAACTTATATAGAAGTTCAATTCTCATGACGCTGCTCTAAACAAGTTTTAGTGCCTTTTTTAAAGTTATTTACGATAGAGTGATGTCTAAATTTATATAAAAAATTAATTCTCATGACGCAGCTCTAAAGGAGCTAGAGTGCCTTGTCTTTAAAATTAAATACGATGCAGAAATAATTACGATGCAATAATGTCTCATAAGTAGGAGGCCACTACTCATCCATTGGATTGTCCTACGCGGCTTAAGAGCAAACCACATTTGTTCTTTTAGACCATAATGGAAAAATTTTGTGGATGGGAAAGGTTTATTAGGGATCCTTTCCTTTTAACCAATTGTTGGCACTGTGAATTCAACTACGCTCAATAGTGTACCCGAGCACATTTTGTGTTCGTTACTCTATCGTGTGTTCTCACCTGTTTTCTCTGTAACAGCAATAAAATTTTATACAGTGGTATTGGTCAGTCTCTACTAAAAGCTCCACCGTTGAGGTGCGCTGCGTCGTTATTTAAATGAAAACTCTGGGGTAAAAGCTTTTAGTAGTGCGTCTGTATTCCCATGATTCCGTAGAAGAGTACAAATGTATGGGTTGTTGTAGTGCCTCAGGTATGAGCAGCGAATACCTGACGTAGAGAGGAGTAACTTCGTTCCGCTAGTGTGTTCCTGCATGAGCGGCGCAGGACCCTCCGCAACACGCACTATAAAGCAACTAGCTAAAAAATTGCTGAAAAGAAAAAACAAACATATTCGGACGCTGTAACATGCACACGCACAAAAATAAGTTTGCTCTCCTGCGCAGCGGTATTTTATGCGTTAGAAGATGCCGTGGTTCCAAGCGGCCGACTGACATTGATAGTTCTTGCAGTGCCATAGTGCGGGAGGGGAGACTAGACTCATAACAAATTAACTTATATAGAAGTCCAATTCTCATGACGCTGCTCTAAACAAGCTATAGTGCCTTTTTCAAAGTTATTTACGATAGAGTGATGTCTAAATTTATATAGAAATTTAATTCTCATGACGCAGCTCTAAAGGAGCTATAGTGCCTTGTCTTTAAAATTAAATACGATGCAGAATTAATTACGATGCAATAATGTCTCATAAGTAGGAGGTCACTACTCATCCATTCGATTGTCCTACGCGGCTTAAGAGAAAACCACCTTTGTTTTTTTAGACCATAATAGAAAAATTTTGTGAATGGGAAAGGTTTATTATGGATCCTTTCCTTTTAACCAATTGTTGGTACTGTGAATTCAACTAAGCTCAATAGTGTACCCGAGCAAATCGTGTGTTTGTTACTCTATCGTGTGTTCTCACCAGTTTTCTCTGTAACTGTAAAAAAATCTCATATAGTGGTGTTGGTCAGTCTCTACTAAAAGTTCCACCGTTGAGGTGTGCTGCGTCGTTACCTAAATGAAAACTCGGGGGAATAAGCTTTTATGCAGAGAAGTAATTGTCAATTAAGACTTAAATTGATTAACTAAAATGAACGTTTTCCATAATTGCGTTACACATCAGATTTAAAAAATTAAATGAAATCGTCTACAAAGTATATAAACTTGTCTTTGACTATAATTCTAAGAAATGAGTTAAAGTAACATCGAATTTTTGAATTTATTTAGAGTTAAAATTAAATTTACAACATTTTATTTACACTTATTACACAAAAGTCAATTCATTTTTCATTCCAGTTTTTATAAAAATCTCGGGTGTAATGCTTCTCTTCCTGAAAAGGGATTTTAACTTTCATTCCAATCTGTTTTCATTTTTTTTTACTTTTTGAGGTTGTCAAAATTTTTTGAATTTAAAAAGTCAAATTTTTGTATTTGAACTAGTACTTCAATGTCAATTCCCGCCCCCGATACTCATCGGGCGTATTTAATTGCGGTTTCAGCTTTTTGATGTAGATCACTTCTATTGTCATTAGTTTTTCAACCCCGCGACATGCATCAAGAATCTCCCATTTTACGTTTTGCGTTGTACCACAACATTCAACAGGGTGTTGTCCAACAGGGGAATCCTTCTTTTGATGCTATGAAATTCTAGTGGTAACATGTCGGCTGGTTTGGCCAACATAGATGGAACTGCATCCATTACATGTAACATTATATACCACATGGGATTTCAGATTCTTATCAAAAGGTGATTTCAGGGTGGGCAAGCAGGTTCTTAGCTTTCTTGTTGTTCTTAGTGTACTTGCAAAATTTTGCGTGATATTTCCTCTGTTTTGAACAAAAAACATAGGTTAGGCTCCCTATTGTTAAGACCTTTAACTGTTTTAAGATGTTGTTCATTTTGGGGTGGTTTTGATGTGAGCTTTTCCTTCGTGACTATTTTATCCAACGTCTCATTAACAAAACAATACTAGAGGACCACTCCGATGGGTATTGATTTTCAGTCAAGATCTCTTGATTTTTTTAAGAGCTGCATCAAAGGATTGCCAGTCACTGGTCGCAATAAAAATCCTATGCACAGTCCCTTTAATCACAATTCTCTTATGTTGTAACGGTGCACAGCTACGGAAATTTAGGATTATGCCAGTATCAGTTGATTTTTGATACCAATGACAGCTGATTTTTCTATATTCGTTTAGGTTTATGTTTAGATCTAGGAATGCCAGTTCTCCTCTTCCGTTTGGTGTCTCAAGAGTGAATTGTAAGTTCTTGTGAAGAGAATTTGCATACTCACGGTAATCTAGAGGGTTCACCTTTACCGTGCACACTATGTCATCCACATACCTCTTGAATAATTTCAATTCCAGTGTGTCCTCTTTTCTACTTTCTTCTGCACAATAGGAACAGATCCAAACAATCTCCTGGCTGGTCTTATATTCTGTGTCAGTGATAACCTTGGCATTTTGCATGAAACCAGTTTTTGCATGATTCGCACTTGACTCCTTTCCCTTAAAAAAGCTTTTAGTTGTGCATCTGTATTCCCATTTTTCACTATTTTGAAGGCTTATCCGAAGGATTGCATTTTTTGCGCGAGGTACAAATTCTTTCATTATTCATAAAAGAAGGATCCCGTCCTTTGGTGCCCCCTTGTACGGTCTGCACCTCAAATTATAGAGTACGTGCCAATACCGTAAATCATTATGTAAAATCATTGCACGTGCTGCTGAGAAGCTGCTTTTATTATGCCCTCATTAAGATGGGGGAGTCACAAATCGAAAATAATTTGAAAAAAATCAGTTTTGTGACTTTTATTTTGTCTAATCTATCGCTTTTGAACTGTTACCTAAAATAGCTTTTCTTTTCAGTAGATACCAATGGGTGTTTTTCTTGATAAACCAAAAGTTGAAAAAGAAACTTCAAATGGAGAGGGCAATGGTTTACGGTTCGGTCTTTCAGCAATGCAGGGTTGGCGGACCAAAATGGAAGATGCCCATTCTTGTGTTCTCGGACTTCCTTCCGGGTTAAAGGTATATCCATAAAATCGAGTTTTATTGTTTGTTCCCAAAAATTGCAAAAATTTGCTGTTCTACCAAAATTATATAGTCTGTTATTATTCGAAATAGATAACAGAAATTTTTGTTTAGGACTGGTCGTTTTTCGCAGTTTATGATGGACATGCGGGAGCATTTGTTTCTAATCACTGTGCAACAAACCTACTTGACGTTATTACAAAACACGACGCGTTTCAAAATTATGACAGTGACAAACACGATGATGCTACAATACGAGAAGTGATCAGACTCGGCTTTTTGGAACTGGATACATTGTTACGTCAGACGCCCACAATAACGAACGGAGAAGAATCAAGTGGAACCACGGTTTCGTCGTGCTTGTTATCCCCTACCAAAATTTTCTTCGCTAATTGTGGAGATTCGAGGGCGTTGATTTGTAAGAAAGGCAATGTTGCCTTCAGTACCAGAGACCACAAGCCTCATTTAGATGACGAAAAGAACCGGATTGAAGCTGCTGGTTCGTATTCGTTCTCTTGATTCATATTCATTGAGATTTGAATATGTTTAGTCAAGATTCATCTTCTTGAATTCGTTGACCTCTTAAGCAGACGATGTCAACTCATCTAATTGCTTAGTGTTAGCTTTTCTCATACGGCTTGGCCTTATTTGCTTAACTTCTCGTTTAGAATTGGAGTTACATATTTGGTGTCAAGTTTCATATATCACATTGATTTGGTAGTAAAATGAAGAGGCAAACAGTAAACTCTATGCTAATGAAATTGTGGCTCTTCAATTGTGATGCCAATTCAGTTTCTGTGCATCGACTTATGCGAACTGGCTGGGAGAGCGTTTGCAGTATGATTTCGAACTGCCAGATTCGTTTTTAATAGCCGCAAAGCGATAGCTGTCGCTATTGACCTCTTGATGTTGTTTACGACTCGAAGAGGAGTATTGGTTTTCTTGAGGTTTTTACGACTCGAAGATGAGTATTGAGATTCTACAGTTTTTTCAGCTGACGCAAGTTTGTTCATGACTTGAACTTTTGACTTTTGTTTTTGAACATTGACTTCTGTTTCAGAACGTTGACTTCTGTTTTAGAACACTGGACTTTAACACTAGCTAAGCTACTAATACATAGAAATGCTGGAACTGCTTATAATACTAGAGGTGAAAAGGTCATTATGAGACGTTTTCTTTCCTTAACAGTCTCTTCTCCCTATTCAAACTACCGAGACCTACCCCCATCCCCCAACTACCCCCTCCCCCCTAACTAACTTAACCTTAGGGAAGGTTAAGTTAGTAGTTTTATTGCACAAGTTTACGAGTAGTTTCCGGTATACTACTGGCTATTTCACCGGAGTTACTATTGGTTCAAACGGCGTTTTTCCTAAAAGCGAAAGTGAGTAAACTTGTCGTGCGAACAAATGTTTTCTGACATCGAATGACTTTTCGACCTTGAAGTGTGTTTTTTTGAAATAATGGTTCTTATAGATAACTGTTTATATGGGTCTTTTCGTCCATTTGGCTCAATTTTTTTGCTTATTTTTTGTTTTGCAGAAATAATTTTTCATCGTTGCTACATTAATATAAAGCTTTCTGAAATAGATTCCACAACGTTTTTGAGAGTGTAATACTGCGTTTCAAATGACAAATGGGCACACATTTTTACAATTTTCAAGTAAAATTTTTAGGTTACTTCTTTTAGGTTAGTAACTCTTTTAGGTTAATTTCTTTATTTTTGGATATTTGAGTGGACAAGTTTTTTTTTCAAAAAAATGTGTATATGGCAACGTCCCTTCTACAGTTCACGAATTGGACGCTTTTATAATTGAGGTGCTTCGTTCTTTATTTTAAAATTTGTACACATACTAATCCGACTGCGGCGATTTGTCTCAAATGTTTGTTTTTTTGGTTAAATTACCAGAAAAAAAAATTCTGTGCACTGGATTTTAACTGCGTGTTATTAGTAATTGTTTTTCTGGCGTCAAGTCTTTGAATATCATTATATTTGTTTCATAATCTCAATTCGAATAACATTTTGACAATTTTGCAAAGTAATTCAGTTCACAATCTTTGTTTTGGCAATTCTATGCAAACAACAGAATGGCTATTTAATTATTCAAGCTATAATAAAAGCTGTAAAAGCTAAATAATAAATTGTTTTTTTTTGTATTCCGTTTTTTTTTTTGAAAAATTAAGAAGTAGTCTTTTTCTTCTGTTTTTTTACAATGTGTCAGTGTTCTCCGTACTTTACTATGTATCTTTCCTGCAATCTCCTAAGACCTATAGTTTTTTGTTTCTGATTTATTAATGATTTTTAATTATTGAAATTATTTCAGCATCCCATTCTTTTAAAGTTTTCAGTTTTTTTCAGAGAGAAAATTTATTTTCGCTTTTGTTAAGTGAGAATTTTTCTCATTTTTCCTTGAAATTGGTTCCATTTAATATAATGTAGCTTCAAGAGTTTTTTTGGAACTACTTTTCAAAACCTGACTGTTATTCGTTTTCTGCGATTTGTTTTGAGGCTAGTTTTTGTTAATAAATGATTATTTTGCTTGAGTATTATTCTATTTCTTTTAATTTATTTTCATGATAATTTAAATTTTGCAACAGCTTGTATTAGTTTTGTCTTTATCTCCAGCCAATGCGAAGCAAACCTCATTTTTATCGTAATTGCTGTGACGCCAAAGAAAGAATTTTTTTCTTCAGTACTAAGGTTTGTTTGTTTTTTGAATATTCTTCAGTTTCTAAGAATTTTATCTGCCTTTTGCTTTTCCAGTGCGAATTTTGCGCAGAGGGCTGAGTTATTCATTTGAAGCCGCTTATTTTTCTGATTCTATTGTTGCTTTGGCATTCTTAAATTTTTGGCACCTTTTAAAGTCACCAGATGTGTTTCCAATAATACAAAATTTTGCGGCATCAAGATCAGTAGAAAGCTTTTTCTTCTTTCAGTCAAAGTTATCTAGCAACATTTGATTTTTTGCGGCTTCCTTTTTATGGTTTATTGATTATATCGTAACTATTTTCATGTAAGCTTGTTTCAATGGCAAATCTTGGTCGTTATCACATGTAATTTTTGCCAAATGTTTAAATTAAATACGAGGCGAATAAGTGTTAAAACAACTTTTAATGGTTTCGGCTGCAGTTACGGTGTTGTTTGTGAAGCTCGAATGCTTCCAATCGCTTCTGGAATTCTTCCGGCTATGTGTTTTGTCGTCAAAGTTTTTGTTACGAGCATATGACGTCACAATCAGTTCATATCTGCTTTTTGTTCATTCGTCCATGTAATTTGGTCTGGTTTGTCGAAGTTGATAAAGTTCATTTGCAACATATAATAACTTTTTATGACTATTTTATGAGCTATATGTTTTGTTACTGCAAATGTAAACACAAAAATGATACTAATTTTTGCATTTTTTTTTCAATTTTCTTGCAAATTTTTGTCACTTTTGAGTTTGTCCAACCTCAGGGGCCATAGAACCTCTAGGTTTGATAATAGGTTACTGTATAGTATGGTAATGGAACGAATTTTAATGTCACGAAATCAAAGCATTTTTAAAAAATAAAACTTACATTTTAAATTTTCTAAAATTGTCATTTTTTTAGTTTGTCCAGCCTCAGCAGCCAGAAAACCTCCTATAGTTCCCATAATACATTAATACATAGGTTTTGTGGCAATTGAATTGTTTTCCACATTTTAATATCCCGAATTTTAACATTTTTTGTGAAATTTGCCGCAAGTTTTTGAAAACTTTTGTCTTCTGTTCTGTTTTTCTTGCCTCTTGGGCTAAGTAATCTCCTGTAGGGTTTCATAGTATATTAATGCATAGATGTTAGGGGCAACGGATATCGAATTTTTGCAAATTATTGAATTTTTTAAATTTTTCTGAAAAATATTGAGCCAATGAAATTTTTTATGGCTATTACAAATTGAGCAACATTTCCCTTAAATATGCAATTGTTTTCATTTCTTGGTCTTTTTCTAAGTTTATTGACTTTTATGGACCAGTGAAATTTTCTAGGTCTTACAGATGAGTTACTGGACAGATTCTAGAACCAAAAAGCTGTTTTAACAGTTTAAGATCGCGAAATTGAGAAATTTTCTTTTAGTTTCGCAATTTTCTGTTTTTTCAAGTACTTGTCACACTTCTCGATTTTCTCTATTTTTGTTGGCCAATAAACCTCTTTTTAAGGGTTGTGTATGGGTTAATGGATTTTCAATTTAGCAATTATTTTTTATTTAGTTTCTCAACTTTTGAGATTTTTTTTTGTCTGGCATTGTTCAATTGAGCTGCTGGTCATGTACAGTAGTTCTAAGTTTTTTATTCAATTCTTTTGGAACGTATTTGAGCACTTCTCCTGCTTTATTTTTACTCTTGGGAAGTTAATTTTTTGTTGTTTCGCGTTATTGTTTTTGGCCACACGTGACCTTGCCTCACTCTAATTCATTACTATCACATTGACTTTTCTTACTTTAATTCAGGGCGATAAGGTCAATTGAGTGTGTGTCACTCTAATAAAATGTTTTAGGAGCTGCTAATAGAAGCAGCAGTAAGTTATAGATTCATAATCAAAATTTAACAATCTCAGCATTTAATGAAAAGAATAATTCTTTTTTTGGTCCGTTTTTTACTATCTTTTTGAGCCTGCAGATGTACGAAGGCATCGCGGATCTTTGCCATCTATGTTGATTGGATACGATACATCTTATATCGTTTTTGATGCGTTTATAAATCAACATTGTGTACATTTAACAAAGTAATTGAATTCAAAAAGTTGTAGCGAAACCTGCCTAAAAAAAGCTCAAAAGACACTGATGAGAACTGATGGTTTCGTTGTTATCCGCAAGGTTCTTTAGACTTAAACTTTGAGTTCTATTTAGAGAACTGATGTTAATAATGAAAATTAAATAATATTGACTCAATATATTCTACCCTGCCGGAAATCCGATAGCGTAACAAAAGTTCTCAGTGGTAATTAGCATTTCATTGACTGATTTCGAAACAAAACTTATTTAAGTTGACTCAGCAATAGACAATTGTCGAATCTAAAAAAATAGGGCTTCCTGAAATTTGTTGAACCTGATAAATGTTCTTTTCAATTTTTCAAGGTGGAAGCGTAATAATGATGCGGGTAAACGGAAGCCTCGCAGTGTCACGTGCTCTGGGTGACTTCGAGTACAAAGACAATGCCCAGATGGCACCAGTAGAACAGCTGGTATCACCCGAGCCAGAAGTTACTGTCCTGGAGCGGAATCCAGATGAAGATGAATATATTGTGGTTGCTTGTGATGGTATCTGGGACGAAATGACCAACGAAGATCTCTGTGCCTTTGTCTCAAGTAAGGGATTTTGATAACAATTCATGATCAAGTGCTATAGAAGTTCTTTGATCAAATAATATTGAATTCATAGGATCAAGTAACATGGGATTTCTGTGATAAAATGTAAAATGAAGTGGAACTCTTATGATCAATTAACATAAACTGTACTTTGAACTTGTGTATTCTTTAATTCATACATAGCTGCGATACATGAGCGGAGCTGTTAACAGCTAATCTGAGCTATTTCTGCGAATAATATAGATCATAGAAATTCTGCGCTGCCAAAACCAACGAATACTATTTTTTGATTCTTGGGTAGCTTTCAATCCTGAAATTTTTGCTTTAATTTTTTTAGGTTACGTTTTTAATTGCTCTCAAAAGTTGTAGCAATTATATAAGTCCTGCGGTCTTTTGTCACGACGTGAAGAGAAGTAATGGTGATATATTTTTTTCCGGTGGCTTCTATATTATACGTTTTTTAGAGAAAGTCAAATGCCACACGTGAAAAGATTGTGTTTTGGTCAATCTGTCTAACAGAAATCAAAAGAAGAGAATTGAGTTCGGTTTTTGTTTAATAGCCGCCCTCATCTTCTCAGCCGGCTATTATAGCGCTCCTCTTTTTTTTTACAATTCAAAGAATTTGAATTGTATTGGGGCGCTGTCTTTTTTTTAAGATCTGTTCACACATTTTTATGATTTCTGAAGTCAAATTGAAGTAGTGATTTTGGTCATGCCGAAACAGGAAGTGGAGCGAAAAAGCGAGTGATTTTGCGGCGTGAAATTTTTTCGCTCTAAATTTAAAGTAGAGTGAGAAAACGGTGTTTGAACAAAAATTCGCTTTCTCGCTAGTGGTTTTTTGTTCACATGCGGCAATTTCACTTTGATTATTACTGTTTTTTCGATTTTTTAGATCGATTTTTTTCTAAATTGTTTTCCCAATCCATTCATAGTCCGTTCTAGGTCTAGTTTTCTGTTTAGTCAATGAAAATTCTTTGAATTGTACGTCAGGACTTGTCCTGCTATGTTTTTATACTTCGTCGAACAAAAAAAATGTTTCGCTTTACCTCATTTTTCCGCTTTTTCAACATTTTGCGAAAAATTTTTTTGACTTCTCTAGGCTAGTTTCTCTCTTCTCTCATTCTGCTTAAAGTGATTTTGAACATCAGTTGCTCAGCAAAGCAATGCAAAATGAACAGAGTCAGTATAAAAATTGAAGTCAGAAATAGAAACGGGATAAACCCATAAAGCCCAATTTTAGATGCCCGCTATTTGAACGTCGTTCCTATAGGTATTAGTTACCTCTCTTTGATGCCTATTGGTATTGATAGTAACCCCTGTAGCCTCTCTCTAAGAAACAGAAGTATGTTCAACTACGAAATGCCATCAAAATAAATCGGACTTAAAAATAATTTTGTTCAAAATTTTTTTTTTTCAATATCTATGCTTTCAATCCCAATCATGCTTCTTAGAATCAACGGCGGCTATTTTCCGGCAATCTGCCGGGTATGTTTATTCATTGTAAGCGGGCAAAAAATCTAGGTGTAATAAATTATTTGCTAAGTGAGCATTTTTTTGATCGCGTGCGGACTTTTCAAAGCATTTTTTTAATAGCCAAACTTCACCGGATAAAAGTTTGTTAAGTGTTTCAATTTATTACACCAGTATTAGTGCGTTTGGTAGACTATTTGATCATCTGGCAAGAATATTAAACTTTTAGGCGCATTTTTCAGCTATATTGTCAGTTTGCCCTGTTGTATGCTTTTTTAACAGTTTTTGTAATCTTTCATTTTTATATCATTTGGGGATTTTTTTTTTAACTTAGTTATTTTAGTTTTTTACGTGATCTTTCTATTTGATGGATTATAATTTTGAGTTGTTTATGTTTAAAAAAGGAGTAACGTTAATCAAATGTTGACCGTCTTGTCGCCATTATTGGCCTATTTAGTCCATCGACCGAGACAAAGAATTTATTAAAGGATTCCCAGATTGGTTGTAAGGTAGCTTTTTTAAAGCAGTATTATATCAATTCTTTTCTAGATTTTCATTTTCCCTTGGTTTTTCCTCGGTTTTCTCTTAATGCACTGTATCTTTTTTTGAATATCAGATGTTAGTCGGTTATTGAAAAGAGACTATCTGTACTGCAAGTTGATTTTTGTCAATAGTGGTTTCAGTGGCGCAACTTCAGAAAGATTTTTTTCTGTAAATCAATGTTAGCCTTTGTTATTTCTCTTGCTTTTGTTTCAAATTGAATACGAGAATTAATAATTACTAAGCTCATTTTTTTGGAGTTGATGGCTGAGCTTTAAGGAAATGTATACTTCGTGTCGGTTCCTGAGTCTCACGGTTTTTATTCAATTTTTCGCCGGCGCGATTTTTTGTCTGATCCTTTAACTTTTCGTCCTCAAAATAAGATAAAGTTCCGCCCGGAGGGCAATAAATTCTCTCGGTCAGATATTGCGCTTGTGAGTCTGTTCAATATTAGGTTGCAGTCATTTAGTCAAGCGTGAGATTTTTTTCTCAGCATTACCTTGTACAACATTGAAGTGAGTTGTTCCCTATGAAAGTGTTTGGAACTTCTGTAAAACAATAGTGTAACTTGCATTTTTGTCCTTTTGTGAAGTAGGTTAGTCATTTTGAATTGCCGCGATGCGATAGCTTAGACTATTGTTGGCCTTCTCTTGGTTTTTTTATTTCGTCATCACGATTTTTGTTACGAACTTATGACGTCACAATTACTTCAAATGTGCATTTTGTTCATTCTTCCGTGCAATTTCAACTGAATTGCGTGTGTGACGTCATTTTACAATCCTAGTGAAACGAGGTTTTTGATCATTCGCGTGAATAGGTTTTCGGTCACATGTGATTTACCCTACTCTCGAAAATTACTTGTTCACTCTGAAATTGACTTTTCTTTACTTTAATTCAAAAAGATAAGGTGAAGTGAGTGTATATAAATCTAATTGAAGGCTATTTAAGAGCAGCTATTAGAAGCAGCAATAAGTTATACAGGTCTTTAATCAAAATTTTGACATCTCAGCCTTTAATGAAGATAATAAATTTCTTTTTTGGTCTGTCTTTTTTACTTTCTTTTTGAGACTGCGGGTCTACGCAGCTATCGCAGCCATTTTGCTTGCAATCTGCCAGCTATGTTCTTTAGCTACACCTCATTTAGAACTCATAACAATGGTACCAAATTGACGTTTGATACGGTCCTTTTTTGCTGCTCTGTATGGCCATGAATAAAATGATTTTACCTGCTGTTCATCTATGTGATTTTTGGTTCTGCCAATATACTGATCAACAAATTTCGTGAGCGTCTGGAAAAATAGACTGAATTGGTGAAGTCCAAGGGCATTAAATTGCCGGTTAGTGCTCTAAAAGTTCTGCTTTCTCTAATAATTATATTCAGCCGAACTGAGGAGGCGCGAAATCATAATGTAAGAGCAATTATAGAGATTTTGTGACTCCCACTTCATCCACCAACGATTATGAGTATGCGTAAATTCACGTGTATAGAATTTTGATACCACTTATGCCCCCTTGGCTTTGTTTTTGACCCCTCAAGTCAAGGTAGACTACCTAAGCTCAGCTAGCGACAACGAAAGCCAACCCCTTGGCAATAGTCTGAAATTCATTTAAAGTGTGTCGTATTTTTATTTCTATTTTTAGTAAGACTTGTTAACGCTCCCTTTAGGTAATTTTTCTTTTTAATGCATTTATAAGCTGAAGTGTGTCGTGACGCGACGTCTTTCACTTCATATCAGAAAGTTTCGTGTTCGTTTGTTTGATAATTTATTTCGCCAGACTTGACAAACCGCTCTCAAATTAACTTTTGCTCCGTTTTATTGGGGGAATTAATGTCAAAAGAGGATAATCGATGAGGAATCTTGAAAACGTCCTCAAAAAAGAGATAAATAAGCGCGTCGAATTCTTTCGGATATCAGATTGTTGATACTTCGAGTCTGCAGCTTTTTGCTGACAATTTGCCAGCTGTTTTATTTGCATGTCCCCTTATTTGTGAAGTATCTTTGTCGTTTGTTTCCTTCAAGTTTTGACTTCAATTTGTAATAAAATGATTTGATAATAATACTTAACTGAACATCAATTAATTGCCTTTTTGAGCAATTTGCGAGCTACCCAGTGATGTGACCTTTGCTCTCTCATTAAATTTAATTAGGCTAAACGATTCGCGCTATCAGTATTAATATATGTAATATGTGTTCAGGTAGATTACGGATAACAGGTGATTTGGAGAAGATTTGTAATGATGTGATTGACACGTGTCTTCACAAGGGCAGCAGGGACAACATGAGCATCATACTCATCACTTTTCCAGCAGCACCCATAGTCCAACAGGTAATATATAATCTGTGCTTTTTGATCTGTTTAAGTAAAATATTCCAATCCAAGTAAAATATAATGACAGCTGGCTGTAGTCACAAGTCATGTTCAGTAACAAGTTTATTATTGTAGCCGTTGCTCCTTTAATGATTTTGCCGAAAAAATTTTTATAGGCCCCGGAATTCAAATTGAGCAAAGTTTTTATTGAAATGAAGCTTGAAATTCTTGAAATGAAGCTTCCCTGTTTTATTCTCGGAGATTTTAACATTGATCGACTGAATTATAATGCAGTGGTATCACAGTATCTAACAATTTTAGAGAGACATGGTTTTTTCCCAGGAAATAGAAAGTCCCACTCGAGTGACATGTAAATCTAGCACCCTCATTGACCACATAATACATAAGTGATTGGAAAGTTGATGCAAAAGTAGAGAAAGTCAGTATATCTGATCACTTTGCGATAACTGTCCAAATACCTGTAAGAAGTAGTTCCTCTGAAAAAAAAAACAAATTAAAGTCCTCCCTTTTTTTGAAGGATGAACAAGCACACGTCTCGTTCCTGAATGATCTTCATTCTGAAATTTTCTTAGTAAATCTTGAACAGAGCATTGATGCAGCGTTTGATAACCTAGAAGAAAAACTTACACTAGTTGTAAATCGAAATGCCAATTACAAGGAATGGAAAACTCCCCGAAATCCCTGGATAACAAATGCAGTAAAAAACTGCGTACCTGAGAAGGCAAAGTTTTTCCGCCTTTTCCAAAGATTCAGAGCACCTGCTGATGAACAGCGCTTCAAACATTACCGTGCTGTGGTGAATAATCTAGTTAAAGCATCCAAGAAGCAATACTATGGGGCCTTCTTAAGAAACTTCAACAATTCTCGAATGTTTTTTCGAGAGTTAAATGCCTTGTGTGGTAGAGAAAAAAGGCAAAGCAATATTGTTTTACTAGACGGAAATACTTTGCTGAGCGAACTGGAAGACGTCGTTAAAGCTCTGAATTCTAATTTTGTGAGTTTGGCTTTAGCTCGTTACGACAAGGTTTCTACAATTGTCTCAGATTTTGCGGAAAATGAACATAGCTTCTTTCTTCATCCTCTAGGTATGGTAGAGCTTGAATGTTATGTAGCTGAATTGAAAGATGGAAAATTGTCAGGCCGCGATGGACTCTCTGCCGAAATTGTGAAGTCTAGTCTTCCAGTTCTCCGAGAACCCCTTCTGTATATGTTCAATTGCTCCTTGAGTGAAGGCGTTTTTCCAGAATGCCTCAAGAGAGCTAATGTTTTCCCATTGCATAAAAAAGGCTCAAAAATGAAAATTGACAACTACCGCTCGCTTTCTATACTCCCTGTACTAAGTAAATTGCTTGAGAAAGTCGTTTTCGCAAGACTTGAATGTTTCTTCTTGAAATTTAACATTTTCTACCCGAAGCAGTTCGGCTTTCGATCAAAATACTCAACTATCCACGCCTTAGCCCATATCACCGAAACGCTCCGTCAAAATCCAGGTATTGAATATGTTTCCATTCTCCTAGACTTGCGTAAAGCCTTTGATACTGTGAATCACACACGTCTTTTATCGAAATTGGAGATTTATGGCGTTCGTGGTGTTGCATTAGATTGGTTCAAATCCTATTTGTCAAATTGATTACAGTGTTTAGAACTTTCTCAATCCGATCTCCCTTTTTACCAGTGACCTGTGGTGTTCCCCAAGGATCAATTTTGGGTCCGCTTCAATTCCTTATCTATGTAAATGATCTACCCAATGTTTCTTCCTTTTTAGACACCTACTTGTTTGCAGATGATACAAATTGTTTTTATACCTGTGATGATGGTGAAAAATCAAAGCTTAACAATGAACTGAACAAATTGTTTGAGTGGATCAAGAAAAATGAACTTTCACTGAACATTTCGAAAACTCAAGTTCTGCAAATTCTTGGAAAAATGATCCCACTTTAGAATTAGACGGTGAATTGTTGTTTATGCAGCCGCTCGTTACCTATCTCGGAATAAAGATAGATGAGAGGTTCAATTTTACAAGCCATATTCAGGATATTGTAAAAAAAGTTTCTGAGCAGATTTTCATTGTGTCGCGTTTGCGACACGTTGTGAGTCGTGACGTTGTAATACGGTATTACAATGTTCACATCAAACCTGTCATACAATATGGTATATTGGTATACGGTTGCACTTCGCGCAACCGTTTACTTCCAATTTACTTGCAACAAAAGAAACTACTCAGGCTAATATTCTTTAAAAGATCAAGGTATCATTCCAGTTCACTTTTCGAAGATTCAGGAATACAAAACATCTATGATATTTATATGTTTGAATTGTTAAAATTCCCCTTCTTTCGATCAAGCAATTGCAGTCGACTTGCTACCTAAACAATATCTTCAAAAGGCAGCCGAAAACCATGGCTACCCGAGCTACAACGTGCGGCTTGCATGAAGTTCCCGCAGCAAAATTTTTGAGTGTTAGGCATTCTCTAAGATATCGCGGAGCCAAATTACTCAATACGCTAGTCAAAAATGATGTCTTCATAGAATACCTTGATGTTTCAACAGCCGCGAGCAAAAATCAGTCCTTTAAGACTTTAGCTAAACTTCAGACTTCACTAAGGTTAAGTGATATCTGTTTCGATACAGAAGTAGTTTAAGAAAAATAGGTAAAGAAGTAAAACGCGATCAACGCTCTGCACTTTTAACTCGGGTCCTCATAATAAAAGGTGATTCACCTTTAGGAGGGTCACCTCTGATCCATCTCTAATTCTTCAAAACTGTTCACGTTAATCAGAGAAATTAATTCTTTCTTTCTTTCTTTCTTATTGGTGGTTTGGTATCGATATTGTTTCATTATGATCATCATCCCACTTCTGGAAATTTTGCAGCTAGGGCGACCAAATTTTGTTCTAAGGGAACTGGATAAGAAACAAAATGTTAGCCTTATAGTTAGCCCTTGGACATTCGAACCTTTCCTGGCCAAATCGAACTTAATTATTATCGAATTTTTATGCTACGTATGGTTTCACTTTTTTTTTAGCAGCATATTTTTTGAAACAAAATTTCGCTATAAAATTATGGCTCCATTTACTCGACAGTATTTTTTTCATATTCTTGAACCGTTGTTAAGCTAGGAAACGCCAGCATCAATCATGAATGCTGGAAAAGTAGCAACTCATTCCCCAATTAATTTGAAAAAAACCAACAAAACATTTTGAAAAACCAACAAAGTTTCTTGAACGCGGCAAGATAAAACGTCGTTCTTTAATTAACAATTTCAATTTTTTGTTTCAACGAGTTACTCGGTATAAGATATTTAAATTGAGGATGTAATCTCCTGTCAAGTTTTGCAATTCATCAAAACCATATTAATAATTGCAATTGTAATGGAAAATCAATTGAGGGCAGCTGTATTTGCATAGAAATAGTGCAAAAATTATTTCATCGTTTACTTTTTTTCAAGCTCTCAACTGACGTTCGGAACAGTTATTTGGGTCTTGTTGTTCTTTCCCATCCAAGTTTAGCTTGATCGTTTTTTTTCTGACCTTGCTTTGAATTTTCCTGACAATAAACTGATACAGTCTCAGGGCCGTAAGTCAACGTGCAGTTCTCTTTGTCTATATAATATTGTGTATATAATGCAATTTGATTTTCATATTTGGAAAGATCATATTATTGACAATATAGTTTTGCAGGCTAATTAGTACCAGGTGTGTTTTTGTAACTTCAGGAAGCGGTAGCTGCGGAGCAGGATCTGGACAGCAGATTGAAGAAGAGAATCGACGAACTCATGGACCAAGACAAAATCACATCCATTAATGAAGTACTCGAAATACTCTCCACATTTGAAGGTAACTCACATCTCACTTTCATTCAATTACCTCTTCACGTGTTTTAATTGTCTTGTTTTAATTGCTTTTTTTCGCTGGACCAAAGGCAACAATGCGACGTGATTTCATAAATGGCATCATTTTGTAACTTTTGATCGTTTAAAGATGGATATCAGATTGTGACCCTCAAGAAAGCTTTGGGGGAAACAGCGAAGTCATTGGTTTCTTTTTTGTTCCGACCACCACTTTAGTGGGGAGGAGGAACTATATACTCAACTGGGTTTTTTTGTTCAGTCAATTTTGGCCGATCGATATATTCATCGTAGAGAATTGTGAGTGGTATCATTGAACAGCCCGTCCAGCGTAGAATACGGAATTAAAAAGATTTTTTTGATTTTCGTTTTTTATCGAGGTTTAAAGTTTTGTGAACATTCGACTGTTTTTGTTCACATTTTCAGTAATTTTTGCTAAAATTTGGCACAGTTTCGCTAATAAAGTTCTAAACCAGTTAAAATTTTTAACGGCAGAGTGTTGTTACCGTTAGAGATAGAATAGCGTTTGTGAATATTTTGATTGAAGATTTTTTGGCTAAAATTTTCAATAAAATTTTCAAATTTCAAACTTTTTTCATCAAAAATGGAACAAAATGCTTTTTCGGTCCACTTTGTTAAATTTTGCCAGTCTTAAGGACCCAGAAACCTTAAAATAGACTCCCTGATCTCAAAAAGATTGCTAGTTGCAGTTAGGCGCCGTATGAAAGTCTTCTGGAATTAAAACTTTGCCGTTTTTGGCAGATTTAACTCGATAATTATACAAAATGCATCGTTCATTTTTTTTTCAATTTTTGAATTGCATGCAACAATTGGTCTTATTCGCAAACACTTGGAACATTTGGTCGGTTTGCTGGGCGCGCGACAAATCAGGGAGAGGTTCGACGATATGGATTCTTAGAGTCAGACACTTTTTGGTTTTTATTTTGAAGCTGCCTTTTTCAAAATATTTTGCTTTTGTTTTTTTAATGTTAATTTCTGACAATATTTTTTAATCACGGCTCCGTTAATGACAGCTCCAATTTACGTAAATTTTAGGCCGAATGTAGATACAGTTTGTTTTCAGAGAACCAAAGGGTTTTTATGGCTTTGAGGAAGAGTTTTAGTAAAATTTAACTGAACTCTTATCTTTTGCCTTCAATTGTTATTCTTTTGGCAGTCTGATTTTCAAGTTTAACCACTCAAAGATCTAAATTTCTTCCTCAAGAGGTGCGAGGTGCAAGTGAACCTTTTCTATTCATTTGGTTGTTACCTAATGTCTCATGGGTTATTAAATGTATTTGTTTTAAGGAAATTTCTGTGATTTTTTGAACTTGGGAATTTTTTATATTATTTTAGTTGACTTTTTGTTTTTTCTCAATAAGTACAGGTCAATCTTTCCTCCGTATAGAATACAAACTAATTTTGAGGCCGCTTGTTTTAACAGAAGGTTTTTTTGCTTTTTGTACTACGAGTTTTCATACGAAATTTTCTGATTTTTTGTGCATAACTTCCCATATTTGTTGTTGTTGTTTTTGTTTCTTTTTTAAATTGTAACATCATTTAACAATCTAACTGAAAAAAATTTACAACCTTTCAATATGAACATATTTTTGGTTTTCATAACAAATGGTTTGAAGGGCTGCGACACCGTTCTCTTGCAGAAATTGGTAGAGTTTTTTATTTTTGTCCTTTTTTGTTGTTAATATTTTGTTGTCATATGCCAAATATTGTGTAATTAAAGGTCTCAGTGGCCAATTATAGATAGACAAATGAACTTATATATAATATCGGTGAATAGCTAATGGTTGTTTTGACTTTCGAATTAAATTTCTAAAAAAGAGTAATAGTATTCTTCAACTTATCCCTTTTTGTTCTGGTTGCGTTTTTTCGTATTATAAAATGTTGTATCACATTCGTAATTTAGCCTCATTGTTTAGAGCTCTTTTTAATGTTTTGATGAATCAAACAATAATTTTTCTGTTGTTTAAACGTTTTAAGTGATGTCTTAGACAATTTGTTTCCGAAGAATTTTGTAAATTTTAGATACTTTTCAGTTTTTGTGGTTTTTTTGTTGTCATTTTGTGATAGTCGTTTTACAAAAAGACGTTATGATGGTCAAAGGAGACGCAAATGAAGATGTTGTAATCTCGCGGTTAATATCTTATAAATTTAATGGCTTCAAAATTGTGGTTTCGTAAAATTGTTTGTGAAACTTATTAGTTCAGCTTGTAAATAATGTTATTTTACAGTCTTATGATTTAGTGTGATTAATAACAGTCGCAATTTATTTTACGAGTAGATGCAAGACAAACTGTCTACTCTTTTTGTCGAAAGCTTTTGTTGGCTATGAATTTTGAAAATATTTGTTTTTAATGAAAAAAAGATAGATTTTTGAGATCTGCCAATTTTTTTTCTGTTAAAATGTAGCTAAGTATCTCCATACACAACTCACATCATTTATCTATTGAAATAAAATTTGCTCTTATAACAGTTTTAATTTCCTCAAAATCTCTTTCTTCTTGGAACAACCAGTTTTCATGAAAGCAATTTTCGTGATTTTAGCATATTTGCCATTTTTTTGCAGGTTTTTGTTCTCTTTTCACAGTATCACAATAATGGGCGTCATTTGATTTACAAATTTCGTTACCTTCAAAAAATGCTAACAAGGATTTTTATTGTTTTTAGTGATCAGTTTAATATTTAATTGATTGAGGGGACATCGTTTTCGTGCATAATTTTTCGTGCAAATTTTTAGTTTTTGCCTGTACTTGTCGTTTGATTCTGGATATTGAAAGGCCTCAGTCGCTCTCTATTGAGGTATAAACGACTCTCAATGATTTCATTTGATGCGTAATGTTTCTAATCAGTTCGATTTTAATTCTTTTTTAAAAAAGCATTGTTTTAATAAACTTTGCCCTTTTTGCTCATTTCTAGTCGACTTGTTGCCAAGTCGCATTGAGGAAAAGTCCCATGTTTTTTTTCCAAAAAAGTGCCGGTTAATCTTCTGAGCATAATTTTTATCTGATGCCCTTTTGATTTGGTTATTAGTGGTTTTCAAAAAATGGACAAGGAGTTTTGGTCGTAATTAATATTTGTAACTATTTGATTTTTATTGCCGTCTTTTGTGGTAGTCATATTATGGTAGCCACAGGTCTCATAGGCCCTCTAGAGTAGATTGTTTTATTCTTTTAGTAGTTTGTTTAACGATATGTTGATATGTTATTTTTTTCTATCTCTCCCTCATTTGGTAGACAATTAAGTGATAAATGTAGATGAGCGGGATCGGAACTTAATGTGCGAACGCACATTACCGAGCCTCCTTGTTCTGATGTAATGAAAAATTATTAAATTGCGCTTATGACGCATTTCGAAGTGTTTATAGAACCTGATCAACACCCATGCCTTCATTGCCTCGCCAATAGCGGCTATGACCCGTGTAATGGATTTGTGATTAAGCGTTTTAGGTCTTCTGAACTGGGATTTGGTATTAGAGACGCACCACAATTTACATAACTGTTAGTTTAGAAATTCAAGTTTTAAAATGCCAAAAGTTTCAATAAACATTGCCAGGAAGTAGTTGACTTCCATGAAAATTTCAGAACGTCCAGGTTTCGTGCTTTAGCAAGCTTACGCGACTCTGTAGAATTCATTCGGCTTAGCATCGCGAACTGCTGCATTGTTCTCGATGAATACCAGAACTTCTCGCTGTTGGGTTATGGACTTTCGCAAGCGGAATAAAAAGCGTTTTTAACTAAGTAAAAGAATTAATTTCTCAAAAATGAGAGAATAACAAAATGATATTTTACAGTAGAATTTAGAGATTTACAGGAGAGATCTGATTATTAGATCAAGATGGTGATTTGATTTTGGGGATGAAAAAGGACTCAAAAATCAGCTGTATATATACCCATTATTAATGTGAAAAAGTCAAGATACAAAACTAATCTTAGCACCGTGATTTATAGTGGGGGTCGCAAGGGTTACCCAATATGGTTTGCTTCTGCAAATCAGTCGCAAAGGGAACCATAAATGGAATGCATTTGCACTTTTCTAAGAATTCATTCACACTTCCGGAGATATCATCATCATTTAATACGTGCTGGGAAGATTTTACATCAATTAATCTAACTCTAATAATAGTTATCTAGATTCACCAATTTGAACCGAATATTGATTCTCAGCACCATTTCTTGACGATTCATTTATATAATTTCTTTGATCAAAATCAAATTGCTTGTCTTTCTAATCTGGTAAGTCAAACTTTCTTTCTAATTCTCACTAAGTTTAAGACTATAGTTTGATCGAAATTCTAACACCCCCACTCAGACTTGAGCTGATTGCGTAGAGTCTGTTCCCATCAAAACTGCTCTGAATGTTTCCACTTTCGAAACGGGTAAGGACTTTGTGAAGATGTCCGCTGCCATTTTGTCTGTAGGAACGTAATGAATTGAAATAGTCCCATCCTCCGTTTTGTCCCGGATGAAGTGAAACTTTGTTTCGATGTGCTTGCTCCTTTTGTGCATGACTGGGTTTTGGCAGAGTCTGATACAACTTTGGTTGTCTTCTCCAATTGCTATTGGACGTTTCTGTTGGATGCCAAAATCCTCTAGAAGTTGTTTCAGGTAAAGTGCTTCCTGAACTGCTGCTGCCATGCCCTGATATTCTGCTTCTGATGAAGAAAGAGCAACTGTGGCCTGCTTCTTGACACCCCAGCTGAGTGCTGCGCCACGTCCGTTGAGCTTGAAGTAATAGCCCGTTGTTGATTTTCTGTCGTTCACGTCTCCAGACCAGTCTGCATCACTTTCCCCCACTAAATCATAACTAGCCTCTTTTGTGTAAGTAAGTTTTAAACCTTTTGAACCTTGAAGATATCGCAGAAGTCGTTTTCCGCACATCCAGTGTTGATTGGTAGGTGCATTCATGTGTCTGGACAGAATGTTGACTGTGAACATGATGTCTGGCCTCGTCTGTTTGGCCAGATACAGAAGTGATCCAACCAAGCTTCTGTAGATCCTCTGGTCCACTTCTTCGTCTCCGTTCTGTGCTGTCTGAAGTTTCAAATTCAAATCAGCTGGAGTTCTTGAGGGTTTGCATTGATCTATTTGAAACCGCTCAAGCATTGTTTCTATGTAGCGTTCTTGGTCGACTGTGACTTTGCCCTCTTCTCGTCTGATTCTTAGACCCAGAAACCAGTGTAGTCTCCCTCTGTCTTCCATGTGAAAGGTTGCTTCTAGTGCCTTCTTGACATCAGAGACCACTGTCATACTTCTTGATGCTACTATGATGTCGTCAACCCAGACCAAGATGAAGGTGTGATCCTCTGCTTCTGATCTTGCGAACAAGCAGTGATCGTTCCTGCTTCTGGTGAACCCCTGTCTCAGTAGGAAGTTTGCCAGCTCTTTGTACCAGTTGTTAGCAGCCTGCTTCAAACCGCGTTTTACAAACTCCTGTGGCTGTTCCAGATACACTTCTTCCTCGATTGGTGAGTGCAGGAAAGCAGTCTTGACATCAAATTGGTGCATCACATGGCCTTGCTTCGCTGATAGCTGAAGTAGAATCCTGAATGTCTCTGGCTTACAGGTACGCGCAAAAGTCTCAAAGTAGTCCAGTCCTTCCACTTGTTTGAAGCCTTTCGCCACATAGCGCGCTTTGTATTTGTCCACTTGACCACTGGGTCCCAATTTCACTTTGTAGACCCATTTGCCCGGTATGACGTCCCTGTCTGTGGGTGGTCTCACTAGGTTCCAAGTCTCGTTGTCTTGGAGTGCCTTGACCTCGTCCTTCATTGCCCGGTGCCACTGGTCCCAATCGTCACCTTGCTTGGCTTCGTAGACTGTTTTGGGTTCCACATAGTCGCCCTCAGTCACAGCAAGATGGGTCCTGACTTCTCCAAAAAATTGCGGAACATTCCTTGCTCGTGTCCCTCGTCTGGGCTCTGCTCTGTCCGCGTGTTCCAGTGCATCTTCATTGAAGCCAACTGTCTCTAACTGTGATAAGTCTTCTGTGTCACTGTCTTCCAGTGACTCTGAGTCTCTGTGACTCCCTCTTGTTGCATTAGATCCTTCATCTAGTGCTGTTTCTCCAACATCCGAGGCCTCTTGTCTCAGTGTTGTTTCTTGTGTATTCACGCTCCCTGCGTCATGCCACTCCTCCTTTATTGCAGTAAATGTGTCCTGTCGTTTTCTGTTGTCATCGTCTTGATGACCATCATCTGGGTGGCAGATTCCCAGTTCCGACCCATCATCTAGTAAGTCAGCCGTTTCTTTGTTGTCAGGGATTGAGCCCACTTCAGACTCCTTGATGATCACATCTCGAACTGCCATCACCTTGCGTGTGTTGGGTATGTACACCAGGTATCCGTTTTCTCCTTCAGTGTAACCCACAAACTTTCCTTCCAGTGCCTTGGGTTCAAGTTTGCTGACTTCTCTGTCCCTCTTCCTCATGAAGACTGTGCAACCAAAAATAGATAATTTACTAATTGGAAGCTTAGGTTTTATACCTCTCATCAGCTCTGCTGGGCATTTTTCTTCTCCTCGTCTCACAACCAAGTTTCTGATCCTTGCTGCGTGAAGAATTGCTGCTCCCCACATCATCTTTGGAAGTCCTGAGTCAATGAGCAAACATCTTGCCATCTCCAGCAGTGTCCTGTTGCACCTCTCAGCTAACCCATTCTGTTGTGGCGTCTCTGGTATGGTCTTCTCCTGTAGAATGCCTGCATCTAAGCAGTACGTCTCGAACTGCTCTGAGAGAAACTCTTCGCATTGTCTTGCCTCAGCTTCTTGGGCGTCCCCACACTGAGAACAAATTTCTTCAGGCTGGCCAGTGCTTCACTCTTTGCCTTAAGCAAGTCCACAAACACAAACTTCGTGTATTGGTCTGCAAACACTATGCAGAACCGGAACCCTGACAGTGACTCTACTCTGAAAGGTCCCATCACGTCTGTGAACACCCTCTCCAGCTTCTCTTCTGCTTGGGTCTCTGCCACTCTTGGTACTGGAGTCTTTGTGATCTTGGCCAATGCACACACATTGCATACATCATCGAGTTCCCCCACTGTCTCTGGTGCATTCCTGACCACATCTGCTTGATTCAAATGACCCAATCGTCTGTGCCACTTCCTTGCACTGTCAAGTTTCACGCTGTTGGAACTCATCTTGAATTCTAGAACGCTGCAGGGTAAGTAAAACAAATTATTTTCTTGTGTTAGTTTTACCCGAGTTCCCTTCTGGAGTTTCATGCAGCTGTTTCCTCTCTCGAAAGTGAAGCTATGTCCCCACTCCGTGCATCTTGAGACTGATAGGAGGTTTGAAGAATAGTCCGGCACACACAGAACATTTTTGAGTTCGCATTGGAATTCCCCTTTGTTTGAGGGTATGCTGATCCTCACACAGCCTCTGCCCACCACTCTGGAAGCCTCTCCGTTGGGATTTCTGACCACTGATTGAATGGGCACAAAGTCCAGAAACGCATCGATGTTCGTCACTATGTGATCTGTACAACCACTGTCCACTAGCATGCCTGCTGTCTTCCACTGGGTAAGAGCTGCCCAGCATTCCTCGTCTGGTGTAGCCAATGTTGGACCCATTGCCACTGACTCATGTTTGCCTCCATCTCTTTGTCTCTTGCATGCCCTGTCTAGGTGACCCTTCTCACCACACTTGCTGCATTGTGCTGTCTCCTTCTTCCTGCAGTCCTTGGCAAAGTGTCCAGGGATCCCACACACAAAGCAGTTTCCTTTCTTGGGTCCCTTCTTGAAGTCACGCTTCACTGCCAGTGCCACTGAACCACTTTGTCCCTTGTGTCTCTGCACCGTGCTCTCATGAAAGTTCTGCAGCCTTTTCCTCAACTCTGTGAAGTTCGTTGCCGGGTTGAAGCTTTCCTGTATTACAAAACTTTCATACCTCATTGGCAGACCATTGAGGACCAAGGCGTTGAAGAGGGTCTCTGAGACTGCTTCCCCTGCTTCTTGTAGCCTTGTGAGCAACTCCTGTCCTCTGATGAAGAAGCTGTCCAAATCCTCAGAATCCTCGAGCTGCAGTCGAGCAAGCTGTGCCACTAAAGTCACCACTGTCGGCGTCTCCACACTCTGAAATCTCTCTTGCAAAAGCTTCCAAGCCTTTGCTCCATCTCCAATGCCATCATCTCCCACACAGTCATGTCTCATCAGCATGAGGGTTGTTGCATCTAGAGTCAGTGCCAGATGGCACCACACATTGTTCCGTTTCTCCTTGATGTCTGCAACTTCCTTCTCATATGCATCCTTCAGCACCTTGTGGTTCTTCTTTTCATCATTGGTTGCCCCATTGGCCAGTGGCGCAGGCTCATTGGGTTGCTCCTCTGTCCCCAGTAGTGATTTGTAGAGTCCCTTCGTCTGCATCATCGCCACAAATCTTGTGCTCCAGATTGGAAAGTCCTGTGCCTTTCCTGTGTAGGTCAGCAGCTTCACTGTCTGTTGATCCATTGAAGTTTGAGCAGGCAAAACAGTTGTGAAAAGAAAAGGTACTAAGCAGAAAAGGATTATGACTGTCAACAACAAATTAGTTTTGTTTTGGAAATTGATTTTATAACTTAAAAAATTGCTGGGCCCATAACCTGTTGGGTTATGGACTTTCGCAAGCGGAATAAAAAGCGTTTTTAACTAAGTAAAAGAATTAATTTCTCAAAAATGAGAGAATAACAAAATGATATTTTACAGTAGAATTTAGAGATTTACAGGAGAGATCTGATTATTAGATCAAGATGGTGATTTGATTTTGGGGATGAAAAAGGACTCAAAAATCAGCTGTATATATACCCATTATTAATGTGAAAAAGTCAAGATACAAAACTAATCTTAGCACCGTGATTTATAGTGGGGGTCGCAAGGGTTACCCAATATGGTTTGCTTCTGCAAATCAGTCGCAAAGGGAACCATAAATGGAATGCATTTGCACTTTTCTAAGAATTCATTCACACTTCCGGAGATATCATCATCATTTAATACGTGCTGGGAAGATTTTACATCAATTAATCTGACTCTAATAATAGTTATCTAGATTCACCAATTTGAACCGAATATTGATTCTCAGCACCATTTCTTGACGATTCATTTATATAATTTCTTTGATCAAAATCAAATTGCTTGTCTTTCTAATCTGGTAAGTCAAACTTTCTTTCTAATTCTCACTAAGTTTAAGACTATAGTTTGATCGAAATTCTAACACTCGCAGAGTACTTCAAGCAGAGTCACGTGACCTATACATCAGAACAGCATACTGTGTTGTTTGTTTTTGTATTAAGCCCCGTATGTGATGTTGTGTAGGTCTGCCCCCTGGAGGAGGAGTGCACAGCAAGCGCAACTTCATCTGGGACTACATGGTGGAGAAGAACCCAGCACTGGCAGAACAGAGTGAGGATGACAGCTCCTCAGCAGCCGGATCACATCCAGCCGCCTCCCTCCCTATTGAAATCATATCGCAAAGGTAGATAGTCCACGTTCCGCTACTGTTTCATCGGCTGTTGTTTGTAAAGCACCTCTTCGAGACCACGGGAGTTCATTCTTGGATCTATTCTGTGTGCCCCCCCCCCCCCCCCAGTTTTTCCCACCCCCATTTACACATTATATGGTGTTATATAGCACGTTACTATAAATAGCACGTGCGCCGGGGGGGGGGCAAAAGTTATAAGCCCACTAAGCTGGGGGGGGGGGTGGCAAAACAGAATAGATCCCCCATTTGTTCATGATGAATACATGCCCCGCCATCTAAATGGCGAGATTAGTTAAATTAAGTAATAACAGGAAACTATGACCAGCTTATCAGCGACCTGGAGTAAGAATTATCGAACAAAGTAAAGACGAACGTGGTCAGCTATAAGGTGAGATTGGCATTATAGCTGTGTGTGTTAGTAATGCAAAATTTGACCGTTTTTGATTTTTCGAGTTTTTTTCGAATTGGACTGTGAGTATAGCTTAACAAACATCTGTTATTGTTCCATTTTTTTTTAAAAAATGGAATATATATGCGAGGCTGGTTTTTTCTGCCAAAATTCCACTTTTTGTTTTCACACCGTAGAAAAAAGAAAAATACGTATAGCCCTCAAGATCTGGTTTTGATTTCAACCTGAAAAGTAAAGATGATTTTGATTTTTTATTTGTGTTCTTTATATTACCAGAGCAGATATTTCGAACTAATCTCCTCTATTAAAATGAATTTGAGAGTTTTTGGATCGTCAGCTTGAAAAGTTTCATAGAAAAGTAAAACATAATTTTTTCAGAAAATTTTAAGAATTTTTTTCTTTCTGTATTTTGAAATTGCTCTTAGAACTCATTTTTAACAGTCGCTGGGCTGTTCTGTAATTTAACACCCAAACAGTTTTTTATTGTGAAACTCCTCATATGAAGAACGAGCTTCTCTTTTGAAAGAAGAAAAAGTAACTTCCTTTTCATTTTAGTTCAGAAAAAAATTAAAATTTCCCCATTTCAAACTCTTTCTTAAAATAGTGAAAGGACCAAAAAATAAATTTTTTGGTTAACCAATGTTTCTCAACGCTTTTAAATGCGAGCTTTTAAGGATTGCTTTCAGTGTTCATTTACATCTTATAGACGGAGTGCAAACTGCTGAAAAATTATAACTTTTTAATAGCCGCCCAGCGATAGCTGGGGTTATTATTGGCCTTCTCTTTTTTTTTATTTCGTATTTTTCTTACGCGATTTTAATTTCGCAATTTTTGTTACGACCATATGACGTCACAACCAATTCAAATCTGCTTTTTGTTCATGCAATTTCAACTAAATTGCGTGCGTGACGTCATTTTTCACTCTGATTTGAGCGATTTTTTTTTGTTCATTCGCGTGATTAAGTTTTTGGTCAAACGTGACTTATCTCACTCTCAAAAAATAACTTCCTCACTTTTAATAATAGTCGCACAGCGATAGCTGGGGCTATTATTGGCCTTCTCTTGGTTTTTTTTTATTTCGTCATGATTTTTGCTACGACCATATGACGTCACAGCCACTTTTTGTTAATTCGTTTATGCAATTTCAACTGAATTGCATGCGTGACGTCATTTTTCGCGCTTAGTGGAATTAGTTTTGTTCATTTGCGTGATTAAATTTTTGGTCACACTTGACTCACCTCACTCATAAAAATGATTTCCTCACTTTGAAATTGACTTTTGTTTACTTTAATTGAGAGATAAGGTCAAATGGGTGTGTGTCACTCTAAATAAAGGTTTTTAGAGAGCAGCTAATAGAGGCAGCAAAAACTTATACAGATTTTTAATCAAAATATAACATATCAGCCTTCAATGAACAGACAAATTTTTTGGTTTGTCTTTTTTACTGTTTTTTTTGAGACTGCAGATCTACGAAGCTATTGCGGCTATTTTCTGGCAATCTGCCAGCTATGTTTGATATTGGCTGCAAAATGCGGTTTTAAATAAATTCAAACTCAGTTTATTTATTAAATTTAGCGGGAAACAAAATATCTGCCAGATTTATAAAAACGATTTGGCCGATTATGCTCATGAACCATGAAAAATGACAAAGCTTTTCGAAAATTTTCAAAAAGTTCGTTTCGAACTATAATGTCAACTTTACGACTAACAATACAGTTGCCTCTGTTTGAAGTGTGTCTTGTTTGTGTAAGAGAGCCACAGAAAATAGAAGAAGTCTAAGAGAGATAGCTCCTTTAATTTTGAGACAAACTGTCGAGAAAACTGTCGAGAGGCCGAGAGAAAAACTGTCAGAAATCTTGAAAAAATTGAAGGCGACTCAATAATTGCTACAAACTGCGGCTTCAATTATGTCTGAAGCCAAATATCTGTGTTTTATTTTTCTCTTAAAACACGTGTACGAGAATTGAAAAAACTCACTACCCATTATGCTCATGAAACATCAAAAATGACACAACTTTTCGAAAAGTTCAAAGGGTTCGTCTTAAATTTTAAAGTAAATTTCTCAACTACCGATAAAAATGCTTCAAGAAGTCCACACTTGGTTTTTGAGAAAAAAAACAATCAGCATGGACGAACGGTGATAAACCATGAGTTAAAATCAGATGCCAAAAAGAAAGTTTAACAATTGTTTTTTTTTGGTGTCCGCGTTTGTGTTTGTATTTGTGTGTGTCTTTGTGCTTGTGTGGGTGTATGTATGCGTGTGTGTGTGTGTGTGTAATGTTTGTGACATTTGTTTGTAATAGAGAGAGAAAGAGCTTGTTTAAGAGAGGTCCTTTAAATGTTAGACAAAATTAGAGACAGGGCAAAAACTGTCAGCAGACATGAGAATTAGAAAGATTACTGAATTTTGCTACAAATTGCGGCTTTCAGAAAGTCCAAAATCAAAACTTTGTTTTTAAATGTATCTAAAGAGATTAAAAAATACTTTTTCGCGTTCTCATGAAATATCAGAATAAACACTTTTTGAAAAATCTAAAAATATTAAATTTCAATGTCAAAATTTTAGATACCAATACAATTTCCTCAAAAAGTCCACGCGTAGCTCGTTCCTGATAAAAGACTGAATACGTAAATGAACAGTAATGAAATTTGAGTATTGACCCATTACCAAAAGAAAACTTTTCAAGTTTTTTGTGTTATTTTTTTGTGTGTAAAATGTCTTGTGTGTGGTGGTTTGTATGGTAATTTGTCTTTTTTTCAAATTGTACTACTTTTATCTCTCTAGAATGTGACAAAGAAAAGAGATGTCTGCCGAAAAGAGATGGCATATTTTGTTCTTCCAACAGTTCAAGTAATTATCTCAAATTCATATAAGTAGCTTTTGGATACCCACAACGGTTTTTCTGACAAAGTTGTTTTTGTAACCTTGAGAGGTATGCTGGAACATTATGTGCTAAGCACAGCTCTATTTGCTGAGCACAGATTCGCACGAGCCGTCTTGTTCAAATTTTGAAGCAGTTGAACGCAGTTGCTGGCAGTTAACAAAATTGTACGAAATTGGTTTCATATGTTTTTACTTCAAATGTAATTCTTAGTAGTCGACTATAATCACTTCTGATAACGTTATTTGACACCCCTCTTTCTCGAAACAACTCTACCTCGGTATTTGAAAGTTCACTTCTGTTTTCGAATTTTGGACTTTACAGTTGGCCAGTTTGTAATATATAGTTATTAGGAACTGCTGGTAATATTCAAGGTGAAGATACGGTGGGTCAGTTTGTAATGTATAGTTATTAGGAACTTCCGGTAATATTCAAGGTGAGGATTTCATTTCGAGCATTTTTGATCCCATGTAAGTCCCTATTATCTATCTAAGCAACAGACCAACCGCCAACTTTTCAAACCCCCTGCCTAACCCTCCACCTATTCCAGATGCCTATCCCCGTCTCTACTCTCCCTCCACCCGCTTAACCTCCCACCCAACTACCTACACTCTCACCTACCCCCTTGCCCCCAACTACCTACCCCCTCACCCGCGCACACTTACCCCCCATGTTCACCTATGTGTCCCCTGCCTACGCGCAAACTACCTTGCTCTTATTTTTATTGCACCATTCTTCGAGTCGTATCTTGTATTCTGCCGGCTATGTTTTTTATGCAAAATTTTTTTCGTGACTGTTTTGACTATGCGAGTGACTTTTTCGCCCTTGACGTTTTTTTGTTTTGCGTGATCTTTCTTTCATATGCACATTCTTTCATATTCACAAGTATCAGCTGCTGAACTAAAGTTGCGGCAGTTCACTACTAAAGAAGCAGGCTGCAATAGATTTGAGCTCCCACTGGTCGTTCGAGAGCAATTCTTCCGATGTTAGTCGATTTTGATTGTTATAGATACCAGAGGTTTGCTGCCGCTATGAGTGGTGCTACTGGGGCGGCAGGGGTCACCACAGTCACCTCTGGAAACAATCCCTCAGGTGTCATGTCCAACGGAACTCTAGACCCATCCATCGACCCACCCTCCGAAGAGTAACAAACAAACAAACACAAACAGTCAAAGACCCCCTCCCCGCCCTACCCACAAGTCGCCAGCTAACACCCCTTCCCCTCCCGCAACCTTACCCACAGTTTCACCCCAGCCCAATTTTGTCTCGCCCACTATAGCACTTCGTCTCATTTCCCTAATATTAACTTGAATACTAAGACTGAAAAATTCAAAACTTATCAATCAATTAATTGATGATATGCTGAAAACTGGTGGAATTAGTTTTACCTTCATTCAGAAATAGAGAGAGCTTAAATATAGATTTGTGAGTTGGAAGTAGCTAACTTTGCGCAAAATTTGGAGTAATTATTTATCCTTAGTTTTTGATTAAACTAGATGCTTTAAAATTGCATCGAAATTTTAAAGCAAATGTACTGACCGTTTCCATCTCAAAAGACTAGATTTAACTTGTGTGAATAGACAGAAAACATTTTTAAAGTCGCAAAAATCAAGGTAGTAATTTTTTCACCAGTTTGGTGCAATTTGAATCAGTTTGAACTAAATAGATGCTATAATGATTACCAAATTGTACACTTCTCATTTCGATTATTTCACACACATATTAGCCAGTCAAACAATCGTCAACAAACAACTAAACAAACCAAAGCAACTAGTTCTCGTGCTGTGCCTTCTTGTAGACAATCAGGTCTTTATGCATTCTAGAATCAATGCAGAAAAAACTTTGCTACCTTTTACTCATAAATTTGGACGGTATTTGGGATTTTTCAAACCTAGTCAAATTTCATCTGCTAAAGTTCTGAAATTTTAATCTCCAAAAATGGTTGCAGGGTAACTCCACGTTGTCCATACGATTGTCAACATGAAGAGAGCGGCAATAGTTGTTCAGAATCTGAAGTTGCTACTAGATAGAAGTTTTCATTTTGTTGCTTCATTTCAAAACAAATTGTTGATCAAAAGTGTCTTAAATTGCCTATCTTCATTAAAAGGCTTTCGCTACTTTCATGATTGTTCCTATAAACTCAAAATCACTTCTTTTCTCGACCTCTGCAACATTATAGTTGCGTTAAAACTTAATTTTAAATCGCCCATCGAATAACACATTACTCCTGAAATGACCTAAGTTTTTTTTGTCGTTGAATTAAAGGAAAAGAGGTGGGATTCTGTTTCAGGGATTTATTGGAAAACGCCCTTCTTCAACTATCGCAATCAGTTTGTTGAAAACACCTTGCATTTCGATTATATATATCCGACACTTAGTGTAGTCATCTAGCCGAAACTGTTTCATTTTCTCCAGGTAAAATAAGACCTTATATAAATCATAGTTTCAGTTTTCAGAAATTGTTTAAGTCTTGCTGCAATAGAAGGTTGCTGTTACAGCTTATTGTTAAATCGCAGAGACTGAAAGAACAAAAAAAATTACTTCCCGGAAAATGAAGCAGTTTCTTGTAGCTTTCTCAGAAAATACGTCGACAAGGTTTACTAGTTGAAAGAAATGTCTATTTTGCTGTTATTTGAAAAATGCTAAAGGTCGAAAACGTTGTCTTGCTAACAATATCTGGAACCCTCATTGTAAATATCGAAAATATCAGATACAGATATTATATCTAGTTTTAACTAGTTTTTAAACTCAAGTAACAGATTTCTGCGTAAATTTGTATAAACTGAATTGGGTTTATGTTAGCAAACAATGAGTGTCTCAAATGAAAGCTTTGCTCACGCTTAAGAGTGGTGCTTCATCTAGGAAAGTTTGAGGTCATATTAAGTGTCTCTAGCTATGTTTCGAGAATCTTGTGAATTAAGTTAACGTTGTCTCAACCACCTTCTGTCAATCTCAGTGTCCGCAAATCACACATTTCAATCATCAATCGAACTGACCCCCGTCAAAATTTTTAGATGGCAATCTGAAATCAACTTAAAATGAATAACATGTTTGTAATCTAGTAAGGGGCGACGGTGATCCAAAAAAAAACAACATTTGAGTAATTGATCAATTAGTTTTTCATCATTTCCACGGATTGACATTATTTTCTTCCCTACTGTCGAATATGACTATTTAAAATTGATATTGTTTACAAACTTGGTTTGTATAAATTGCATTAGCCATTCACAACTCTTCCTAAGCTACAAACCATTATCAGTGGTATAACTCGTTAGTTTGTCCACATAAACTAATGAAAACGGCGGAAAATCGAAAGAATGCAGGCCGTTGCATGATTCATAGTACCCAGAACCCAATTTTCCTCATTGGAATGTGTAATAAGGGGTTGGGGGGATCTGATACGTTAACTTGAAGACTAACCAATTTATCGCACAGCCTTCATATGATAGTGGCATAATATCTGTAGTCTTGTTCCTTAACTTCCCTCATCAAAGATCCAAATTGAAAACTATTTTATTTCGCTTTTGCGAATTACTTTACGATGTCGTTGAGTTGTTTACCGTTCGCTAAATGCCCAATAAATTGCCATTTCAAAGAAGCCTTTGAAAGATAATAATTTTTCACTTGATAATAATTTGATGAACAAATACATTACTTACTTTACTCCCGAAAACATTTCAATTATTTGTTGATTTTTTGATTTGTTATTTTGATGAAAAATTTACAAATTTGCATGCTCCATTTTGATAATGGAGTAAGCAAAAATTACTGGAACTGTTTTCTTACAAGGAATCAAATGCTCTTATTAAAACTTGCAAGCTTTGCTTGTTTATTTTTTGGTGTTTACAATTGGCTGGGTGTGGACGTTGTACTATGAAACAACAAGAAAACAGTTCTGAAAATTTTATTCTGATGATAAAGGTCTCAAAAATTAACCTTGTTTTTCATTAAAGTAGTTGAAATGAATACTAACTTTTTGACTTGTAAAAATGCTCTGAATTCGATTTTGAGTTTAATTTCATTTGCAGCAAATTATTTTCCTCAATTCAGGGCTTAAATTTCAAGCTAATGTGTTTGAGTAAAATTTTGAACATTATTGGACAAAATATTAACTTTTTTTGGATTCATGGTTTTTGTTCAAAATTTTTACTTAAATAACTGAATAAGAGCTAGCTTGATCTACATATAGAGAACGTGAAATCCTCAGATCTTGGCTTTCGTTCATGAATAAAACTTTGACGTCTCAAAAGCAAATTCCCCCACTTAAGTTGTAAATTATTGCTTCTCAAATTGTTCGTTTTTTCTGCGCTTCAAATAATTAATTGTATTTTGATTTTTGGCGTATGTAGTCATCCAGATTAGTGGTACGTTGGTGACATTTGATTAACAATTGAAACGTATTCGGCTAATTGATACGTCTGTCAAGAAGTTTATTGTGAGCAAAAAAGCCAAAGCCAACCAATTCCCTCTCGTTACCCCCTTGGTGGACTTGACCTTGAAACTGTTTGCGATGATAAAACTATATCCGATTTGCTCTGATAATTGAATTGATGATGATTAAAATGTAATATATATTCTGCTTTTTTAATGCTGTAATTATCCGTTTCAACAGAAGTCAAATAGTTTTTCATTTTCGCTTCTTTTTTCTCTCTCGATCAGTTGATAGGGAAAAATTTATTAACTTAATAACGAAGAATCAGATTAGTGTTTGCCAGAGTACAGGGGTTTTACTAACAGGAAAAGTAGCCTGTAGAAAGGTTCTAGTTTCTGTGATTTATTAAAGCATTTGATTGGAAAATAAGAACCAAGTGGCGTGCTCTGGACTTTAGTTCTTGGAAAAAATTCTTGGAAACATTTTGTCTGCAAGATGATTATATAGCAGAATCATGCGATACAAAATTTAGTTATGTCTAGTAACAAAGAGGCTCGGTTTTGTGCGTTTGAGCAAAACTTTCTGGCCCCTCTTCTTGACTGAAATATATACCAAATCAAGCAGAGATAGGAAAAAGCCAAAATAATGTAGACCACAATGTGTAATTTAAAGCTTGACGTATTTCAAAATCAGGACGGACTGATACGTGAGTTGAATACGTCTGGCTATTTTTTCCATAACTACAATGAACAAAACTTAAATAAAGTAAATTATTTCATATTTAAATGAAAAAAATGACATACAAATTCTTGAGAAGAAAACGATTTGGTCAAGACAATTCTGTCAAACAAATATAATTCTGAGTTTAACTTGTTGCAAATTGTGAAATTAAACTTCGAACACTAATGAACAGTTCAAGAAACAAAGCTTTGATTCTCCAAAGTGGTTAACTCCTATTAAATTTCTTGAGATTCTGCCTTCTCAAATAAGATTCAGTGCGCTCGAAATCGATTGACCAAAAATCAACGCAAGCTGCAACAAATGACCTAAAGAACGAAAATTCAGCTGCAGAGCGTTAGAATTTGGCGCAAAAGTAGATCTTTGACTTCATGACGCGTGATCAGACTATGTTCGCAACTAAAAAGGAGGAAGATAACTGATAACATAAGCAATACAACTGAGTGCAAAATTAGAAAAATTATATTGTTTAAGTCAATAACTTATGGTTTACATGGAATTGACACCATGCGTATTTGTTTTGGCCTGTTTCTATTTTCCCATGTTTTTGTAATTTTTAATTGCCTTCAAACCAAATTTTTAGAAACTAAATTAGTCATGTGGCCTTTTTGAAAACGATTTTTCGCTTGACCAATCTGCTGTCTGACTTATTGAATTTTGGTCCTCAAAACCTAGATAATTGGTTAAATCTTAAATAAGTTTTAAGTCAGTAACTTATGGTTTACATGGCGTTGAGACCATGCATATTTGTTTAGCCTGTTTCTATTTTCCCATTTTGTAGTTTTTAATTGCCTGCAAACCAAATTTGTAGACAATATATTAGTCATGTGCCCATTTTAAAAAAGATTTTTCGCTTGAACAATCTTTTGTCTGACATGAATTTTGGTCCTCAAAGCTAGATAAATGGGTAAATCCCGGAAAGCGTTATTTGTATTAGAAGCTATCCTAGTGTTTAAGGCCTTACTAGTGGTATCTTAAGTATAAGATTCACCAAATCTGTTTGTGGGGTCAACTTCATTGTGTTCTGGGTGGTTCTAGACCTTAAAATTTGACTCTTAGTCAGCGCCCCTCAATCTACACCCTAAACCCTACTGATAGCATCTCTAATCCACAGCTGGTTACTGCCAAAAAGCCGAGCGCTCGCGTTTTGTTTGAGAGTACTCATTTTTTCGGTAAGAAACCATGGTTGTAGATTTCAATTAATGTAGAAGTAATTACTGACCTTGAACTTCGGCTAAGTGCTTTAATTACGGGTTTTTAGTTTTAATGGCACTAACTATAAAACTTTTTGATTTTCCTGAAGTGTCCGGGTTTTGTCTTTTCCGTTGATTATTTTCATAATTTTTCCAGAATATTACTGTTTTCGTAAAAGTTTGGATACCCTTAACGTCGTTAAATTTTGAATTAAAATGGAGTTTGAATTGTCCAGTTTCTTTGACCATTTTTTTTGGTAGTTTGACTAGTTTCTTTGGCCATTTATCGCAAATGTTTGCCGAATTTCAAAAGCTGCCTAAAAGGTTTGAATGTCATTTTTCAGCTTTTTGGGGACCTGTGCTTTTTTATGCTGTCTTCCTCGATTTTAGATGCGAACATCGTCGTATCAGGCGTCAAAAAGTTAAAGAGCAACTTTTGTGCTGAATTCTAAGAAACAGCTAATCAATTTCGCTTTTGAGGTCTTTAGTTGCTAAATGCAGTAGTGTTTATTGGTCAACCGATTGATAGTTTTTTGAGCGCACTAAATTAGTCTTATTTGAGAATTCAGAATCTAAGGACATAGAGCAGGGAATAACAACGTTGAATATTCATAAGACAGTTTCTGGATGGCATCTCTAATTCACAGCTGGCTACTGCCAAGAAGCCGTGCACTCGCGTTTTGTTCGAGAGCACTTTGTCATTTTTTCGCTAAGAAACCATGGTTGTAGATTTCAATTAATGTTGAAGTAATTACTGACCTTGAACTTCGGTTAAGTGCTTTAATTACGGGTTTTTAGTTTTAATGGCACTAACTATAAAACTTTTTGATTTTCCTGAAGTGTCCGGGTTTTGTCTTTTCCGTTGATTATTTTCATAATTTTTCCAGAATATTACTGTTTTCGTAAAAGTTTGGATACCCTTAACGTCGTTAAATTTTGAATTAAAATGGAGTTTAAATTGTCCAGTTTATTTGACCACTTTTTGGTAGTTTGACCATTTATCGCAAATGTTTGCCGAATTTCAAAAGCTGCCTAAAAATTTGAATGTCATTTTTCAGATTTTTGGGAAATTTGAAATGTGAAATTAGTTATTAATTTCAAATTTGGTTCATAGTAACTCGTGCCAAAAGCAGTACAAGCAAAAGTCAATAAATTTTTTAAATAGAACATTTTATTTGGTTACAATAGAAATAGTGCAATTGAATTGTTCTCGCAAGTCAACAGCAGAGAAAGCCACGTTTAATACGAATGCTTTACTATATGCAATAATTTGATTTCTGCGAATAGGAAAATCAGCTGCAATACCCAAAGACGACGGAATAATTTTCGATAGCACTGAAGGCGAATTTGCTGTGTAGAAAGTATCATCGATTAGAGAGAAGATGGAAAAACAACTGAATCAACAATGAGTCACTTGAAAATTCAACAGACCTGCGTCACCTCTCTTTGAAAGAGTATCATACCTGATGGTACGAAGTTTCGAGAAATCAATTTAGTCCTGATTGGGGAGCCGATTAATTACAGAGGACCTGATTAAAACAGTTTGTACCATTGAGCTGACATTTGCAACCAAACAGATCCAGTGCAAATGAATTTGAAGATAATTCCCTTAACTGCGTCGCACTGCGCAAGAAGATTGTTTGGTTTATCTCCCAAAGAATCCAAGAGGTCTTCTAGGAAATTGAAGTGAATGAGAACTTAGTTGGAAAAGAATTTGCAAAAGTTTATAGACAAAAACGGCAAAGAAATAGGATTCATAGTTTTTGAACAAACAACCTAATATGGTTGACTGTTTACGAAAAATTGGATTATGCTAGTTTGATCCACCTTTTCAGATCGTCACGGGATCTGACAATGCTCTTAAGTCTGCTGAAATCTGTGCAAAGATTAGTTTCCACAAACGATCAATAACGATTATCGCTTCAAAACAATGAGATTGAACGGACGTAACGCCGAGTCCATTGTACTGGGCACGTTTAATTGCAAGTTTTATATCAGTATTGATTCAGAGCTCAGATGATGTCACTTTTTGACTTTTGCCAGTCTAATTGCAAGTCTTAAACACGACGTGCACGTCAAAATGCAAAAATTAGCTGAAACGTGCACGTCTAAATAAAAGTATTTGCTAAGAAGTGCACGTCTCAATGCAAATCTTGGCCAAGACGTGCAAGTCTAAATCTTGGTCAAGACTTGGTGGCTCTAGAAAACATCCAAAAGTTATGACAAAACTTAAAACAGGGCTGGTGATGTTAGAGTTGCTTTTGTTAAACAAGCAATTTGTAGGTCGAGTTGACTCATACAGAACACATGATTACAAATTGATTGGCTCATGCTTTGATACGCACTATCTACTGTTTACTTTTAATAATAATGAGTATCTTGCATCAAAAAACTCAATTTCCACTAAATCTGTAGAGGACAGAAAAGAGCCCAAATGTGGAATCAACATTATTATTGGATTTGGTTCCTTCCTGATGTTTTACCAGTAAATTTCGAAAAAAGTTTTACACGGTGAGCGACCATACGTTGACATCAAAACTACATTGAAGAGGTAACAGTACAAAACCATGATGCACAATCGAAAGACTGACTTGCTCAGCGCTCTTTAAAAATGTGTCCTGCTTTTTCACCCCTATTTATTTAACCCCCTATCATTTAACCCCGATTTATTCACCCCTGTATCATTAAACCCCTCTATCTTTTAACCCTTCTATCATTTCACCCCGATTTTAGTCTTTCTATAAAATAAAGATTATTAAATTAGCAATATAATTGTTTTGTCATGCCTCAGCGGCCCGTGGGACTTGATATGAAACTATCACAACCGAACGTGGGATTAATTTGTCCACTTAATTATGACAAAACACTTAATGTCGACTGCTAATTGGCGGGATGAACTGATAAAGGGGTGAAATGATAGAAGGGTTAAATGAATAGGAGTGAAAAGAAGTAGAGCCCTTTAAAAAGTAACTATAGTCCTTGCTCATATTTCAAAACATTTTTAAAGCTATAAACTGACATAGGGTACTTATTAAGCCCATTTCAACTCAAAAATTACATATTACTTTGTCTTGTGGATAAACAGTATAATATGAAGAAACAGTCCAATTTGTTGACTAATTGCTCTCAAACGTTTAAAGCAATAATATTAGACAACAATATTCTGGCTAAGTTTGTTTTTCGTCTCAAAAATTTCATGGTGTGAATATCGGTTCTTAATCTGAAAATTGGACTTCCTCGGTCACACCCCCTCTCCATCAGCCTCACCCCCCCCCATTACACCCCTTCAACAATCTCATTGTCAATCCTCCTCCAACTGGCGAATTGAACCCCCTCTCATCTAGCCTTCACAACCCTACCCTCATCGCTTCAACCCCCTCCCACACACACTCCGGCTACCCCTCTCTTAATGCTAGCACCCCTAAGTCCCGACTGGCTACTACCGAAGCCAACCGCTTGCCGGTCGTTTGAGAAAAATTTGCCCGACATTATTCGGTTATGTTTAAACAGCTTACATTTATTGCGATTGGTTTGAGAGGGAAATAACTGAGGAACGAAGCGCCTGAACAAGATCAGGTTTGCAGGGTACACAGAGTTAGTTTCTCTTGCTCACTCTACAGACGCACATCCTTGTTTCCATATGGGATTTTTGGAAACTAATTGAAGAACGAAATTTGTACATTATATTTAGCTGGTGAGAAGATGATTCTCTATAAAAAAGACAAACAAGTTACGCTGGTGAAAGTTGAAATCAGCCAAGAAAGACATAGGGTATACTAACGTCCAGAATGAATCGGTTGTCCAAAAGTAAATCTAGTATAGTATCAGAGTGAAAAATACTGAATAACCATTAAGTTACGCACACCTCGGCAGCATAAAAATTGTCCGCCCATAATAAATGTTTTTTGAATAATGAACTGAAACTTTAGTAAACAAAATACTTCTATAAAAATTGAGTTTGTGTTTTTATTACTTGTATTGAATCAAAACCTTTTCTATTCTTCCAATTTCCCGAGACTAAAAGGAAACGCTTCGAAGCTAAGTTTCATGCACTGGAAAGGTACTTGAGTCTCGGTTATTCTTGATCAAAGTTATTCCGACATCATTTTAACCAAAGACAGAAGAAACATCCAAATTTGAAATCGATGCCCGGAGTGAAGTGCAAGTCAAGATCAGTACTGGCCACGTTAAATTGCAAGTCTACAAGCATATATCAGTACTGTGCACGTCTAAAAACAAGTCTGCAAGTCTGACAAGTCTTTGCCAAGACTTGGATTACACTTACAAGATGATTCCACGGTCAAAACCAACTTTTCAAAAAATTTTAAGTGAAAATTTTGAATTCCAAAAAATTTCCCAACGTGCCACGATTTTTGCATTTTCTCATGTGCAGTTTCTCGGGGCGCCTGACATTTGATACCAGCTGATACCAAATGAGCCAGGGCAACCCGGGAAGAAGACAGGGAAACCAGAGGCCATATGGGGCCGTTTTCAGGTTTTTCTAGGCCGTTTTCAGCTATTTCGAGCCCAATTTTAGCAGAAAATTGACAATTCTTGATTTTTCAGATTTGTTGAACATTGCTATCATGTCAAATTTTCCTATCCGAGGGAAGATTGTGAAGAGAAACACTGCAGTCAGGGTCCCCTTGCTGGCCCGAGGCCTAATTATCAGACATCAAGCAGCAATTGACCCCATTTTGGCACAATGTTTCTGACCATTTCTGACGGTTCTTTTTAGCTATTTTTGACGTTTTTGGGACCTATTTTGGACGTTTATTCGGCCATTTCTGATGTTTTTTTTCGGCTATTTTTGATGGTTTGGAACCTATTTTTGAAGTTTTTTCGGCCATTTTTGACAAATTTTCGGCTATTTTTGACGTGTTTTAGACGTGCCAAGTCTTGGCCAAGATTTGCATTTAGACGTGCACGTTTTTGCCAAGACTTGCATTTAGACGTGCACGTGTTGACCAAGACTTGCATTTACACTGACAAGGGTAAAAAGTGACATGATCATAGCTCTGGATCGGTACTGATAAGACTTACAATTTGACGCGCCCAGTACTGATCTTGACTTGCAGTTTAGTCCGGGTGCCTTTTCAATTTGAGCCAGTCCCGGACTGAACTGCAAGTCAAGATCAGTACTAGGCACGTCAAATTGCAAGTATTTTATCAGTACTGATGCAGAGCTATGATCATGTCACTTTTTACACTTTTCATTATAAATGCAAGTCATGGCCCAGACGTGCAAGTCTAAATGCAATTCTTGGCCTAGACGTGCAAGTTTAAATGCAAATCTTGGCCTAGACGTACAAGTCTAAATGCAAGTCTTGGCCAAGATGTGCAAGTCTAAATGCAAGTCTTGGCGTAGACGTGCAAGTCTAAATGCAAATTTTGGCCAACACGTGCACGTCTAAATGCAAGTAGTGGCAAAGATGTGCACGTCTAAATGCAAGTCTTGGCCAAGACTTGGCACGTCTAAAACACGTCAAAAAATAGCTAAAAAACCGTCAGAAATGGCCAAAAACGTTGTGCCTAAATGGGTTCAATTGCAGCTTGATGTCTGCTAATTAGGCCTCGGGCCAGCAAGGGGACCCTGACTGCAGTGTTTCTCTTCACAATCTTCCCTCGGATAGGAAAGTTTGACATGATAGCAATGTTCAACAAATCTGAAAAATCAAGAATTGTCAATTTTCTGCTAAAATTGGGCTCGAAATAGCTGAAAACTGCCCAGAAAAACCTGAAAACGGCCCCATATGGCCTCTGGTTGCCCTGTCTTCTTCCCGAGTTGCCCTGGCTCATTTGGTATCAGCTGGTATCAACAGTCAGGCGCCCCGAGAAAGTGCACATGAGAAAATGCAAAAATCGTGGCACGTTGCGAAAATTTTTGGAATTCAAAATTTTCACTTGAAATTTTTTGAAAAGTTGGTTTTGACCGTGGAATCATCTTGCAAGTGTAATCCAAGTCTTGGCAAAGACTTGTCAGACTTGCAGACTTGTTTTTAGACGTGCACAGTACTGATATATGCTTGTAGACTTGCAATTCGACGTGCACAGTACTGATCTTGACTTGCAGTTCAGTGTGGTGTTGCGAAAATTGTTTCAGTTTAATCACATTTCTTATTTTTCAAAGCTCTTCCCAATTTTTTTAGGAAATTAAAATTGTTTTACTTTTTCCATGCAATGATCGGTGTCGGAACTGGCATATCCACAGTCATGTTAGCGCATATCCTGCTTTTTTCTGGCTAAAATGAAACTTATGTTAACCAATGGTGGCCAACGTCTGTAATACCTATTTTTGGTTGTGGTCGGTATCGAGCCCCATTGCCCGCGACCCATGTGGGTCTTGTCAATACCTGTCTGGGGTTGCGGACCTCATCATGGGTTTTCATGGTTAGCCAAGATACGGGTTAAATACTGAAATTAACATCAAAAACTACAAAAAAATTGCCGCACATTTTACAAAAAACTAATTTACAACTTAAATAAAAGCATTTTTCGATTTTTTGTTAAGAAAACCCACCATGGCAAACTTTTTCGATAACGCTGTTCGAAAATCCCTCAAATTAATCTCTTCAGCTTCGCCCTCGGAATATGGAACTCGGGAAAATCCGACGGTTTGACTCGCATGTTATCGGCATTTTCCTCCTTTTTGGGGCTAAAAGACCCGGACGAAATTCTAGTATTGTTGAAATATTTGACAGTGAGTATTACAGCTAGTATTAGCAGTATTATCACAATAATTATGAATATTGCTACTAAAGCGGCTCCTGCAGTCGAAAGTGAGTTATGGTCGTCATCGGGGAACGACAAATCGTCGGTGCAAAGGGACCCGCCGAATGCAGAGTCGCAATCGCAGTAGAATTCGTCCAAAGTTGAGTTGAAAAGACAAGAACCGCTGTTTGAGCATGCAGAAGCGTTGAAACATTCTTCATCGCAAAATGTACCCTGAAAACAGCATAACAATTTAATTAAAATTTTTTGTTGCAACGACAAAAATTTATTTTTAAGGATTAAATGTATTTCGAATAAGGTCTTTAGAGACAAATAATTGGTTATGAAGATAATAGTCTAACGAATTTCAGCCACTTTTATCAAGTGACTGAACTATTTCAGTCCAAAGAAAACCCAGAAAAATTAGTTGTTGCGTTGTTCAATTACCCAATGTTGTGATTTAATGTTCTTTGAAATAATTTATTAGTTGACAATACGGTATAATGTTTCATCCAAGACGCCAATTACTCTATAACCTCTACTATGTAATACAAAAAATTGTATATTATTTTTATCAATTGTATAATTATTTTTGCAAAAAAATTAAGTGTATGCTTCTTTAGAGCTATTGGGGCAGACCCAAAAAGGACTTCAAGTATTATGAGAACTTTGCAAAATAACTTTATTAATCTGATACTGCACAACGAAAAATCTCGTTCGACATTTTTTTTTGCAAAATCTGGCAATAAAAACTACATATGGGATAAACACCTACCAACCTTGAAGCCCGTTTGGGCACAGTCGCAGGTGTAGCCATTCATGCTATTAACACAACTTGACTCCGATTCGCACTCATTACCCACACATTCATCTATGTTCGTCTCACACCGGTCGCCTTCAACAAAATCAAACTCACCGCTGACAAAAATGATGTAATTTTTCGACAAACTTTATTTCCAACAATAGTGATGCAAGTTTTGTGAAAGCTAGGGTGTTGAACAAGTCCCCATGTTCTATTGAGGCGGCTCTACATTTTGCAAGACTTGCATTTAGACTTGCACGTCTAGGCCAAGACTTGCATTTCGACTTGCACATGTGAGCCAAGACTTGCATTTAGACTTGCACGTCTAGACCAAGACTTGCATTTATACTGACAAGGGTAAAAAGTGACATGATCATAGCTCTGGATCGGTACTGATAAGACTTACAATTTGACGCGCCCAGTACTGATCTTGACTTGCAGTTTAGTCCGGGTGCCTTTTCAATTTGAGCCAGTCCCGGACTGAACTGCAAGTCAAGATCAGTACTAGGCACGTCAAATTGCAAGTATTTTATCAGTACTGATGCAGAGCTATGATCATGTCACTTTTTACACTTTTCATTATAAATGCAAGTCATGGCCTAGACGTGCAAGTCTAAATGCAATTCTTGGCCTAGACGTGCAAGTTTAAATGCAAATCTTGGCCTAGACGTACAAGTCTAAATGCAAGTCTTGGCCAAGATGTGCAAGTCTAAATGCAAGTCTTGGAGTAGACGTGCAAGTCTAAATGCAGATTTTGGCCAACACGTGCACGTCTAAATGCAAGTAGTGGCAAAGATGTGCACGTCTAAATGCAAGTCTTGGCCAAGACTTGGCACGTCTAGAACACGTCAAAAAATAGCTAAAAAACCGTCAGAAATGACCAAAAACTTTGTGCCTAAATGGGTTCAATTGCGGCTTGATGTCTACTAATTAGGCCTCGGGCCAGCAAGGGGACCCTGACTGCAGTGTTTCTCTTCACAATCTTCCCTCGGATAGGAAAATTTGACATGATAGCAATGTTCAACAAATCTGAAAAATCAAGAATTGTCAATTTTCTGCTAAAATTGGGCTCGAAATAGCTGAAAACTGCCCAGAAAAACCTGAAAACGGCCCCATATGGCCTCTGGTTGCCCTGTCTTCTTCCCGGGTTGCCCTGGCTCATTTGGTATCAGCTGGTATCAAAAGGCAGGCACCCCGAGAAAGTGCACATGAGAAAATGCAAAAATCGTGGCACGTTGCGAAAATTTTTGGAATTCAAAGTTGGTTTTGACCATGGAATCATCTTGCAAGTGTACTCCAAGTCTTGGCAAAGACTTGTCAGACTTGCAGACTTGTTTTTAGACGTGCACAGTACTGATATATGCTTGTAGACTTGCAATTTGACGTGCACAGTACTGATCTTGACTTGCAGTTCAGTGTGGTGTTGCAAAAATTGTTTCAGTTTAATCACATTTCTTATTTTTCAAAGCTCTTCCCAATTTTTTTAGGAAATTAAAATTGTTTTACTTTTTCCATGCAATGATCGGTGTCGGAACTGGCATATCCACAGTCATGTTAGCGCATATCCTGCTTTTTTCTGGCTAAAATGAAACTTATGTTAACCAATGGTGGCCAACGTCTGTAATACCTATTTTTGGGTGTGGTCGGTATGGAGCCCCACTGCCCGCGACCCATGTGGGTCTTGTCAATACCTGTCTGGGGTCGCGGACCTCATCATGGGTTTTCATGGTTAGCCAAGATACGGGTTAAATACTGAAATTAACATCAAAAACTACAAAAAAATTGCCGCACATTTTACAAAAAACTAATTTACAACTTAAATAAAAGCATTTTTCGAGTTTTTGATAAGAAAACCCACCATGGCAAACTTTTTCGATAACGCTGTTCGAACATCCTTCAAATTAATCTCTCCAGCTTCGCCCTCGGAATATGGAACTCGGGAAAATCCGACGGTTTGGCTCGCATGTTATCGGCATTTTCCTCCTTTTTGGGGCTAAATGACCCGGACGAAATTTTAGTATTGTTGAAATATTTGACAGTGAGTATTACAGCTAGTATTAGCAGTATTACTACAATAATTATGAATATTGCTAGTAAAGCGGCTCCTGCAGTCGAAAGTGAGTTATCGTCGTCATCGGGGACCGACAATTCGTCGGTGCAAAGGGACCCGCCGAATGCAGAGTCGCAATCGCAGTAGAATTCGTCCAAAGTTGAGTTGAAAAGACAAGAACCGCTGTTTGAGCATGCAGAAGCGTTGAAACATTCTTCATCGCAAAATGTACCCTGAAAACAGCATAACAATTTAATTAAAATTTTTTGTTGCAACGACAAAAATTGATTTGTAAGGTTTAAATGTATTTCGAATAAGGTCTTTAGAGACAAATAATTGGTTATGAAGATAATAGTCTCACGAATTTCAGCGACTTTTATCAAATGACTGAACTATTTCAGTCCGAAGAAAACCCAGAAAAATTAGTTATTGCTTTGTTCAATTACCCAATGTTGTGATTTAATGTTCTTTGAAATAGTTTACTAGTTGACAATGCGGTATAATGTTTCACCCAAGACGCCAATTACTCTATAACCTACTATGTTATGCAAAAAATTGTATATTATTCAATCATCACTTTACTTGATCGAATAAGATAGAATTTCTTTTGCCAAAAATTAAATGCATGCTTCTTTCGAGCTATTGGGGCAGACCCAAAAAGGACATAAAGTATTATGAGAACCTTGCAAAATAATTTTATTAATCTGATACTGCACAACGAAAGATTTCGTTCGACATTTTTTTTTTTGCAAAATCTGGCAATAACAATTACATATGGGATAAACACCTACCAACCTTGAAGCCCGTTTGGGCACAGTCGCAGGTGTACCCATCTATGCCGTCAACACAAGTTGACTCTGATTTGCACTCATTATCCACACATTCATCTATGTTCGTCTCACACCGGTCGCCTTCAACAAAATCAAACTCACCGCTGACAAAAATGATGTAATTTTTCGACAAACTTTATTTCCAACAATAGTGATGCAAGTTTTATGAAAGCTAGGGTGTTGAATAAGTCCCCAAGTACTATTAAGATGGCTCTAAATTTGCCATTGTAGAACAAAATGATATCGCTATAGAAAACCTAACATTATGTACTCCTTAAGGATTAGATGTGATCAAGTCTGCAGGGATACAAATGAAAAGCTCAAAAAATGTTTTTTGCTTTTCCAAGTTTTCTGATCAAAATGTAACAAATTAATTAGGATTTAACCTGAGTTTATGAGAACAATAGAAATTACAGTTGCTCTCATAAAGTCATGAAAAATGGGTATAGGCGTACAACTACAGTTCGCTTTAAATGAGTGAAAAAACGAATTAAGGAAAAATTTTCCCAACTAAAATGAAACTAGCCTAAGTTAAATCATTTTTTTTTTAAAAAAAGGTGATAAATTGGATAGTACAAACTATCGTCCCATTTTTGAAACTCAGAGTTTCGCAAAAACTTGAGCGCCTCCTTCTGACTCAGATGACGTTTTTCAATGATCGGCTCAAAATTAATTGAAAAAAAGCAATTCGGATTTCGGAAAAAAGTCAACAATGGATGTAATCTTTTTGAACAGTTTTGCCAAAATGCCAAAACGAAGAAATTGTTGCCATTATTCTAGATCTTGCAAAAATTTTTAATTCCATTTCGCATAGAACTTCCCTTAAAAAATTGACTTTTATGGTTTTTCCCAGGAAGCGAAAAAAAATGTTTTCTTCGTTTCTTGCTAAACGCAGACAAAATGCAAAACATATTCACTTTTGTGATTGTCAAAGTGTACATCACGGTGTGCCGCAAAGACTGTTTTAGGTCCTCTTTTTGTTTTTATAAGTGAACGATATTTAATTTAGTCTAACTACAATGGAAAATTCAGTTAGCAGATGACTTAAATTTTGTCTGTTTTAGAATGGAAAGTAGTTTACATGAGACAGTCAAGGAAGTCTTAAACAAGACAGACGAATTTGTAGAGATGAACAAGCAAACCCTGAAAACACACAAAAACGAACTCATCCAAAAATTCTGCTTTGAGATTATCGTTTCCTTATAAAAACGAGTTTCTGACAACAAAAACAGTGCTGCAGATACCTTGTTATTCAAATCGACAGGAACCCCAATTTTGTCGAGCAGCTGAATAAAACGTTAAAACAAGATGACCTCATGCTATACTCTCATTTTAACTAAAAACATCCAATTCTCCTGAACACGCGCATTCTTCTTTTGATTAATCACTAGTAACTCCACGGTTATATTTATCGGCAATCTTATTTGAAAATTTATCTGACAGAACTTGAAACTCAATAGTCAAGAGACTATGTGTGGTATAAATGTATGATTTCTATGCAGAAAATATGACAGAGCGAAAGATCTACTAATGCAGACAAAAATCCCTCCATCTGAGCATTTATTAGCCAAAATGTCGCTAATCAGTTTTCATTATGACACAGTCAAATCAGAAGATTTGGAATACTTTTTTGAGGCTAACTCAAAACGCTTGAACAAAACCATTCAAATTTATACAAAATGTTAAAACTATATTTAGAAAGAATACGATTGCAAGCCAGTGTGGACAAAAATGGAATAAGTTACTACAATGGCTTTGGTCAACAAAAAAAGAAATATTTCAGAAAGCTTGGAAGGTTTTTTGTCTCAGGTCACGAAAAAAGTCCCTTGAATAGTAACGGCTGAGCTTTTAAAATTTTATCTTTTTTTAGGGAGAAAACAATTTAAGGTTTTTATTTTGATTCTGAAACAAAATTAATGTTTTCAAGTTTATACCTAAACGATTTGAAATTTTATATGGTTTTGTTGGAAGTATGTTTAACCACCTGGTTATAATTTTAATTTACGTGTTTTAAAAATGTTTGGTTTAACAAACTTGGTAAGTCTCTTGCATGGTAATTTGGGGGCGGAAAACTTATTTTGAGTTATACTGGAGAAAGTGACCCACCAAAAGAGCATCGTATATTTGAATCTTTATGATTGAGGAAAGTTGCATTCCCCGTGCCCGCTAGGGGAAGGAAACTTGCATTCCCCGTTCTTAGGGGAGGATAGTGTTTCAATTATTTTTTGTCAAATCATGGAGAATCAAGAACGAATTAGTTTAGCTGGTTAAACGTCAAAAAAGGTTGCTTCGTTTGTAAAAATGACCAATGAAAAATAAACGGTCAGCAACTAATAGCGCAAATAATAAAAAAAATCACAAAATAATGTATAATTTAATTTTTCCGACAAATGTCTGTCAGTTTAAAAAATTGCAGTTTAAAAAAATTAACAGCTGAAATTCATAAGCATTTTTAGTTTTACATAATCTGTTTTTCAATTTCAAGAATTACAACTCTGCCCGAGTCAATATGCTTCAATTAATCAGGAAGCTTGAGTGTAGTATAGCAAATTTCACTTGACAAATCTTACTTAAGAAACTACAATAGCCGCTGAAAGTTTTTGCAAAGTGTTACTAAACGGTGAGTAATAAACTTATTTTTCAAAAGAGATTCAAAATAGATGTTTTTCCACTTTTGTAGTTGAATCCAGATTTTGTTAATCTCTTACTGCAGTGATAATAAATTTCCAAACCGTAGTGAACTAAATTAGTCGAAAACTGAAGCAAGAAAACTTTTTTCGAATTCTTCCTTTACAAAATGTCTCCATTGAAACTATTTGTTTAGATTCATGTATACATGACTTTTGATTTTTTTGGCTCTGAGGGTTTTGTACGTTTTCTGAATCCAAATATTTGGACTCTGGTTATTTAGATAATTAATTGCCTCCGTAGTTAGAGGGAATTAGCACAGCTTTTTGACTCAAATATGGTTTCACCAATTTTAGCGACTTTGAGCAATTAGCTCTATCGCGGCTGAGCTTAATAACTAACTCAGAAATCAAATTGAAGAGCGCTTCAAGGCCATTTCAAGCATTACAGCTAGAATAGCATGAAGAACGAAATTTAATGCCGCATTCTACTGAAGCCATACGGATTTGTTCACTTAGTGCAACATTTATATTTAGCAACTATTATTAGTACACCATCGTCATACATGAAGTGAAACTCAAACTCGAACTACCTTAACCACCAGCGAAACAATACTACGACTTAACAGTATTGAATCAGATTCTTGCAATTGGATTGCGAATCAACCTGTTATTGATACAGAGTATTCGACAAAACTTCTACATGGTTAACAGACTTCCCATGACATCAAATTTACACTGAAAAAGTGACGTCATGGAAAAATGATCACATTCTGTCGACATTAATATCTACAACCAATCAACAGTTGTATTTGACAGACCAAAACTTAAGCAAAATTTGATTGTTTGGAACAAGTCTGTTATTCGGCAAAGCTGAACAATTAGTTATTTGAAATTATTGAGTATCAAGTAATGCAACGGCATTCTAGAGTATAGCGGATGATACAGTTCACAAAAGTTAACTGCAAAAACACAATATCCGAACAGATTTGAAACCGCTGAAACGAACTGGGCGGTGTAAAGTTCTCCTTGACTTTGATGCGAGAGCAGCCGCTACATTTGGTCTGCCGGCCCGGACAGTGGAAGTCAAACTGCTGTCCAATCTGATGAAGAGAGTGCAAAAGGCACCCACTAAAGAAAATAAAACGAATCAACAGCGCAACGCCAGTGAGGCAGAGCGAAAGGTGCGAGTGCAATTCACAAAACACGCGGAAGAGTTGACCTCGCACAACCCGCAGAGAGGAGCTTCAATCGACAGCTCAATGGTACGACAAGAAGTCCCAAGATTTAGTGGAAGAAGTAAACACTAAAACAGGAATTGGCTACAAAATAATTGAAGAATCAGATCGACCCAACAAAATATAGGTCCTCTACCAACAGACTGTTCATCTTCTAGGAGAAGAAATATCCAAGCAACCGCAGCGTCGAAACAAGCTTGTGCCTTATCAAGCTAAATTCGTTGAAGAACATCTGAAAGAAGCAAGAATGTGCAAAGCAAGTTTGGACTATCATTGGCTTGCATATATAAGCAAAGGCACGCAACCAGCAATGAATGCAGAGCAAAGCAACGCAACCCAAGCAGTGAACAACAGCTAGAGCAATAACAACTACCCAATGAACAACCCAGTTGCTCAAACAATACAAAATGGAGCAACAGCAAGTGGCCAAGAGACGGAGAATGTTTCGGAAACATCTTCAGCAAAGCAAAGGCGCGAGGAAAGGATGAAGAAAATCGATATCGAGTTCGAAACCAAGATGCGACTGGAACAGGCACGGTTCGAGCGGAGGAAACTAGAGCTGGAAATGCAAATGAAGGAAATGGAAACCAATCATCAACTGCTGGAGGAAGAGCGTGAGCTAGAGCGCAAAGTGAAGAGAACAGCATTAGAGAACCATGATACTCGTTCCCAATCAACTGGTGCTCGAGACAAATCACCCTTCAACTGGACCCCGAAGAAGAGAGATGTCTCAGACTGGGCCAGAAGGATCGACAATCTTCTAACACCAGAACGATCAACAGCTCGCTTCGAAGTAACCCCTGACGTGAACAGGTATAGCCACTTCTCACGATATCGCAGTTCAGGAGACAGATCCTCAAGTGTTGAAGACCGGGACGTTTCCCTCAAAGCTGGTCTACGATACAGCATTGGCTATTCAGGTAGTAGTAGCCTACCAAAGCTGAAGTTCAACAACTGTGATGGAAACGCCCTCGAGTGGCCGGAGTGGTCTAGTATGTTCATTGCTACAGTGGATCAACGACCAATACCAGACTCAGAGAAGATGAGCCATCTGAAGACTCTACTGACAGGCAAGGCAAGGTCAGTAATCTCTGGAATGGGCTATTCTGGACAGTTCTATGGTGCTGCATGGAGCATTCTGGAGAGGAAGTTTGGAAGGCCTCATGTGATCATTGATGCACAACTGGAGGGTCTTCGCAAAGCAAATCAGATGAAACCTCACGACTCAACAGGTCTGATCAGTTTCTCAGTTATTGTTTCGATCTTTGTGGATGTGCTCAAAGAGTACAAGCAGATCGATGATCTGCAGTCAAGCTTGACACTTTATATGGCAGTAGATAAACTACCTGAAGTTCTCAAAGAGAAGTGGTGGTTCTATGTTGATAATAAAGATGAAGTTTGGCCTGATTTGATTATGTTTGAAAAATGACTATTAAGGATAGCATTAGTGCACGAAGGGTTTTCAGTTTTCAAGGGAGAGCGAAGAGAAGAAGACCGAAGAAGCACAAATAGAGACAAGTGGCTCTCGAAAACATCGAATTCAGTGCAAGTTTGAACTTGAAAGAAACGAAGCAAACGCAAAGTGATCACTGTCCTTTAGTTGATGGCACTCATAAAGAATTGAGCCGTCCACTATTCAGGAACATGAGTGTGATGGATCGGTACTCAGCAGTGAGAAAGCAACGCTTTTGTTACGGATGTCTAGGCAAAAGACATGCAATCAAAGATCGTAAAGTCAATGGGTGCGGCATCAATGGATGCATCAAGAAGCACAACCGATTGCTACACTCAGAAAACCAATTGGAGGACGACAATCATACAGCAACAATCAACCAGAGTAACGAAGTTACTAGTTTTCTTCAGATAGTTCCTGTCTCAATACAGAGCGGTGGCAACAGGCTGAACACATATGCTTTCCTCGATAGTGGATCAACGATTTCATTCATTGATCAAAGTGTGCAAGAGAAGTTACGAGCCCAAGGCACCGATGTGACGCTCAACATAGCTGGCATACACGGAACAAAGGACCTGAAGACAGAAAAGGTTCCTCTCAAAATAAAGGACTACATTCAAAGGTGCATTCAATCGAAGCGTTTGCACACCCGTCAATATCCTTGGGAAACACAAACTACAACTACAACAAGCTGAAGCAAAGCTTCAACCACTTGAGTGTTCTACCCAACAAAAGCTTCAACTTGATGGAAGCTGGCATCATCCTTGGTCAAGGTGCTTATGAGCAACAACGCCCATTGGACTACAAGATAGGAATACGAAGTGAACCTTTCGCCGTTCTAACAGAGCAAGGATGGGTAGTCAGTGGACCCATGACGGGCAAGAGAAGAGAAAATGTTTGTCATTTTGCCTTCACTGAAGATGTGAAAGTGGCTGAGAATATCCAAACCTGGTGGGACATAGAAACCTATGCTTCCAAAATCAACGTCGTCAGTCAGCCAAAGAAGGAACTGCAGGCACAGGAGATGCTAGAGAGTACGACAAAGTTCACAGGCGAGCGGTACGAAGTGGGAATGCTGTGGAGTGAACCAGAGCCAAACCTACCGAACAACTACAGCTCAGCCCTGGGTCAGCTTTACTCACTGGAGCGAAGATTTCAAAGGGACCCAAACCTGAAGAGTTTGTATCGATAGTCAATAGATACCAATGTAGAAAAGGGATTCGTAAAGATTTTGGAAGAGTCTGAAGTGAAAGGCATCTTCGGGAAAGAATGGTATTTGCCACACCATCCAGTGCTAAACCCGAACAAGCCTGGCAAAGTAAGACGTGTTTGCGATGCTGCCTCAAAGTACAAAGAAGTATGCCTAAATAATAAGCTACTAGCAGGACCTGATCTGATACATGGGTTGATTGGAACAGTATTCAGATTCCGTGAAGGACCAATAGCTATAACAGCTGACATCGAATCGATGTTTCTACAAGTTCAAGTTCCCGAACAGGATAGAAGTTGCTTGAGGTTCTTATGGCGTCCAAGAACAAATGAACCTGTTCAGATATACGAATATCAGCGTCACGTATTTGGAGCAAAGAGTTCTCAACTTGTGCAAACTATGCTCTCAAGCGTGTGGGACTGGACAACGAAAGAGATTATCCAATAGCAACAAAGGCAATACAAAACAACTTCTACATGGACGATTTCATCAAATCAGTAGAAACCCCGGAAGAAGCAATTGAAGTCTTCAACCAACTACAACTTCCTCTCTCACGACATGGATTTGAACTGAAGAAGTGGATAAGCAACAACGATGCAGTTACCAAAGCAATCCCAGAAGACTTGAAATCAATCAGCAACACGAAACAAGTCGAAGTGGAACCCAATAAGGAGGGATCCTCAGTGCTAGGACTACAATGGACAGTTATTGATGACAGTCTTCAAGTATGCAGAGGTACAAATAAGGAAGTTGACGCACCTATAACTCAGAGGAAGATTTTTTCATTGATATCTTCAGTATTCGACCCGATCGGATTGTTTGCTCCGTTCAGTGTTCACATGAGACGACTTCTGAAAGGCATCTGGACTAGGAATGGGCAACCTTGGGAAAACGAAGTAGAGCTTGGTGACGAAGCAGAATTCCTGAGATGGAAAGAACAACTTCCAATAGTGGCTGAAAGAAGCATCGATAGAAGATACTTCAACAGAGAGAGGGAAAAAACCGAACTTCACGTGTTTGCTGACGCATCTGAAGACACGATGTGTACAGTGGCCTATCTACGTTCACAACCAAAAAGATACTCAGATGACTTAGCATTTGTCATTGGAAAATTCAGAGTGGCACCGATGAGGCATCTTTCAATACCGCGATTGGAATTGCAAGCGGCAGTCATGGCAGTGAGGCTGAAAGAACAGATAGTCAAGGAACATGAAATGGAGATAAATAGTGGCAGTTTTTGGTCAGACTCAACTACGGTATTGCAGTGGATACACAGTTCCCATCGTAAACAACAAGTGTTTGTGGCCGATCGAGTGGCTGAGATACTAGATACAACTGATGTTTCACAGTGGAAACGTGTCAGCGGTATCAACAACCCAGCGGACATTGGCATCAGAGCAATCAACATTGAAGAACTCAAGAGAAGTGACTGGCTCACTGGGCGGGCCTGGTTGAAACGATCAGAAAGTGAATGGCCAGAGCAAGTGAACCTAATCTTTGCATCAGATGAAGAGAATATACCCTCATCAGTCTTCATGATACAGGCTGAAGAGAAGAAAGCTGTTTTTCAGTGGGAACGATTCAGCGATTTTAACAGACTAGTAAATACAGTGGCATACGTACAGCGAGCATTGAACAAACACAAACCGGCAACACTGGTAGTCAGCATTGAAGAAAAAAAAAGCAAAAGCAACAATCTTCAATCTACTACAGCAAGAACTGTTTGGAGAAGAGATGAAATCTCTGAAAACTGAAAAGGAAATTCCAAAAGGCAGCAAAATCCTACAATTCTCACCTTTCCTGGATGAGGAAGGATTTATTGGAGCCAAAGGCGGAATAGGCAAAATCAATTGGACTTCAGTGCAAAGCATCCAATTTTGCTACATTGGAAACGTCACGCGATTGAATTATTCTTGCGAAACGAGTACCAGGACAATCAACACGAGGGCACTGAGCATGTAAGAAACATTGTTAAGCAGAAGATCTGGATCCTAGGCATACGGAACTTCTTAAGATCAATCAAGAACAAGTGTGTTAACTGCACAAAAGGCAGAGCACAAACGATAGCACCAGTAATGGCAGATCTACCCGAAGAACGGTTAGATGTTTCAACAGCTTTTACAAATGTTGGAGTTGACTACTTTGGCCCTTTCATTGTGAAGATTGGGCGAAAAAATGAAAAGCGATGGTGTTGTCTCATTACGTGTCTGAATATGAGAGCGGTGCATATAGAAGTGGTACCCAAGTTTGACACAGATAGTTGTCTCAATGCAATAATGAGATTTATTGCACGAATAGGCAAACCAAGAAAAATCATCAGTGACTACGGGACAAACTTTGTCCGAGCTGAAAGAGAGTTTGACGAGTACGTTGCGGCATGGAACAAAGAAGGGATCGAAGAACATCTAATTCAACGAGGAATCAGATGGAAGTTCAACCCAACTGCAGCACCTCGCTTCGGAGGAGTATGTGAACGGTCGGTGAGAAGTTGCAAGAAAGCAATGTATGCAGTATTGGGGAACAGATCAGTCACCGAGGTTGTTCTTTCAACAACGATGTGTATTGTTGAGCAGACGTTGAGCACAAGACCGTTGACCCCAGTCAGTTCGACGTTAATGACTTAGAGGCATTGACCCCCAATCACTTTTTGCTTGGCAACATGAACGTTTGCTTACCCTACCTACCATGCGCGGAAGAATTTGTTGATCATCGAAAGCTCTTTCTACAAACTCAAGCCTATGCAAATCTCATATGGGACAGATTTCGTAAAGATTATCTGCCAACTCTGAATAATCGACAAAAATGGCGATCTGCAGCAAATGAAAACCTTAAAGAAGGCGGTCTCGTTTGGTTGATCGAAGAGATCGATAAGCGTGGATATTACAGTAAAGGTCGGGATACGGAGACCATCGATGGGTCTGACGGTGTGATTGAATCGGCGATAGTTCGAACAAACGACGGAGTGTACAAGAGACCAGTAGTGAAGCTCGCCCCAGTACTACCTAGAAAAGATGTTTTCGCGATTGAAAACCGGGCCGGCAAGATCGGGGCTGAGCTTAATAACTCAGAAATCAAATTGAATAGCGCTTCAAGGCCATTTCAAGCATTAACGCTAGAATAGCATGAAGAACGAAATTTAATGCCACATTCTGCTGAAGCCATAAGGATTTGTTCACTTAGCTCAACATTTATATTTATCAACTATTATTAGTACACCATCGTCATACATGAAGTGAAACTCAAACTCGAACTACCTTAACCACCAGCGAAACAATACTACGACTTAACAGTATTGCATCAGATTCTTGCGATTGGATTGCGAATCAACCTGCTATTGATACAGAATATTCGATAAAACTTCTACATGGTTAACAAACTTCCCATGACATCAAATTTACACTGAAAAAGTGACATCATGGAAAAATGATCACATTCTGTCGACATTATTATCTACAACCAATCAACAGTTGTATTTGACAGGTAAATCCACGTGACCAGCAGCATAAAAGGAGCTTGAAAAACTACCGAAAATCAGATGAAACTTGTTGACTTTATCTTATTTAACTGTCATACAGTGCATATTGAAGCACACTTTCTTGAGCGGTAAATTACTTGTTATCTTGTCTTTTTTCTGTAGATCACATTATTGATTGTACAGTTCAAACTTTACTTTGTCTGGTGGAAAGAGAATTAACTTTGATATTTTCAAAACTTTCTTTCTAAGGAACAAAGTTCCTAAGTAAGAGAAAGTTTGTGCAAAGCATAAAGTCAGTTTCTTTTACTGGCTTTAACGAAGCCTAGAATAGTTCGCAATTGAGTGCGCTGAAAAGCACAAAGTGCGAATTTAGTCACATTTGATAACTTTGATTAAAGTGCGAATTTGGCTACATTTGTTAACTTTGATTACCGGGAAAAGGTCTTCCAGAACAATAAAACATAGCGAGATAGAAATTGTTTACCCGAACCAGTCGCTAACACAGTTATCTAGAGCTGCACATAAAGGGTTTTGCATTTTCGAATTATAATTTGAGTTATTAACCAAAACTCAAGCAAAATTTGATTGTTTGGAACAAGTTTGTTATTCAGCAAAGCTGAACAATTAGTTATTTATAATTTTTGAGTATCAGGTAATGCAACGGCATTCTAGAGCATAGCGGGTGATACAGTTCACAAAACTTAACTGCAAAAACACAATATGTGGACAGATTTGAAACCGCTGAAACAATCTGAGCGGTGTAAAGTTCTCCTTGACTTTGATAGGAGAGCAGCCGTTACAAGCTCAAAACTTTTAGGGGTAGTGGGAAACCGCATGACGAAATTCGCACTAAGTTTTCCGTTGCGCTAAATCGGCACAGGAATTCGCATGGCAAATTCAAAACTGGCCATCAGGGAAACCTTATTTTGATTTTAAAAGTGGAAGTTTTGCATGCTAACGTAAGCTGTCTGAGTGCGTTGAAAGTCACGAAAAGAAGTTGATAACTTTTAAGTATTTTTTTTCTGTGAGAAATGACGAAACTAAAAATGTCTCTGTAACATTTGATTCAATTTTTGAGAAGTTTTTAATGATTCCCTTTTTTCTTTTTACCGAGAAAGAAATTGGTCGGCCAAAATAAGAAAACTGTGTATTATAAAGTTACAAGTATTACAAATTATGACGGTTGGATCAATTTAAGCGGGCCTTTACTCAAGTTTCTTCCTAATAGATGCAAGATGTTTAACTTTGTACACAAACATTGACATTGCGCGACAAGTTTTTTCTGCTTAATATTTGTGATACCAGAGACAAATTTGAAGGTTCCCCGCTAAGAAATGGTTATCAGGTTTTCAATTTGGGAGAGCAATGCGTTATGTAAAAAAACTACCGTTAAGTTTGCCATTTATGTTCTCATGGTAAGCTCAAACGGAAAATGAACCAAAATTATAGCATTATGTTGCAATATAGAGTGATCAGTAAAATTTTACACAGACTATAAATAAATGAAACAATATACATTTGTTTCACAACATAATATTTTGTGATTATGGAGATTAATTCGGAGGTTAAGGACTGGAAAATGGTCTTTTCTCATACAAGGTTTCAATGGCCCTTGTAGAAAAGAAACCCAAAGTTTCGGTGATAGCTGATCAGAGATCAGAGACTCTGATTAGAGACAAGAAAATCAGAATAATGTCGACCTTGGAAGCTATTAAGTCACTCACTCATGAATCCATAACACAGGCTAGAAAATTACTGAAATTTTGTCAAACTTTCAAAAACCGTCCTTTTTGATAGTTTTTTTCATATTCGCAGAACACTGAAAATCATTAAAAAAAGCTTGTTTTCATACTGGTTTTTATTTTATTTTAAAAAAAGTGGAATATCGGATAAGCAAAATAAGCGGGAAGCAATATTGGAATAATTTGGTATGCGTGCAGTCGTCTCGTAAAGTTGATCAAAAAGATCTTTTAATACTTTTTGAACATTTGTCAGTCACGAAAACGAGCTTCAAAAAAGACGGATTCAATTTTTTTCGTAAATTTTAAAGCTCACCTTCGAAACCAGGTATACATGTGCAATTAGGTCCCAGAAAATCTTCTGACGCACAAGTCGCGTTGTTCTGGCACGGCTCGTCTTCGCAAAAGTCCACAATTGAATCACAGTTGGGCAATGTCCACCCAAACTTGCAATGACAGTCGTAAGAACCCTGGTCGGGGGTTTTGTTTTCACAGTCTTGATCGGCATTTTCTCTGGTGCAAGGGGATAATGGAGTGCATTCGTCAATGTCTGTTTGGCAAGTTGAGCCCTCCCAACCTGAAAAGACAGGCAGTCATCAAAAACGGATTGTATAACCAGTCGTTGATTGGTTTGCACCAGGAGAACATAAATGCAACTATAGAATCAACGCATAAACACACCGGCATTTTTTAAAATGTAATAGTTTGTTTGTCACTTTGCTTGCTTGCATATTTGCGTGTGTGCATAGTTTTGAAGCTTTCCAGTGACGCAAAATTATTTTAATGATCATGAGAACTTTGCGATCATAACTCTCCGCTCTTCAAGCTCCACCTATTAATTAATACTTTTCGAACGATTCAAGGCTGAATAAGTTGATATACTGATTTCATTATTTAACCACTGCTTGTTTAATAATCCACTATAATTATACCCTGCTTGGTAAATGTTCTTATCGGCCATTACCCAAAGAACTCTCGAAAGTTGAATTTGTTAACTTGTTAATCCTAGTCTGCGAGCTTCCTTTTATCTTTTTGTTCAAATATGTTTAAGATGCTCATGATATTGTTTTTGTTGCAGAAATTGTTAAAAGCTGCTTCACGAAAGAATAGCCAAGAATCTTGAGAAAAGTATTTTAGATAAAAAATAACTTTTGGTTAACCTGAAGTAAAAATTAGATTACACAAATTTGAGCAAAAATCACCGATAATTAATTATTCTTTTAATACGGTCTAATTAGCATTTTTGGACTTATCTATTAATAGTTATCGGTCAACGCGTTCTGAAAATTAATTATCACAATGGAAACTTCTACGAAGAATCTTCATGTTTGCGATTCAAACGGAATATTTTACTCCCCTTTGGGCGATTATGACTTATCCCTCGAAAAGTGGGATACAATGGCTCAATTCATAGAGCATGTCTTCACCAAAAAATTTCCCCAGAGCTCTTTAATCGAAGCGATAACTGACCGGGAAATTACTTATAAGCAACTTTTTGAAACTAGTCAGCAAATTGCAAAGCAACTGAAAAGTTATGGAATTGATAAGAGGACTATATTGCACATGGTGGGAGAGAACTGTTTTGATTGGCTGGTGGTTTTAATTGCGTCATACATCTGTGATTGCGTAATATCAGCGACACATCACAACTCTCCGTGGCCCGAGTGTAGTCGGAATATTACGACTACCTGTGCGACTGTATTGATTATGACACAAAAATCTTACGAGAGGTATGTTTTTAAACAGAAACAGCAGGGATCGAGCCATCCAATTTTATTTTAATTTTTTAAATCTATTAAACACTTTGAACTTAACTAAGAATATACATTCATCATTAGAAAGCTTTAAATAATGGCGGCATAAGAAATTATTTTGTTAAGATTCGAAATTTTGTAACAAACGCTTGGTTATGCATCACTTACAATTTTCCATCGGTAAAGGACCATCGTTAAACCTACTAATTACTTTTCAAAGTGGGATTTCAACTGAAATTTGCTGTACTGCACTCAAATTTCCTGATTAAATGAAGCATTTTGATCGGGGCATAGTTATAATTTTTGGAATTGAAAAACAATTATGTTAAACTAAAACTGCTTATAAAACTCTGCTCTTAATTTTTTTGAATCGCAATTTTTTAAACTGGCTGACATTTGTCGGAAAAAATAAACTATACATTATTTCGTGATTTACTATGATTTGTGCTATTAGTTGCTGCCGTTTCTTTTTCAATGGTCATTTTTTCGCTACAATAATTCATGGTTGGTGATCGATGATTTGACAAACTATTATCAATCTAGTACCTCCACTAAAAAGTGGGCACTGGAAGCACAAGTTTCCTCAAGCAAAAACATACTATGCTCTTTTCGGTGGCTAATTTTTTTCCAATAAATTTAAAATTGAGGTATTACTCACCCAAGCTACAATAAAAGGGACTTGCCAAGTTGGTGAAAACAAATTTGGTTCAATTTGCCATCACCACTCCCTGACCCCCCCCCCCCCCCCCCCAAATTATCCCCATATAGGGGACTTACAGATTTGGTGAAACCAAATTGGCCTCAATTTGCAATCATCCATTATTCTTTGAACTCAATTACCCAAAAATGCCCTTTTGTAGGCATGCATCCAGAATCAATCACCCAAATTTGACTCATCTCTTCATTACAGAACCCGAGGGGGATTCATTCACGTATACTGTAAACTTAACCCACATACCTCAAAACCCAAAATCAAAACCCGAATACAACCCAGACGAATTGAATGGAGTTTGCCAGCTGTTGTTATCTTCTGGAACTACTGGAACTCCGAAAGCGATCAAGATCACGGACAAGATGGTTATCTATTCGTGTCTGGCCATTGCTGATAATGGATGCTTGACTTTAGAGGGATCTGTTTCGTTTTGCGCATGCGGTGCTAGGAAAATTGGCCGACAGGGCGTTTAGCCGACAGGGGAAAAATGGGAGATTTAGACAACAATTTTGTCATAATTGGTAAAGAAAAATCTCATAGGTCGATAAATCAGTAGTTCGGTTGACCATTATCTTTGGTGTGTGGTCGGGTGGCGCTCCACTTGGCCTCTCCGTGGGGAGGTGGTGGAACCACGCAGACCTTTGTGACGATAAACCTTCAGAATTATTCTACTAGCTCATTTTAGGTAAATTATCGGCTAAATTTCTAATCTTTTGGTTGTCGGCTAAACGCCCTGTCGGGGAATACGGCGTCCACCTGCTCAGACTCACTATTTGAAATTTCATTCGACAAGTTAGAGCGACATTTTATTAAAAACAGAAAAAAAGACCCTAACTCAACATTATACCAGAAAGGCAATTAGGGAAAAATACACAATAATTTCTGTAAATCATAAATATAAGATCTTGGTCTGCGGCGGTCTGGTCATAAAATACTTCAGCCTGGGGCTGTCTGGACATATTATTATCCGGTCTGGGACCGCAGCATGGTACTCGAACATCTTCGACAAAATTTTAACGTCCAGCATCGTTTTTTGGATCTATTCTGCCCCCCCTCTCTCGGAGCGCCTTTACAATAAATCCGTTTTTTAGTTACCTCACGAATGCTAAGGTTTTGAAGCCTGAAAATTTTTGACCAGTTAAAATTGGTTATCATGTAATATGTAGTTTTAGTTTTTATTATTTTGATTCTACTGTTAATAAATTGAAACAGATCCATATTTGAAATAGCCCACCGATGTTTCCCTTGTTGCCCAACCCTTAGCCCACGGAGGCGGGCAAAACTTAGCGTTCCTTGACATGTCCTTTCAAGGACCAACTCTTATTGTCACCGACTACCCGGGAACTGTTGGCTTGTTGGAAATCACCCAAAAACACAAACTAACCCACTTGTTAGCAGTACCCGCGGTTATAAATTCGCTTGCAAAATACAATCATTTGGACAAATTCGATCTTAGCTCTTGGAAATGTCTGTTAACAGGAGCGTCGACTCCTAATTTCGAAATGATATGCCAGCTTAAAACCAGAAGCGGCAATACCAACATGAAGGTCAAAAACCTTTACGGGTCTTCTGAAAACGCCTCGATGGTGTTTTGCACACACGATACTATACCCAGTAAAATAGAATCAATAGGTATCGCAAGCCCCGGTGTTTCGTTTAAAATCGCTGACCTTGAAAACGATACAAAATTCATAACAAAACCAGGTGAAAGTGGAGAGTTATTAATTAAACAACCACGCCCATTTTTGCTTTATTTCAACGCCCCTCAAAAAACGGCAGATTCCTTAACTTCTGATGGTTTCTACAAAACTGGCGATTTGTCTTACTTTGATGAGAATTTTAACATTTATATAAGCGGTCGGCTAAAAGAGGTTGTAAAATATCGTGGATTTTCAGTTTCTACAGCTGAAATTGAGGAGATTTTAATGGAAAGTGACCTGATAGTCGACTGTTCAGTAGTTGGAAAACCGGACGAATCATCTTACGAAATTCCAGTAGCGTTTGTCGTTTTGTCAGAACTTGGCAATGCGAAAGACAAGACAGAAGTTTTGGAAAATTTGATCAACTTCGTTGAAAGTTCGATAGCCGAGCACAAGAAGATTCGTGGTGTTTATTTTGTAGATGAAATTCCAAGGAATGGTTTTGGGAAGGTTGTGAAAAACGAACTGAAATTATTATTCTAAAATAAACATATATCACTACTAATTGAAACAAAAAATATCTATAAACCGTTATATTGAGGGTGTCGTAAAACCGGAAATTGAAAAATAGACAGAATTTTACCTAGAAAAAACAAAGAAATTTTTAGTTCTATAGTATATCCCAAAACAAGTTAAGATAGACAATGTAGACTTAGTTACTGCCAGCGAATAAAGACGGAACAATGCTGACAAAAAGGAAATAAGCGAAGTACCGCAATTTGTCTAATTTTAAAAATTATCATGTAAAAATATCGCTGTTTAATTTGTTCTCAATTTTCCGAATGATAACGTGTTAATCTTAGACGTTAGGTTGAAGATAGACAAATACATCAAGAAAATACTGTCATCAATGAGTTTTGGAACACAAAGTTTATCATTCTCAGCCCAAATACATTTTCTACTCAAGCATCTTATAGAATTTACAAAAATCAGATGTTATGGGCCTTGGCCGGGTGTAAGTGGCATAGAAAATCAGCGCTGAATCAGGCTAAAGACATTCTTCGATGGCCAGTACTCTGTTTATGTCACATTTTGCACTGGCTAGTCTTTGTTTTTGAATAAAGCTAACTGCAAGAACAATAATATATACAGACTAACTCCCGCTAAAAAGATTTGTTTCATATGTAATTCGAACTTCCGCGTGGATACTTGTAACATTTAATCTGCATAGCAAGTTATATAAACCGAGCTAAGTTGGCTTTGTGCTAATAAGCCATAAGCTAGCTTAAATATAAGAAGCTTTATACTACTATAGTAATAATCAGTTATGAGCTACAAAATTAAGACATTTAACTGCTCAGTCATCAGCTAAAATTAAATTCGGTTTTTACTATAGAAATATACTGGTTCAGCGCTAAAATGCAATAAGACTCAGGTCCGGGCATGTCCAACTATGAGGAACCAAAATCCCTGCCGTAGTAGTTTCGAAGCTGTCAGTTAAGTTAGAGTTGGCCATCAGTTAGTTTAATTGCAGAAAAAAAACATAACCATTCAAATAGCTCTGAGGAAATCTTTACTTCAACTAGAGTGGGAATAACTAAGCAAAACAAAGAAAAAAATGCTTTGAAAATGTTTTATACGAAAAGTAACGTTACTGAAGTAGCTATGAATTTAGTTTTCGTATTTGTTTTTCCATTCGATGAAAAATACAACGAAGACCGTTTTTAAAGAGAAACAAAAAACAATTTTGAAAGTTTCATATCGAGTAGTGTTAATTGATTCTAGTTGTTATTCATGTGTTTGCAAATTAATTAGTCTCAAAGTATTCTTGGATCTCAAAAGAGAAAACAATTGGAATGGATTCTAAAAACTACTGAATCATATTTAGAAGCGCTTTTGAATGGCCTACAAATCCTAAAACTAAATAGATTTTTTCATGCACCTTCCTTGAAAGGTACAAATAAAATGACCCAAAGACATAACTTAAAGAAAAAAATAATTGTGAGTGTAAATACACAGCAGGCCCAATAAATTACATTGATGAGAACATCGCAGAAAATAGTAACACGCAAGCAGAGAAGAAAATGGGTAGAGAAAGAGCAGGCGAATTACTTTGATCAGGAATTTGAAATTCTTGAATCTGGAATTTGAAATTTGAATAATTAGCTCATTATGTGACAAAATTGTACATACATCTGCTTTCTCTGTCAGGTCTTATATGAAATGAGGTAAAATTTTATCCAGATCTTGAGATGCAACGTTTAAAATTATATGGAACTAGGAGGGTGATGCAGGGCCAGTGAAACTGACGAAATTATTTAAGTGTTTAATGAACTGAAATTGTATTTATTCTTGTTTTATGATTTTTTTCTCTTAGAATTCAGTTATCAACAAACACCAAATCAGGCCCTCCCAGAAAGCAGAATTCAAAAAACTAATGGAAAACGTTAACTGGAGGATTGAAAACGTTAACCGAATATAAACGTAGTTTTTTTATAGAAAAATGTATACAATTTTTTGTGAAATGTTGTCGGACATTGTCAAATCAATTCTGCTCAATATATATGAAGAAAAATAAAATTGGCGGAATTGATTGGCTCTAAAATAGTTGATTCGATTCTAGAGAAAATCTGCTGCAGTTTTTTAGTTTATAGAGGAAACAAAGAAACAGCAAGTAGCGATAAGCGTATCAATCCGATATTTTTCCAGCCAACAAAAACCATAGTTTATTATTTGTCATAATAACGGGTTTCATGTTTAAAAGTAAAGAAACGAGTTTTTTTTCTGCTGGATTTGTTAGCGGACATCTTGTTATAATTACTCGGCAGAAAAAGTTGTTAAAATTTTCTCATTTCTTAAAACGTGTGTTCCCTCTGATCCCATTTTTTAAAGATCAAATATATCAGATATTTTTAAAGAAATTTTTTTGATGTATTGGAGGAGCCATAATGCTGTAGTCCTTTGATTTTAGAGTGGATAAAGTTCTTTTGTTTTTATCTTTATATTGCTAAAAATCAATTAGCAAAATTAGCCAATTTTGTGATTTCCGTACATGGCGCAGTTCTTATAATGTACCCTGATTTTTGTCATTTTATTTTGCACGTTTTTGATCTCGTAGTTTGCGGGTGCAATTGAGATATCGCACAAGATTCAAACGTCAAAAAGATGATGAATGTGGGCGAAACAGAAAAAAAAGATCTGTGGGCGAAACAGAATAGATCCGCTTTTTGTGCGCTGGATCATTTTATTCGAACGCACAATACATATCTTCCTGCTGTTCAATATATACATATACAATTGTTACCTTTTGAAATACATGAAAATGGGCTGGTGAGATAATAAGAACCCAAATAATTGTGAATAGAGTATTATTGCTGGTTGGTGATAAAGGTTAATTAGCAAATTCGAGAAATTGATAGAGCAATTATTCTCATCAGGTGTTGGCGTCACAGGGGATTCAGTTCAAAATGATAGCATTATGTAAGTTGTTTGATAAAATTGATAGCAATCTATTTTTATAACTTCAATTCGGTTTAAAACAACTCCAATTTGGACTTCATAAATTTGACCAAAATCGACCTTCAGTCTTGAGATTCTTCTTTGGACGCAACGAAAATTAACCGATCAACGCTGAAATAATACAATTTGAAAATAGAATGACTATTAAAATTAAATTTAAATTCAAGTTGAAATTTAAAATCAAATTTAAAAAGAAAGCTAGTAAGGAATTACCGGCGGAAAATAGGATAGAAGGGCCGTATTAAACAAAAGTTTTAGAATAATTTTTCACAGATAAAAAATTTATATCAAAGCTTGATACTTTATATCAAATTTTTATCAATCTGGATGCAAAGTTTACACTTGTTACTTGTTATTTCCCGCGGTCGAGCTTATATTGGAGCAATTATTACGCAATGACGGGAAAAAATTACACCTGGTGGGGCGAAAAAGAACGTAGTCGGAATATTTCACCTTGTACCATCAATTATTTTGTAGTTATCACACGAAAATGGGATCACGAAAAGTAAGACCTGTGGAACAATTATTTCAAATTCCATCAAAAGTTGAACGAAATAAAAGGATCATAGCGTTGAATCAGTTAGTCCAAATAGGATAAAATTACTTGTAGAAGAAAGACAGCAATTTTGGTGCATAAGCACGCTGTTGGAAACATTTAAAGTACTAAAAGGAAGCCGATTTCGGATCAATTGTAATAAATTTAATTGTTGAAAAAATCAACAATGGAGCAAGTTGTTTGAAAACTTTGAATTTTCAAGATCTTTTTTGTTACAAAAGATTTCATTTTGCCCCAAGAAATCGTGTATCTAAAAAACTAGAACACCTTTTGTTAATATGATATTAGACAACGAACTTTCAAGGAAAAGATGCAGGGTTTTTTCTTCTATTAGGGGTCTTTTTGCTATCTATTAATTCATTAAGCTTAATTATTACAATGCTAATAAACAATGCCGATTCACCCAATGTCATCTGACCACCAACTTTTTGTTTTCTAGCAGGTTGTTTTAGAGCAGGAATGTTTTTTGCTCAAGCAATATTGTATGCATAATTGTTCCGACTCCCACTTTAGTGGGGAGGAAGGAATTATATACTCAACTGGGTTTTTTTTTGTTCAGACAATTTTAGCCGATCGATATATCCATCGTAGAGTTGTGAGGGGTATCATTAAAAAGCACGTACAACCTGCAATATGGAATTAAAAAGACTTTTTCTAATTTCGTTATTAACAGGGAGTTATTGAGGTTTAAAATTTTGTGAATATTCGAAAGTATTCATTCACATTTTCTGTAATTTTTGCTAAAATTTGGCAGAATTTCGCTAATATAAATTAAAATAAGTTGAAATTTCTAACGGCACAGTGTTATTGTTACCATTAGATATAGAAAAGCGTTGGTGAATTGTTTGATTGAAGTTTGTTTTTTGGCTGAAATCTGTGATAAATTTTTCAAAATTCGAACTTTTTTAATAAAAAATGGCACCAAACGTGCTTTTGGTCTACTTTGTTGATGTTTGCCAGACGTAGTGACCTAGAAACCTTTACACAGAGTCCCTAATCTGCAAAAGAGCACTAGCTGAAATTAGGTGCGCTATGAAAATCTTCTGGAATTAAAATTGTGCCGTTTTTTGCAGATTTAACTCGATACTTATGCAAAATGCGTCGTTGTTTTTTTTAATATTAGATTAATTTCACTCAACAATTGCTCCAATTCGCAAAGATTTGGATGACGTGGGCGGCTTTTTGGGCGTGCGAAAAAAAGGGATAGGTTTGAAATTACCTTGGATTTATACAACCAGAAATTTTTTAATTTTTATTTTGGTGCTGCCTTTTTTTCAAAATATATATATATATTTTTTCAATGTTAGTTACTGACAATTTTTCTTCACGGCTCCAATTAAGCAAGCTGCAGTTTTCCTAAAAATGATGTTTTCAGAGAACCTAAGGGTTTTTATGGCTTACTTTCGGGTACTAACCGAACGTAAGGTATTAGTAAACTTCAACTGAATTTTTGTTTGGCCTTCAATTGTTGTTCTTTTTGCAGTCTGATAACTAAGTCTAACCACTCAAAGATCCAAATAACTTCTTCAAGAGGTTTAATTGAACCTGCTCCATGTATTCGGTTAATATCTAATGTCTCTTATGTCACTGAATGTATTTCTTTTAAGGAAATTTCAGTGATTTTTTGAACTTGTAAATTTTTAAAATTATTTCAGTCATTTTTTTTGCTGATACTGAGTAATTACAGGTGAAACTTCCTTCCCTATTGAATACAAACTAGTTTTGTGGCAGAGTGTTTAAACAGAACGTTTTCTTTATTTTGGTACCACGAGTTTTCATACAAAACTTTTTTGATTTTTGTGCATAATTGCCCATTTTTGCTGTTGTTTTTGTTTCTTTAGTAAATTGTCACATTACCTTACAATCCAACTGAAACAAACTTTAAACAATTTGTGAATGAACATGTTGTTTGTTTTCATAACATATGGTCTTAAGGGCAGCGACAACGTTCTCTTGCAAAATTAGTTAGAGTTTTTCCCCTCTATTTGTGGTTTATATTTGTTTTCGTATGCTCATTATTGGATAATTAAAGTTTTCAGTGGCCAACTACAGATACATCAATAAACCTAATAATTGATATAGGTACGTAGCTAATGTTTTCATTGACTTTCAAATTAGATTTTTTAGAAAAAGAGTAAAACTTTCAGCTTTTCCCATTGTGTTTGTCAAACTTTCAACTTACCCCTTATTGAGAGGCCTCCTCAAAGTTTTGGCGAACCAAACGATAAATTTCCGGTTGTTTAATCCTTTTGACTGATGTCTTCAGGGCTTAGACAATTTGCTTCAGAAGATTTTTATGAAATTTAGATACTTTTCAATTTTTGGTGGTCCTTTTGCTGTCATTTTGTGATAGTCGTTTTACAAAAAAAACTTCATGACTATCGAAAGTGACGCGAGTAAGGATTTTATGTTCTCGGGTTTAATATTTTATAATATTAATGGCTTCAACATTTTGTTCTCGTAAAGTTATTTGTGAAATTTTTTAGTTCATCCTGCAAGATAGGCTGTCTAAACTTTTAGTCAAAAGCTTAGGTTGGCTATGATTTTTTAAACTATTTGTTTTTATAAAAACAAATGGATTTTGAGATTTGACAATCTTATTTCTGTTAACTTGTAGCTTAGCATCTCTATAGAAAATTCACATCCCTTATCTATTGAACTACAATTAACTCTTTATTACGGTTTTAGTTTCTTCAAATGGTCTTTGTTCTTGGTACAACCAGTTTTCATAAAATATTCGTTATTTTTGCGTATTTGCACATTTTTGTAGGTCTGTTTTCACAGCATCACAAAAATGGGCGATTTTTTGGTCATTTGAAAAAAAATGCAATCAATGATTCGTATTGTTTTTATCGAACAGCTTCACGTTTAATTAGCTGGGACATCGTTTTCGTGCAAATTTTTCCTTTTTGCATGTATTTGTCGTTCTTTTGTAGTTGAATGATATATGCTGGATAACGAAAAGTCTCAATCGCTCTCTATGGAGTTTTAAACGAATCTCTCAATGATTTCATTTGATGCATAATGTTTTATTAAACTTTGCCCTTTTGCTCATTTCTTGTCGACTTGTTACCAAATTGCATTGAGGAAAAGTCACGTATTTTTTTTCTCATAAAAAACTAATTAATCTTCTTAGTATAAGTTTTATCTGATGCCATTTTGATTTGGATAATTGATGGTTTTCAAAAAATGGACAACGAGTTTTGGTCGTAATTATTATTTGTAATTATTTGATTGTTATCGCCGTCTTTTTTGGTAGTCATATTCTGGTAGTCACAACTAATATTTTGGTAGACAATTAAGTAAGAAATGTAAAAGAGCGGGGTCGGAATTTTATGTTCGAACGCACATTACCGAGCCTCCTTGTTTTCTAAATAATTATACGTTTTGGCAAGCAATGAGCTTCGCACATGTTTTTGTGTTCCACAAGTAGTCCAAAGAGTTGGCTTAAAAAATCTTTTTTTTGGTTCTCATTTTCATTATATCAGGAAACTATTTCTTGTTTTGGCGAATAATAAAAGAGCATCAATGCGTCTTGCAGTTTGGCATTAACATTTTTTTTATAAAATCGATTTAAGAAAATTTACGAAAAATATTTTGCATCCAGATTTGCGCTTCTATTTCGGCTCATCTGCGTTTTTGTGGCACCAAATCTAGATCCAAGGAAATTGAGCAAAACGGTTGAAATTCGATCAATATTATTTAGGCTTGCACAATTATTTAGATTAAAAAACTTTTTTGTTATCTTTAATGACAAAAATGACTGTTGTCACTAATAAAAATATGAACTTTACATTAACTAATTCTTGTCAAGCTGGGCAATATATATAATGCTTTTGTCTGAGAGATGCTTTTGGTGTCGTTAAAATTGCAGAGTTTTTTATAACAAAATTTAGCAAATGAGGATTCCAAACAAATCAAGTTACCGTGAGAAAAATCATTTTTCTAAGACTTCTGTTTCAATTTCTTGGAGCCTATATACCTATAATATCTGAGTGGCATTCCAATACCATTTTTTTTGAGAAATACCAGGTTGTTTGAGCAAATGAATTTGAGCAAAACATCTATCTTGCAGAGGTCACAAGTAATGAGTCCACTCGGTTGCAGTATCATTCTTTTCGATTTCGGTATCGAAAACCATTTCAGGTTTCAAAGCAAATGACTGCACAATACCGACCAATTGAATGGATTAAATACGAGTACGATTAGTCCACTTTCACTTAGCGTTAAGATATAAAAGTGAAAACCAGCTATGAAAAAAAGTAAATGTACTGAAAACTTGGCACCTGTAGACGCCTTTTATGAAATATTTTCCAAATAGAGTTTCACTGTAAACATTGGGATGGAGAAACAATCTTAGGGAAACATAATGTAAAGGCTTTTTTTCCCAGAAACGTTAATTGTCAAAATTTTTATCAAAAACAACGGCAAGCCAGGTTTTTTGCACTTTTGTCCTGGTAATCTATTTTTGAACAATTTTTAACGTTCTCCGAAAAGTTTGTCTTAGTTCTGTTTTTCTTAATAATACCGCAAGTTTATAATAGAGGCTCAAAAGGTACTGCAATGTTGTTCAATGATACTGATGATTTTATTGTTCGCAGCTATTGACGTACAGATAATGCAAAAATATTTGTCTCCCTTTGCTTGAATTGATGTGTTAAATGCCGTAAACATCAATTTCATTTAACCTTTTCAATTATTGTTGATCACAACTAATTTTTTTTAAAGTTTCTGAAAATATTAATCAAAAATATTAATCTTCAATTTTATTTGAGGTGCTTTAACATTTGAAAGGTGCTTAAAAGTCTTAGTGGCCGGTTCTGGGTTCATCAAGCTATGTTTTGTTTGTTTTAGATATGAACCCGAAACAAAGCGACCATTTCTTAATCAGCAATACATGCAACGTCAACTAACCCATTACCTCATAGACAGAACAACCAATACACTGCACAGAAGAGCTTCGAAGAACGACAGCTAATTTTCTCTTTTTCTCTTCTGGGTCTTAAAGGACATAATTAAACTCCAATGAAAATATTAAATTTGTTTTTGAGTTTGCCAGCGAAAGTTGTTTAACTAGCGAATGTTGTCTCTGAAAGGAGAAATTTGCTGATTTTAAATGCTTCGCCAATTTCATAATTTTATTGATTCAAGTTTTAATTAGTTTTCTAATTAGTTTGTCTTAACTGGCTGGCTCCTCCGATATTGTGTACACATGATTTTCGCAAGATACCTCTTGATCAACGTAGATCCCTGGAGTATTTTTCACCGTGAACAAAATTTTTGTTTTCATTAGCATTTGCTATTGCTTGAATAAAGTTCATGACCATATGACATTGTGTTAAATGTCAATTATAGATGGTCAAATTTTCTGGGGTGGGGGGGGGGGGGTAAGAGACATTCGTAGAGCCACTAGCCTCTCCTCTCAAACAAAGAACAATTCTTACCCTTTTGAGCAGCATGTAGTTAAATGTCAATTATAGATGGTCAAATTTTCTGGGGTGGGGGGGGGGGGGTAAGAGACATTCGTAGAGCCACTAGCCTCTCCTCTCAAACAAAGAACAATTCTTACCCTTTTGAGCAGCATGTGATTGATTAGTACCCAAAATACTGCATATTAATGGGGTCTTTCCCATTATAGCCCCCCAGCTTAGTTGTCAGATAACCTATACCCCCATCATGGTAATTTTACCATAATGGGGGGCTAGGGCTATAATTTCATGGGGGTGGGGTTATAATGGTAAAGACCCCGTCTGAAACTGATGGTGCCTATGGTATTGCGTAATAACCTAAATTGTGAAAATCATTTCACAATAGTCCTTATGTTGCTCACGACTATTTGTTCAGCCATTCACGTTAAGTGTACTTCTCAACCTCAAACATGAAACCGGTCGATAAATAATAGCAAGTACTTTCACATTTTCCTATTTATTGTTCATAGCCCTGCTTCTGGTGCCTAAAACTGCAACTTTGTTTGTTTGTTTGCCTGGCATCCAAATTACACGAGAACAATCAGGCTTAACGATGGGCGTGAGTTGATAATGTTCCGAATCGCTCTCATCGTCGAAATTTGCAAAATCAACAAGGTCAAAGCTGATTTATTTCATGATTTATTATCTCGATTAGAAGAAAATAATTATAACTTTTGTTACATGGAAAAAGACAAATAAAGAAAGAGAAACCCGGGTTAACATAAAGTTTTAATTATAAAATTTTCATATTAAGGACCACTGTCCTTTCCTCAAAAGCTTACAGCAAATTTTTCCGACCGAAATAAATCCACACCAAAAACCCAGCCGACCCAACAACTCAATATTAAACAGAACAAAAGCGACGGTAAATGTAAAACTTCTTGTTTAGCAAAATGAAAAGAGTATAAAATTGGTTTCCGATTCTGTGAAAAGACAGAAGTCACATTACGCAAGTTTAGGGTGCCTGATAAAAATTCACAACATCAATCAACAGTGTCTACTATCAAAAAAGATTTCAGTACTGATAATAGAGTGAAAAAAGTAATTAGGTCAATTAAGTCGTTATTTCTCTATCAAAATAAAATGCAACCTTCAGACAACTTAAAAAAATGTTTAAAAAACTGCAGCTGATAAAACAACGATGAATAATTTAAAGTAATCGAAATTGAATCAGTATATTACATAGCAATTATAAGAAAATTAAGTAAGCTTAAAAGATTCAGTGACTAGTTTGAAATATTCTGTCATGAACTAAAAAAAACTAAGGTCCCAAATATTAGTTAATTGAGAAATGTTTTATTTTAATAGACAAAAACCAACCAAAAAGTAACAAAACTGATAACTTTGAACTAAAAATCATCAGATATGAAAATATAAAAGTGCAAATCATATACTTAACTGGTTACTCAAAGTTGGAGCCGAAAGAATGCAGAAGTCCTCAATTGGTCGCTTCCGTTGATTTTTTCAAAATATATTCCATAATCAATTCTGAAGCTATCATTCTTTTAGGTTTTACAATTTACGATACGAAGTGTCGAAGCTACAGATTATTAAAGTGTATTTGCCATTGGTTTACACGTGAGTGTTACTAGGAGCTAAGAGACACAGTTAGCAGAAATTTTTGTTCGTATAAGTTTATTAAGTCATCCCGGGACTCATGTTAGAGGTCGAAAAATTCAAAAAACTCAACGCAGTGGGCAAGTGAAAATCTAACCATATCACAGGAATCTTCGAGGATTTATACAACAGAATAAACTTGAAATATTTGATCAAGTGCAGAGTTCACACTTTTTACTCGCGAAAAGTTTTTTATTCGTTATTATGTGTTCTCAATGGAAGAATTGAAACTATTTCTGATAAAATATATCACAAGTATTCGCTATGCTGTAAAAAATTCAACATAACTCTTCAAGGGAAAAATGTAATAATGTCGACAATATGTATTGGTGAAAAGATATGGTAGAAATTTCCCCATAAAGAAGTAAAGAAACATGACCAGGACTGTGCAAATAGATTACAAATTGATTAACAGGAAGAATGCAGCGTATTTTATAAATATTTTTTGTTCGTTGAAAGCTGCTAACAAAAAAAAGGCTGAAAAATCAGGGAGTTCAATTATTCGTGCTGAAAATATTGTGAAATGTTGGATTTGGCGAATTCGGATTTTTAATTTAATCGTATAGAATAATTCAAAATAGTACTGTGGCATAACTTTAGTTTCATTGCTATTTCTTCAAAACCGTTTTGGTGGCATATAATTATTGGGGCTCAGTCGCAAGTGTTAAATTTTTATATTGTTATTATGTCTATATAACTGCACATAACCTTTTAATTAGTGTTGAAAAATTGAGGTGGAAGCCGAGACAGAAAAGATGAAGTAAATTAATTCTGAATTAGGTTAATGCTATCTCTTCATCATCTGGCAGTCAATTAAGTCAAGAATGTGGATGAGCGTGGTCGGAACATTATGTGCGTACGCACATTACCGAGCCTTTTTGTTGGGGCTCAGTCGAAAGTGTTAAATTTTTAATTGGTTACTGGCTACATAACTGCACATTAGTGTTATAAAACTGCGATGGAAGCCGAGACAGAATAGATCTGAATTAGGTTATTGTTTTTTTTCTATTTAAAATGTTTAAGCTGAAAAAAAGATTCTCTTACAATCATGTTTTAAACTGTAAATGCTTACATTAAGGCCATTATTAGAGAATATTGTTTATCACAGAAAGTTGCTCTTAGTTTCATGAGAAAGCAAATATCAGTAAAACGGTCATAAAAACTACAAGTTTTGTCTGTCACCTCTTTCCAGTTCCTCTGCTCCTGATTGTTGAAAATCATTGGTTAATCAAAATGTTAACAGACCGCAGACCAAAGAAAATTTGAAAAATTTTTCGCATTCCCTTAATTAAGGCAGCTGTACACAAAGAACAAAAAAAATTAAAAAAACACTATGAAAGTCTAAGTGCTGTGAGAGAATAGAACATCCTAAGAGAAAATAAATAACAAAAACAGAAAAAACAGCAAATTCCAGTAAATTCGATCTCCTAGAGTTTGTTTCAAATCAACTCCATTTGAAACAAAGTGATAGTCAATTTTTACTCAAAAACTAGTTCATTTAGGGTAAAAGTGAACATTTAACAGCATTTATGCCATGTAATCAATCGTCCTTTTGATTAAAAATGTCATTTTTACCAAGTCTTTTTTGTGCAAATCAAACAAAATGATAAAAATGAAATACAACCTCACCAAACACAAAATCAGTTTTTGAACAGAATTAAAACAAAAGGTAGATCTTCAAATGTCATAATCAAAATGGTTTGTACTCAGGTGGTAGTTTCTCTAAAAATCAAAAGATTGACAAAAGCAGAGAACAAAAAGCACAGTCTGTCTTAAGAAGTAAACAAAATACACTTTTGGTCAATCGTAAGTTCTTTGTAAGCTTCTGTTCCACATTGCAAAATGTCAAATTCAGGTTTCTAAATAACCGAAATTTGAAAGATTTATAACGTTTTAGCTGAGAGAAAGTAAAATATATAATTTTGTCAAAATTTGCTTGCAAGTATTTGGAAAACAAATATAAAAATATCGGCAGACACCGTTTGAATCATTATTATCTTCAGTCTCAGGAGACCGCGAAATGGTGAGATATTTGTTTAAAAACCAGCAAAACAATTTTTTTGAAGAAAAAATGACAAACTGTACGAAATTTTGACCAAACTGGCCAAAAATGGTCAGAAACTCAGATAAATTAAACTTTCTTTAAAAAGAACTACCTTTCAGTTTTTCATGAAGTTGAACTCTGGATGCAAAAAACTATATTTTTTTCAAAGTCATGAAAGCCATAATCTACTAAGTTAAATAATTAAATAGGTTTGCTTATTCGACCAGAAGAAGCGCTTGAGACCTGTAATTTGTCAGAATATGTCTTAGAATAGATCGTCAAAATTAGACAAAAATAAAAAAAAAATTAAAAACTAATTTACTTGTTTTTGCGAGTAACCTGAGTCGAAGCCAGTAAAATACTAGAAAAATCCCTAAAGACAAAAAAATGTTACACTTGCATCTTTCCCACACGACAATAATGTTCTGTAATAAACGAAACTAGGTAAAAAATAGGCAAAGGATAAAAAATAAACAAAATGTTTTTTTTCGTTTTTGAAAACAATTGTTCTCAAAGTCATGTAAGCAATCAGCTATACTCAAATCAGAATGTAGGCCCATTTATTTTTCCATAAAACGCCACTGAAACCTATCAAATTCAGGAAAATTCCAATTACCAAAAAAACATATTAAAAATGACAGTTAAAAACAAATGTGAAACAAATTCAATTAAATTCTTCGAGAACGGGGCGTCGAAGCCGTTAAGACCGTAATCCATGCTTTTAATGATTTTCATATACTCAATTGTGCTTTTTTGGAACGCCGATTTATTAAAATGTAAAAATCCAAGCCAGAAAATTGTAATTTTAAGCGCAAAAAGATTAAATTTTTAATCTATAGAAAAAGAGGAAGAAGAGGAATTCTTTCTTTGCTCACACTATAAGAATCTAAATTGACCAAATTAAGAAAAAAATGGTGGCAAAGTTCAATAAGCCTCTGTTTATTTGAAAACCAAACATTTTTAGAAGTCGAAACAGCCAAAATCTTCGATTAAAGAAACTCGATAGACAAATTTGGAACTGCTTAGGAAACCAATTTGGAACTAAGCTTCGATTTGAATTGTCATTTCTTTAATTAACATAAAAAAGATCAAAAATTTTATAAAAAAGACCGACTGAACACAATCCGAATGTTTTTTGAATTGTAGCAGACCAAGATAGGACCAAAACTAGTCTTGCTATTGCTTTTTATCCATTAAGAACACTCAATGGTTTTCAATGTTATAGATCAAGGCAATTTGTCAGTTAAAAGACCAAAAACAAATGCTGCCTTTTGATAATCATAGAATAAAGTTAGCAAAAACGGCAAAATTTTAATTCCAGGACATTCTCAATGGAAGTGAAAGTAGGAATAGCTCCCCCTGTAAATTAAAGAAAATTATGTTAGTTGTTTTTGGGTGTATATTTTCGGCAAACTTAATCAGAGTGGACTAAAGAAACTTATTTCGGGCAATTTTTGATGAAAAAGGCTGAATTTTGAAAAATTTAGCCAAAGTTTTGGCCAAAAAAATTACTCAAAAATTCAGCAATAATTTTTTGTATTTAAAATTAGATCAACAGTACTATTGTTAACAAGTTGTGTACATTATAGCAAAATTGACGAAATTTTATGCACAAAGTCCTGAAAATGTGAAACGAAGTAACGCAAATCGGTCTAATATTCACTAAAATTTAAACCACAATAACTCGCTCCAGAAAAGTAAATTCAGAAAAATCTCTTTTCATTCCATGCTCTACGCTGGACGGGATTTTTAATGATGCCACTCACAACTCTCTACGATGAATATATCGATCGGTCAAAATTGTCTGAACAAAAAAAGCCAGTTGAGTATATAGTTCCCCTCCCCCTCAAGAGGGGTCGTAACAATAACAATAACAGGAAAAACAGCAAAATTTTGTAAATTCTATCTCCTATAATTTGTTTCAAATTAACTCTTTTCAAAACAATCATACTGGACAACCAAAAAATAAGTGAGAATCGCTCTGTGCATATGAACTAAAGAAAATGCACCAAAGTGATAGTTAATTTTTTAAAATCAAAAACTAGTTCATTTATGGTAAAAGTTAATATTTAACAGCCGTTATGCTATGTAAACAATCGTCCTTTTGATTGAAAAAGTAATTTTTACCAAGTCTTTCTTGTGCAAATCAAACAAAATGATAAAAATGAAATACAACCTCACCAACCACAAAATCAGTTTTTGAACAGAATTAAAACAAAAGGTAGATCTTCAAATGTCATAATCAAAATGGTTTGAATTCAGGCGGTAGTTTCTCCAAACATCAAGAGAATGACAATAGCAGAGAATGGAAAACATAATCTGTCTTAAGAAATCAACAAAATATTGTTTGCTCAATTGTAAGTTATTCGTACGCTTCTGTTCAACATTGCAAAAAGTCAAATTCAGGTCTCTAAATAACCGCAATGTGAAAGATTTATAACTTTTAAGCTAACAGAATCTAAAAAAATATAATTTCGTCAAATTTTACTTGCAAGTATATGGAAAACATGGAAAAATATACGAATGTCGGCAGACACCGTTTGAATCATTTCTATCTTCAGTCTCAAGAGACCGCGAAATGATGAGATATTTGTTTAGAAAATAGCAAAACAATTTTTTTGAAGAAAAAATGACAAACTGTACGAATTTTTGACCAAACTGGCCAAAAATGGTCAGAAAGTTTAGATAAATTAAAGTTTCTTTCAAAAAAAAACTACCTTTCAGTTTTTCATGAAGTTGAACTCTGGATGCAGAAAGCTTTCAAAAGCTGCAACATATGTGTTCGAAAAATAATATTAGATTTGGAGCAAAAAATGTCTGAGCAAAAAAGATCCAGCATAAAGTTCTCCCAGCTTTCTCAAAAAGTGTGGGGAACAATTACAAAAAATGCGGGAAAATACCAATTAATGGAAATTGTGGAATCAAAATATTACCTTGATTACAAGTGCAGATGAAAGCATCGCCAGTATTTGAACAACCTCCTCGTCCATTGCAGTCCTCGTTTGCACAGTAGTCAATCTCGTCACAAGTTGTACCCATGAAACCATTTTTGCACACGCACTCAAACTGCCGCTAAAAAGTAGTCACAACGCAATCCTAGTATAGTAAAGTTTATGTTAACAAAAATGCAGGTCAAAACTCTTAAACCTTTGTTGACCTGCGTGTTTGTTAAAAAAGAATCTTCTATTGCTGCCAAACTCTCACGATGTGCTTGATTTTTCTATCCGTTAATACAGCAGTATGAATATAACTGAATATTACGTCAACAATCCAACAATTCAGCTGCCTGTTACGTCATCTGTCCAATAAAGCTAGCTATTACGTAACCTGTCCAATAATAGGTAGTATTATAGGACAGTTGCGTAATCTTCAGTATTAATGACCAACAATGACAGCAATATTAACACATGCAAAAACGCACACTTGTTAATTAAGCACTTTTTACTACCGCTTTCGACACTCGTTCTCAGTGATTTCACTCTGCCTTCGGCCTCGTTTCAATCGATTAAACATAACCAACTAACGTCGGAAGAATTGCTCTCGAACTCTAGTGGGAGCTGAAATCTATTGAAGCCTTCTCCGGTCGGGGGGGGGGGGGTGATTAACTAAATTCACTGAGAGGAGCTTCGAATGACGTCATTGAAGGCTATTATATACCGCTATATCCTCTAATAAACTTCAAAAGTAGAATTAAAAATAAAAGTTAACAAAATACACTAAATTCGGCGCATTTTAGATCATGAAAAAGTCAAGGGTACAAAAGTCAAAACGGTAAAGCAAAAAATTTGCATAAAAAGAGCAACACGTTTACAATAATCGCTGCAAACTTCGTTCGAGAGCATTTAAGAATTCGATTAAGAAGTCGAAAAGCGGTAGTTTAATATACACATAGACCACTCGCAGTTCAAAATGAAACGTACCCCATCGGTTTCGGGACCACTTTTATCCGAGCACGACTGTCCATTTCCTCCACAAGGCGACCCTGCACATGTCGTGGCCTCGTTACAAACATCGCCCAACCAGAAATCATCACAGAAACACGTGAATGAACCCACACTGTTCGAACAATTGGCTCTGTTTGTGCAGACACCATTACAAGGTGTGTCTTCATTTGGGTCATCGCAAATTAAACATTCGTCAATGTCTTCCGAGCAAGTTCTGCCCTAAAAAAAGTTTTCCTAAGAACAACAGTTTCAAACAAGTATCAAGACTTTCCCTTTTTGAGATTTGTCCCAAAACATCCAGAGCCATCTTTGACAGATTTTTGGAATTGAAGTCAAAGTCCATATGTTATTTGAGCACTACGAATTTTTCTAAACGTGCGAACATATCGTTTGTTTAGGAAGAAAATTTTTTGAGTGTTTTTTATTGGAAATATAAAAACGTGGTGAAATCTTAAAAAAAAACGAAATCAACATCAAAACAAACCCTCGGTCTCATTGGGAAAAATCCAGAAGAACTATATCCTGTTTCTAAGAGTCAGGTTAACTGCCTAAAAGGTTTTATAAACAAATTGAAAAATAACTAGCAAAAAGGTTTTGTAACAGTTCGTTTTTAACTTAAATGCTATTTTCATAAACCTCGACAAGTTCTTTTTTTAGAGGTAAATATGAATAAATGAGTTTTTTGTGGCAGATGAATAAACACTTGAAAAATTAGACTTTTGTTTTTATATCAAAAATCAACAACATTAATCAATTGCTATAATGTTCTTTTTTCCTCAGCTATTGCAAACACTTGGATAAAACTAAACAAAACTGCATTAGAAGTCCTGAAAAGAAACGATCTAGGGATTTGTAAAATCCCAACCTAACTTTTAAACAGAATGCAGTCCCTATAGATGAGCAGATTCAAATCTTGCGAGAATAATTCAACTTCGCATGATTCTTGCAAGAATCTTGCAAGATATCAATCCAGGCAAGAAAATAAATCAGGGTAATATTTTACAGAAAAATCCTGAGAAGCAAATAATTGTTTTTTTAACAAGTTACACAATTCTGATGCATGGAATTTTTTTTATTTTACTCCTATTCGAAATGTTGCCAGTTTTCAAATTCCGGAAAACATTTCTGAGAGTTTTTGGTAACTAGCACTAACTGAAAACCAAAGTAATTGACATTTATGAATGATATTCCGCGATGCAAAAATTTAGAAAATCAACAATTGGCAAATAACGTCGACTGAAAGTAAAATAATGGACAAAAACCACAAAAAGTTTTTTTACAAGAGACAAATAAAGACCTCCAATGCAGTCATGTTATTTATTTCAAAAAAATTAATAACCAAAGTGCTAAAACTGCTTTTTTTCTTAAAGATGAGTCAGTGACCAATATGTGACCAATAAGGACCGATAAGTCAGTTAATCGGTAAAGCGATAAGTCAGTTAATCGGTTAAGCATTAATCGGTTAAGCCGTAAATATACATTAAGCGTTAGCATCCAAACAAAAATAAATTTAGAACTGGTGTATTTTTTGCCTTTTGTTTGTCACCAAGAGCTTTGACATCAAGTGAAAAAGCAGATAATTGTACAGAAAATACATTCAATTTGGCTTCAGCAGGACACTCACATAAACAACGTTTAAAAAACTCTCTTTCAGCAATGTTTGTTTAGCGTCAAAATTACTGAAGAAGATTATTATATCAAAAAACCAAACAAAACCTGAATAAACTTTTATTAATCAGACCAGAATATGATTCAATTATCGAAAACTGCAAAAAACTATTTTGAAACCTAAATCTACCAGTTACCAGCACCGTTAAGCCACTCTGCACTTGTTAGGCTAATGAAGACAGCTTAAAGACGGAACTTGACAATTTAATTCGCTCAATTTCTTCGATTTTAACCAAACACTGAAATGCGAAACATTGAAAAAAATAATGCAGAGAACAAGCCACAAAATGCAGCCTAAATGTAGCTTATAAAATATTTTTATTCCAAAAACATCAACTTCTCAGTATTAAAAAATTGTTCCATGTTAACCATAGAACTCAAGGTTTTTCAATGAAAGCTACAATATTGAAAGTCTCATTATCTACAGGTTTTTCGAAGTCCTACCGAGCCCTTTCATCTAGTTCGATTCAAAGAAAAAGATTTATGGAGTACATGAGAGAAAAAAACAAGCATATTTCGATTAAAAAAAATATTAACTTTTTGTCCTTGTAATTATCAGACACTCAACCAACAAAACGCTATATAATTAAAATATAATAGAAAACAGTGCCCTTAAAGGAGTCAAAAAGAATTTTTGCCACCAAAATAGTATGAAAAATACTGACCATTTTGCTCAAAAAAGCACTAGATGGCTAATAATACTGAACACTCTTTCACTTTTCAACTGGACTAATATGCTGAGTGCTTTTTCTTTAAGAAGAGTAACATTTGGAACATGTAAAAAGGACTCTATGACCATACGCTGAAATCCAATTCGTGATGATACAGAAACACTTGATGCATCAGATATCGTTATAAGTCAATTTATTAACTAACTTATTTGAATTCGCTCATATTCGCCACCAGTAAACAAAATCTGTGCTTGCAACAAAAAGAACAGAAAATTATAAAAATTTCCCCCAAAAAACTAACAAGCAGTTTAATGGAAATCTAACCTCAAAACCACTGGGGCACGAGCAACTGAAGTCGTTGACCAAATTGTTGCATTGACCTCTGACACAAGGGTCAGTTTCACACTCGTCAATGTCAATCTCACAAAATTGACCCTCGTAACCTGAAATGCACAGAATTTCTGCAAAACGAAATCATAACCTTCAATTTGGGGTCATTTTTCTGGAAGAATTTTGAAACAAGGGCAATACTTAGCAGGTTTTCCAAGTCGACTTCTACTCGTTATGGCACACGATTCCCCAAAATGGTTGTCATTTTGTTAAACTTTCTACTGCAGGGGTCTTTCAGAATACATGAAGCCTGATGCCCACCTCGCGTCTCCCACCTCTGCTTCCCAAGAACGTAGTGGGGGGGGGGGGTGGTTAACAAAAGAACTTTAGTTCTAGTAGTTCAAGTGGGGTAAACGTTTTCTTTTAAAAAATTTGTAATAAATTAAAAGTTTTAAAACTTTTCCACTCTACCTGTATTTGCGCAGTCACAATTGAAGTTCCTCCACCCGGTATTGTTCACACTGCACTGTCCCGCATTACACGTCTCATCTGCAGGAAGTGTGTTGCATGTATTAGAGTCTATGCAGATGTTCAGGGTCACAAAGCCAGACTGTTGAATGTACGAGTAGCCATTGCCATTGTCAGCACTGTCAAAACAAATAACTTCCGTTTGCCCCCCCTCAGTGCGTTATGCACCCCATTAGGAAGTGCTTGCCGATTCTTACTTTTTTTCCCACAAATTAAGCTCTCAAAGTCTTCTCCCCTCAATAAAACTTCAATTTTGTTAGCACTTAGTTTCAACTTTCATCAGAAAAAAATTTGACGTTTTTTCAACTTAAGGGAACGTATTGCACCAGAATTCCACGGACAGAGGTTTTACTTTTGAGACTAGTGGGTCTAGGAAATAAACCCCCACGGAAAAAACCCCACTTAACTTTAGATAGAAAATAAAACAACACGGAAAAAAACCCCACGGAAATAAAACCCCTCGGAAAAAAACGCCATTTTAAAATTGAATTTCGGTCGTGATAATGTGTTTGGTTGTGATAGTTTCATATCAAGTCCCTCGGGGCGCTGAGGCATGGCCATGGCCCGCGAAGCATGGCCAAACGCGCTAAATGCGCAGCTCTTTAAAAGTAAAGTGGGGTTTATTTCCTTGGGGGTTTATTTCCTATCAAAAATGAAGGTGAGCTTTTTCCGTGGCTTTTTTCCGCAACCGGAGACTATTCATTTCAAATTGTATTTTCTGGTCCACTGGTATGTAATTTTTTTAAAAAAAAATCAGATTCAACCAATTGCAAAAGCTCTTTTTTTTTCGAAAAATGTATCCTTGTATCTCTTTGAGTCATTTCTTTGCGGTTTTTTCTGTAATGTTGTTTGGCAAGTCAGGAACGAATTCATCTTGATTCTTCTGGTCTCTTCTTGTCTGACTATATGTTGTATTTCAAACAATGTAGAAATATAACGCAAGATTTGAAAAATGGGATCTTTTCCGTTTAAGCCCCCTCAGTACGTTATGCGCCCCCAGTTACAGAGCACGTAAAATTACCTAGTAAATCATTATGTAAAAATATGGCGTCTGGAGGATGCGAATAATATGAGCCCACTGAGCTGGGAGGCACAAACGGAAAAGATCCGAAAATTGTATGGTAATTGAAATCATTTTTTTCAGTTATATATCAGCCATGATGTTTTGTGGATCCTTTCCGTTTGTGCCCTCTCCCACCCAGTATGTTATGCACCACCAGTTACAGAGCACGCGTGATGACATATAAAATGATTATGTAAAGATATGGCACGTGCGCTTAGGGGTTTCAAATATTATGCAACCGTTAAGCTGCGAGTGGAGGGGACCAAGCGGAAAAAATCCAAATTATGTAATTAGCCTCATTGTCATATGTACATTTATGAATGGTATAAAGAAATTTTTGATCTTTTCCGTTTGTGCCCCCCCCCAGCTTAGTGGGCCTATATTATTTGCACCCCGCAGACGCACGTGCCATATTTTTATATATTGATTTACTATGTAATGACACGTGCTATGTGACTAGGGGGCGCGTAACGTACTTGGGGGGGGGGGGGGGCACAAACAGAAAAGATCCGACATTTTTATCATGGCGTACACTCCTATGCTTTTAATACACTCCCATACTTCTGTTTCGCCCCCCAGTGTTTTTTACGCCCCCCATTACAAATTATATGTTTTTAATATAGCACATTACTATGTAAAAAATAGCACGTGCGCTCGGGAGGCGTAAAAATATAAGCCCACTAATCTGGGATCTATTCTGCAAATCGGATCTATTCTGCAAAACAGAATAGATCCGATTTTTCTTGTGTGATTCACACGAAAACCACTAGGATAAAAGCCGACAAAATCTTGCCATGTGTAATTGAAGCGTTATCGAGCAATAATTCAGAACTGTTCCCATTTCCCCTGGTAGATTGCGACCCTTCATAATATGCATTTTAACACATATTCTTAGATATAAATTGTAATTAATAGCCCACTTGTTTTCAGGCTATACAGACCATTATCTCAGTGCAAAACATGCAGTGGTTTAGTCATCCAATGCAATGAAATTGTAAAATCTTTGTTCATTGGGGTACTGTTCCGTTTTTTATCGCCTTTCCTCAATGGCAAGAAAAATTGTAGCATAATACACAAAAAGATGGAGTGTACCTTTGAAAAAAACTGCTGTCTATGAAACTGAGATGCTATACTTACGAAGTGTGAAACGGCATGAGATCTCCGTTAATTCTAACGTCTCCCATGCAACCGTCCATACTCTCAGGTTGCCCAGAGGGGAAGTCCTCAGTTGTGACGTCAGAGGTGTTCACACCACCCACATAAACTTTTGACACACATTGCCGGTCAAAACTGGACCCGGAATACACAATCTCCTAGTTAACAAACATCAACACAATGTAGATTGCAAAGCAAGAAGAATTTTTGGTCTAGTTTTAATAGTGAGAAAATTTAATTGATCCTTCAAACAAAACATATTTCAAGAAAACTAAGTTTATCAATCAGTCCGGGTTGAGAGAAAGCAAACAAACTGACCGTCAATCTAATCCCGCAGCACAATTTTGAATTCAATAAATCAAGAATCTTTGTGATCAGACCGATCAGAACGAAAGGCTAGATTTTATAGAGTTCCCTTGTGTATGTCCCAGAGTTTGCTTAAGTCGGGTTTGACCTGAACCCGAACTTCTGACATGAATCTCGACCTTGATTAGAGTCCTGTATTTTTAGAGCCGGATGAATTTTACTTTTCCCCGTCAGATTATCCGCATAATTTTTGATTTTTGCTGATAAAAAGATTCTAATTGGGGATTGGCTAACTCCCAAAACTCTATCGAAATTGAAGATTTGTTCGTTAAAGATAAGTGAGTTCTTCTGACATATAGGCATGCACGATTGTCCCCGATGCTCTCGCAGGAGTGTACAACAAACGTTTGATGAACGTAATAACTATTTGTTGTCCCAAGTAATGAAAGCATCTATTCATGGTAGTAAAATTATCAAAATAGCTAATTATTTATACGTACATTAACTCAATGAACTATACTTGTAGGCTCGATATATTTGATTACGATGAGGAGAAATAATCAATGATAATGAAAGCATTCAAGTATCAATCTACAAATCAAACAAAAAATTGGATATAACATAATATAAATTACAACTGTGGGAGAAATCCCGATAACTTTAAATCGGATTAATATATTTTATCACCAAGTCTGAAGTTTTTAACAATTTTTGTATGAAACTCTCTCTCTCTCTCTCTCTGTGAAGTAGCGTTAAGTAACGTGTAGTTCCCTTTAGAACGTTCGGAGTAACGAAAGAAGGTAGGTAGTAAAGGGCGTATAAGGTCAGTCACAAGATGCAACCTATCTGATTTACTTGTTTGCGCAAGTTTAATGGAGTTCCGTAGTCAACTATCTTCGACGGTTTCAGGTTTCATCAAAAACTTCTTGAGTGCTAGTATCATTTTTACGCAGGACATGGGATGCTATTGAGCATGATTATAATAGATTGTGCGCTGCCTTAAACACTACCTTCGCTGAAAACCCTAATCACGACGGATAAAAATAAAATTTTATCAGCTTTTTACGAGAAGAAGTCCTTGATTGCCAATTCATTAAGTTGAGTGTCACTGCCCATTTACATATGGAAAGCAGGACCTTACAAATTTTACTATCACTGATTTACAAATGTTAGCCTGTGCAGCTCGTATTATCATTATTGTATGCTGATTATGCTGAAAAACTGGAGCTAGCCCATTGAAACTGTTATACATGAAACAAAATGGGTCCAACAAAGGCAATATCTACCCAAAGGCCGGCATGGGTGGTGAAAAAAAGAATTGGTATTTTGATACACCTGTTTACCAAAACATCAGAGGTCTGATGTATGGTTTTTAGATTCAATTGAGGAGACGGAATTAGCACACACATGACAATGGTACTGGTATCACGTTTTACACAGTCTGAGAGCGCTCATTTTGCACGTTTCTAATCTTGTTTAGTGCCCCTTCTTCTGTTTTCTCGTCGTCCTAGACAGCGAGTTTCTGTTGCAATTCTAACGGTTTTTTTTCGCGGTGCAAGGGACTTTTGGCCCGTGTTTCGTTTGCATTTTTTTGTTACCTTTTATTGGAATTTGTTACCTGGAGGTGTTTGGCCAATGCCTCTTTTAAAAAACTGACAACGTTTTGATGAGCTTTCCCAGACCATTTCTTAATTGCCTTCTGGGCTTGGTCTTTGTTACGGTAATACAACGTAAGTCAGTTGCAAACGAATATAAAATTAAGCGTAAAACTAGGGGCAAGTCCAAAGAGGCAAAAAAGACGAGAAAGAAAACAATAAGACAGTGTTTTATTACACCACTTTAAATTCGTTCGTGTTCGTATTGGATTTTTAGGCAAATGCAATAAAATTAATTTAAATTTTTCCCAGTAATGCATCTTTATTTCGCAAACATTACTTTTGGTTTTTACTAGGCATTTGTGTGCCAATTCTTCTCCTATGTTTGTTATTGCAACTTACTTGAGTCATAATTTCTAAGTTAATTTGGCCGGGCTTTAGCACGCGAATTTGCATTTGAGACCTGTCGAAAATCGGACTTAAATGTTTTATCCGAATAAGTTCTAGGTGCGAAAGATAAATTAACAATAACTAAGAGTGTGAATGAATTATGTTTGAATTCTATACTATCAAATCGTCTAGACTTTTGGTAGTAATAGAAAAATATGTTGGGGCATGATAAATGCCATCTGATTATCATATAGCATTAATTTGTAAGCAAAAATAAATCGCCAATAAAAAATGTAAAGATAAATTTGGCGTTCCCGCAAAAGCAGTATTTTACAGACTAGCTTGACTGATTTGTCTGCTTTATACAGTCAGTAATTATATATGTGCTGTCAGTTTTGTTAGGGTACAAAATTTGTCTAGAAAAAAAATACGTATGGACAGAACTTAAGAAAAACGTTTTTGAAAAACTTGGGATAGTCCAACAGCAAATTTCAAAGTTCAACAAAGTCAAATAAATTTTGTTTCGCCAAGAAAAAGTACAACTCTAGGTGGCCGCCACATGGCAATAAGTTAGCAAAGCTTCAAATGGCTTAGTTAGAGGTTATCACAGAAAAGTAAAAAGAAATAAACTTAAGAAAGAAAAAATTGGCGAAGTTTTCATTTGACTTTGGTTGTGAACCGGCACCAAATGATTTTAACTGCCTAAAATTATAAATGGTAAAAAAATTTAGAACCCACAAAGCTCGAAAATACGTAAACTTTACCCGAAATCTCAAATCGACTAAGCGAATTCGTTTGCAGGAAACTTATGCTTTTGTCTAGAATAATAGCCTCTAGGTCGAAGAGAAATTTGGAGTTGCTTGTTGTGATTCTATGTAGGACGGTTTTGACAGCCGTTAAACGTTTTGCGCGGAATTTAAGGCAAAAATCTTCAAAAAGAACTAGTTTTCCTACGATGCAAGAAACGTCTCTCTAGTATCTGCACAAACTATATTCAAAATTTTTGATATAGTGCTTGGATTAAGTATAAAAAAATTTATTCAATGGATCCTATAATTGTTTTTTTAAGACATTTCGTTAATTTTTGGAGTCAAATTTATGAAAGAAATTTATTAGCACGCCATGCAGCAACGTCAAAGTCCGTTTTGTTATCAAACTGTCAATTCACTTGCTGGCACAAGGAAATATCAAAAAGTAAGAGCAAGGAATGCATTGAAAAGCACTTAACTTCAAACATTCTGCTTAAA
>NC_134479.1:39920699-40095699 GCF_964194025.1 Convolutriloba macropyga | reverse complement strand
TCCAGTGAACAAAATATTCGTTCTCAAGGAATAACTCATGTTTTTTTCATGTCTTCGAATATGTGTTTTCGAAAATTTCGATGAAATTTTGATTTTCTTTTTGAAATTTTACTAAACTTTGGGAGTCCTATGGCATAGACTCGCTAACTTAAAGTGCAATCGACTTCCTAATGTGCATTAAGTAACCCTATATAGTGCTTTGAGTGGACAGCTAATGGCTGCTAAGACTTTAAAATCAAATTTTCGAAATTTTGAACATTAACCGATATTAAACTTATTTCCATGAACAGTTAATCAGTCTCAGTAATGACAGGACCACCATCTTTTTACTGCAAGCAAAATTAATCTGTTAAGTGGTTTTATCTGATAACTATTAGTTTTAGGACTTCGATAACAAGAGTTTTCATAATTTCAAAAAAAACTCAGATTTTTGTTGTAATTTTGGTTCCCTTTGAAATCTTTTCCTATTATCCTAAAACTGATAGTTCCAATTGGCTTAAAAAAGACGCCCTATGGACCAGAGATAAAGTTTTCAGAGCAAAGATTATGGTTCAAATGGCTTCGTCACTATCTTCTTGAAATTTCGGCTGAATTTTTGTTGGTTTTTGCCTGTATTTGCCGTTGTTTTCATAATCAAAGGACATATTGTGATGTCTTATTGATAACATATTGGTGACAAACATCTTTAACTTCCCATTGAGGAATAACGTTGTGGATTTTTTGGATTTCGTTGAACGCTCTTGAACTTAATGGCTGTTAAGAATTTAAAATTAATTTTTTAGAATTCTTTTGGCCATCAATCAAACTTAATCCTATTTTCTTGAACTGTAAGTCAGTCTAAGAAAAAACTGGACCTCTTTTTTCTATTGCAACTAAGAGGAATCTGGTTAGCGGTTTTATCTGCTAACTATTGGCTTTAAAACTTCGATGCCACGAGTTTTCATAATTTTTTTTTAATCTTTGGATATTTTTTTTGTAATTTTGGCTAACTTTCATTTTTCTGCTCAGTATCCGAATATTGATAATTGCCCGTTGCTTAAAGAAGATTCTCAATTCATCGTAGATAAAATTTGCAGAGAAAAGTTTATGATTCATTTGGCTTCGACACTTTGTTGCACTTTTCTACAGAATTCTTTGGTTTTTCCTGCTTTTGTTGTTGTTTTCATAATCAAAGACTTATTGTGATGTCTTATTGATAACATATAGGTGACAAACATCCCTAAGTTCCCATTAAGGCATATCGTTGCGGATTTCGTTGAACGCTCTTGAACTTAATGGCTGTTAAGACTTTAAAATTAATTTTTTAGAATTCTTTTGGCCATCAATCAAACTTAATCTTATTTTCGTGAACTGTAAGACAGTCTCAGTAATAACTGGACCTCTTTTTTCTATTGCAATTAAGAGGAATCTGGTTAGCGGTTTTATCTTCTAACTATTGGCTTTATGACTTCGATGCCACGAGATTTAATAATTTTTTTTCTTATTTTTTGTATATTTTTTTTTTGTAATTTTGGCTAACTTTCATTTTTCTTCTCAGTATCCGAAAATGGATAATTTCCAGTGGCTTAAAGAAGACTATCAATTGATAGTAGATAAAGTTTGCAGAGAAAATCTTATGATTCAATTGGCTCCGACACTTTTTTGCACTTTTCTACAGAATTTTTTGGTTTTTGCCTGCTTTTGTTGTTTTTTTCATGATCAAAAGACTTATTTTGATGTCTTATTGATGACTTAAGACGACAAACGTTCTTATATACCTATAAGAGGAATAACTTTGCGTATTTATTGACTTCCACTGAGAGCTATTGAATTTAGTGGCTATTAAGACTTTTTAAAAAAATTTCTAAAATTTTTTAGAACACTAACCTTTATTGAAACTATTTCCATAAACTGTAAGTTAGTCTTATTATTAACATGAACAATTTCTTTTTGACTTCAAACAAAATAATCTGGTAAGCGGTTTTAACTACTAACTATTGGTTTTATGACTTCGATGCCAAGAGTTTTCATAAGTTCAAAAAAAAATTGAAGTCATATTGCTAAGAAAAGAACAACCCCATTGCTGTTAAAAAAGATATGAAATTTTAAAAAAATTACCAGGAACTTCTTTTTTATTGGGTATATTGGGTTCAACACTTTTCTTGCTCAATTGTTTCTGAATTTGCTGTTTTTGCTATTTTGTTACTTCTTCATGTAGTCATGAATTGCTGACTGGTCTCATAGGCTTCTAAGTAAGGAATAAACGAATGATCGTACTCAATGCAGTCAATTTTAGCGAACAGTATTGCCGTGCATGATTTTGTTCGTTTTCAAAAATTTTTACTGATTTTCAAACAGTTTTGTTCCTTTCGTCAACCTGTAACTTATTCTCATCATTGAGATGTTCCATCCAATTCATTGTAATTGAGAAACCATTTTTCCATTGATATCATGTCGTAACTGATGTTTTTTTGTTTGATGGACAATATGCTTTTTTATAAAAGTTTTGTTTTTTTTTTGTGTCAATATTTGTGTTTCTTATTCTCTTCTTTTAGCACATTCGCTAAAAAATTTATGTTTTTGCTCATTTTGTGGTTTGTTTTTTTCTCGTAGTCTTTCAATGACAGATCTTGTGAGCGCTGCAATGAGGGGTGGTGTTACGTATTTCAATCAGTTGTTTGATTCTTTAACGATTTTTTTGGACTCAACCTTCTATTTTATCATCATTAGGTTGACAATTAAGTAAAAAATGTAGATGAGCTTGGGTCGGAATATCATGTGCTAACGCACATTAACGAGCACCCTTGTTGTATAATACTCCCTTAGAAAAGTGACCCTAACATTGATTTTGATTAATCACCTCAATTAATTCTTTTTTGTTTTTTCATTATTGCGTAAAACTTAAGACTTTTTCTCCGATCTGTAAGGGTCTGTGAGCCAAAATATCTCTATAAGTAAGAAGGTTGACTTTCTAGGGTCGGAGCCAGATGAAGTTTGTTATGCACAGCAACCGATTTTCAAATCTAGGGTATACAAGCCATCAAGCAATCTAGCCCAAACTGAAATATAATGGTTATTTCAATCGCGAAGTATTTTAAAATTTCATTAAATAAATTAAAGAAAAACTACTGAATTGTAGAATCTGAAATTTAGCTAAGGTGGTTTGGGGCCTAAGCCTCTAAATCCTATAAGTTTCGAAAATAACTTCTATGTAGTGTTTTCGCTAAGTTAGCCCTCTCGGGAACTTTAATTCTTTTAAAGATCTACTGCCCTGACAAACTTTCATAGAAAACGGGCATAAGCGTATGCTAGCAAAAGTAAATTTACACCAGCCAACTTCGAGTACATACTCCTACAAAAATACATCAAAACACGCGAAAAGCTAGTTAGGAAGAGAATAGAGAGACTTTACTTTTCTATTTCGCAAAAAGTCTAAAGAAATCGCCTGGCTAAAACAAGTTCATCCCCAATTATTGTCAGTAACTTTCTAATTTGAGCTGCAAAATCTAAGCTTGATTAAAATTTCAAAATCCGTTCAGTTGAGACAAAGTCAGGACTGTCATTACTTATCGCGATCAATATTTGCTGAATATAGCACCTATCAGGTCCCAAATTGCTTAGCCGTAATTAATTACTTCTAATTTAAAAGGAAAAACAAGGTGAATACTTTTGCTATAATTTTGTAGGTTCTGCTAACTTTCGGACTTAAGATACTTAAGGCAAAAACTATTCAAACATTATATTTTTTGGTTTCCAAGTCACTTTATGCGTAACTAAGAGGTCATCACAGTGATTAAAATAATGGCTCTAGACAAAAATGCAAAACTATTTCTTTTTAATTTTTGTCGCCACTAAACGTCACTATTGCCACTTAATGACTTCATGGACAATGTGTGGTAATATATGTCAGGAGTTTTTCAAATTGGCAGCTCAATTCCGTTTTCTCCATTGTCCACTATTCAGTCACTATCGCCATTTTTGTCCACTATTTGTGCTTTAAAATTGGTTGGAAATTAAACTTTAGTCCAAACAAGAAGGCTCATTAATGTGCATTTGCACATAAAATTTTGACCCAGCTCATTCACGTTTTGATTTGTCTACCAAACGAGGAAGAGATACACAACTTTTAAAAATTCACATATCGTTCAACCAAGAACTAAGTGAAAAAATAATGCTGGGTTAGAGGGCCGACGAGACTTGACAAAAAGAGAGTAAACAAAAAAATCAAACAAAGGTAAATATTAGTTACGATTAAAACTCGATGTCTATATTTTTTAAAAAAACACTAGGTAGGAAATGGAAAGGGAGTCAGAAAAACCTGAACTGAGCAAATTAACCTCTACTTCATTAGATAAACTATGAGGCCTGTCAATAATGAGACTCTGTAACAGGTTGACAACGATGAGCAAAAAGGGCAAAGTTCAAAAATAGGCATTCAATTGTGAAGAAAACCAATTAGAATTGGATGAAACAACTCTTATCTTCTCGGCTGAGTGAAAAGTTTAACTTACACTTCATACGAAGTAATTAAGAACCGTCATTGTCCTATGTTGTCAGACAACTAATAAAACGCCGAAAAAGGAATAAAAATAAAATAAACAGAACAGCAGTGTCTCAACCGTTAAAACCACAAGCTATTTTTGGAGAACAAAAATATCTTCAATTGTGAATTTTTTCAACGCCAATTAGGCCAAGCCATTAGTGTGCAATGGAAACAAAAAACGCTCAATGGTGAAATTTAAATCAATATTATACTTGGATATCGGTCAAAAGAAAGAGAATGCAACTTCGTTACAGAGACCAAGCAACAAAATTGACAGAAATAATACAAATTTGACAACGCTCGAAAATCCACTATTTCTTTCAAATATATTTCAAATTTCAAAAAAAGAAACACATTTCCGAGGTAAAACAAACAAATTAACTCGCAACTCCTCAGGAAGCCATTTTTTTAATAGTACGACCGAATCATGGGATTACAAAAAAAAACAAATGTGGACAGAACTCAAAATACGAACAAACTAGGAACAATTTATCAGTGTTGAAGCCATTAATAAGAAAACAATTAAAAATTTAAATTTGACAGAAAATATTTATGATTTTTTGCTTTGGCTTCCTTTGATTTTAATTGCTTTTTCTTTGCAAAAAGTCTCTTTGTAAAGTACATCAAAAAGAACCACAAAAATTGACAAGAATTGAAAACTCTCGAACTCCTCAAGAAAACTGATCTCTGAGCTCTAAAGACATCAGTCACAACGAAAAAACATCAAAAAAATCTTTTGGACTGAAAAAAGGTTGATGAGTTCTGTAACTGATGAGACTAACTTTCTTGTTGAGGACCAAGCAGAAAATGTGACGTACAAAAATAGTTTCAGTAGAAAGTTAAATGAATGTCATTAACAACGCTAGATATAAACAGAAATCAGTATATGGTTTCGTTTAAACAAATTCGGTAGCATTTAAGGCCTTTAATTTTCAAGAAAACGCCGTACGACAACACAAAAATGACAAGATTTAGAGGCAAAAACAAAAAGAAAAACGAAATAAGTTTTTAGAGAGAATGGTTTCCCGGCCGTTTAAACTATAAGCTGTTCACTCAAACTTCTGAAATTTTTCTTTTCAAATTCGCTCAATGCCACTTTGTGTTGTTACGAAAGTGATAATTTGAAGAGGAAAAATTGTAAACAAATTTGGGAAAATATGCGAGATTCACAAACATTTTAAGAAATTTTGTAATAAGGAAGCCAAGAAACCATTAGTTGAAAACAAGACCACTCTAAAAAGTGAACTTACTTGACTTGAAATAAGTTTTGCCTTGTGTTCAATAAGACTTAGCTACATGTGGACAAAATAATTTAAAAATGGCAAAATTCAAAGTTTCAATAACTTTTTCTTAAAAAAACACTTAAAGCCATAACTGGCACTCAGAGTCATAAGAGGCACCAGGTAAAACCTGAAATCAACGTAAAGGTTCATTTATAGCCCTTAAAGAAACCAATTAGATTTTCGATTAAGAGGAGGAAGTCTTGAGGCTGCCAAAAATGATAAACGAGAGCAAGACAGAAGAAATTAGTTAAAAAATACGAAAGCACATTGTCGAAGCCAATAAAATTATGAGCTTTTGTGAGAACACATAATATAAATTTACTTGGCCGCTTTTTGTTGTATATAGAATTGCTCATTATTTTAACTTTGATTAGAAATCGTTATCGTCAGTAACTCTCATAAAAAAACAAAATCTGAAGAAAAAATAGAAAAAGATGGCACCTCAACATAATACAAATACTTTTTGATTATAAGAATCCAAGATGAGTCCCAATTTATCGCTGAGTTTGCTGCGCGGCCAACAAAAACAGTTATTAATTCCATATGTTTACAAAAAAGATCTTAAAAATGTTAAATTTTTCAATAAAAAAACAAGTGATGCTCTTTGTATAATTATTGAGTTCTTTTTTCGCGGGACTCTCAAATTTTTGATCCAAGAAGACTAACATAGGAAGCAAAACACAAGAACACAAGAAACTAGCATTCTCTGGCGTTTGCAAAGACTATTAATGTGGATGTTAGGTCTAAATTTTTTGCATATTTAAACAAACTGGAGTAAAAAAGCGTATTTGCAGCCATTTCTGATTTGAAAAGTCTGAAACTCAAAATTGAGCAATGACTTCGAAACATTTTGGGTTGAGCCCACTCTACCATACAAAAAAATTTCTTCACTGCTTGTGAATGTTTCATATAATCCTGAGGAAACTAAAATTGACATCTTTCTCGAAGAATTAGCATTGCAAATAGATTATGGAATAACAAAAAAGCAAAATTTTTTTTTACTTGTCGATTTCAAATTAAATTACCTTAACCCCAACGAAAGAAACAAAATGGACACAATTTGTGTACCTTATGCTCTATCACTGGTCAACAAAATACCTATAAAGGGAAAAAATCTGATTGATTTTGTAATCAAAAATGATGAGCTGCCTCATTCCAATGTTTTTATTTGTGAACCGCCCATTATATTGGATCACAAAGCTATTGCAATGATGACGAATGTAACTATAAAGCCAATCAACAAACCTCCTCTATCCTTTATTGTAAAACCAATAGCTTTGCCAACAAAAATGACACAAATTTCTCCAATAATACGCAAAATGTCAATACTGAATTCCGTCTGTTAATCATAAAACTTTATACTTCAATATTTCCCTGTAAAAATAAAAATAAAAAATTCCTTTTAACTCCACTTTCGACGAGCTTGCTAATGATACCAGTCTCAACTCTCTACGGTGAATATATCGATGGGCCGAAATTGACTAAACAAAAAAAGAGAATAAACCCATTTGAATATATAGTTCCTCCCCCCACGCGTGGGTCGGAACAATAATACGAATAAAAAGTTTAATTCAATTTCCAACTAACACTACTTTTATTTGAGCGCAACGTGGTGACTTTGAGCGCAGCTCATTTCTATTGAAAAGCGCTGGGCTCAAAGCGCAAACAGTTCTATTCTATCTTTGCGCTTTTCTATTGAACAGTTGATCTCTTCACAGCTATAATGACTTTCTAATTTCATTCTTTTTTCTGCATTCATACTCTGGCTAAAACAAAGCTTCTCTCTGATTTATTCTCAACCTGATTCATTCTCTCTCATATATTCTCAAATTCTACCACCGTTTGTTCTATCCATAATCAAAAATAAATCCCATCAAAATTGAAACTCTCTCAAGAAGCCTTCATGAAGTTCAATCGAGAGCAAATGTATGATTTATACAAGCAAATCTATTAAAAATTAGAACAGAAAGAAAAGTTTATAGAAGATTAAGTTACTTCTGTCGACCAAAAATTATCCAGCCGTGGGAGCAACGGGGCAAGTTCTAGTAGCACCACGCAAGTATCATTAGAGGAACAAATGGTAAGAACGTTCCCAAAAATAGAAACTCCCCGGATGCAAAAAAATTTATTTTGCGGAGTAGCATTATCGGAAAGTTAGAAACCGAAAAAAATTTTCCTACCGATATAACAGTTAATGCATATAGGGGCTCGACGACAATAGAAAAATTGGAATTACTGAAAGATTTTCCATAGACAAAAATGAAAACAGTAATATTGCAAGATGGGACAAACAGTTTTTTCTAATTCGAACGCAAACCCAGAGATATATTTAAACAATACAAACAGCTGGTAAAATTATGTAGGAAGATATTCTATCCAGACAACTTTTACATGGTGATAGTATTCCCGATGAAAAAAACAAGAGCGAATATGGCAAAAAACAGGATGTATGATGAGTTCAATGACTTAGACAAAACTTACTAAAAAAATGATCCTGATATCAATATTTTGGATTTCAGTAAATCGATTAAAGAGATCGGAGCAAAAACAGATAACAGTGGTCGTGAAGTCTTTTTGTAAAGTACATCAAAAAGAACCACAAAACTTGACAAGAAATAAAAACTCTCGAACTCCTCAAGAAAACTGATCTATAAGCTCTAAAGACATCAGTCACAACAAAAAAAATCAAAAATATCTTTTGGATTGAAAAAAAGTTGATGAGTTCTGTAACTGATGAGACTAACTTTCTTGTTGAAGACCAAGCAAAAAATGTGAGGTACAAAAAAAGTTTCATTAGAAAGTTAAATGAATGTCATTAATAACGCTAGATATAAACAGAAATCAGTAAATCGTTTCGTTTAAACAAATTTGGTAGCATTTAAGGCCTTTAATTCTCAAGAAAACGCCGTACGACAACACAAAAATGACAACATTTAGAGGCAAAAACAAAAAAACGAAATAAGTTTTTAGAGAGAATGGTTTCCCAGCTGTTTAAACTATAAGCTGTTCACTCAAACTTCTGAAAATTTTCTTTTCAAATTTGCTCAATGCCACTTTGTGTTGTTACGAAAGTGATAATTTGAAGAGGAAAAATGTAAACAAATTTGGGAAAATATGCGAGATTCACAAGCATTTTAAGAAATTTTGTAATAAGGAAGCCAAGAAACCATTAGTTGAAATCAAGACCACTCTAAAAAGTGAACTTACTGGACTTGAAATAAGTTTTGCCTTGTGTTCTTTAAGACTTAGCTACATGTGGACAAAATAATTTAAAAATGGCAAAATTCAAAGTTTCACTAACTTTTTCTTGAAAAAACACTTAAAGCCATAACTGGCACTCAAAGTCATAAGAGGCACCAGGTAAAATCTGAAATCAACGTAAAGGTTCATTTATAGCCTTTAAAGAAAGCAATTAGATTTTCGATTAAGAGGAGGAAGTCTTGAGGCTGCAAAAAATGATAAACGAGAGCAAGACCGAAGAAATTAGTTGAAAAATACGAAAGCACATTGTCGAAGCCAAAAAAATTATGAGCTTTTGTGAGAACACATACTATAAATTTATTTGGCCGCATTTTGTTGTATATAAAATTGCTCATTATTTTAACTTTGATTAGAAATCGTTATCGTCAGTAACTCTCATAAAAAAACAAAATCCGAAAAAAAATAGAAAAAGATGGCACCCCAACATAATACAAACACTTATTGATTATAAGAATCCAAGATGAGTCCCATTTTAGCGCTGAGTTTGCCAACAAAGACAGTTATTCATTAACTTTCTAATTAACTTCACAGCTAAAATGACATTCTAATTTCATTCTTTTTTCTGCATTCATACTATTGTTAAAACAAAGCTTCTCTCTGATTTATTCTCAATTTGATTCATTATCTCTCATTTATTCTCAATTTGATTCATTCTCTCTCATTTATTCTCAAATTTTACCATCGTTTGTTCTATCCATAATCAAAAGTAAAACCCATCAAAATTGAAACTCCCTCAAGAAGCCCTCGTGAAGCTCAATCGAGAGCAAATGTATGTATTATACAAGCAAATCTATTAAAAATTATAACAGAAAGAAAAGTTGATAGAAGATTAAATTGCTTCTGTCGACCAAAAATAATCCAGCCGTGGGAGCAACGGGGCAAGCTCTAGTAGCACCACGCAAGTATCAATAGAGGAACAAATGGTAAGAACGTTCCCAATAATAGAAACCCCCTGGATGCAAAAAAATTATTTTGGGGAGTAGCATTATCGTAAAGTTAGAAACCGACAAAATTTTTCCAACCGATATAACAGTTAATGCATATAGGGGCTCGACGAAAATAGAAAAATTGGAATTACTGAAAAAATATTCAGAGACAAAAATGAAAAAGTAATATTGCAATATGGGACAAACAGCTTTCTCTAATTCGAACGCAAACCCAGAGATATATTTGAACAATACAAACAGCTGGTAAATTTATGTCGGACAAAATTCAATCCAGACAACTTTTACATGATGACAGTAATCCCGATGAAAAATACCAGCGCGAATATGGCAAAAAACAGGATGTATGATGAGTTCAATGACTTAAACAAAACTTACTACAAAAATGATCCTGATATCAATATTTTGGATTACAGTAAATTGATAAAAGAGATCGGAGCAAAAACAGATAACAGTGGTCGTGAAATTGATTTTTGATTTAACCGACTACGACAACAGCGAGTACAATAAACTGTATCACGACAATGTTCACCTAAATTATCGAAGTGGGATTCTTTTTCTAAAAAACCATATAATGCGAACTCTATTAGACATTTCCGATGGTCTGATCTCCAAAACCTTAGAGACACATCCTACTTATGCCAATACGGCAAACACTTTCATCTCTAACAATTCAAGCTATAAGAAAAATTCGTCGAGAAACCCTTCTTTAAACACGCAGTACTCTAATACCTCATATTCATATCCATACAACAACAATGCTTTCTATAGATATCCACTTTACTAACCTGAGCTATTTTGAGGTCAGAAATGAGCAGAAAATTGTCGAACCCCTCAACAAGAAACAATATTTGCTCATTTTGGTTTCCTTGTTGTTGTTTGAGGCCTTTCTTCGTCCCGCGTCCCTGACAACAGTGGGGCAGCCACTATGGGCAAATCTGAATTGTAAAAAGTTTCTCTATTCATTAAAAAATTAAATGCCTTGCTCAACGATGTAGCGCTTTGGTATAGAAAAACTGAAGATCAATTATGCATCTTTCAATTAAGTTGCCGTAGTTTAATCAATAAAAGAGAGAGAACAACTGAAAAAGATGTTAAGAGAATGCTCAAAAAATACTGTATTTGCTTTTACGGAAGCATGGTTGAATAAGGAAGATGATATTAATCTATGGTGCATAGACAACAATTACTATTCTTACTTCAGATGTGACCAAATTTTTGAAAAGTCAAATGGAGTGGCGTAATGCTGCTAATCCCCAAATTTTTTTTTTCAATCCAAAAAACCGTAATGGTTTTCCAAAATTGAGCAATGACTTCGAAACATTTTGGGTTGAGCCCACTCTACCATACAAAAAAATTTCTTCACTGCTTGTGAATGTTTCATATAATCCTGAGGAAACTAAAATTGACATCTTTCTCGAAGAATTAGCATTGCAAATAGATTATGGAATAACAAAAAAGCAAAATTTTTTTTTACTTGTCGATTTCAAATTAAATTACCTTAACCCCAACGAAAGAAACAAAATGGACACAATTTGTGTACCTTATGCTCTATCACTGGTCAACAAAATACCTATAAAGGGAAAAAATCTGATTGATTTTGTAATCAAAAATGATGAGCTGCCTCATTCCAATGTTTTTATTTGTGAACCGCCCATTATATTGGATCACAAAGCTATTGCAATGATGACGAATGTAACTATAAAGCCAATCAACAAACCTCCTCTATCCTTTATTGTAAAACCAATAGCTTTACTAGCAAAAATGACACAAATTCAAATTTCTCCAAAAACACGCAAAATGTCAATACTGAATTCCGTCTGTTAATCATAAAATTTTATACTTCAATATTTCCCTGTAAAAAACAAAAAAAAAAATCTTTTTAACTCCACTTTCGACGAGCTTGCTAATGATACCAGTCTCAACTCTCTACGGTGAATATATCGATGGGCCAAAATTGACTAAACAAAAAAAGAGAATAAACCCATTTGAATATATAGTTCCTCCCCCCACGCGTGGGTCGGAACAATAATACGAATAAAAAGTTTAATTCAATTTCCAACTAACACTACTTTTATTTGAGCGCAACGTGGTGACTTTAAGCTGAGCGCATTTCTATTGAAAAGCGCTGGGCTCAAAGCGCAAACAGTTCTATTCTATCTTTGCGCTTTTCTATTGAACAGTTGATCTCTTCACAGCTATAATGACTTTCTAATTTCATTCTTTTTTCTGCATTCATACTCTGGCTAAAACAAAGCTTCTCTCTGATTTATTCTCAAGCTGATTCATTCTCTCTCATATATTCTCAAATTCTACCATCGTTTGTTCTATCCATAATCAAAAGTAAATCCCATCAAAATTGAAACTCCCTCAATAAGCCTTCATGAAGCTCAATTGAGAGCAAATGTATGATTTAGAAAAGCAAATCTATTAAAAACTAGAACAGAGAGAAAAATTTATAGAAGATTAAGTTACTTCTGTCGACCAGAAATTATCTAGCCGTGGGAGCAAAGGGCAAGCTCTAGTAGCACCACGCAAGTATCAATAGAGGATTAAATGGTAAGAACGTTCCCAATAATAGAAACCCCCCGGATGCAAAAAATTTTATTTTGGGGAGTAGCATTATCGGAAAGTTAGAAACCGAAAAAAAATTTTCCTACCGATATAACAGTTAATGCATATAGGGGCTCGACGACAATAGAAAAATTGGAATTACTGAAAAATTTTCCAGGGACAAAAATGAAAACAGTAATATTGCAAGATGGGACAAACAGCTATCTCAAATTCGAACGCTAACGCAGAGATGTTTTTGAACAATACAAACAGCTGGTAAAATTATGTCGGAAAAAATTCAATCCAGACAACTTTTACCTGATGACAGTAATCCCGATGAAAAATACAAGCGCGAATATGTCAAAAAAAGATGTATGATGAGTTCAAAGACTTAAACAAAACTTACTACAAAAATGATCCTGATATCAATATTTTGGATTACAGTAAATTGATAAAAGAGATCGGAGCAAAAACAGATAACAGTGGTCGTGAAATTGCTTTAACGGACTACGAGAACAGCGCGTACAGTAAACTGTATCACGAGAATTTTCACCTAAATTATCGAAGTGGGATTTTTTTTCTAAAAAACCATCTAATGCGATTTCTATTAGACACTTCCGATGGTCTGATCTCCAAAACCTTAGAGACACATCCTACTTATGCCAATACGACAAATACTTTCATCTCTAACACTTCAAGCTATAAAAAAATTTTGTCGAGAAAACCTTCTTTAAACAGGCAGTACTCTAACAACTCATATTCATATCCATACAACAACAATGCTTTCTATAGATATCCACCTTACTAACCTGAGCTAATTTGAGGTCAGAAATGAGGAGAAAATTGTGAAACCCTCCATATGATCAACAATAAACAAAGTTTGCTCATTTTGGTTTCCTTGCTGTTGCTTGAGGCCTTTCTTCGTCCCGCGTCCCTGACAGCAGTGGGGCAGCCACTATAGGCATATCTGAATTGTAAAAAGTTTTTCTGTTCATTAAAAAATTAATCGCTTTGCTCAACGATGTAATGCTTTGGTATAAAAAAAGTTACATATCCATTATGCTTCTTCCAATTAAGTTGCCGTAGTTTAGTCAATAAAAGAAAACAATTGAAAAAGATGTTAAGAGAATGCTAAAAAAATACTGTTTTTGCTTTTACGGAAACATGGTTGAATGAGGAAGATGATATTAATCTATGGTGCATAGACAGCATTTATTATTCTTGCTTCAGATGTGACCGAATATCTGAAAAGTCAAAGGGGGTGGCGTAATGTTGCTGATCCCCAGAATTTTTAATCCAAAAAACCGTAATAATCTTCCAAAATTGAGCAATGACTTCGAAACATTTTGGGTTGAGCTCAATCTACCATACAAAAAGTTTCCTTCACTGCTTATGAATGTTTCATATAATCCTGAGGAAACTAAAATTGACATCTTTCTCGAAGAATTAGCATTGCAAAGAGATTATGGAATAACAAAAAGCAAAAAATTTTATTACTTGGCGATTTCAAATTAAATTACCTTAACATCAACGGAAGAACCAAAGTTTACACAATTCTTGTACCTTATGATCTATCACTGGTCAACAAAATACCTACAAGGGGAAAAAATCTGATTGATTTTGTAATCAAGGATGATGAGCTGCCTCATTCCAATGTTTTTACTTGTGAATCGCCCATTACATCTGATCACAAAGCTATTGCAAAGATAACGAATGTAACTATGAAGAAAGCAGCCTCCAAGAATAAAAAATTCTTCGACAAATCAAAATATTATTAAAATTTTTACCTACAAGAACTGGATGCACATTGATTGGGATGTTCTTTAAACAGCATCTGACGCTGAAGACATGTATCGTATCTCTTAGAAAATTTTGACTAAAGTGATCCGCTATCGCGCCCTTCTAAAGCGGTCCTCATACGGACTGAAAAATCGAAAATTAAACTTGAGAGCAACGACTTCATAAAGAGCATCTTTTAAAACAGCAGATTCAGAAAAAACAAAATGGAATTTTGAATACAACTCAAGAAACTCTACCAAGTTCCGCCAAAACATCTTCTACCTCAACATCTGTTTTGATGATGTTATTACTGATAACTACAAAATGGCCCAATTTCTCAACTAAAATTTTTCTAAATTAGGTGATTACATTGGAAGCGTCTGCAACTTTTTTCCCACCAACCATAGGACATCTGAAAAGAACTTTGATTTTAGATTCTTAACCACAAAAGAAGTCCTAATGACTCTAAAAAATTTAGACTCGAACAAGCTATCAAGTCCTTCAGATATCTCATCATGGGCTCTTAAAGATGGCTTTTTCTTTTTAGCTGATCCAATTAAATTGCTTTTTAACCAATTTTTAACTGAAGGAAAATTTCCTGAAGATCTTAAGAAGGCTGTTGATACTCAAATTTTTAACAAAGGAGAAAACTCTTTGCGTGGGAATTACGGACCCATATCAATTGCAAGCTCACTAGCAAACGTTTTTGAGAGTTTGCTTCGTGAGCAAACTTTAGAATATATTGGAAAGTTTGGGTTGCTTTCCAATACCCAATTTGGTTTTCGTAACACAGTGTCATCGATTGACGCCTTTGTATACTGTACTGAAATTATAAGGTACCATATAAATAAAAAATATTTTTTTCACTGCAGCTCTACTCGATCTGTCTAAAGCTTTTGATTCGATAAATCACAAGATCCTTCTTCATAAACTGCATGATATAGGATTTTCCAAAAATGCCCGAAACATAATAGAAAGTTATCTATCACACAGGCTACAAAAATCATAATGAATCATGTCGAATCCGATTGGATTGGGTTATATCAAGTTGTCCCACAGGGAACAATATTGGGTCCCCTTCTTTTTAACCTGTACAATAATGTCTTGAACAAACAAATACCTGCTAATACAAAAATAATTCAATACACCGATGATACTATCAATCTTACATACAATACGGACCTAAAATTAGCAACAAATAATCTTGAACAATCCTTAAAAAATATATCTGAATATTACGAAAAACACCGTCTTATTCTCAATCACTCAAAAACTGAATTTATTACATTCTCAAAAAAATCAAATCTAGAAGAAACCAAAAGAAACAATCTGTTAATTGGTAATTACAAAATACCAAAAGTCAATTGCGTAAAATACCTCGGAATTTGTCTTGATTGTACTTTTCAAGAATAATTTAAACACGTATGACGCAAAACGACTACAGGGATAAAAACATCAAAACGTATTTCACGCCCGTTCCCTGAGCAAACAAGACTACTAATCCCGAATGCCTTAGTGATAAATCATTTACACTATTCAGGGGTTTTTCTGGCCAGCTCAAAACTCAGTTGCTTTATTAATTTGGAGAAACAATTGAGCTGGGCTGTAAAGACGTGTTTCAATCGCAAAAAATACGACAGTTCTTCTGATCTAAAACTAAAACATCAAATTCTGCCGATAAAAATTTTCTTGGAATACAAAGTACTAACTTATTTTATGAAATTTACCAGTAACCAGCTTCCAATTTTCGAACAACTACACTTACCAACATCAAATCTACGCTACAGCCAGCGAACCAAAATATACTGCTTCAATCACAAAATAAACTCATCTACTAGAAAACTCTGTCCTGAATATCGGCTCAACCCTTCATAATAAATTTATTAACGTGAGTTTTCTTAAAACATAATTGAAATGGATGCAAGACCAATAGTTCTAAAGAAGCATCTTAAAATGTTTTTCTTTCATTTCTTTAAACAAAACTCAACTGATTGCGACGGCAAGGCATCATGGAAAAGTTTTAAGTTTTCATAGTACCATTGTCTCGAATTTAAACCCGAATATATTTGGTTTGTTTCATTTATACTCTGACCTACACTGACCATTTAGTTGTTTGCTATCAATAATTTAATGAGAATTCAATGTGTTTTTTTCCAAAAGACAGCAGCCGTTTAGTCAATTTCAAATTTCCGATTTGCAATGATTGATCCGTTGGGAAGAATTAGAACTGAGCGGCAAAATGGAGGGGCTTGTAAATCTAAATAATGAAAAATTACCTTATGACTCGAAGCTTTTTTCGCTATGAATGGACTTATACGAAGCAAATTAACTACTCTTCTTCCTAAAAACTTTTTTAAAATTTGTTTAAAAAAGTGGGAAAATTTCTTTAAAAACCTGCCAACATTCAAAACACTCTCTAACCAGTTGTTCCAAAAACTTTAGCACCGGAAATTTTCAGTCCAGACCTTGCAAAATAACACTTAAAAAAAGTAAAGTCGACTCAAGTGTTTCGGAAAATCTGAGCTTTATTAAAAACGTCGTCAGGACATAAAACAAAAAATTTCAGACTCAATAGTTGTTTGAGCGCCAGAAATAGAAAACAGTGTAAAAAACAACTCTATCCAAAACAAAATTTGGAAGAAGTACTTAAGGTCAGATAGAAGCAATCGCAAGCGGAACAGTCCGGTGAAACAATGTTTTTAATGTTGAGGCACCACAACAATTACTATGTTAATTATTTAGTTAGCCAATTTTTTTTCTAACTTTCTATCAGGAAGTTAGCGACATAGCAAAGAAGCAATGAATCAGCCTACAGTCATTCTGTTTTTTGTGAACGGCAAGTACTCTGTTCATTTTTTAATTTACACAGGCTAGTTTTTGGTATTTGTGCAATATTTGCTTCATGAAAACAATATGTTAAGCTTAACTCCCACCAACAAGGCTTGTTCCATCTGCAATTCAAAGTTCCGCGTACGTACTTGTAGTTTTTAATTTGTGAAGAGAGTTGGAACCACTATTGTAAGTGAGATTTGCGGTAATTACCAACAAATTTGCTGGTATAAGGAGCGTGTATACTACTGTCTTGTTACAAGTTGTAATCTAAAACGTATGAAATTATGCTGCAAACTTTGTGCATGAGAAGTTTTTCAGACTTTGCAGGATAAACTTAGCCTGCTTGAACTCAATAACATCAATTTTTTATCGTAATGTGGATAAACTTCGCATAGAGAAAATTAAAATTCACTTGATAATCAATTGAAATTGGGCTTTACTATTGATAAACGTTGGTTCAGCATTGAAATTCTCCGAGATTTAAGTCAGTGTATGAAACTGTTATTTTCAAAGTTGAGAACTACTTAAGAATTAATGACAAGATTTTATCCCCTCATTTTTGTCCTATCGAGCAAGACAATTCAATTCATACGTGACAAGCTATGACATTAAATTATTTTAAAACAAAAAAATGGAGGGGAGAAAAGAAGTGGTACTTACTAAAAACTTAAAAAAATCAATTGAAACAAAAAATCAATTGAAACAATTGACCTAAGCCAAATAACAAATCTTGAGTCACGCTTAAATGTTAACATCTTATCTCATTATACATACTTTGTATTTATTCAATTTGTTGCAATCAAGTTTTGTTTTCCATATATCAACGAAACTATAGAAGAAGGTGTTATTTTGGATGCTCATCTTTTTTATCTTCTTGGTTTTTTTAAAATAAGTTCAAGAAAAAGACAAAAGCTGCAACAAAAAATGGTGAAGTTATTCTTACTTACGTAAAACATCACTGGCATAAAGCGGATTTTCGTAAATGGGTAAACAGCTTCAAAATATACAAGTAATTTTCTAAGGCTTGGCGTGCGGCGTTTGTCCAAGTTTTAAGTCACTTCCGTTCGTTCTATTTGTTTCCATTGAACTGGATTTTACCATCAAAATTTGAGTAGTAAAGAAATTTATATTTATGATTTTCTTGTTTCTATTTGAAAAACATGTCTTTTTTTTCAACTAAACCTGCTCAATTTGTAAAACAAGCATTGATTTTAAAGGAATGCCTTTTCCAATTGACATTTCTAAAATTTTTAAAAAGAAAACAGAGTTTGTTCTACCAGCTCTTAAGTTTTGTCTGCTTTTTAAAATTCTTTTATAGGTCATAGGATATTTTAGGCATCATTGAACAATAACTGAAGTTATTTAGATCTTCTTGCTGCAATTTTACAATAATAATTTGCTATAGAAAAAATGAAGGAAATTTCTGCAATGCTTGCCACTACTGAAGCCTCGCTGAAAACTGTCGTCGGAAAAACCTATAGCTTGTTAAAATTTTCCTCAGCATACAAAAAAAGTTCACATGGGACTATGATAAAAATATTTTTTCTAATGAAAAGATAACTTTTTGCAAAAATGTTTCTGAGATTTAAATGAAGCTTTGAACGCAAACTTTGAACGCATTCTTGTTGCTTGTTAGTAAACTAAAAAATTTACCAAGGCCCTTACGATAAGGTCTAAGTAAAACCTGCTAAAAACTTTGCGAAATTTTTAATGGCCAGCAAGACGGCCGTTGACTGTAATGTATTTTCATGAGTACCATTCTTGACATCACCTAGATTAAGCAGAAAGAGAGCTATCGTAGACAACAATCGATTATATTGTGTTTTCGGTCAACAACTTATGAATCATAATCCCTTTTTAGTTGGCCATTTTGGGCAATTATACTGATTGTAATCAATTTAACTCAATTAAAAATTATTGTCGAAAAATGATTATAAGCGATTCTAATAATCGGGCTTTGAAAGATATTTCATTTGTTTCATTTGTTTCAAAGTATTCCATTTCCTTTGTTTTGCAAATTGAGCTAATATTTTACAGACTTTTTTTATTATAACTTGACAAACTGCAATTCATCAATTTGCCAAAAATGGTCAAATCGCCAAAAGATTTCGATGAGATCGTTTTTGTTTCAGAGGCCAGTACGGGAAGCGCGCTATTAAGGATTCGGTAGCCATTGATTTATAAAAAAATTTCCAAGTGCAGCTCAATCGGTTGCTCAAAATGTTAATTTCTTAAATCATTGGTAGCATTAATCCCAAATAGCATATCATAAAAAAATAGTACTATATGGTGTACGTCTGTATTGAAGAAAATGGGTACTCACTCGTACAAATGGCATTTCTTGTTAAGAAACCAACAATAAAAATTTCTACAATAGAATATAAGGGCAGCATCATAAATTGATAAATTACACCTAATTTATTGATATAAGATCTAACAATATAAAACTGAAATTAATTTTTGTAAACTTAAGCAAACTATTTTTTTCCTGTTCAGTTAAACGATTGAGCCAGAGCAATTCATTTGCATTACGCTAAAATCTGTCCAACTTTTTGGTATCAACAACATCAGGACTGTCTCACGTGTAATTATGGAAAGATGGTTTAGCATTGTGTTAAATCAAGACTCCTTACGCAAGAATCCATTAGCCAAATCAAATATTTGATTAGTCACATAAACTAAACGTAAGCTGTCGTACAGGTGGCTCAAGTGTAATTTTCAAGTATAATAGTTACTGGAAATAATGGAATAGTTACCACTATCCTTATACGTATCAGCTTTCTTTTCACGAAAAAATGAGATCAAAAAGCAAACGTGACAAGTTATAGTTGCTCGAAAATTTTTATTATGAAGAGGAAACTGCTTTTTTTCTGAGGCTGTTCCTAAGATGCTTTAGTGCAAAAATAAACGGATTATGTCCCAAAAGGCTAGTAATTTAATCTAAAACTATCATTTTTGCAGTTAAAATGCCTCAGCACGGCGGGGTATCAAAATGTTACATTATCTTGACAGTAGCCGCCCGCTGTCATTAAATGATCTCTCGCGAGTTTTAAATTTGAGGACTTTATGTTAATGAAGGAACTTATTTGTTTACCAAATGAAATGCATAATGATGGAGATTAATCATGCAACTTTTCAAAGATAGCTTAACACATAGGTAAAAGCTTTAAAATGCCAAAATACTGCTGTGCCACAAGTAAAAATGCCAGAAGTTCCTAAATAGATAGCCATAATTTGATTATGAGAACTTTCGGCATTTCTTAAAGCAAGATTATTTGACTCTGCAGAGGTCAACGGGAAATCCTCGCCTAACATCTAGAATCGTTAAGTGGTGGTTCCAGATAACCGCCAGAAGTCCTCAGTTACCTCAGGGAGAGTCACGTAACCTCTAATTAAATTTCAGATGTGCCAAGTATATAGTGATGTTCGTTTTAATAAATTCAGGAAGGATTGATCCAATTTGTTAGCAAAAAATATATTCTTCCCATCAAGGGTTAGTGGCAGAAGAAATGCGAATAAAGTTTGATACACTCTAATTATTAATTGTACTTCTGCTAAGAACTTCATAAAAAGAACTCCATATATATATATATATATATATATATATATATATATATATATACATATATATATATATATATATATATATATATATATATATATATACATTCATATGTTCATAAATTTTATTGCTTATATTTGTTTCGGGGTCAGAATTTGTGACTATATTTCTTTATAAAGATATTTATTTATATATATATATATATATATATATATATATATATATATATTACATATATATATATATATATATATATATATATATATATATATACATATATTCAAATATTCATAAGTTAATTGTATTGCCTATAATTGTTTTGGGGTCAGAATTTGTGACGATATTTCTTACTTAATTCTTATAATATTTTGGCATTTTGATAGAGGTGAAAAGTTTTTTCTCATATTATTTTTTTACTCTGTTATTATTTCAAAGTGATAGGCATAAATGTTTAGAAACAAATTTTGTTTTTTTTCGAAACCAAATACTGCGAGTCAATGGTGGAGTCTTTTGGCTATATTTCAATTTTTGTTTTGATTTTTTGAAATTCTCGAGTTCTTTCTAGCGAATGGTTCTTGGAACCAAATCTTAGTCCTTTCAAAGTGACGCAGATATATTAACCTGTAAGTTCCACACTCACTTGAACTTAATAAGTGACATTTGTGATTAAAAATATTGAAATTATCAGGAACTATCATAAGTATAGTGACTGTGAGTGTTACGCGTTTAATTATTCTGTATAGCTTTTGTCAAGTTATCTATCATAAACTATCAATTCATTTTTCAAGGAAGATGTGACAATCCATAAAAACAAAAAGGAGTGTCAAAAATTTTTATTGACTTCCTAGGCGTTTTATATTTCTAGAATAAATGGTGCATTGGCTTTTTGATTGATTTCGTTTGAGAAAAAATCTCTGAAAAAAATTAATTCTACTGTTTTTTTTAAATAATAACATATTTTTCAACCTTATAGAAATAAAACCAAACTAATATTCTACAATTTCCTATCGCTGAAATCAGGGCTGTGTTTTGTTGCCTTTCACAAAAGTGTTTTTAGAGAGTCTATGCCTAATAAAGTAATCTTTGCTGAAAACTAGAATAACCAAGTTAATCATAACGGAACGAGATCAAATCAGCATTGTCTACATTAAGATAGGATCGCGCTCAAACTCATAAGACTTTAAAGGAATCTCTAGATGAGGGATCGCACGAAAGTCATATACGAATCTGATCAGAGATAAAATTTGGAGCACAAATTTTTGAACAGCTGTCCCTTTCATTCGGTCTGATTTAGCCTGTAATGCGGTTAGCAAATGTAGTTTTTAGAGCTGAGAATAAAAATCACAAAAATTCAAAAAAGGAATTAAATTTAGCCAAAGATTGTCTGATCAGAGATTAATTTGGTCGCGACGGCGGTTGATCTTTATTTGTCGACATCAAACTTGAAAAAGATTCAGTGGAAAAAGTAACCATAGTCTAGACCTGGAATTATTAGAAACCGTGCTGAACCAATATAAGCCATGAAAAGACTGACGTGGATAGATTTTTGGTATGAAAGAATTTGTTTGGACTTTGCTCGCCCTTCTTGACCTTGGCTGGACCTAAAACAACCCTCCTCGATATTGCTATATTGGCTTGACAATAAAACGTTTCCTGAAAATTGGCAGTACCATAAAATGAGTCCTGAAATTTGGGTGGACAATAAAAATTACCCTCCAATTAAGCTCGCAACCGAAGCAGTGTCTATTTATTTTTCTTTCCCGAAAACGTTGAGGACAAGTAGCGAAATTGTTTAACCATTGGGTAACGTTCGAGAATGTCACAAGATCGAACCAAGATGTTGGCGGAACGGTTTAGCTTGACTCATTTTTGGTGATGAAAAGAGTTTGGCTGGGCTTATGAAAATATTTAGCCTCTACTTTAACAAGGGTCCTCGACCGTGTAACTTAATTCGATATCCCCCCCCCCCCACACACACACACCCAGAATTAGTAGGTCATTCCATAAATTCTAGATCTAGACCAAGGAAAGGAGATAAATTTTACATAATTTAAAAGGCCGCTTAAAGAGAGGGATTTTTTCTGGTGCAAAATAATGGCTGGCTGGCGTTGTACTCAAACAGATTACAGTAAAAAACTGCAGCAAAATAAACAAATTAAACAGGTCGTTGCATTAATTAGTCAGATTTGTTCATATTGTTCAACTCCATTGAAATTTTTGACTGATGACCGCAAAAGTAGTGTTTTTTCAATATCAGCCTGCTCAGAAATCTGTCAATAAAATGTTCATAAGAGACTGATGTTCGTTAATAGTAAAATATTATGCATGCTACTGACAAAAGCTGTTACATCAACTGCTGAGAAATGTAAAAAAAAAAACAAATTTTGTCTTTATATTTTATAATTTTGAGTTAAACTTCATATTTTTTTTCAGATCATTGTCTGTGAAAAAACTACACTTAAAATTAATGAGGTCAGGCATTATCGCTGCTTTATGAGCATATTTCAATAAAAAATTTAGTGTAATCAGCGCTTTTCTTACACCATTAAGCGCTGAAAGTGCGCTAAAACTGCGACCATTAATTCTCAAACCGAACTTACATTCAAAGGAATCTTCGACATCAGTGCACTCTAAATCTCCGTCACAGGGATTTTGTTGTTCACACGTCTTGTTAAACTCACAATTCAGTCCGTGAAATCCTTCTGAACAATTAACACATTCATAACCACCAAAAACATTGGAACATGTTCCATTGTTTTGGCACGGGCTAGTCTCGAACCCTTGACATACGTCGTCAAACTCGCATCCTGGAATAGTTTCTACCAACAATGTGCTGAAAGTTGGGACAGAACTTGACGGGTCTGAAACTTCTAAATCAATATCCACTGAGTTGGAAAATTTCAAAATTGCAGAGGTCAAACACCCTTTGAACTTTGAACTCGATACTGGCTGATAATTTATCAGAAAAGTGTTGTTTGGTGTTCCGAGTGTTAGTTGGTTAAACTCGCTGTTCCATGGGACACTTGTAGTGTACATTTTGGTTCCAATTGAAATTATGCAATTGTTCTGGTCATTTGTTGTGTTTTCATAGCCTATGGCGATTGAAAAGCTTTCGCCTGTGTCCAGTTTTGCCCAGTGCGGTACCCTAAAAATATAAATTAGAAGTCGGTGGGCTGAAAAATCAGCTTTGTGATTTGGGAACCATAAAACTTTGACCTCGAGATGTGCAATGTATATTACACGGTTGGTAAGACCATCGAGAAAATATCCCACTCATAGTTATGGAATAATTTGAGCGGGCGATAAAACCGATGTGGTAAAATTTCTATTCTTGCGGTTAAACCATGCAAATATATTTGTCGAAAAGAAACATCGACTTTATTCAACCTTTTTATCGCCACCGTTGCTTTTAGCCAAAAGTGATAAATTTGTATTAAATTCGTAATTTTTTCACAAAACTGTTTTACCGCTGTTTTGGAGTTTTCAGTGTGCTGAGGGTGTTAAAATGCAAATGGTATTCAAGTGAAAATTGATTAAACCTTTTTATTTGTTGCAATTTCGTTACACCTCAAACATCAACCTGAACACTATAAGCAATGCATTATCAGAGTATTATGGTGGACTGCTTTAGAAATCTGTTACGCGTAACCCCGGCTCTGGCTTTTGAGTTATTTTTAGCAGAAGTTTCTTTGTGGAACAAATGAACAGCCGAAAACATCACTTAATTTGAGATCAATTCCCAAATCGTTTGGATAGTTAGTGAAGTTTCGAGAGTTTGTGTATTTATCGCTAATCGAAGCCATAGTGGTAACTTATTCCATTTTTGTGCCCATTGACGAACAATGAAATCATTCGAAAATTGGTTTATACAATGTGTCTTTTTATGAATTGTTTTATTTGATCGTTTTGTTGAAGACTGAAGACCCAGTGAAAGCTTTTAATTTTTTTGTGATTTGCCTACGTCATAATGAATTTTGATTACTGACTTCTTTGCTATTATGAGTTCAACTGGTAAGATTCTTGTCTGTATTAGCAGATCTCTTGCTCTGTCATAATTTTTACGTAGAAAGTACACCTTAATCCCAATTACATTTGTCGATTAATGCGTTGCAGGTTCTCGAGATAAATTTTGAAAACAGGTTGCTGCAAAAATTAAGTTTTAAAGCACAAGTGACTTCAGAAGCAGAATGAGCGTGTTCATGGGAAATTGAAGGCTTATCAGGTATATTGAGTTTTAGAGCTTTAGAGTTTTTTTAGAAATGATGGTCCTGTTGATTTCAACACCAAGGCATCTGCAACATTTTTATGTCATGAATAATTCGTTGTTACATAAACGATCCCAAATCCAAACTGTTGCGCGGAAGAAACGAATTAGTTTTTTTCTTTCACTTTTTCTTTCTTTCAATTTTTCACCATGTAAACTACTTTTGTTTCTCAACAACAGAAAATACATTTGTCGTGTGCCAACTGAAATCTTTTCTCCTTTGTGTTTATGTTAGTTTAAAAATCATGTTTGTACTAAAAAGACCCGTGGAGCTAAAACAATTCTCTGAGGCCTACCGTGATTTACAACTTCGCAAACGGGAAACGATCTGCTAAATTAACATTTTCATCTGCTGATAGAAAAAAATGAAGATGACAATTTTTTGGTTCTTGAGAAAAACAATACATTCATTTTCTTTATAGAAAATGCAGCTTGAAACGGATGAAAGTTTTCTCAAGTTCTAGGAAAACAGCAAAAACTTTTTTGCTTTGTTCAAATGGGATCAAACTGTTCCGAGCAATTGTAAAACTGCACTTTTGTCTGACTCATTTCTGAAATTAAAATAGCATTTTTTGAACTAATTTGTGCTTATCAAGGAAATCAGTTATCCTAGTCAATGGTGGCCTTATTTTTGCTGCAAAACTTTAAGTTACAGATTTTAGTCTTTGATTTGTTTTTAACCAATTTATCGCCACTTTTTGAAAGTGGGTGTTACCTAGGTTAGCTTTAGCTGATTTACTCTTTTTTGCACTTACTTAAAGATAATTGTAAATGTAGGCTTGTAACCATTCTGCTCAATTTTCTGTGAAGAATTTTACTGTGGCTTTATTATCGTCCAGTGGATAGCATGACAGTAGCAGTGCAGTTAAAAACAACATCTGGAACTTTGAGAACCCCCTAGTTTAGCAAAAATACAAGTGGTGATATCGTTCAATCCCTTAAAGTTTTTCTTTTATCTAATCGGATTGCATCAACATTGACACTTTTTTTCACTCAGAGAGATCTCTTTAATAGTTAATTCCAATTGTTATTTACTTGTTCGTAGCGTTTTGAAAAAAAACGATGCTTGAATAAATGTACGTCTCCTTTGTCTCCTTATTGCTAAGATCCATAAACGCTTAACTTGTATGTACGTCTCAACGTCACAACTTTTTTCCTTTTGTGAAACAAAAACCTTTTGTGATTCATCAATTTTTGTGTTACTATGAAAACCAAGATACCCGCCCGCGTGGGTTTCCTTTTAAAATAATAAAAATTTAATTTTTATGGAACACATCAGTAAAAAATTACAATCACTCATTTACATTGTGCCATAAGAGATTCAACAAAAGAGTAAACAGTTTAACTGATGATTTTCACAATTAGCTGTGCATTTGCACAGCTATTTCCAACATTTCTCTAACAACGGTAACACGGATGTTCAAATTTCCTGGGCCAATTTTCCGACGAAGAGGAAATAATGAAAACTTAAAGGGAAAAAAGTAAAATTCTCTTTGTCAGAAAAAAATCCCAGTGGCAATATCATTCTCTGCAAATAGCGGTGAGATAGCACAATGTCACAACAACCTTTTTAACTCCGACCATTTTCTTGTAATCTTTGAGTCAAGAAACTTCAGGCTTTTCTCACGTTCTAAATTGAACAGAGATCTTGCCCTTGAAGAATGGTGACAAATTTACGATTGTGGGAATGACAATTATATCTTTGATTCATTAATCGATTTTTCTGAGAAATCTAAGCCCTGCTACCTGTAAACGTTGCTGTTTTCACTTCCTGTGAAGTACAAATCACCATTGAGCAGTTCCAACACGACATAAGATGAGTTTGAGCTGAACAAAGCGCACAAAACGCCTGAAGTGTGAACAGTTTTGAGATCGAATTGAAGTGATTTGATACTTGTGTCATCCGGGAGGTTGACGGATGCGTAAACGTAACTAATAATGTCCGAAGATGGATCTAAGTTGCGGAAAAATGTGTAACACTTTAATTTGTTAACCAGATAACTGGTTATAATAAATAAATACAAAATGTAATTATGCAGAGAAGCCATTATTTCCTCAGAAATTGGAACTGCCTGAATTAAATTTTACAAACTTTTTTTTAGTTAGGTTACATTCATTAAGCAATAAATGTAATTAAAAAAAGAATGAAGTGAAAAATGTTTGCAGGTTAATTTTCAGATGATTTTGTCCACATTAATTAATCAGTATGAGACCGGATGCTTTAATGATAATATTTTATTAAACATTCTTTGACAAAAACTTGAAGTCATAATAACTCTCACATAATAACTTACAATAAAAAAGATGATTATTGAGTGTAGAAAATAACTCAAACCAAAAGCATATTTTGTTAAGCGATCGCAAAGTTAAAGTTCACTTAAGTATTGAGTGGATTCAAGTTTTTTCCTGCTCCGAGCGCAAAATTGTACTATGTAATTTCAACTTGACAAATTGATTGGCAACGAAATTTATCTGTCAGAACGTCCAAATGCAATAAAAATTGTGCTCAAAGATCACAGAACGTTTTTTAAACAATGGTAAGTTTGTGTATGCTAAAATTGCGGAACAATGCAATAAGTTTTTTCTCTCCGAAAAAGTATAATTTTCCTCTTTTAATTAACAATCAAACAATCATTTCAGCAATTCCTATCTAGAATGCAAAATCAATATAACATAAATTATCATAGCTATATAAGTAAAAGCATATGATTTTTTTTAAAAAAATTATTACGCAGTGGCTGTGGTAATGGCTAACTGTGATCTTTTATGACTTATTATTTGTTCATTTTTTGGTGCTAACCGAGTTTTTATCTAAATAGTTTGTTCATAGTGGCAACAGTTTGCTGATGAGCTGATGGTGCCACGCAGCGTGACCAAAACTGAATTGATGTACCATACCGTTATTGCTGATAATTCAGCTTTTGAGTTATTACAGTTTCAACCATTAAAAACTGATGCACGACTATCGAATTTATCCGTTTTCAATTTAAAAAAAGTAGAATAACTTTAAATCATGCGGTATTACAACGCCTCTATCCGCCTTTCTTGGAATTGTTTTGACAATATCTTGGTAATCGATAAAAGGACAGCGATGCACCAGACCGTGTTGTTATTTTAACTTCTTTAAAATTGCACCAGATTCTTGGCTCAGAAATGAGAGAACTCTGATATCAAATTTTGACACATAGTAAAATTTTAACATTTAATTCACCGCAATTTGAATTAAAACTTATGAGTAAAAATCCACAATTGATGTTTTTGCACCTTTATAATGTCAGATGAAAATAATAACGGCAATTCCAATTTCTTTAAAAATAAAAATCAAATAGACTTTATCAGCACAAAAAGCAATACTTTATCACTCAATGTTACGGCAACAGTTTTTAATCGGTGCAGATATGTTCTCCTCTTTTGACAGGGGGAGATTACTTCCAGATAAGTAGACACAATTTCTTAGATAGGACGGAAAACAATTTTTTGATGCCAGAAAGCAAATCTCCGAAAAACTTGCGTTTCTTCTGATCGTCAGTATGTGACTAGAACAAAATAAACTAGTATATAAATTTTATCTATTCCACTTAGTTTCAAAACCAAAACTTCTATTCACTGTTTCCAATTCAATAATGATTTTATTAAAATGGAGTTATTTTCCAAATATTTCGCTTAACCATTAGGCAAGAATTTCTGCCTTCAAAATCACATCATTTACGTGGAAAACAGACTATCTAAGCAACGTGGAATCTTATCTAAATTGAGATAGTTCGTGCCCGCTGTCAATTGATTGTAAATGATGTTACTAATGTTGTTCCTACCATTCGATACAGTACTTTAGTTTTCAGCTTTGGTGGTTCCTCTTCTCTTGAAACCATTATATTTTTTTCAGAAAAAAAAACTTTTGAAAACCTTTTACTTCAGAAAAAAGACCTATAGTTTCGATGACGTCTTTCAAAATTATCTATTGTTACCGGTTAAGGAATTCTATATTTATGAACTGCTCAAATTTTAAACGAACTCAATAAACAGCATAATAAATCGTTTTGCAATAACTTCTTTGAACTAAAAAAATGCAGGAACAAATCCAGTATAAAAAATCTGCAACTGCGTAATGAATCTTGTCTAAAACTACAAATACAAAAACTCTCAATAAGACTATGAGGTGATAAATAAACGACAAGTTAAATGTCATCGGAATTACTCGTTCGTGGCTTAAAAGGGCATCAAAAAATGAGATAATCGAGTTCTGTCATGGAACTAAATCTTATTTGGTAGGGAATGAGGAGCTTAGGAAGTTTATTTTCATTATTAAGACCAATAATTCCGTTAAATAGCTCTCATTAATCTTTTGTGTTGATTGATACTAAAATGATTCAGGGGCAATTGGTAAAGTAGACTCCTTCAGTCACATTAGTTGTCCGTGCTTTTTCACTTGTTGTATTTTTGTTCAAGACAAACAAAACGATTTTTTTCCTTAAACGTACCTCGCTAAAATGGAAAAAAAGCTATAGACTTATTCGAAACTAATTGACAAAGAGTTGCAGAAGAATTTTGTAGTAACAAAATTGAAAAGCGACTACTGACAAACAGAAAAAAATTGCTTTAAATGTGTTTTAATTGCTTTAATTGCTTTAAACATGATAATAAAAGAATTTTTAGCGCAATTTACGTTGTCGTTGCTTAACTAATTTAAAAAAATCAATAAAATAAACATAAAGAAGAAACTTGATACGATCTTTTGTTCAAAGCAAAGCTTTATGATTAAGAAAAAATTTAAAGAGACAAAATCACTTCAGAGTGGTAAGCACAAAAAGATCGCAAGAATCAATTTGCAGAAGCAATTTTCGGTGGAGAAAATGGACAAGTCCTTCAAACATGACAGAGTTTCTCTAAGAATCATTGAAGGTTCTGAAGAAAAATTGTCTTTTTTCAGCTTGGAGTACATAACATCTGAAGGTGAGCAAAATAATTCTGTCATAAAAAAAGATAAAAATCTGATCCGAAAACAGCAGTTTTTTGCTTTCCAGTTTTACCAAAACATTTTCAAAAAGTTTTTACTAGTGAGACACCTACAAATAAGACGCAATTTTTAAATTTGATCACTGTATCCAAAATGTACTCTCAAAAAGAAAGTTAGTCTATTCAAGAAAAATTTGTAAAAAACAATAAGTTAGTGCGCGCTGCTAGACGTGAAAAAAAATTTGATGCTGATCTATGCAACAATTACCACAACCAATAAAACAGAGATATCACGGAACGACTTTCAAGACTTGATCAGTACTTCTTTTTTGAAATACACGTCTTGAATTGACAAATCAGCACTGATCACTTCTTATCTCCAGTCTTCTTAAGACTTGTGAAAACTTGTCGACTTGCTGGAAACTTGTCAGGTCTAAATCAGTTGTTGGCCAAGACTTGGCAAGTCTAGAGTCAAGTCTTGATCGAGATTTGACAATTCTTGAGTCAAGTCTTGACCAAAACTTGACAAGTTTTGATTATTCAGCCGTTGAGTAAAGTAGAGTTTTAAGAAATTATTTATAATTGATACATTTCAAAATTAGCAAAAATTGGTAAAAGTTTCTTACGAGACATTTAGTAATCTAACCAAGCTATTTCTGAATTCAACATATACCCACTTAAAATGTCCAATATATTCACCCCGCAACCAAACGTTTTTCAATGGTCAGAAAAGAGTGACCATGGTCAGAAAGAAGGTCAGAAAATAGTGGCCAGAAAAAAGTATCTGGGCAATATCAAAATTGTTTCACTCTCTATCAAGTGAAATTTGTGAAGTGCTCGCGTTGTTTTTTCCTTCTGTTTTCACTTCGAAGAGCATTTTAGGCAAGCCACAGTAAGTGGCGGGCTTCTTCCGTTACGAAACAAAAGCAAACCAACTGTAAAAACTTTGCTCGTTCAATACTTGTCAATTCGTGGTTAGGACTTGCTCAAGACTTAACTCAAGACTTGCCAAGAGTTAAAACTTGATTTAAGACGTTCCAAGTCCAAAAATGACATGATTAGATCTCTGATACAGTACTGATCCAAAACTTGCAATTTCACAGAATCAGTACTGACTAAGACTTAACGTTTAGTCCAGTATTCGGTTTCAGAGGAAAAACAAAAATTAAAAGAAAAGCATCTTCTTAAAGCAGAACTATCAGTCGCTACCAAACGACTAGCAGACTATCAGAATCAAAAATCACTTACACTTCAAAACGAAATAGAATTTCCTCAAGTGTCATAGTTAGGCCCTCTGCCATGAATCTTCTTGAATATTTCTTTGCCAACACAAACCCGTTTCTAAAGCCAACTTACCAACAAGAGTCAATGACTCCTGAAGCAGCATGAAACCGACATTATCCCGTTGATACCCAACAAAAAAAATTGAGATAGTCTGATTTGCGATAACGAAAGTTTGTTTTCCTACGACATCTAAACGAAAAAGCATAATTGGTCACGTTTGTGATTGGTAGATATATGACGTACTAAAAACAATGAGCACAGTAATCCGAAAAACTAAAACTGATTGGAATTTCAATAAAACTTTTTCCTGTTTTTTTTTTCAAAAAAGATAAACTAAAATGATTGCACATTGCCAAAATTTGGCAAAAAGTTGCGAAATAGATGCCAGAAGACAGTTCATAACAAAAAAGTGCTGAGAAACAGAACAGGCAAACTGTTGAACTTATAGTATTAGAACGGAAATACAAAAGCATAATTATCACTGCACAAAGGGAGATCGGCAGCCACTGTATTTTGGAAGAGAAATGTTTCCACCCATCAAACAACTACTCTATTGCGGGGTATGAGTTGAAAAGTATGCGTGGAAAGCTGACAAGGAAAATATTGATCGTTTTAATGAATCAATAGATAATTTTTCCTAATTTTCTTGAATCCATGGCAAACCTTGAAAAAATGTTAGTTCAAGTTTTTCTCAAGCTATATCAACGATAAAAACCTAGCGCTAATACATTTAAAATCTGACTGCAATGGTAAAATTTAAGGGTAAGAAAATGAAATATAACAACCTTGCTATCAATTTCAAAATGTACAAACTACAACTAAAAGTTCCTTAAGATCAGAAAGCGGCTACAAAGATTTACTCTCAATTTTAAAGACTTTTATCCAAGCAAAATAATTTTCTAAACTCAACATCAAACGATATATATTTAAAAACAATATTTTTGTCTTTTTCTACAATATCGGCTTTGGAGAATTTCGAGATCAAATCGAAAAACAATTGCTTCATTTCTAATAACACTGTCTCGGCAGATTGGTCAAAAATAGCTGCCATCCAGTTTTGTGACCGCAATTGTCACTCAACCAAACAAGGAAAATAAATCTCGTTAAAATGATGTTTTTGTTCCTAAAAAATACTCGCAAAAAATGTTATTCTATTTGAGTTTCACTTTTAGAATTTTAGAAAGAGAGGATAGGTGGAGTAATCTGAAAGCCGATTGGAATTACACCTGTTAACTAAAATGGTTTAAAATAAAGTTCAAGTTAAATTCTGTTATGGTTTTTTGACATTCACTCCTTTCTTTCTAATCAATTTCGCTGAGCAGCTCTTCTCCATATGTAGATTGAGTATAATGGTTGAAGGTTGAATCCAGCTCCGAAATGTCTGAAAGTTCTGACGCAATTGTATAAACCCCAAAGATTGCCAAACTGCTTATCATTAGAAAAAAATAGGGCTAACGAGACCTGTACTTGCTGAGACTAAAGGAAAATGGGGAACAAATAATAAACCTACGCTTCCTCTTTCCCTCCTAAAGACAATAAAAATGTGTAAAACTTCTACCATTTACCCTTAGACCCTGCAACTAGCATGAACTAAAACATATAACAAAGGTTAACTAACGGGAATGCAACAATGGGAATAATTTTATTCTTGTTTCATTTTTGAGTTCAATTGAGACATTGAATCCATTCCTTTTAGGTTTTTCTTCTGAGCGATATCGCCTTAAATTCTGATCCTAAAAAAGAGTAAAAAGCTAGCTAAGAAAAGACAAAATATTTTTTTTGAAACAGTTGAGAGCGATTCAAAAGTAGATGCAAAGAAACGCTTTTTCTCTGCATTACCATCTATTATGATGCGGCTTTTAGGGAAGGCAATAAAGGAAATTAATTTTCACAACTGACGGCTAGAATTGTATCATGATTGTAAAGTACAGGGAAAGTGGGCTTTGTGAAGAACAAATTTACACCGAAGTTCCTAAAGAAATGTGCATTTGGTCATCCATTTCTATTTCGGACAACTAAAATATTAAAATTATTTTGCGCCAACATATGTAGCTCAATATCTTTTCCCTTTTAGTTTCAGTCGAAAGTAAATTTGAGCTTAATTCTTGCAGAAGTGAAATAACTTCTACAAGTTTTTTCATTAACTAATAGCTATGTTGGATCGATCCTCAGTTTGGCAAGAAATCAGATCTCCATAGAAGCTCAAATGACTTTTCGATTACTTAAAAACACTAACAGATAAAAAAAGATTTTTGACTCATGATAATAATAAAAACGATTTACTAATTTCTTTTGCACTCTTTGACTTGAGTGTTTTCTTTTGACCCAACTATTTTTTTTTGAACCAGATAGGTAATCGATCAAACCTCAGTTAACATTTTTAAAAGATCTTTGATTCCTTGTATTTTTTGTTTGAAGGTTTTTCGAGAGTTGAAAAAGTACATACGCGTACAAGAAGCGTCAAATGTCTAAAATTTTTATATCTCTCTTTGCCGACAAAAAATTTTACGGACAATTCTCAATTCCATTGTCAATTAAGAGGTCAAAAGTATGAAATCACTCAACAACTCTGAGTCTTTTTTCTCTTCGAGAAACAAATTTTTTCACGAAGTTTTTAATGGTGCCACTTTGTGTCTCAAACTGGCACCATCTTCGCAAAAGATATCCAACTGTCCAAAATTGGCTTATAAGGTAACTTTTTTTGCAAAGAAAAATAATGCGGGATTCTGCGAGTGGCACAATGTTCCCACATTTTCGTTAAAAACCGTACAGAGTATAATATCACAATATCTGCATTGATTTTGCTGATAAGTTTGCCCTGGCAAAGAAGGTTGTGTTTGTCAAAAATTTTACGGACAATTCTCAATTCCATTGTCAATTAAGAGGTCAAAAGTATGAAATCACTCAACAACTCTGAGTCTTTTTTCTCTTCGAGAAACAAATTTTTTCACGAAGTTTTTAATGGTGCCACTTTGTGTCTCAAACTGGCACCATCTTCGCAAAAGATATCCAACTGTCCAAAATTGGCTTATAAGGTAACTTTTTTTGCAAAGAAAAATAATGCGGGATTCTGCGAGTGGCACAATGTTCCCACATTTGCGTTAAAAACCGTACAGAGTATAATATCACAATATCTGCATTGATTTTGCTGATAAGTTTGCCCTGGCAAAGAAGGTTGTGTTTGTCAACCTTGTCAAGTTTTGTCAAGAGAGAAAATATTTGAGTTTTCCGAATAGCAAACAAATATGTGATATTTTTTGTAACTGTTACCAAAGATTGATGCGATCATAAAAACAAAAAGCATTTGCAGTAATGCAATCTAAAAAACTTGTATTTACCCGGACAAATGGAAGCGAAGTCACAAAATTTTAGAAGAACAAAAGATAATGATATCCAAAAATAAGAACTGAAAATTGTAATATATGGGTCAGTAATTTTCAACAGAACTCCTAAAGATATCAGAAAGTAAAAATAGTGTTCAAAATGAACTGACTAAATTTAATTCTTGCTATGATTTCGCTAAAAATCTGTCTTGTTTTCTAGATCTACTAAATTATGTTAAGCTGATTTCAATGATATGTTGTTATGTTCCATTGTGATTGAAATCGCGGTCCAAGATTGATGTCAAAGTAATTTCAAAATAAATTAAAAAATTGAGCAGAATATTGAAAGAAATGCAACGCTTAAATAAGATCAAATTTGATCAGTTCTACAATTAGAACTTCAAAATAGTCGACTATTAGATTTTCGTAATAGTCGACTAAGTAGATTACACAGCTCAAAAACTTATTTTGGTGGTCTTGTCATTGGTTAAACACAAAATATAGTCAAATCTTATTGCTCACAAACATTTGGTCAATCTGAAAAAATATCATATGTATGTGACCTCTTGTATGCGATCTTTTTTCAATTCTGAGGCCTAAAAAACCACTAGCTACCTTCATAGCTTTTGGCTGAATTAAAATGATACAGCTGCCAAATTTTCGAGCTTTTTCAAACAGCAAGCTCCTTGAAATTCATCTAAGTGAAATTCTAGACACAAGTAGCTTATATTTGAAAATATAATTGTTACTCTGGGCTGCTCTCAAAAAATCAAAAACTGCCTGGACTAAAAAGCGGGTCTGGCATACAGCTACAGAATATGTGGGAACAATGAGAAAAATTATCTATATTGTTGACCTAAAAATGTGACACGACTATTAACGTTTTCGTATGTTTTGAACTAGTTTGTTTTAAAGTGACGTAAATATTTTTAATCGCGTTCAACAATTATTCAGCTACACTGAATGTCAAAAAACGATAAGGCGGCAGCCAAAACGATAAGGCGTGAAAAATTGTTTTCCAAAATCAAACATGTTCAATTCTTTGAATAAAAATTTCACAACAGTACTTCTCTCACTTAGTGCTGTTGTTTACCTTACATTTTTTTGGTTCAAAATTAATTATTAGAGCATATTTAGAACTTTTGAAATTAAACAAGTTGTCATCAGTATAGTGGCGGAAATACACACTAAAATATCTTTCATATAATAATGCATCAATTTTGACATCCAATGTAGCCAGTACATTATTTCATTCATTGGGTTGTACGGCAATTGCCAAATACTAGCAAAAATTATTTGGTAAAGGCTAGGAAAATCTGACAAGCTTTCCTAAAAAGGAAAACCAGGCATATCTGCGTTTTCCACAAGCATGAGCATGTCAATTCCCACGTGATATCAGTTAAAGTTGTTCCAATGTTTTTCAGGCAAGTATTTGCTTACTGAGGTGTTCATTTTTTAATGAACAAACAGATTTTACGTGGCTGACCTTATTCTGCTTCCGCAATTCCTGAAAAAATCTCCCAGGAATTATTTTTTCAAAATTCATACCTGGTTCAGTTCACTTCGATTTCGCATTAATTTTTTTTCAAAACATAGCGAGTAGATTACCACAATAGCTGCAAAATTGACTTGCGTGTCGTATAATTAGGATAAAAAACACAGAAACGAGTTGAAAAACATCAAAGCCGGTTATGATGCTATAGAAAAAACTCGCAAAGCAATAAATAGAATTGGCTTCTTAAAATTTTTGCCCGAGGAACATTTTTCAATAAGTACCTGTTGTACGCGTACGAGTTACTTGGACCTTGATTTGAACGAAGCTCAGGTTTTAAAGTGCAAATGTCATTTTATTGGGTGAGGTAAGTCACGTATGATAAAAAATCTAAAATTTTTACTAGAGAGGGCGAGAAACGCAGCAAAGCGCACATATGCCTTCAGTGAGAAGAAGTCATCCGGGAAAGTGGAATTTTGCAGCTTTGGGTATTTCGAAAAAAGCGGCAGAAAACGAAAAAAAGATGGCAAAACAAGTCCTGAACTACAATTCAAAGGATTAAATACAACTAAGACATGGCTATCAATCACATTAGAGGGATTATCGTGATGATTATCCAATAATATGCGAATACATATAGAAAACAAACAAATTCTAAACAGGAATAAATTTTTCCTATGCTCTCAGAAATCAGTAACATCAAAATTATTAAATTGGATAACAACTAAATTACAGTTCAACTGAAGAATACCAATTTAGCAAAACCCTTAAATAAATCAAACTGTTTGCCATTAGAAAACAAAGCTAGCCAATGAGACATCTCGCTGTCCAATTTAATAAAAAGACCAAATGCACATGAAACAGGAGCAGAACCGAAAATTAATATTGGTTAAAAGCAGTACTGTCGAGGTTAATAAATCTGTTAGTTTGGTACTTAAAATACCAAAGGCGTCAATTATCTGTAAACAAAAACCCTCATTAGACGGGATCTGTCATAAAAAAGTGTTAATGAAAAAGAGCATTTCAAACATTAATAACTTTAAAATTCAATTAATCTCATTTGAAGATTTTTATTATAGCCACATAGTGACAAAACAATAAACATTAAAAACGGTTAAACACTCAAGAATTTCGCTGAAAACTTGAGAAAACAAATAGTGTCAAGGTCGCAACAGTCAACAGCATCAATATCAATCACATAGAAAAACTCATGTGTTATTAGGAAGCTCTAAAAAAAACCAACAACTATGAACTGAAGTTATCAAAAACAATAGTGTTTCTTTAGAAAACCGATAACACGTCATTCATGATTCTTAGCAAAGAGCCATTAGATTGACCAAAAATCCGTGAAATTAATTCACCAATTTATGGAAAAATAGCATAAAAGTCGGAAACCATTAGCTAACCATTGACGACAGAAATCAGCTTTTAAATTTCAGATTTTAAACTACGTCCTTCTTCGCTGCTTTTACTACTTTAGCTTGACTATGATCACATCTGATTGAGAAGTTACTTCACGTTCTCACTTACTTTGAAAACTACCAGAACTTGTTTTCCAATTTTTGCCAATTCTTTTATTGACGCTGAGAGGACAATTGGATGCAAACGCCTGTAGTGCTTCCCTCACGCCAACACCAAGTACATTGGTTTACAGCGTTTCTGAGGCTACCAGGGGTGCTTTACAATTCAGCTGACGTCGGAAAGTTTTTGAGCATATTCCCTCAAAGCATTCCTGGCTAGGGTCCTATGCTAACCAACTTTTAAATAGCTGTTACAAGACAACCAAAATGTTAGACATCGCTTCAAGATTGCTTTGAGCTCATTGAAAATTGGGTCATCTATTAGGGCGTCTCCGATCAATTTTCGCTCTTAAATCGTCGATAACTTTCTTTTGGCTAAATACACCAATACTAATGAAACTGTCTAAACTAATGTCTTTTTAAAAAAATATGGTGATCTATAAGATTAAATTCTTATAATAATCTAGATTAATCCAGACCTCAAAGCAAGAGAAGGCAGATAAACGAGGACATCCGACACCTCTCTGACCTCAGACACCTCTCGTCCACTGCATCGCAATGCAAACAATCACAAAAACCATTTCTGTCACTAAATCCACTCAAACAGTTAAGAGCTACTATTCAATCATTTGTGATAAACAATTTGGGCGAATTAACCTCTTTCAGCACCATTAAGTTTCTGATTTTACCGTTATAGCTAAACTTAATTCAGATTAACCAAAAACTTTTGCCCCGATATGCTGAAAGTTTCACCCAACCTTGTGGAATAGGTTTTGAAGAAAACAGTCCCACTATCTCAGCTACGAAAAAGACCATGGACAAATACCCCGTATCGAAGCATCCCCCCTTATTAAAGAGCTGCCTATTTGGCCACACCTTAGCGGCCCGTGGGACTTAATGAAACTCACAACCCAACAAATAATCACGACTGAAATTCATTGTGGGGGGTTTATTTACGCACGTGCAAAATTTTTACACAATAATTTATTATGTAATGGCACCTGCTCTGTAACTGGGGGTGAATAACGCACTGGGGTGGGGGCACAAACGGAAAAGATCCAGTAAGAATGGGGCTTATTTCTTAGTATAAGTTGCCTTTTTTCCTTTTAAATTATTCTTTAAGAGCAATCCTATGACATTGTAACTACATTTTGCCACAGCTTTTCTGGATCTCCTTAATAGACTCTTCTGCCAACTTTGAAACTTTGAGCAGATTTAGTTCCACAGAAATGATGCTTCAGCTTTCAACATATCGATTGTGAATCAGCATTTACAAATTTGGAACAAATTCAACTACTGTAAACAAGATTCAATCATATGTTCACTTTTCACCCATTATAAATAGGTTTCCCATAGCACAGCAGATATTGTTTAAGAACAATGATCGAAAGATACATGGAACTAAACAGAGTTCAAATCTGCCAATCAAAATGATAGCAATTCGAATGAAACCTCATTGGATTGTAAATTTCATACCCCGAATTTTATAACATGATTCAAGTTCTGGTCATCCGATCAAATTTGATACACCGATCCCTTATTTGTAGTGATTATTGTATGCAAAATAAATCATCGATTTAGCAAACATGTTATGTTGTTGACTCAATTTTGAACCCTGACTGTGTCGAAAACTTTCAACGAGAAAGATATCAATAACTTATCCTGGTGTTTCATGGAAGCAAAGGTACAATCGCTTATAAGGTAATCAAAACTTGATAGAGTTTACAGACATGTTAATTGTGCCTCCAATGTATTGGCCTCTCTTCTTTTTCGTCTTCTCATGTTTGAAGTTCTTCCCTTGCACTACTGATAATTGCCTGTTGGCGTGTTCGCCCCAACTACCTATAACAAAAAATGGGATCCTTTACGTTTGTGTCCCCCAGTACGTTATCCACCCCCACCCCCCCCCCCCCCCCCCCCCAGTTACACAACACGTACCCTTAAGTGTCACAGACGGAAAATATCCAGAATATGTTTCATGAGACTCAGATATGACCTCAATGCATAAAAGTAGTCAGCCCCAAATTGCTCGAAATAGAATCGACTGACCATCTTGAACTCGATTGATATCGAGACGGGAACCGACAGATTGTAGTAATGGTAGAAATAAATACACACTTACGGTTCTCTCTTGAAACAACAAACTTACAACAGTCGCTATTGCTGCACGACCATTAAACACAATATCAAACTCATTCTTCACCGTCGCAAGTCACAAAAAATTGCTGACAATTAGCTTCCCTAACGTTTCGAACGATTGAAATTTATGCTTTTGAAGAACTCGTTGTCTCGTTCTGAACTCGTTCTTTGTCAATAAAAAGTTTAATAGATCCCCCCTCCCCAAAAAGTAAACCAAGCGAATTGTATACAACTATTGAACAGATTGTCCTACCTCTATTATTGGATAAAGATCGATATCTATTATCTAGCTGTGTGAAAGTGGCTGTGTCATATTGCTCCGCCTTCACTCTTCTGAAGGGCATATTCTGCTTAGTCTGAGATCTTCCCCTTTCTTGTTCCTTTCCCTCCTCTTTATCGTGATCAACTGGAACTGCTTTGGCAATGACAGTGTTCAAATCTGCTGATTTTCTACCTTTTTTGAACTCTGGTTCCTCCTAAACAAATTTGCAACACAACCACACAGGCAATTACAAAACCCGTGATCATTCGGGTATTTTTCACAATCACTTGTCTCATCAAATTTTTCGCGTCAACCAGATAAAGTAAGACACAGGTCTTCACAATCGTTAGAAAATGACTTTCAATATCTCTTACAGATATCCGATAAAACTATTAATCGATCCGACCAAACGGTGAGTTGAATAAAATTCAATGTTCCAGCCATTAATCACAAAATTTCAAACACAAAATTCTATGTACAAATCTGCTTTAATTTATCATATAAACGGCCCACTTACGGGAACAAATTTGACTGAATCGTTCCACCCATATTTCCGTTTTTGGCCTGCAATTTGTCCTTTGTTAAATCCGCCGTTTTCGTATCTTTTCGATTCACCAAAACTCTCTGTTTCAGGTCCCAATGATTTCGTTTGCCTCTTCCAATTTGTACTTTCTGTAGTTGAATCGTTTAAACTCCTGCGAAAACAGTTCAAAATTCAATTGAAGTTCACTGTAAAAGGCAATGCGATTTGACAAACAAAACAAATATGTTTCATTTTTGTTCAGAGTGTTAAAAATATTGAAAAGTTAACTTTATTACGCCATTTCTTTACAAAATTGTGGTAAAAATTGAAACTTACGCACACTTCTCCAAAAAAATCATTTGACGCCATAAAGCAAGCTTCTTGGGAAAATTCGTTTTGCTCAGCTTTGTAAAACTAAAAATGACGTTGACATGAACATACAGCTGACTCCGTTAAATATTAATTTTCAGAATCCTCCGTAAATTCTAGCTGAACCTCTGGTGCATATATTTATATACTTAGCAGGCCGATTCTGTTAAAGAACCCAAACAACGGACAAAATGCTCGTGATCTGTTTTGAAGTTTTAATAAAAAACCTTTAATTAAGGGGCAATCTTACTATCGGCTAATGGGAACGCAGAGACGAATCATGTACTCAAATAATTTAATTAGAATTGATGTGTGACCACAGTGGCAATAGGCAGAAATCTAGATCGAATTATATACCCAGTTATTAACGCCCTTTTACATTACATACAAATGAGCTCCGGTGACATGTGACGTTTACTAGCATTTTATCATAGGTATCAATCAAAGGTCAAAATCAAGTGTTATCATATCACATGTAAAACCGCAATAGTTCTGGAAAACATCAGTATAAACTGCACGTGAAATTAGCATTGTTTTCTCGACAACAAAGATGTAAATCAGCAAGTGAGTATACTTTTTCATATTCAAACAATTAAAATTCTACATTTAATAGCCCTCCTATCATATTAATTGTTTGAACCTAGGAGAACATCACGGAGAAGTGAAATTTTTGTTTTCCCCCCAAGCTTTTGTTGGGGTGTCTGCCGGCATGCGATCGGTAGGCAATTAGTTCAGCTCTAATAGTCTGTTTTCGACTAAGTTCCGAATGAAGTTCACTTTCAGCGCAAAGTGCTTAGTCTTGTCATGGTTCATGGAATTCTTACTAAGAGCAATACATGCTTGATTATCTACAAACACTTGTAGAGATCGTTCAATATCTATGTTCATTTCCTTCAAAAAGTTTGCTAAGTGTAAAGCCTCTTTGGCTTCCTCTACTACTGCATTCAGTTTAGCTTCAGCTGTGGAGGTTGACACGCACTATTGTAACTTACTAGCCCAGCTGATTGCTCCTGAAGTATTGTCAAGCTTGAAACAATAACCACTCGTACTTCTTCTGCTATCCAAGTTACCAGCCCAGTCAGAATCCGAAAAACCTTTTAGATCTTATTTATCACACTTTCTATAAATAAGTTCTTAAGACTTTGTATCGACACTATCCACGGTGCGATCCTGAGAAGGGTCACCAGTTTATCCAGCACCTTAGTGGCTCGAAAATGGCCCGGTCATATTTTCTGAAACTTTGCATGCGAGCTTAGATTTTCTTAATAAAATCTAGGTTAGATTTGGAGATTTGCCTTAGAAGCTTACACTTTAAAACCCTAACGAGATCGGACCACTAGAACCCACTTTCCTGACACCCAATTTTGCCAAGGTGCGATTCTGAGGGGTTTTGGGGGAACGTTTTTCTCCAAATCTAACCTAGAAAACTGGTGTTTTTTGGCTTGGCTGCACTCAGTTGCTTAAATGGAGAACAGCCATATAAATTTTATTAAGAAATTCGCACTAGAAGTTGCTCAAATGAGCAGAAAATTTTGTCCCCAAAATGGTCTCGGCGAGATTTTTTTGAGGTCATTTCTCCGAGTAAAGTGACCGGATCTTCAAAAAAAATATATGAGTGTGCTGCATTTGAGCAGAGCTTTACAGCCATATATATATATATATATATATATATATATTGTTATAATTTTGTCTCTAAAAAAAATCAAGTCCCAGAATATCTGAATAATCCGAAGTTATAATATTGTCTTGACCTTATTGGCCAATGTGAGGGTCAGATAGAAGCACTTATTGTACTAATCTGAAAATTGGTATATAGGCCTAATTTTTCACGGGGAATTCAAAAAAACCATTTATAAGAGCCAATTTTGGCAAAAAGTAGGGTTTTGGAAGTTTAGGGGAACACTTGCATTCTGAGGTGCGATCCTGAAAAGCGGTTTTTTCACAGAATCTTGAATTTGAAATTGTTCCCGCCCGTATTTCGAAATAAAATTTATATCTACGTAAACTAGAGCTAAAATGCTTTACAATGATATGTCTTTTATTATTTTAGCTTTCCATTAAGGCCTTCAAAAGTCTTACACATCACAAAAACATTTAAGAGGAAAAATGAAATCTTGGGGTCAGGCTTAGAAATGATATTTATATTGCTCAAATGGTCATAAAATTTATATGGCTGAACTTCATTTTAGCAGAGCTTTAAAATGAGCTGTACATTAGCTCATTTGAGACAACATTTGTTTAGTTTTGATCTGAACAATGGCTAATGACTTTCGCTAAATTGTGTCAAAAAGTAATTTAAGGCTGTAACGCAGTTTTTTTGAAGGACTTAATAATTTTATTGCTTGATCGTCTTTGAATAGACCTAAATCGCCCCCAAATTTTTGTCCAGCGGGATCCGTTCATTAAAAGTGGTCCAAAACACCTTTTTTGTAACAAGTCATAGCAACCTGATTTTTCACTTTCAATTGATCCTTGAGTAGATACCCTAAAGCCCCCCATTGGTATAGGTTAATATATATGGCTGAAAAGCTTATTATCAGAGCTTTACAATGAGCTATATATGAAGCCATTCGGGCCAATATTTGTTTCCTTTTGAGCAGAACGAGTTTTAATGATTTTTTCACTAAATTGTTACAAAAAGTAATTTTAGGCTGTAACACAGTTTTTTTGCACAAACTGGTAACTTTATTGCTCGCTAGTCTTTGTTTAAACATAAACTGCTCAAAAATTTTTGTTACCTGTTAGCGGTTCATTAAAATGGTCTAAAAGAGCTGTTCTGGAAAAAGTAAAAACTACCAGAATTTTCGTTTTCCATTAATCTTATATTAGATACCATAAAAATCCCCAATACTATAGATTTATATATAAATGTCTAATATCCTTTTTCATTTCTATAGTGCTAGCCGCCTGCAAATTTTTATAGCAAAATAATCGTTTTTGGTAAAATAGCGACCTTTTCATCTCTAAAGCAATTTTTGAGGCATGTACAAGAGTTTTGAGATATATCATAACCATTTAGGAATTCCAGAGGATTGAATGGTTTCTTTATATTATACTCGTGTTAACTATTAGCCAGTGGTTATTTTAAGCCTATATTCAACACTCTGTGATCGTTATTTGATCTTTTATTAAGGTCTTAATTTTGGAAAACACTTTTTGACTTTTGTGATTTGCCGGGATTTTGCAATGAGAATAGCTCAACATGTAGTAAAAATTTGGGAAATAAGATTTCATATCGTTTTTGCCGATCAAAATACTAGATGCCTGCCAATTTTTAGAACCGAAAATTTATTTTTCATGAAATGGCAATCACTTGAACTTCGAAGAAAAAATTGATTGTTAGGAATTGTTTGCACCACGGAAAGGCCAATTTATCCACCAAAAAATAAGATTTTTGACTTCAGATTTAAATGTCCATTTTTTATGTATATAGTGCTAGCTGCTTGCAAATTTTTATAGCAAAATAATCATTTTTGGTGAAATGGCGACCTTTTCATCTCTAAAGCAATTTTTGAGGCATATACAAGATTTTTGAGATATATCATGACCATATAGGAATTCCAGAGGGTTGAATGGTTTCTTTATATTATATTCGTGTTAACTATTAGCCAGTGGTTATTTTAAGCCTATATTCAACACTCTGTGATCGTTATTTGATCTTTTATTAAGGTCTTAATTTTGGAAAACACTTTGACTTTTGCGATTTGCCGGCATTTTGCAATGAGAATAGCTCAACATGTAGTAAACATTTGGGAATTCGGATTTCAAAATCGTTTTTGCCAATCAATATACTAGATGGCTGCAAATTTCTAGAACCAAAAGATCATTTTTCATGAAATGGCAATCACTTGAACTTCGAAAAAATTGATTGTCAGGACTTGTTTGCACCACTGAAACGCCAACTCTTCCACCAAAAAATAAGATTTTTGACTTCGGATACAAATGTACATTTTTTATGTATATAGTGCTAGCTGCTTGGAAATTTTCATAGCAAAATATTCATTTTTGGTGAAATGGCGACCTTTTCATCTCTAAAGCAATTTTTGAGGCATGTACAAGAGTTTTGAGATATATCATGACCATATAGAAATTCCTGAGGGTTGAATGGTTTCTTTATATTATACTCGTGTTAACTATTAGCCAGTGGTTATTTTAAGCCTATATTCAACACTCTGTGATCGTTATTTGATCTTTTATTAAGGTCTTAATTTTGGAAAACACTTTTTGACTTTTGTGATTTGCCGGGATTTTGCAATGAGAATAGCTCAACATGTAGTAAACATTTTGGAATTCGGATTTCAAAATTGTTTTTGCCAATCAATATACTAGATGCCTGCAAATTTCTAGAACCAAAAGTTGATTTTTCGTGAAATGGCAATCACTTGAACTTCGAAAAAATTGATTGTTAGGACTTGTTTGCATCAAGGAAAAGCCAATTTCTCCACCAAAAAATAAGATTTTTGACTTCGGATTTAAATGTCCATTTTTTATGTATATAGTGCTAGCTGCTTGCAAATTTTTATGGCAAAATAATCATTTTTGGTGAAATGGCGACCTTTTCATCTCTAAAGCAATTTTTGAGGCATGTACAAGAGTTTTGAGATATACCATGACCATATAGGAATTCCAGAGGGTTGAATGGTTTCTTTATATTATATTTGTGTTAACTATTAGCCAGTGGTTATTTTAAGCCTATATTCAACATTCTGTGATCGTTATTTGATCTTTTATTAAGGTCTTAATTTTGGAAAACACTTTTTGACTTTTGTGATTTGCCGGGATTTTGCAATGAGAATAGCTCAACATGTAGTAAACATTTTGGAATTCGGATTTCAAAATCGTTTTTGCCAATCAATATACTAGATGCCTGCAAATTTCTAGAACCAAAAGTTCATTTTTCATGAAATGGCAATCTTTTGAACTTCCAAGAAAAAATTTATTGTTAGGACTTGTTTGCACCACGGAAACGCCAATTTCTCCACCAAAAAAATAAGATTTTTGACTTCGGATTTAAATGTCCATTTTTTATGTATATAGTGCTAGCTACTTGCAAATTTTTATAGCAAAATAATCATTTTTGGTGAAATGGCGACCTTTTCATCTCTAAAGCAATTTTTGAGGCATGTACAAGAGTTTTGAGATATACCATGACCATATAGGAATTCCAGAGGGTTGAATGGTTTCTTTATCTTATATTCGTGTTAACTATTAGCCAGTGGTTATTTTAAGCCTATATTCAACACTCTGTGATCGTTATTTGATCTTTTATTAAGGTCTTAATTTTGGAAAACACTTTGACTTTTGTGAGTTGCCGGGATTTTGCAATGAGAATAGCTCAACATGTAGTAAACAATTTGGAATTCGGATTTCAAAATCGTTTTTGCCGATCAAAATACTAGATGCAAGCAAATTTTTAGAACCAAAGGTTTATTTTTCATGAAAAGGCAATCTTTTGAACTTCGAAGAAAAAATTGATTGTTAGGACTTGTTTGCACCACGGAAACGCCAATTTCTCCACCAAAAAATAACGTTTTTGACTTCGGATTTAAATGTCCATTTTTTAAATCTATATAGTGCTAGCTGCTTGCAAATTTTTATAGCAAAATAATCATTTTTGGTGAAATGGCGACCTTTTCATCTCTAAAGCAATTTTTGAGGCATGTACAAGAGTTTTGAGATATACCATGACCATATAGGAATTCCAGAGGGTTGAATGGTTTCTTTATATTATATTCGTGTTAACTATTAGCCAGTGGTTATTTTAAGCCTATATTCAACACTCTGTGATCGTTATTTGATCTTTTAATAAGGTCTTAATTTTGGAAAACACTGACTTTTGTGATTTGCCGGGATTTTGCAATGAGAATAGCTCAACATGTAGTAAACAATTTGGAATTCGTATTTCAAAATCGTTTTTGCCGATCAAAATACTAGATGCATGCAAATTTTTAGAACCAAAGGTTTATTTTTCATGAAAAGGCAATCTTTTGAACTTCGAAGAAAAAATTGATTGTTAGGACTTGTTTGCACCACGGAAACGCCAATTTCTCCACCAAAAAATAACGTTTTTGACTTCGGATTTAAATGTCCATTTTTTTTATCTATATAGTGCTAGCTGCTTGCAAATTTTTATAGCAAAATAATCTTTTTTGGTGAAATGGCGACCTTTTCATCTCTAAAGCAATTTTTGAGGCATGTACAAGAGTTTTGAGATATGTCATGACCCTATCGGAATACCAGAGGATTGGATGATTTCCCTATATTTTTTTCAAACTGGCTATCATCCAGCAGTTATTTTAAACATATTTGCAACCTTCTGAGACCCTTATTTATGTTCTAATTAACGCTTGAAAATTGAAAAAATTTTTTTTGACAATTTGAGGTGCTTTTGAGCAACGGAAAAGAACACTGCTCCACATATAAAAAAGATTTTTTTAAACGGACAGCGAAACCATCTTTGCCGGGTTATTAGCTATTACCTTGCCAATTTTAAAAAACCGACACGCATTTTTTGAGAAATGGTGTCAATTTTTTTTAAAAAAAGTTGATTTTTCTACTTTTTAGTCCTTCAATGTTCTGAACCATTTCTCTATAACAAAAAAAACGTTCCTCAAGTTGGAAAGCTAACATAACCTTCCTAACACATAGAAGAACCTTGCTTTAAGCGCAAATGTTGGTGCGATGTTTCAATTTTGCTCTACTGACATTTTTGCACCCAAAATTCGCATTTTTTGAGGTGTTTGTTTCCAGGAAAACCTAATAAGTCAACAAAAAAAAAACACTTTTGACAAACGGACCTCACCAGCGTCTTTGTGGGTAAAAATACCATCTACATGCAAATTTTTAGATCAATAGACCTTTTTTTCATGAAATGGCGGTCATTTTCCTTTTTCCATATCTTAAGACATGGGTTGAAAAAGCGTGTTTTGCGTGCAAATTCAATTGGTCAAAAAATAATGAAAAATTAATTTTTTTTCTTTTGGGTTTTTAACAAAAGACATTTAGGGGCAATATAACTCTTATGGTAGCCGGAAAATGTCTCAGCTAATTGGGATCATGATTTTTTAATCATTTTTGTGCACTTTTCGCACCAAAATTTTCGACGTTTTGACACCAAAATTTTAATAAGTCAAAAAAATCGTTTTTTTGACTGATTTTTTTCCACGATGTCAGAATTTTAATAAGCTTTCCGGAGAACTACATTTATACTAGGGGGATTTTGACTCCTTCACCCTCAAAATTGACATCAAAGTTGCAAAGTGGCAGTTCGAGGGGGGTACCTGAAATAAGGGTCCGAAAAAATTAACAGTTTTCGTTCCGGTCGATCCTTGGTCTATAAAGTTGCACACAGTTTTATGTGTCATTTTGTGGTTTATACAGTTATATATCAAGTGAGTAATTTTTTACCCTGGATTTCCGTAACCCTTAAACCTGGTCAAAATTGAAACTTTAATAACTTCCTGAAAAATCATCCAAAATTTAAAAAAATTATATCGTTACAATCCTCTGTTATTTATCTTTCTAGTTCTACCGGTTTGGTAAGCACCGGACAACTTCTTGGGGGTCAAAAATAGCATTTTCGGGATCTTGCCATTTTGCGTTTTCGCACTGTGCGAACTTTGAGGGAGTGCTGTGCACGCCCTAGTTGCCCTATAGGTCTAAAATTTTGGGAGGTTGGTCTAGGCACATAAGTCATTGGGCGGTATAAAGGGCAAATAGCTAGTCGAACTGGTCAACGAGAAATCGGTCATTAAAGTTAGCACTCAAAATCGGTCTCTGGTCGGCTTTTGAGCTCATCTTGGTCTTCCCTATTTTTTTTCTTGTCCAACGGACCCCATGGGGAACTCAATTGAGATGCAACTTGTCAGAGTTGCATAAAAGGAACTATATGCGGGCTTTTTTTATTACCAAAATACGCTTTTTTGGCCGTTTTTTGTCATTTTTGACGGTTTTCTGAACCTGGTTGTGACCATGAGCGTTACAACGTCCTAAAATTAATCCCAAACTGATTTCCATGGTCTATTGTTCATGCTGACAAATTTTCATGAAAAAAAAAATTTTTGGTGGAGCATTTGCACTTCAAATTTGGCCAGTTTTATCATATTTTTCGTAATTTTGGTGCTTTTTTTGTTCGTTTTTTTATTTTCTCGAGAAAAAAACAGCCTGAAGGCTGAAACCTTGTCAGCCTACTTGTAGTTATATATGAAAGCACATGTTAGCTTGGGAGAGGTATGTATTATCTGGAAAATAAAAATTTGTCTAATCAAAAAATTTTCACTTTTTTTACCTAAAAACAAGTTGTTTCAGCAAATTTTATTTTAATCCTGCAACAAAAATTATCTGGGACTTGGCATTTAAATGAAAGATACTAAATATGAGTTACTAGTTTCCTAAAAATTTTTAGGTCCAAGCGTCCGTTTTTCATGAAACGGCAGCCACCTGAACTTCGAGAAAAAAAACTGGCCTAATCGGACTTAACTGGATAACGGAATTGCACATTTCTGCACCAAAAAATAAGATTTTTGACTTCGGATTTAAATGTCCATTTTTTATGTATATAGTGCTAGCTGCTTGGAAATTTTCATAGCAAAATATTCATTTTTGGTGAAATGGCGACCTTTTCATCTCTAAAGCAATTTTTGAGGCATGTACAAGAGTTTTGAGATATATCATGACCATATAGAAATTCCTGAGGGTTGAATGGTTTCTTTATATTATACTCGTGTTAACTATTAGCCAGTGGTTATTTTAAGCCTATATTCAACACTCTGTGATCGTTATTTGATCTTTTATTAACGTCTTAATTTTGGAAAACACTTTGACTTTTGTGATTTGCCGGGATTTTGCAATGAGAATAGCTCAACATGTAGTGAACATTTTGGAATTCGGATTTCAAAATCGTTTTTGCTGATCAAAATACTAGATGCCTGCAAATTTTTAGAACCAAAGGTTTATTTTTCATGAAATGGCAATCACTTGAACTTCGAAAAAATTGATTGTTAGGACTTGTTTGCACCAAGGAAATGACAATTTCTCCACCAAAAAATAAGATTTTTGACTTCGGATTTAAATGTCCATTTTTTATGTATATAGTGCTAGCTGCTTGCAAATTTTCATGGCAAAATAATCATTTTTGGTGGGATGGCAACCTTTTCATCTCTAAAGCAATTTTTGAGGCATGTACAAGAGTTTTGAGATATATCGTGACCATATAGGAATTCCAGAGGGTTGAATGGTTTCTTAATATTATATTCGTGTTAGCTATTAGCCAGTTGTTATTTTAAGCCTATATTCAACACTCTGTGATCGTTATTTGATCTTTTATTAACGTCTTAATTTTGGAAAACACTTTGACTTTTGTGATTTGCCGGGATTTTGCAATAAGAATAACTCAACATGTAGTGAACATTTTGGAATTCGGATTTCAAAATCGTTTTTGCCAATCAAAATACTAGATGCCTGCAAATTTTTAGAACCAAAAGTTCATTTTTCATGAAATGGCAATCACTTGAACTTCGAAGAAAAAATTGATTGTTAGGACTTGTTTGCACCACGGAAATGCCAATTTCCCCACCAAAAAATAAGATTATTGACTTCGGATTTAAATGTCCATTTTTATGTATATGGTGCTAATTGCTTGCAAATTTTTATAGCAAAATAATTATTCTTGGTGAAATGGCAACCTTTTCATCTCTAAAGCAATTTTTGAGGTATGTACAAAAGTTTTGAGATATATCGTGACCATATAGGAATTCCAGAGGATTGAATGGTTTCTTAATATTATATTCGCGTTAGCTATTAGCCAGTTGTTATTTTAAGCCTATATACAACACACTGTGATCGTTATTTGATCTTTTATTAAGGTCTTAATTTTGGAAAACACTTTTTGACTTTTGTGATTTGCCGGGATTTTGCAATGAGAATAGCTCAACATGTAGTAAACTTTTTGGATTTCGGATTTCAAAATCGTTTTTGCCGATCAAAATACTAGATGCCTGCAAATTTTTAGAACCAAAAGTTCATTTTTCATGAAATGGCAATCACTTGAACTTCGAAGAAAAAATTGATTGTTAGGACTTGTTTGCACCACGGAAATACTAATTTCTCTACCAAAAAATAAGATTTTTGACTTCGGATTTAAATGTCCATTTTTTATGTATATAGTGCTAGCTGCTTGCAAATTTTTATAGCAAAATAATCTTTTTTGGTGAAATGGCGATCTTTTCATTTCTAAAGCAATTTTTGAGGCATGTACAAGAGTTTTGAGATATATCATGACCATATAAGAATTCCAGACAATTGAATGGTTTCCTTATATTATATTCTTGTTAGCTATTAGCCAGTGGTTATTTTAAGCCTATATTCAACACTCTGTGATCGTTATTTGATATTTTATTAAGGTCTTAATTTTGGAAAACACTTTGACTTTTGTGATTTGCCGGGATTTTGCAATGAGAATAGCTCAACATGTAGTGAACATTTTGGAATTCGGATTTCAAAATCGTTTTTGCCAATCAAAATACTAGATGCCTGCAAATTTTTAGAACCAAAAGTTCATTTTTCATGAAATGGCAATCACTTGAACTTCGAAGAAAAAATCGATTGTTAGGACTTGTTTGCACCACGGAAATGCCAATTTCCCCACTAAAAAATAAGATTATTGACTTCGGATTTAAATGTCCATTTTTATGTATATAGTGCTAATTGCTTGCAAATTTTTATAGCAAAATAAATATTCTTGGTGAAATGGCAACCTTTTCATCTCTAAAGCAATTTTTGAGGCATGTACAAGAGTTTTGAGATATACCATGACCATATAGGAATTCCAGAGGGTTGAATGGTTTCTTTATATTATATTTGTGTTAAGTATTAGCCAGTGGTTATTTTAAGCCTATATTCAACACTCTGTGATCGTTATTTGATCTTTTATTAACGTCTTAATTTTGGAAAACACTTTGACTTTTGTGATTTGCCGGGATTTTGCAATGAGAATAGCTCAACATGTAGTGAACATTTTGGAATTCGGATTTCAAAATCGTTTTTGCCAATCAAAATACTAGATGCCTGCAAATTTTTAGAACCAAAAGTTCATTTTTCATGAAATGGCAATCACTTGAACTTCGAAGAAAAAATCGATTGTTAGGACTTGTTTGCACCACGGAAATGCCAATTTCCCCACTAAAAAATAAGATTATTGACTTCGGATTTAAATGTCCATTTTTATGTATATAGTGCTAATTGCTTGCAAATTTTTATAGCAAAATAAATATTCTTGGTGAAATGGCAACCTTTTCATCTCTAAAGCAATTTTTGAGGCATGTACAAGAGTTTTGAGATATACCATGACCATATAGGAATTCCAGAGGGTTGAATGGTTTCTTTATATTATATTTGTGTTAAGTATTAGCCAGTGGTTATTTTAAGCCTATATTCAACACTCTGTGATCGTTATTTGATCTTTTATTAACGTCTTAATTTTGGAAAACACTTTGACTTTTGTGATTTGCCGGGATTTTGCAATGAGAATAGCTCAACATGTAGTGAACATTTTGGAATTCGGATTTCAAAATCGTTTTTGCCAATCAAAATACTAGATGCCTGCAAATTTTTAGAACCAAAAGTTCATTTTTCATGAAATGGCAATCACTTGAACTTCGAAGAAAAAATTGATTGTTAGGACTTGTTTGCACCACGGAAATGCCAATTTCCCCACCAAAAAATAAGATTATTGACTTCGGATTTAAATGTCCATTTTTATGTATATAGTGCTAATTGCTTGCAAATTTTTATAGCAAAATAATTATTCTTGGTGAAATGGCAACCTTTTCATCTCTAAAGCAATTTTTGAGGCATGTACAAGAGTTTTGAGATATATCGTGACCATATAGGAATTCCAGAGAGTTGAATGGTTTCTTAATATTATATTCGCGTTAGCTATTAGCCAGTTGTTATTTTAAGCCTATATTCAACACACTGTGATCGTTATTTGATCTTTTATTAAGGTCTTAATTTTGGAAAACACTTTTTGACTTTTGTGATTTGCCGGGATTTTGCAATGAGAATAGCTCAACATGTAGTAAACTTTTTGGATTTCGGATTTCAAAATCGTTTTTGCCGATCAAAATACTAGATGCCTGCAAATTTTTAGAACTAAAAGTTCATTTTTCATGAAATGGCAATCACTTGAACTTCGAAGAAAAAATTGATTGTTAGGACTTGTTTGCACCACGGAAATACTAATTTCTCTACCAAAAAATAAGATTTTTGACTTCGGATTTAAATGTCCATTTTTTATGTATATAGCGCTAGCTGCTTGCAAATTTTTATATCAAAATAATCATTTTTTGTTGAAATGGCGACCTTTTCATCTCTAAAGCAATTGTTGAGGCATGTACAAGAGTTTTGAGATATATCAAGACCATATAGGAATTCCAGAGGATTGAATGGTTTCTTTATATTATATTCTTGTTAGCTATTAGCCTGTGGAAATTTTAAGCCTATATACAACAGTCTGTGATCGTTATTTGATCTTTTATTAAGGTCTTAATTTTGGAAAACACTTTTTGACTTTTTTGTGATTTGCCGGGATTTTGCAATGAGAATAGCTCAACATGTAGTAAACATTTTGGAATTCGGATTTCAAAATCGTTTTTGCCGATCAAAATACTAGATGGCTGCAAATTTTTTAGAACCAAAAGTTAATTTTTCATGAAATGGCAATCACTTAAACTTCGAAGAAAAAATTGATTGTTAGGACTTGTTTGCACCACGGAAATACTAATTTCTCTACCAAAAAATAAGATTTTTGACTTCGGATTTAAATGTCCATTTTTTAAGTATATAGTGCTAGCTGCTTGCAAATTTTTATAGCAAAATAATCATTTTTTGTTGAAATGGCGACCTTTTCATCTCTAAAGCAATTGTTGAGGCATGTACAAGAGTTTTGAGATATATCAAGACCATATATGAATTCCAGAGGATTGAATGGTTTCTTTATATTATATTCTTGTTAGCTATAAGCCTGTGGAAATTTTAAGCCTATATACAACAGTCTGTGATCGTTATTTGATCTTTTATAAAGGTCTTAATTTTGGAAAACACTTTTTGACTTTTTTGTGATTTGCCGGGATTATGCAATGAGAATAGCTCAATATGTAGTAAACATTTTGGAATTCGGATTTCAAAATCGTTTTTGCCGATCAAAATACTAGATGGCTGCAAATTTTTTAGAACCAAAAGTTAATTTTTCATGAAATGGCAATCACTTAAACTTCGAAGAAAAAATTGATTGTTAGGACTTGTTTGCACCACGGAAATACTAATTTCTCTACCAAAAAATAAGATTTTTGACTTCGGATTTAAATGTCCATTTTTTATGTATATAGTGCTAGCTGCTTGCAAATTTTTATAGCAAAATAATCATTTTTTGTTGAAATGGCGACCTTTTCATCTCTAAAGCAATTGTTGAGGCATGTACAAGAGTTTTGAGATATATCAAGACCATATAGGAATTCCAGAGGATTGAATGGTTTCTTTATATTATATTCTTGTTAGCTATAAGCCTGTGGAAATTTTAAGCCTATATACAACAGTCTGTGATCGTTATTTGATCTTTTATAAAGGTCTTAATTTTGGAAAACACTTTTTGACTTTTTTGTGATTTGCCGGGATTATGCAATGAGAATAGCTCAATATGTAGTAAACATTTTGGAAATCGGATTTCAAAATCGTTTTTGCTGATCAAAATACTAGATGCCTGCAAATTTTTAGAACCAAAGGTTTATTTTTCATGAAATGGCAATCACTTGAACTTCGAAGAAAAAATTGATTGTTAGGACTTGTTTGCACCAAGGAAATGACAATTTCTCCACGAAAAAATGAGATTTTTGACTTCGGATTTAAATGTCCTTTTTTCTATGTATATAGTGCTAGCTGCTTGCAAATTTTTATAGCAAAATAATCATTTTTGGTGGAATGGCAACCTTTTCATCTCTAAAGCAATTTTTGAGGCATGTACAAGAGTTTTGAGATATATCGTGACCATATAGGAATTCCAGAGGGTTGAATGGTTTCTTTATATTATATTCTTGTTAGCTATTAGCCTGTGAAAATTTTAAGCCTATATACAACAGTCTGCGATCGTTATTTGATCTTTTATTAAGGTCTTAATTTTGGAAAACACTTTTTGACTTTTTTGTGATTTGCCGGGATTTTGCAATGAGAATAGCTCAACATGTAGTAAACATTTTGGAATTCGGATTTCAAAATCGTTTTTGCCGATCAAAATAGTAGATGCCTGCAAATTTTTTAGAACCAAAAGTTCATTTTTCATGAAATGGCAATCACTTAAACTTCGAAAAAATTGATTGTTAGGACTTGTTTGCACCACGGAAATACTAATTTCTCTACCAAAAAATAAGATTTTTGACTTCGGATTTAAATGTCCATTTTTTATGTATATAGTGCTAGCTGCTTGCAAATTTTTATAGCAAAAGAATCATTTTTTGTTGAAATGGCGACCTTTTCATCTCTAAAGCAATTGTTGAGGCATGTACAAGAGTTTTGAGATATATCAAGACCATATAGGAATTCCAGAGGATTGAATGGTTTCTTTATATTATATTCTTGTTAGCTATTAGCCTGTGGAAATTTTAAGCCTATATACAACAGTCTGTGATCGTTATTTGATCTTTTATTAAGGTCTTAATTTTGGAAAACACTTTTTGACTTTTTTGTGATTTGCCGGGATTTTGCAATGAGAATAGCTCAACATGTAGTAAACATTTTGGAAATCGGATTTCAAAATCGTTTTTGCCGATCAAAATAGTAGATGCCTGCAAATTTTTTAGAACCAAAAGTTCATTTTTCATGAAATGGCAATCACTTAAACTTCGAAAAAATTGATTGTTAGGACTTGTTTGCACCACGGAAATACTAATTTCTCTACCAAAAAATAAGATTTTTGACTTCGGATTTAAATGTCCTTTTTTTATGTATATAGTGCTAGCTGCTTGCAAATTTTTATAGCAAAATAATCATTTTTGGTGGAATGGCAACCTTTTCATCTCTAAAGCAATTTTTGAGGCATGTACAAGAGTTTTGAGATATATCGTGACCATATAGGAATTCCAGAGGGTTGAACGGTTTCTTTATATTATATTCTTGTTAGCTATTAGCCTGTGAAAATTTTAAGCCTATATACAAAAGTCTGTGATCGTTATTTGATCTTTTATTAAGGTCTTAATTTTGGAAAACACTTTTTGACTTTTTTGTGATTTGCCGGGATTTTGCAATGAGAATAGCTCAACATGTAGTAAACATTTTGGAATTCGGATTTCAAAATCGTTTTTGCCGATCAAAATAGTAGATGCCTGCAAATTTTTTAGAACCAAAAGTTCATTTTTCATGAAATGGCAATCACTTAAACTTCGAAAAAATTGATTGTTAGGACTTGTTTGCACCACGGAAATACTAATTTCTCTACCAAAAAATAAGATTTTTGACTTCGGATTTAAATGTCCATTTTTTATGTATATAGTGCTAGCTGCTTGCAAATTTTTATAGCAAAAGAATCATTTTTTGTTGAAATGGCGACCTTTTCATCTCTAAAGCAATTGTTGAGGCATGTACAAGAGTTTTGAGATATATCAAGACCATATAGGAATTCCAGAGGATTGAATGGTTTCTTTATATTATATTCTTGTTAGCTATTAGCCTGTGGAAATTTTAAGCCTATATACAACAGTCTGTGATCGTTATTTGATCTTTTATTAAGGTCTTAATTTTGGAAAACACTTTTTGACTTTTTTGTGATTTGCCGGGATTTTGCAATGAGAATAGCTCAACATGTAGTAAACATTTTGGAAATCGGATTTCAAAATCGTTTTTGCTCATCAAAATACTAGATGCCTGCAAATTTTTAGAACCAAAAGTTCATTTTTCATGAAATGGCAATCACTTGAACTTCGAAGAAAAAATCGATTGTTAGGACTTGTTTGCACCACGGAAATGCCAATTTCCCCACCAAAAAATAAGATTATTGACTTCCGATTTAAATGTCCATTTTTATGTATATAGTGCTAATTGCTTGCAAATTTTTATAGCAAAATAATTATTCTTGGTGAAATGGCAACCTTTTCATCTCTAAAGCAATTTTTGAGGCATGTACAAGAGTTTTGAGATATACCATGACCATATAGGAATTCCAGAGGGTTGAATGGTTTCTTTATATTATATTTGTGTTAACTATTAGCCAGTGGTTATTTTAAGCCTATATTCAACACTCTGTGATCGTTATTTGATCTTTTATTAACGTCCTAATTTTGGAAAACACTGACTTTTGTGATTTGCCGGGATTTTGCAATGAGAATAGCTCAACATGTAGTGAACATTTTGGAATTCGGATTTCAAAATCGTTTTTGCCAATCAAAATACTAGATGCCTGCAAGTTTTTAGAACCAAAAGTTCATTTTTCATGAAATGGCAATCACTTGAACTTCGAAGAAAAAATTGATTGTTAGGACTTGTTTGCACCACGGAAATGCCAATTTCCCCACCAAAAAATAAGATTATTGACTTCGGATTTAAATGTCCATTTTTATGTATATAGTGCTAATTGCTTGCAAATTTTTATAGCAAAATAATTATTCTTGGTGAAATGGCAACCTTTTCATCTCTAAAGCAATTTTTGAGGCATGTACAAGAGTTTTGAGATATATCGTGACCATATAGGAATTCCAGAGGGTTGAATGGTTTCTTAATATTATATTCGTGTTAGCTATTAGCCAGTTGTTATTTTAAGCCTATATTCAACACACTGTGATTGTTATTTGATCTTTTATTAAGGTCTTAATTTTGGAAAACACTTTTTGACTTTTGTGATTTGCCGGGATTTTGCAATGAGAATAGCTCAAAATGTAGTAAACTTTTTGGATTTCGGATTTCAAAATCGTTTTTGCCGATCAAAATACTAGATGCCTGCAAATTTTTAGAACCAAAAGTTCATTTTTCATGAAATGGCAATCACTTGAACTTCGAAGAAAAAATTGATTGTTAGGACTTGTTTGCACCACGGAAATACTAATTTCTCTACCAAAAAATAAGATTTTTGACTTCGGATTTAAATGTCCATTTTTTATGTATATAGTGCTAGCTGCTTGCAAATTTTTATAGCAAAAGAATCATTTTTTGTTGAAATGGCGACCTTTTCATCTCTAAAGCAATTGTTGAGGCATGTACAAGAGTTTTGAGATATATCAAGACCATATAGGAATTCCAGAGGATTGAATGGTTTCTTTATATTATATTCTTGTTAGCTATTAGCCTGTGGAAATTTTAAGCCTATATACAACAGTCTGTGATCGTTATTTGATCTTTTATTAAGGTCTTAATTTTGGAAAACACTTTTTGACTTTTTTGTGATTTGCCGGGATTTTGCAATGAGAATAGCTCAACATGTAGTAAACATTTTGGAATTCGGATTTCAAAATCGTTTTTGCCGATCAAAATACTAGATGGCTGCAAATTTTTTAGAACCAAAAGTTAATTTTTCATGAAATGGCAATCACTTAAACTTCGAAGAAAAAATTGATTGTTAGGACTTGTTTGCACCACGGAAATACTAATTTCTCTACCAAAAAATAAGATTTTTGACTTCGGATTTAAATGTCCATTTTTTATGTATATAGTGCTAGCTGCTTGCAAATTTTTATAGCAAAATAATCATTTTTTGTTGAAATGGCGACCTTTTCATCTCTAAAGCAATTGTTGAGGCATGTACAAGAGTTTTGAGATATATCAAGACCATATAGGAATTCCAGAGGATTGAATGGTTTCTTTATATTATATTCTTGTTAGCTATTAGCCTGTGGAAATTTTAAGCCTATATACAACAGTCTGTGATCGTTATTTGATCTTTTATTAAGGTCTTAATTTTGGAAAACACTTTTTGACTTTTTTGTGATTTGCCGGGATTTTGCAATGAGAATAGCTCAACATGTAGTAAACATTTTGGAATTCGGATTTCAAAATCGTTTTTGCCGATCAAAATACTAGATGGCTGCAAATTTTTTAGAACCAAAAGTTAATTTTTCATGAAATGGCAATCACTTAAACTTCGAAGAAAAAATTGATTGTTAGGACTTGTTTGCACCACGGAAATACTAATTTCTCTACCAAAAAATAAGATTTTTGACTTCGGATTTAAATGTCCATTTTTTATGTATATAGTGCTAGCTGCTTGCAAATTTTTATAGCAAAATAATCATTTTTTGTTGAAATGGCGACCTTTTCATCTCTAAAGCAATTGTTGAGGCATGTACAAGAGTTTTGAGATATATCAAGACCATATAGGAATTCCAGAGGATTGAATGGTTTCTTTATATTATATTCTTGTTAGCTATAAGCCTGTGGAAATTTTAAGCCTATATACAACAGTCTGTGATTGTTATTTGATCTTTTATAAAGGTCTTAATTTTGGAAAACACTTTTTGACTTTTTTGTGATTTGCCGGGATTTTGCAATGAGAATAGCTCAATATGTAGTAAACATTTTGGAAATCGGATTTCAAAATCGTTTTTGCTGATCAAAATACTAGATGCCTGCAAATTTTTAGAACCAAAGGTTTATTTTTCATGAAATGGCAATCACTTGAACTTCGAAGAAAAAATTGATTGTTAGGACTTGTTTGCACCAAGGAAATGACAATTTCTCCACCAAAAAATAAGATTTTTGACTTCGGATTTAAATGTCCTTTTTTTAAGTATATAGTGCTAGCTGCTTGCAAATTTTTATAGCAAAATAATCGTTTTTGGTGGAATGGCAACCTTTTCATCTCTAAAGCAATTTTTGAGGCATGTACAAGAGTTTTGAGATATATCGTGACCATATAGGAATTCCAGAGGGTTGAATGGTTTCGTTATATTATATTCTTGTTAGCTATTATCCTGTGAAAATTTTAAGCCTATATACAACAGTCTGTGATCGTTATTTGATCTTTTATTAAGGTCTTAATTTTGGAAAACACTTTTTGACTTTTTTGTGATTTGCCGGGATTTTGCAATGAGAATAGCTCAACATGTAGTAAACATTTTGGAATTCGGATTTCAAAATCGTTTTTGCCGATCAAAATAGTAGATGCCTGCAAATTTTTTAGAACCAAAAGTTCATTTTTCATGAAATGGCAATCACTTAAACTTCGAAAAAATTGATTGTTAGGACTTGTTTGCACCACGGAAATACTAATTTCTCTACCAAAAAATAAGATTTTTGACTTCGGATTTAAATGTCCATTTTTTATGTATACAGTGCTAGCTGCTTGCAAATTTTTATAGCAAAAGAATCATTTTTTGTTGAAATGGCGACCTTTTCATCTCTAAAGCAATTTTTGAGGCATGTACAAGAGTTTTGAGATATATCATAACCATATAGGAATTCCAGAGGATTGAATGGTTTCTTTATATTATATTCTTGTTAGCTATTATCCTGTGAAAATTTTAAGCCTATATACAACAGTCTGTGATCGTTATTTGATCTTTTATTAAGGTCTTAATTTTGGAAAACACTTTTTGACTTTTTTGTGATTTGCCGGGATTTTGCAATGAGAATAGCTCAACATGTAGTAAACATTTTGGAATTCGGATTTCAAAATCGTTTTTGCCGATCAAAATAGTAGATGCCTGCAAATTTTTTAGAACCAAAAGTTCATTTTTCATGAAATGGCAATCACTTAAACTTCGAAAAAATTGATTGTTAGGACTTGTTTGCACCACGGAAATACTAATTTCTCTACCAAAAAATAAGATTTTTGACTTCGGATTTAAATGTCCATTTTTTATGTATACAGTGCTAGCTGCTTGCAAATTTTTATAGCAAAAGAATCATTTTTTGTTGAAATGGCGACCTTTTCATCTCTAAAGCAATTTTTGAGGCATGTACAAGAGTTTTGAGATATATCATAACCATATAGGAATTCCAGAGGATTGAATGGTTTCTTTATATTATATTCTTGTTAGCTATTAGCCTGTGGAAATTTTAAGCCTATATACAACAGTCTGTGATCGTTATTTGATCTTTTATTAAGGTCTTAATTTTGGAAAACACTTTTTGACTTTTTTGTGATTTGCCGGGATTTTGCAATGAGAATAGCTCAACATGTAGTAAACATTTTGGAAATCGGATTTCAAAATCGTTTTTGCTCATCAAAATACTAGATGCCTGCAAATTTTTAGAACCAAAGGTTTATTTTTCATGAAATGGCAATCACTTGAACTTCGAAGAAAAAATTGATTGTTAGGACTTGTTTGCACCAAGGAAATGACAATTTTTCCCCAAAAAAATAAGATTTTTGACTTCGGATTTAAATGTCCATTTTTAATGTATATAGTGCTAGCCGCTTGCAAATTTTTATAGCAAAATAATCATTTTTGGTGGAATGGCAACCTTTTCATCTCTAAAGCAATTTTTGAGGCATGTACAAGAGTTTTGAGATATATCGTGACCATATAGGAATTCCAGAGGTTTGAATGGTTTCTTAATATTATATTCGTGTTAGCTATTAGCCAGTTGTTATTTTAAGCCTATATTCAACACTCTGTGATCGTTATTTGATCTTTTATTAAGGTCTTAATTTTGGAAAACACTTTGACTTTTGTGATTTGCCGGGATTTTGCAATGAGAATAGCTCAACATGTAGAGAACATTTTGGAATTCGGATTTCAAAATCGTTTTTGCCAATCAAAATACTAGATGCCTGCAAATTTTTAGAACCAAAATTTCATTTTTCATGAAATGGCAATCACTTGAACTTCGAAAAAATTGATTGTTAGGACTTGTTTGCACCACGGAAATGCCAATTTCCCCACCAAAAAATAAGATTTTTCACTTCGGATTTAAATGTCCATTTTTTATGTATATAGTGCTAATTGCTTGCAAATTTTTATAGCAAAATAATTATTCTTGGTGAAATGGCAACCCTTTCATCTCTAAAGCAATTTTTGAGGCATGTACAAGAGTTTTGAGATATATCGTGACCATATAGGAATTCCAGAGGGTTGAATGGTTTCTTAATATTATATTCGTGTTAGCTATTAGCCAGTTGTTATTTTAAGCCTATATTCAACACACTGTGATCGTTATTTGATCTTTTATTAAGGTCTTAATTTTGGAAAACACTTTTTGACTTTTGTGATTTGCCGGGATTTTGCAATGAGAATAGCTCAACATGTAGTAAACATTTTGGATTTCGAAATCGTTTTTGCCGATCAAAGTACTAGATGCGCTCAAATTTTTAGAACCAAAAGTTCATTTTTCATGAAATGGCAATCACTTAAACTCCGAAGAAAAAATTGATTGTTAGGACTTGTTTGCACCACGGAAATACTAATTTCTCTACCAAAAATAAGATTTTTGACTTCGGATTTAAATGTCCATTTTTTATGTATATAGTGCTAATTGCTTGCAAATTTTTATAGCAAAATAATTATTCTTGGTGAAATGGCAACCTTTTCATCTCTAAAGCAATTTTTGAGGCATGTACAAGAGTTTTGAGTTATATCGTGACCATATAGGAATTCCAGAGGGTTGAATGGTTTCTTAATATTATATTCGTGTTAACTATTAGCCAGTTGTTATTTTAAGCCTATATTCAACACTCTGTGATCGTTATTTGATCTTTTATTAAGGTCTTAATTTTGAAAAACACTTTTTGACTTTTGTGATTTGCCGGGATTTTGCAATGAGAATAGCTCAACATGTAGTAAACATTTTTGGATTTCGGATTTCAAAATCGTTTTTGCCGATCAAAGTACTAGATGCCTGCAAATTTTTAGAACCAAAAGTTCATTTTTCATGAAATGGCAATCACTTGAACTTCGAAGAAAAAATTGATTGTTAGGACTTGTTTGCACCACGGAAATACTAATTTCTCTACCAAAAAATAAGATTTTTGACTTCGGATTTAAATGTCCATTTTTTATGTATATAGTGCTAGCTGCTTGCAAATTTTTATAGCAAAATAATCATTTTTTGTTGAAATGGCGACCTTTTCATCTCTAAAGCAATTGTTGAGGCATGTACAAGAGTTTTGAGATATATCGTGACCATATAGGAATTCCAGAGGGTTGAATGGTTTCTTAATATTATATTCGTGTTAGCTATTAGCCAGTTGTTATTTTAAGCCTATATTCAACACACTGTGATCGTTATTTGATCTTTTATTAAGGTCTTAATTTTGGAAAACACTTTTTGACTTTTTTGTGATTTGCCGGGATTTTGCAATGAGAATAGCTCAACATGTAGTAAACATTTTGGAATTCGGATTTCAAAATCGTTTTTGCCGATCAAAATACTAGATGCCTGCAAATTTTTTAGAACCAAAAGTTCATTTTTCATGAAATGGCAATCACTTGAACTTCGAAGAAAAAATTGATTGTTAGGAATTGTTTGCACCACGGAAATACCAATTTCTCTACAAAAAAATAAGATTTTTGACTTCGGATTTAAATGTCCATTTTTTATGTATATAGTGCTAGCTTCTGGCAAAATTTTATAGCAAAATAATCATATTTGGTGAAATGGCGACCTTTTCATTTCTAAAGCAATTTTTGAGGCATGTACAAGAGTTTTGAGATATACCATGACCATATAGGAATTCCAGAGGGTTGAATGGTTTCTTTATATTATACTCGTGTTAACTATTAGCCAGTGGTTATTTTAAGCCTATATACAACAGTCTGTGATCGTTATTTGATCTTTTATTAAGGTCTTAATTTTGGAAAACACTTTTTGACTTTTTTGTGATTTGCCGGGATTTTGCAATGAGAATAGCTCAACATGTAGTAAACATTTTGGAATTCGGATTTCAAAATTGTTTTTGCCAATCAATATACTAGATGCCTGCAAATTTCTAGAACCAAAAGTTGATTTTTCGTGAAATGGCAATCACTTGAACTTCGAAAAAATTGATTGTTAGGACTTGTTTGCATCAAGGAAAAGCCAATTTCTCCACCAAAAAATAAGATTTTTGACTTCGGATTTAAATGTCCATTTTTTATGTATATAGTGCTAGCTGCTTGCAAATTTTTATGGCAAAATAATCATTTTTGGTGAAATGGCGACCTTTTCATCTCTAAAGCAATTTTTGAGGCATGTACAAGAGTTTTGAGATATACCATGACCATATAGGAATTCCAGAGGGTTGAATGGTTTCTTAATATTATATTCGTGTTAGCTATTAGCCAGTTGTTATTTTAAGCCTATATTCAACACACTGTGATCGTTATTTGATCTTTTATTAAGGTCTTAATTTTGGAAAACATTTTTTGACTTTTGTGATTTGCCGGGATTTTGCAATGAGAATAGCTCAACATGTAGTAAACATTTTGGATTTCGAAATCGTTTTTGCCGATCAAAGTACTAGATGCGCTCAAATTTTTAGAACCAAAAGTTCATTTTTCATGAAATGGCAATCACTTAAACTCCGAAGAAAAAATTGATTGTTAGGACTTGTTTGCACCACGGAAATACTAATTTCTCTACCAAAAATAAGATTTTTGACTTCGGATTTAAATGTCCATTTTTTATGTATATAGTGCTAATTGCTTGCAAATTTTTATAGCAAAATAATTATTCTTGGTGAAATGGCAACCTTTTCATCTCTAAAGCAATTTTTGAGGCATGTACAAGAGTTTTGAGTTATATCGTGACCATATAGGAATTCCAGAGGGTTGAATGGTTTCTTAATATTATATTCGTGTTAACTATTAGCCAGTTGTTATTTTAAGCCTATATTCAACACTCTGTGATCGTTATTTGATCTTTTATTAAGGTCTTAATTTTGAAAAACACTTTTTGACTTTTGTGATTTGCCGGGATTTTGCAATGAGAATAGCTCAACATGTAGTAAACATTTTTGGATTTCGGATTTCAAAATCGTTTTTGCCGATCAAAGTACTAGATGCCTGCAATTTTTTAGAACCAAAAGTTCAATTTTCATGAAATGGCAATCACTTGAACTTCGAAGAAAAAATTGATTGTTAGGACTTGTTTGCACCACGGAAATACTAATTTCTCTACCAAAAAATAAGATTTTTGACTTCGGATTTAAATGTCCATTTTTTATGTATATAGTGCTAGCTGCTTGCAAATTTTTATAGCAAAATAATCATTTTTTGTTGAAATGGCGACCTTTTCATCTCTAAAGCAATTGTTGAGGCATGTACAAGAGTTTTGAGATATATCGTGACCATATAGGAATTCCAGAGGGTTGAATGGTTTCTTAATATTATATTCGTGTTAGCTATTAGCCAGTTGTTATTTTAAGCCTATATTCAACACACTGTGATCGTTATTTGATCTTTTATTAAGGTCTTAATTTTGGAAAACACTTTTTGACTTTTTTGTGATTTGCCGGGATTTTGCAATGAGAATAGCTCAACATGTAGTAAACATTTTGGAATTCGGATTTCAAAATCGTTTTTGCCGATCAAAATACTAGATGCCTGCAAATTTTTTAGAACCAAAAGTTCATTTTTCATGAAATGGCAATCACTTGAACTTCGAAGAAAAAATTGATTGTTAGGACTTGTTTGCACCACGGAAATACCAATTTCTCTACAAAAAAATAAGATTTTTGACTTCGGATTTAAATGTCCATTTTTTATGTATATAGTGCTAGCTTCTGGCAAAATTTTATAGCAAAATAATCATATTTGGTGAAATGGCGACCTTTTCATTTCTAAAGCAATTTTTGAGGCATGTACAAGAGTTTTGAGATATATCGTGACCATATAGGAATTCCAGAGGGTTGAATGGTTTCTTAATATTATATTCGTGTTAGCTATTAGCCAGTTGTTATTTTAAGCCTATATTCAACACACTGTGATCGTTATTTGATCTTTTATTAAGGTCTTAATTTTGGAAAACACTTTTTGACTTTTTTGTGATTTGCCGGGATTTTGCAATGAGAATAGCTCAACATGTAGTAAACATTTTGGAAATCGGATTTCAAAATCGTTTTTGCTCATCAAAATACTAGATGCCTGCAAATTTTTAGAACCAAAGGTTTATTTTTCATGAAATGGCAATCACTTGAACTTCGAAGAAAAAATTGATTGTTAGGACTTGTTTGCACCAAGGAAATGACAATTTTTCCCCAAAAAAATAAGATTTTTGACTTCGGATTTAAATGTCCATTTTTAATGTATATAGTGCTAGCCGCTTGCAAATTTTTATAGCAAAATAATCATTTTTGGTGGAATGGCAGCCTTTTCATCTCTAAAGCAATTTTTGAGGCATGTACAAGAGTTTTGAGATATATCGTGACCATATAGGAATTCCAGAGGTTTGAATGGTTTCTTAATATTATATTCGTGTTAGCTATTAGCCAGTTGTTATTTTAAGCCTATATTCAACACACTGTGATCGTTATTTGATCTTTTATTAAGGTCTTAATTTTGGAAAACACTTTTTGACTTTTGTGATTTGCCGGGATTTTGCAATGAGAATAGCTCAACATGTAGTAAACATTTTGGATTTCGAAATCGTTTTTGCCGATCAAAGTACTAGATGCGCTCAAATTTTTAGAACCAAAAGTTCATTTTTCATGAAATGGCAATCACTTAAACTCCGAAGAAAAAATTGATTGTTAGGACTTGTTTGCACCACGGAAATACTAATTTCTCTACCAAAAATAAGATTTTTGACTTCGGATTTAAATGTCCATTTTTTATGTATATAGTGCTAATTGCTTGCAAATTTTTATAGCAAAATAATTATTCTTGGTGAAATGGCAACCTTTTCATCTCTAAAGCAATTTTTGAGGCATGTACAAGAGTTTTGAGTTATATCGTGACCATATAGGAATTCCAGAGGGTTGAATGGTTTCTTAATATTATATTCGTGTTAACTATTAGCCAGTTGTTATTTTAAGCCTATATTCAACACTCTGTGATCGTTATTTGATCTTTTATTAAGGTCTTAATTTTGAAAAACACTTTTTGACTTTTGTGATTTGCCGGGATTTTGCAATGAGAATAGCTCAACATGTAGTAAACATTTTTGGATTTCGGATTTCAAAATCGTTTTTGCCGATCAAAGTACTAGATGCCTGCAAATTTTTAGAACCAAAAGTTCATTTTTCATGAAATGGCAATCACTTGAACTTCGAAGAAAAAATTGATTGTTAGGACTTGTTTGCACCACGGAAATACTAATTTCTCTACCAAAAAATAAGATTTTTGACTTCGGATTTAAATGTCCATTTTTTATGTATATAGTGCTAGCTGCTTGCAAATTTTTATAGCAAAATAATCATTTTTTGTTGAAATGGCGACCTTTTCATCTCTAAAGCAATTGTTGAGGCATGTACAAGAGTTTTGAGATATATCAAGACCATATAGGAATTCCAGAGGATTGAATGGTTTCTTTATATTATATTCTTGTTAGCTATTAGCCTGTGGAAAGTTAAGCCTATATACAACAGTCTGTGCTCGTTATTTGATCTTTTATTAAGGTCTTAATTTTGGAAAACACTTTTTGACTTTTTTGTGATTTGCCGGGATTTTGCAATGAGAATAGCTCAACATGTAGTAAACATTTTGGAATTCGGATTTCAAAATCGTTTTTGCCGATCAAAATACTAGATGCCTGCAAATTTTTTAGAACCAAAAGTTCATTTTTCATGAAATGGCAATCACTTGAACTTCGAAGAAAAAATTGATTGTTAGGACTTGTTTGCACCACGGAAATACCAATTTCTCTACAAAAAAATAAGATTTTTGACTTCGGATTTAAATGTCCATTTTTTATGTATATAGTGCTAGCTTCTGGCAAAATTTTATAGCAAAATAATCATATTTGGTGAAATGGCGACCTTTTCATTTCTAAAGCAATTTTTGAGGCATGTACAAGAGTTTTGAGATATATCGTGACCATATAGGAATTCCAGAGGGTTGAATGGTTTCTTAATATTATATTCGTGTTAGCTATTAGCCAGTTGTTATTTTAAGCCTATATTCAACACACTGTGATCGTTATTTGATCTTTTATTAAGGTCTTAATTTTGGAAAACACTTTTTGACTTTTGTGATTTGCCGGGATTTTGCAATGAGAATAGCTCAACATGTAGTAAACATTTTGGATTTCGAAATCGTTTTTGCCGATCAAAGTACTAGATGCGCTCAAATTTTTAGATCCAAAAGTTCATTTTTCATGAAATGGCAATCACTTAAACTTCGAAGAAAAAATTGATTGTTAGGACTTGTTTGCACCACGGAAATACTAATTTCTCTACCAAAAATAAGATTTTTGACTTCGGATTTAAATGTCCATTTTTTATGTATATAGTGCTAATTGCCTGCAAATTTTTATAGCAAAATAATTATTCTTGGTGAAATGGCAACCTTTTCATCTCTAAAGCAATTTTTGAGGCATGTACAAGAGTTTTGAGTTATATCGTGACCATATAGGAATTCCAGAGGGTTGAATGGTTTCTTAATATTATATTCGTGTTAACTATTAGCCAGTTGTTATTTTAAGCCTATATTCAACACTCTGTGATCGTTATTTGATCTTTTATTAAGGTCTTAATTTTGGAAAACACTTTTTGACTTTTGTGATTTGCCGGGATTTTGCAATGAGAATAGCTCAACATGTAGTAAACATTTTTGGATTTCGGATTTCAAAATCGTTTTTGCCGATCAAAGTACTAGATGCCTGCATATTTTTAGAACCAAAAGTTCATTTTTCATGAAATGGCAATCACTTGAACTTCGAAGAAAAAATTGATTGTTAGGACTTGTTTGCACCACGGAAATACTAATTTCTCTACCAAAAAATAAGATTTTTGACTTCGGATTTAAATGTCCATTTTTTATGTATATAGTGCTAGCTGCTTGCAAATTTTTATAGCAAAATAATCATTTTTTGTTGAAATGGCGACCTTTTCATCTCTAAAGCAATTGTTGAGGCATGTACAAGAGTTTTGAGATATATCAAGACCATATAGGAATTCCAGAGGATTGAATGGTTTCTTTATATTATATTCTTGTTAGCTATTAGCCTGTGGAAAGTTAAGCCTATATACAACAGTCTGTGCTCGTTATTTGATCTTTTATTAAGGTCTTAATTTTGGAAAACACTTTTTGACTTTTTTGTGATTTGCCGGGATTTTGCAATGAGAATAGCTCAACATGTAGTAAACATTTTGGAATTCGGATTTCAAAATCGTTTTTGCCGATCAAAATACTAGATGCCTGCATATTTTTAGAACCAAAAGTTCATTTTTCATGAAATGGCAATCACTTGAACTTCGAAGAAAAAATTGATTGTTAGGACTTGTTTGCACCACGGAAATACTAATTTCTCTACCAAAAAATAAGATTTTTGACTTCGGATTTAAATGTCCATTTTTTATGTATATAGTGCTAGCTGCTTGCAAATTTTTATAGCAAAATAAACATTTTTGGTGAAATGGCGACCTTTTCATTTCTAAAGCAAATTTTGAGGCATGTACAAGAGTTTTGAGAAATATCATGACCATATAGGAATTCCAGAGGATTGAATGGTTTCTTTATATTTTATTCGTGTTAGCTATTAGCCAGTGGTTATTGTAAGCCTATATTCAACAATCTGTGATCGCTATCTGATCTTTTATTAAGATCTTAATTTTGGAAATCATTTTTTGAATTTTTTGATTTGTCGGGATTTTGCAATGAGAATAGCTCAACATGTAGTAAACAACTTGGAATTCGGATTACAAAATCGTTTTTGCCGATCAAAATACTAGATGCCTGCAAATTTTTTAGAACCAAAAGTTCATTTTTCATGAAATGGCAATCACTTAAACTTCGAAGAAAAAATTGATTGTTAGGACTTGTTTGCACCACGGAAATACTAATTTCTCTACCAAAAAATAAAATTTTTGACTTCGGATTTAAATGTCCATTTTTTATGTATATAGTGCTAGCTGCTTGCAAATTTTTATAGCAAAATAATCATTTTTGGTGAAATGGCGACCTTTTCATTTCCAAAGCAATTTTTGAGGCGTGTACAAGAGTTTTGAGACATATCATGATCATATAGGAATTCCAGAGGATTGAATGGTTTCTTTATATTTTATTCGTGTTAGCTATTAGCCAGTGGTTTTTTAAGCCTATATTCAACAATGTGTGATCGCTATCTGATCTTTTATTAAGATCTTAATTTTGGAAAACATTTTTTGAATTTTTTTGATTTGTCTGGATTTTGCAATAAAAATAGCTCAACATGTAGTAAACATTTTGGAATTCGGATTTCAAAATCGTTTTTGCCGATCAAAATACTAGATGCATGCAAATTTTTAGAACCAAAAGTTTATTTTTCATGAAATGGGAATCTTTTGAACTTCGAAGAAAAAATTGATTGTTAGGACTTGTTTGCACCACGGAAATGCCGATTTGTTCATCTTGGTTTTTTTTGGCAGTGGTGGCATCGCTACCACACTAAGTCGAAGCTATTTGCTCATCTCATTTTTTAATTGTAGATTTTCTATTTTTCTGGTTGGCGTTTGACCAGAAGAGGGCCTTTTTCCAAATCAAAGCCCTCAATCTTTGAGTGAAAATTCTATTTTTTTTCTTTTTGGCGCGCGGAAAGTGAGAAGGAAGGTTGATAGTAGACATAGTAACTAAAGGAAACTGGTGGCTCTATTTAGAAACGAACTGCTTCGATGGGGGATAACTCAGATGGAGAGGAAACGCCAGTACTTTCAAGCGGACCGGAGGATCCAGAAGGGGATGCATATAGAGAACGAATGATTTTGACTGAAGAAGACCTTAACACGAATGGGATCGACAGGAACAAGCAAGGATGCGATTGGAGAGGGAAGTTGAAAAGAAACGAGTGGACGAGGAAAAGAGGAAACAGCTGGATGATAAACAAAGGAAAAAATCAGAGCAAGAAAAGCAGCGATTGGAGCAGGAAAAGAAGGAACGAGCAGAGAGGAAGAAAGAACGCGAAAGACTAGTTATTTTGGGATCAGTGTTAGAGGAAACTGAAACAGAAAGCACGAACAAAGAAAATCAAAAGACCAAGCCCAACAAGACCGAATCGAGAAGAGAACATCTAAAGCGGAGGTTTGAACATGCCAATCTTGATACCTACCTCGATAAGGATCCATTGGATAGAGTCATCGAAAAATACAGACGTGGAGTATTCGCAAAAAGACACATTGCTAAAAACGAATTCATCGCCTTCCACAGGGGAGAGGTTCTGACAGAAGACCAATTCGACCAGAAATCACAGGCACACGATATAGAATACGTGTTCTACAGTAAGTCATGGAAAACATACATAGACGCCAAAAACTGATGGAATTGCCAGATTAATAAATGATTGTGGAAACAACAGGAAGCCGAACATAGTACCGAGAATTTACACCGATGGGAAGAAAAAAAGGCATATCAAATTTATAGCGTTAACAGAAATCGAGCAAGGAGAAGAGCTAATTTACAATTACGGCGGTAACGATCTACCATGGAGAAACCAATCAGATGATGCCGATAAAGGTAGCGAAGCTGGAGTCGAAATGCCGAAACTCCTATAAAAACCAAGTTCAGAAACCTATAGAGATATTGTGAGTATGCCAAGTCTAATCCAGAAACCTTCAACGGTGGGAAGCAAAAGTCAGGTATCAGCAAATATTAGCAACACAGATGAAAGCACATCTGAAATGCAGACCATACCATCAAGCAGTCTTGTCAACTGGAGGCCACCGAAATGCGACGACGAAGGCCATCTTCTGATTGACTTCCCCTTGAAAAATGAAACCAAGCGAAAGCAAAAATCCAAAGACAGTGACGAGGAGTACAATCCAAGAAGCAGCATCAAAAGAAACAAACAAACGAAGAAAACAAGCAAAATTGCGAAAACTGAAAAGGCTATCAATTCACAAAAGCCACAGGAAGAGCCGGAAATTAGCGAAGCAAAAAATGCCCAACCAGATCCAGAGGTTTTTGCCGATCAAAATACTAGATGCCTGCAAACTTTTTAGAACCAAAAGTTCATTTTTCATGAAATGGCAATCACTTAAACTTGGAAGAAAAAATTGATTGTTAGGACTTGTTTGCACCACGGAAATACTAATTTCTCTACCAAAAAATAAGAATATTGACTTCGGATTTAAATGTCCATTTTTTATGTATATAGTGCTAGCTGCTTGCAAATTTTTATAGCAAAATAAACATTTTTGGTGAAATGGCGACCTTTTCATTTCTAAAGCAATTTTTGAGGCATGTACAAGAGTTTTAGAATATATCATGACCATATAGGAATTCCAGAGGATTGAATGCTTTCTTTATATTATATTCTTGTTAGCTATTAGCCTGTGGTAATTTTAAGCCTATATACAACAGTCTGTGATCGTTATTTGATGTTTTATTAAGGTCTTAATTTTGGAAAACACTTTTTGACTTTTTTGTGATTTGCCGGGATTTTGCAATGACAATAGCTCAACATGTAGTAAACATTTTGGAAATCGGATTTCAAAATCGTTTTTGCCGATCAAAATACTAGATGCCTGCAATTTTTTTAGAACCAAAAGTTCATTTTTCATGAAATGGCAATCACTTAAACTTCGAAGAAAAAATTGATTGTTAGGACTTGTTTGCACCACGGAAATACTAATTTCTCTACCAAAAAATAAGATTTTTGACTTCGGATTTACATGTCCATTTTTTATGTATATAGTGCTAGCTGCTTGCAAATTTTTATAGCAAAATAATCATTTTTGGTGAAATGGCGACCTTTTCATTTCTAAAGCAATTTTTGAGGCATGTACAAGAGTTTTGACATATCATGACCATATAGGAATTCCAGAGGATTGAATGGTTTCTTTATATTTTATTCGTGTTAGCTATTAGCCAGTGGTTATTTTAAGCCTATATTCAACAATCTGTGATCGCTATCTGATCTTTTATTAAGATCTTAATTTTGGAAAACATCTTTTGAATTTTTTGTGATTTGTCGGGATTTTGCAATAAAAATAGCTCAACATGTAGTAAACATTTTGGAATTCGGATTTCAAAATCGTTTTTGCTGATCAAAATACTAGATGCATGCAAATTTTTAGAACCAAAAGTTTATTTTTCATGAAATGGGAATCTTTTGAACTTCGAAAAAAAATTGATTGTGAGGACTTGTTTGCACCACGGAAATGCCGATTTGTTCATCTTGGTTTTTTTGGCAGTGGTGGCATCGCTACCACACTAAGTCGAAGCTATTTGCTCATCTCAATTTTTTTATTTTTTTGTTCTCTTTTGAGAAAAAAAACTCAATTGTAGATTTTCCATTTTTCTGGTTGGCTTTTGACCAGAAGAGGGCCTTTTTTTCCAAATCAAAGCCCTCAATCTTTCAGTGAAAATTCTATTTTTTTTCTTTTTGGCGCGCGGAAAGTGAGAAGGAAGGTTGATAGCAGACATAGTAACTAAAGGAAACTGGTGGCTCTATTTAGAAACGAACTACTTCGATGGGGGAGAGGATGGAGAGGAAACGCCAGTACTTTCAAGCGGACCGAAGGATCCAGAAGGGGATGCATATAGAGAACGAATGATTTTGACTGAAGAAGACCTTAACAGAGTGCACGAATGATTGCAGAAATCGAGCAAGGAGAGGAGCTAATTTACAATTACGGCGGTAACGATCTACCATGGAGAAACCAATCAGATGATGCCGATAAAGGTAGCGAAGCTGGAGTCGAAATGCCGAAACTCCTATAAAAACCAAGTTCAGAAACCTATAGTGATGTTGTGAGTATGCCAAGTCTAATCCAGAAACCTTCAACGGTGGGAAGCAAAAGTCAGGTATCAGCAAACATTAGCAACACAGATGAAAGCACATCTGAAATGCAGACCATACCATCAAGCAGTGTTGTCAACTGGAGGCCACCGAAATGCGACGACGAAGGCCATCTTCTGATTGACTTCCCCTTGAAAAATGAAACCAAGCGAAAGCAAAAATCCAAAGACAGTGACGAGGAGTACAATCCAAGTAGCAGCATCAAAAGAAACAAACAAACGAAGAAAACAAGCAAAATTGCGAAAACTGAAAAGGCTATCAGTTCACAAAAGCCAGAGGAAGAGCCGGAAATTAGCGAAGCAAAAAATGCCCAACCTGATCCAGACGGGAGGTCTGGACGAATTTTGCCTCTATTGTCACATGCCGCTGAACTACATTGAAGAGTACATCGAACATCAATCTTTCTGTACTAATAGTTCTTTTCAGGGAAAGCCATTTATGAGAGGTGGAAAGCCACTTCATTTTCTCGTAGGTTGCCTACATTGTCATAAAGTTTGCAACAAACATAAATTCACAGATATGAGCCATCATATCGAAACCGAGCACGACAAGAGTACGCCAATAGCCGGGACTGATTTCTTAATCTACACGGTTTGCTTCGAAACACCAGATGACACACACAAGCATTCGAGCAACACAGCAACAAGCAAGGTAACCAGCACCAAAAGACATTCTGATATTGGAGAAATCTCACGAATGCGAGCACGCGAGAGACAGGAACCAGAAAAGGAAAGAAGTCCATCTTCATCATCAGCATCAGAGAGCAGCAACGACGAAGTAGAACTAGTGACCACTACAATGTTGGAACCGCAAGAATCTGATGACAGTCCAGAAGAAACTGGGAAACTGAATTGCCTTTTTTGCCAGGAAAAGGTGAGCGCGTACTTTTCATTGAAACGCCATTTGAAAAACGTACATTTAATTGAAGACCCAAAAGTCCTAAAGATAATACAAAAGTGTCATCTTTTACCGAAAACAGTAAGAACAAAAAACCCAAACCAAAAAGCCAAGAAGATTGGTTACTTTCTATGTCAATGCAATTCACTCTGCGATGAAAAATTTCGCCATGAATACAACCCTGAAATGAACGACCATGATGCCGACTGGTACCAAACCAAAATTTTTAGCTTGAAGGACCTTCCAAGCTACATTATTGCCCAAGTTAAAACTTTGGAAACCACAAGTGATCCAACCAAAAGTCCAAACAAAGCTTGAAGAAATTAGAAACGGAACAAGCCATGACTGGAAAATGTCGAATTTGAAAGGCCGCATAAAGAGATTCCTGGGAGGCTATAATTGCAGCGAACGGATTGCAGAACGCAGCCAGGCTGACAAATTGGATAAACTCTTACACGCAAGTAAGATCTGCTGGTACGAGACGAAACAACTTCAACCTGTTAAAGATTTTCCTGAACGAATATCTCTGCCCAGCAATGGCTGGGAACTCAAATTTAGTAAATTTCCCCGTGTTCATCGGCCAGATAGACAATATGATGCGAAGGGATCAGAAAAGCAAAAAAGCGCGCCACCAACTCGTGAAGCGAGCAACTGCCAATGTGTTGATAACTAAAGAGCAAGTCCTTGAACTAAAAAATGCCGTGACGTCGTACCTGAACAATAAACTAACTGATGATGTAGAAGAACTTGACACAAACGAATTCACCCATGTCATCATGAATCTGATAACAATGATCATCTTAAGAAACGCCTCACGTAGCGGAACCATAACGACTATGAGAACAGAGTATGTTGAAGATCAAAACTTGACATATTCGCAAAATACTGACAGAGTTGCCATGGAATTTGCGCCCAAAAGCGTAATAACTGCCAGAAAAGGACCTGGGGAACGGGAGCGTTTCAAGAAAATTTTAAATTTACTACAGCATTCACATAAGAATTTCTTCTGTCAAGGTATTCGCTTTCAGGTCGTTAAGAAATCGGAGTTGAACCTTAATTTAAAATTCAGAGACTTGAGAAAAAATGGGTGTAAGCCACGCCTTTCTCTTTGCAGCCCAGAATGCACCAGCAAATTTGACATACGAACAACAGAAAATCTTTTGCCGACGATACCACTCCATTGTCTTGAGCCAGCACGGGTTCAAAAACATGATTTTTAATTCGACGATCTATAGGAAGTTGGTAACTACGGAAATATGCGAAAACATTGCCAATCCTCAGCAAAGACTTGCAGTCCATGAGCATATTGGACATTGGGAAACAACTGCACAAGACCATTACAACATGGAAAGACGAAAAGTGCAAAACGCAGCTTTCACTAGTACAGTGATTGAAAAACTTATAGAAGGCGGCGAAGGAGAAAAGCCAGCGATTGAGACCAGTTGTGCGATAAAAGCTACGAGTGAAAGTCAATTACCGTCAACAAGTCGGGGACCTGAAGTTCAGGCAATTGAATATCAGCAGGACGACGATTACCATTACGACACCGATACGAGTGACAATTTGTCTGGAGACAACGATAGTGAAGAACCTGAACCAAGCGAAATTTCATCGGATGCAAACGAATTGACCGAAGAAAAAATTTACAATTATCTCAAGAACAGAAAGCAAAGAATATTACAACAAAAGTATCAACTGGGCGACTCAGATTAAAAACTATGTGCAAAATTATATTTCAAATTCAAAGCAAACGACTCTAATTTCTCGCAGAATTTCCGAGATTCCGGACTGCCTATGAACTTAGATGCCATCCAGACTATCTTCAAGGCAGTAGAGAAAAACTTTTTGTGAATACGAATGGTCAAAACTCATTGAAAACTCATTAAAACTCATTGTCGAAACATTTTGAAAACTCATTAACTTAGTTGTTCTTGTATGTTAATTTTCTGGAACGGATGGTAAAAATTCTTTTCCGAAGATCTTTGATTCAAAGAGGTTTAGAGTTTTTTAAAATCATAGCATTCTTATGTTACGGATAATTTTTTAAAACATTAGATTGAGGATCTTGAGGGAAAGAAGTCTTACTGTTTGTTTTTTATAGAACAATTTTGATTGGAGCAGTTTTATGTAAATTTTCATTGTTCATTTGTCAATCTAATCAGTCAATCAAGAAAAAAGAAAATCAAAAAGGGAAAAATTGAACCCAGAAAATCCAAAAAAATGGAAAAAAGAGAACCCAAAAAAGAAAAAAAGAAAGAAAATCCAAAAAAAGGGAAAAAATAGAACCCAGAAAATCCAAAAAAGGGAAAAAAGAGAACCCAAAAAAGAAAAAAAAAGAAAATCCGAAAAAAGGGAAAAAATAGAACCCAGAAAATCCAAAAAAGGGAAAAAAGAACCCAGAAAATCCAAAAAAAGGGAAAAAAGAGAACCCAAAAGAAAAAAAAAAGAAAATCCAAAAAAAGGGAAAAAATAGAACCCAGAAAATCCAAAAAAAAGGGAAAAAAGAGAACCCAAAAAAGAAAAAAAAAGAAAATCCAAAAAAAGGGAAAAAATAGAACCCAGAAAATAAAAAAAATAGAATAGAAAAAAAAACAAAAGGGCTGGGAGGGAAATCCGCCATTGCCTGTTCCCAAGCGCAGGATGAGATAAGGATGAGGGACTCCCAAGAAATACTAGGGTTTCTTCAAAGCAATGACGACAACAGAAAACTGAATGCGGCGCACGCTTCTGTACGATTTTGGCAGGTAGGCGAGGTACTTAGGTAGGTGAGGTACGGAGGTAGGCGAGGTACTTAGGTAGGTGCGGTACGGAGGTAGGCGAGGTACGGAGGTAGGCGCGGTACGGAGGTAGGCGAGGTGCGGAGGTAGGCGCGGTATGGAGGTAGGCGAGGTGCGGAGGTAGGCGCGATTTGGAGGTAAGAGGCGTGCGCCGTAAACCTAATTGTGGTAACGACAACTACAGCAAGGTAAACGACATCATGGAGCACGAACGCACCGACAAAGGCAGCAACACGACGACACTGGCGACAACTAAAGTAACAAGAACGGAAGCAACGACAACGACAGCAACGGCAACGACACAACTAAAGACAACGACAGCGATGACAAAGACGAGGACGGCAAAGACAGCGATAGGAAAATCAATAACAGCAACTACAACGACACCGGCAGCAAGAACAAAAACAGCAACGACTGGGACTACAACGACAATTTGACATCAATCTATATGATGTACTCTTGCAGAAAATTTGGATTGGTAGGTGAGCGAACCCCAAGCGAGTGGTCGACGGTAGGTTCTCCGGGAGATCTTCGACGAGGATGAGGAGACACGACGAAGATAGGAGGGGAACTTCGGTTCCCCGGGAGATCTTCGACGAGGATGAGGAAATACGACGAAGATGGGAGGAGAACTGAGTTCGACCCAGGGCTTGGTACCGGCAGCATCGTTAAAGGCTGCAAAAAAAGCAAGAGGTTTTCAAAAAAACTGTCTCCATCGAAAAGAGGCAGGGCAACACTCATCAATAATTACCGACATCGCAAAAAGTGTCGGCGGTTGGTAACGGTGACTATTGCGCTTACGACAACGACAGCAACGACAACGACAGCAACGATGACAAGGACGACAAGGCAGCAACGACAACGAGAGCAACTACAACGTCAGCAACTACAACGACAACAACAACAAGGACAGCAACGACAGCAACGAAAACGACAGCAACAAGAAAAACAGCAACGACAACGACAGCAGCGACAACAATAGCAACAACGACAGTAACGACAGCAACGACAACGACAGCAAGGACAACGACAGTAGCGGCAACGACGACAATAATGGAAACAACAAGGACAGCAACGACTACGACAGCAGCGACAACAACAGCAACGACAACAACATCAACGACAACGACAGCAACGACAACGACAGCAACGACGACAACGACAGCAACGACAACAACAGCAACAACAACATCAACGACAACGGCAGCAACGACGACAACAGCAACGACAACGACAGCAACGACAACAATAGCAACGGCAACGACAGTAACGACAACGACAGCGACGACAACGACAGCGACGACAACGACAGCAAGGACAGCGACAGCAGCGACAACGACAGCAATGGAAACAACAAGGACAGCAACGACTACGACAGCAGCGACAACAACAGCAACGACAACGACAGCAACGACAACGACAGCAACGACAACGACAGCAACGACAACGACAGCAACAACAACAGCAACGACAACGACAGTAACAATAAAGACATCAACGACAACGACAGCAAGGACAACGACAGCAGTGACAACAACAGCAACGGCAACGACACCAACCACAACAACGGAAGCAACAACGACAACGACAGCAGCGACGATGACATCAACAGAAATACAGCAACGACATCGATATCAACGACAACGACAGCAGCGACAGCGACAACAACGACGGCAAAGACATAGACAGCAACGACAGGAACGTCAACGACATCAGCGACAACGACTACAGCTCTTGCTTAAATTTTGGATTGGTAGGTGAGCGAACCCCAAGCGAGAGGCCGACGGTAGGTTCTCCGGGAGATCATCGATGAGGATGAGGAGACACGACGAAGATGGGAGGGGGACTTCGGTTCCCCGGGAGGTCTTCGACGACGATGAGGAAAAACGAAGATGGGAGGAGAACCGAGTTCGGCCCAGGGCTTGGTAGGCTCACCAGCAGCATCGTCAAAGGCTGCAACGACAACGACAGTAACGACAACAACAGCAACAACAACATCAAAAACAACGACAGCAACGACAACGACAACAATGAAAACAAAGGACAGCAACGACAGCGACAACAACGACAACGACAGTAACGACAACGACAGCAACGACAACAATGGAAACAACAAGGACAGCGAGAGCAACGATAACCACAGCAACGACAACGACGGCAACGACAACGACAGCAACGACAAAAACAGCAACGACAACACCAGCAACGACAACGACAACAACAGCAACGACAACAACAGAAACGACAACAACGACAGCAACAACAACAGCAACGACAACGACAAAAATGAAAACAACAAGGACAGCAACGACAACGAAACCAACGACAATGAGAGCTACCGACAACGACAGCAACGACAACGACAGCAACGACAACGACAGCAACAACAACGACAGCAACGACAACGACAGCAATGGAAACAACAAGGACACCAACGACAACATCAGCAACGATAACGACAGCAACGACAACAACAGGAACGACAACAACAGCAACGACAACAACAGCAACAACAGCGACAACAACAACAGCAACGACAACGACAGCAACGACATCAACAGCAACGACAACAACAGCAACGACAACAACAGCAACGACAACGACAACAATGGAAACAACAAGGACAGCGAGAGCAACGATGACCACGGCAACGACAACAGCAACGACAAAAACAGCAACGACAACACCAGCAACGACAACGACAACAACAGCAACGACAACGACAAAAATGAAAACAACAAGGACAGCAACGACAACGAAACCAACGACAATGACAGCTACCGACAACGACAGCAACGACAACGACAGCAACAACAACGACAGCAACGACAACGACAGCAATGGAAATAACAAGGACACCAACGACAACATCAGCAACGATAACGACAGCAACGACAACAACAGCAACGACAACAACAGCAACAACAACAACAGCGACAACAACAACAGCAACGACAACGACATCAACAGCAACGACAACAACAGCAACGACAACAACAGCAACGACAACAACAGCAACGACAACAACAGCAACGACAACGACAACAACAGCAACGACAACAACAGCAACGACAACAACAGCAACGACAACGACAACAATGGAAACAACAAGGACAGCGAGAGCAACGACAACGACAGTAACGAAAACGACGGCATCGACAACGACAGCAACGACAACGACAACAGCAACGACGACGATAGCAACGACAAGGACAGTAACGACAACGACAGCAACGACAACGACAGTAACGACAACGACAACAATGGAAACAACAAGGACAGCAGCGACAGCGACAGCAACGACAACAACAGCAACGACAACAACAGCAATGACAACAACAGCAACGACAACAACAGCAACGACAACAACAGCAACGACAACAACAGCAACGACAACGACAACGACAAAAATGAAAACAACAAGGACAGCAACGACAACGAAACCAACGACAATGACAGCTACCGACAACGACAGCAACGACAACGACAGCAACGACAACGACAGCAACAACAACGACAGCAACGACAACGACAGCAATGGAAATAACAAGGACACCAACGACAACATCAGCAACGATAACGACAGCAACGACAACAACAGGAACGACAACAACAGCAACGACAACAACAGCAACAACAGCGACAACAACAACAGCAACGACAACGACATCAACAGCAACGACAACAACCGCAACGACAACAACAGCAACGACAACAACAGCAACGACAACGACAACGACAACAATGGAAACAACAAGGACAGCGAGAGCAACGACAACGACAGTAACGACAACGACGGCATCGACAACGACAGCAACGACAACGACAACAACAGCAACGACGACGATAGCAATGACAAGGACAGTAACGACAACGACAGCAACGACAACGACAGTAACGACAACGACAACAATGGAAACAACAAGGACAGCAGCGACAGCGACAGCAACGACAACAACAGCAACGACAACAACAGCAACGACAACAACAGCAATGACAACAACAGCAACGACAACAACAGCAACGGCAACGACAGCAACTAGAATGACAGCATCACAACTGCCTCCGTCAAAAAGAGGCAGGCCACCCGACATCCATCGTCAAAAATGGATGGCATCTGCGAAACTACCGACTAGAAAATTGTGTCGGTGGGTGGTAACTCCACCATTGCCTGGTCCCAAGTCCAGGATGAGAAAGGAGGAGGGGCACCAAAGTTGAGAAAAATGACAAAAAGGTGGTAACTCCGCCATTGCCTGGTCCCAAGTCCAGGATAAGAAAGGAGGAGGGGCACCAATTGTGAAAAGCTGATGACAAAAAGGTGGTAACTCCGCCATTGCCTGGTCCCAAGTCCAGGATGAGAAAGGAGGAGGGGCACCAAAGTTGAAAAAAAAGATGACAAAAAGGTGGTAACTCCGCCATTGCCTGGTCCCAAGTCCAGGATGAGAAATGAGGAGGGGCACCAATTGTGAAAAGCTGATGACAGAAAGGTGGTAACTCCGCCATTGCCTGGTCCCAAGTCCAGGATGAGAAAGGAGGAGGGGCACCAAAAGACAAAAAGATGAAAGGTTTTAACCTCAAAAATGAAAAAAAATTGAACACCAAAAGCAACTGACTGAAAAGCGATGACTGCGCCATGATGTGGAAACATTTCGTTTTTCGGTGTTATTTGGCAATGCAGAACCATTTTTCTAATCTCTGGAGGGTTTGGGGGTTAAATTAGGTGTTTTTTAGTAATTTTGGGTTGTTTCCCTAAACAGGTGCGTTTCTGAAGTTTTTCCCCCAATGTTTTTTTTGAGGTGCGATTCTGTAGGCCAAAGGTGCAATCCTGAGGCTTCAAAAGTGCGATCCTGATAAGGAAGACAGAGGTGCGATCCTGAAGTGCGATCCTGAGTCCTAGGAAAATTCCTATCCAGGTGCGATCCTGAAGATTCCCTAATCAGGATCGCACCTTGTATAGGGCCCTAGCGCTAAATAATTTAAACATCCTACTATTCCCCTATAATCACAGGACTGCTTATCTTGATATTCTTTGCTTCCTATTTTTGGTGAATCAAGTTTTGAAAGCTTTGAACTAACATCTAGGTGTTTCCAGTGTCCTACAGTCACTCATTTTATACTTCTCTATTAGTTTTTCTATATAAGCTTCTTGGCTTAGCATTATTTTGTTTCATGTCCTTTCTATTTCAATGTTTAGGAACCAATTTAGGTCACCATAGCTTCTTATTTTGAGCTTCTCACTAACTATGTTTTTCAAGTTTTCGCAAAAGTTGTGTCGCGTTCCTTATATAAACATATCATCTACCCAAGACAGATCATTCATTCCATATCTCCTTTGACCTTTTTTTATAAAGAGGCACTCATCTTGAATAGATGAAACAAAACCCAAACCCCCAAGAAAACTTTTTATTGTTAGGTACCAATTCCTACCACATTGTTTTAATCCATATGAACTTTTATTAAGCTTACAGACTAATGGATTTCCTTGCTCATTGTATTTTTCAAAACCCTCAGGTTCCTGCATAAAGATCTCTTCATCAATGTCAGCATTTAAGTATGCAGTTTTAATGTCCATTTGTTTGAGCTCAGAATCGTTACGGAGTGAATAGCTTAAAAATATCCTGATAGCTGAGACGCGCGTTGTCGGTGAATAGGCCTCGTAGTCTCTGCCTGGTACTTGGCTAAAACCCTTAGCTACCAATCTTGCTTTATATCTCGCTATTTCTCCGCTAGGCCCGCACTTCAGAGCAATATGCCAACGGCTACCAATAGGTTTGAGTTCCTGGTTATCTACAACTTCCCAGACGTTGTTTTCAAACAATAAATTATACTCTGTTTTCATTGTTTAGTACCACTTTTTGTCTTTTATTGCTTCTTCTGTTGATTTAGGTATCACATTATCATTTATCAATTCATTTAAGAATGCTACTGGAATCAGATCTGCTTCCTGTTCTAACCCTGTTTGCCCTGCATTCAACGAGTTATTATTAAACATTTGCTTTTCGTTGAAAGTTACGTTTTTAGACTTTCTAACTTTAAATGTGCCTTTTTCATCCTTTACTCCTATAAGATATGTTTTGCTGTTAGCTGATGATCCCAAAAATATACCTTTTTGTGAAGTCCGATCTATTTTCTCAATATGAACGTGAGCAGTAGAAAGAAAAAATTTTAGTGATTCTAAATTTGGCTTTTGTCCATACATTGTTTCGAATGGTATTCTTTTGATCCCCGAATGTTAACAGAAGTTTTAATGTCACTTGACATGTTTATTGCATAAGGCCAGTATGTCTTATCAAGTCCTGATTGCTTAATTGCGCATCTCGCCATTGGCGTTATTGTTCGCCAATTAAGTTTAACTTTACCATTTTCTTCGATGTATAAGGTGCTGAAAGCTCTAGTCTTATGCCTTGCTTCATACATAATTGCGTAATCTTGTTCGAATTGAATTCGCCCGGTCCATCGCACACCAACGTTTTTTTCCTACATCTGCAAAGAATTGTCGTACTTTTTCTATCGCATCATCCCTTGTCTTTAAGAAGTACATTTTCTGATACCTGCTAAAGCTGTCTACGAAGCCGATTCCATCTACAGCTTCTGGATTAATTGCCTCCAATATATCAGTATGGACTATTTCTAAGACATCCTTGGCCCTTGTCCCGGAATCTTTCAGAACGAGAAGCTTCTTTGACTCATTCAATTGACATGTTTCACAACACTCTCCGTCATGGTCACTTATTCTAAGGCCTATGGCATAATGCTTTAACTTCAAAAGATCTTCAATATTATCATGTCCTTGACGTTTGTGCCATAAACTTCGCCTGTCTCCACTGACTAAGTTACAGTTTTCTGTACCTGTTGAATTCACTGTTTTCCAAAGGATAAGATTGTCATGTTCCTCAGACGGGAAAATTGTTCCGTCTTTAGTTCTTATCTCGAAGTCCATACCGAACAAAACCTCAAGTTTCGACACTGAGACCAAATTTTTTCGAGTTATCAGGTACAAGTAATGCATTTGACACCCCTATTTTCCACTCACACCCTTTTGAGTCCTCTGTCCTAATCTCAATTGTCCCCCGTCCTTCAATTGAAATTTTGCTACTATTTGCGATAGTTACTGTCCCTGTATATTCTTTGCCAATCTCAATAAAAAAGTTTTCATCTTTAATCATTTGACTAGTTGCTCCAGAGTCTAACACTAGTTCACAGGAAGGATTATTACTTAAGGTTTTAAAGAATGAGAAGTAGTCTTGGTAATTAGTTTTTGGTTCTTCAACTAAACTCTGAGACCCCGATTGATCGTTTTGCCTTATCTTTCTGCTCTGGCTGACAAACTTTTTCTCTGGTTTCTGCTTCTTACAAAACTTGCAGATGTGACCCTGCTCACCACATTTAAAACATTATTGGCTGCCCCCTTTTTTGTTCTGTATTTGCCTTCTTGAGTCGACAATCCTTAGCTGTGTCCGACCTTTTGACAATTGAAGCATTTTCGTTCTTTATTGTAGAATACATTCTCACTTTTCTTTTGAACATTCACATTTTCAAAATTAATAAGGTCCCGCTTAATTTCTTCTAAAACTTTCTTTTCTTTACTAAATTTTACTTGTGGTGAAGCTCTCGTATTCTTTAGGTAGTCCCTTCATAATTAGTGAAAAAAAAACATTTTCTCGCTCACGCGTTCGTTCACCAGTGTCAAGTTGCAATTCATATCGTCTGCGCTTGTCAAGTAGTTTACTAAGCTTTCATTCGAGTTCTTCTTAAGCCTAGTTAATTCTGATAATAGTTTATGTAATTGCGGTCTCTCGAAACTCTAGCCTTTTACAGTATATACCAAACTTTAGTACCATCACCTTTATGTGGTATCAGAAACAGAACTGACTTTTTATCTAACGCTTGAACAAGTTCGTACCATAAAGTCCGTTTCCTCTCTTCTAGTTCTTACCTTCCTTTATTTACAGCTTGTGCTCTTTGTTCCTCTGATGCGCCATTCCTAACAGTAGGCATATAATTTTCATATGTGGCATCGCCAGTTCATTCTTTACCTAATTTCAACGAGTGCAAACGAGCTTCAAACTGTTCCGCAAAATATACCAAATCATCCTACCGCCCACTAAAAATTATTCTTTCTGACTTTGAACTCATCCCTGAACTCAATTTTTACCTGTCTGTTTGTTCTAAATTCATGTTTAAATTAGTTTTTCCCTTTTAACTAGTTATAACTCAAACTCTATTAGTTTAGCCAATGTAACCTGTGTTACTGTGGTTTACTCGAAAGCTAGTACTGTTCTACGTAAGAATTTGCTCTTTTACTATAACTTGAGGTGAAAATTGTTCGGACTTAGAGCAAAACTCTTAGCCGTTTTTTTCAGCGTTTCGATAAATGTGTTGCCTGCTGGTGGCCTCGTTATTAGGCGACGAATCGGTGTGTCGTTGTTAGCCAAAAAATGCTTTTAGCCTATTGAGAAAGCAACAAGTTAGCACAATGAGGATAGGAAAATGAGAAATGAGGGTAAAAAAACTGCGATGTTCTCAGCAATACTAAGTAAGCCAAAGAAGTCCTCGTAGAAAGTTCTGCTACACAAACATCTACTCCAACACAAAACACCCCCACAAGCTTCCACAAACAAAGCCACACACAGCTACACAACCTCAGTGTCCACAAACAGTCACCCAGTCAGCTACACAAGCTTCGCCACACAAACAGAGTCCACCAATCGGCTACAGATGCACCCTCTCCACAAGCAGAGTCCTCTAATCGGCTACACAATCTCCTCTACACAACAGAGTCCACAATCAGCTACAGATGCTCCCTCTCCACAAGCAGAGTCTTCTAATCGGCTACACAATTTCCTCCACTCAAACAGAGTCCACAATCAGCAACAGATGCTCCCTCTCCACAAATAGCGTCCTCTAATCAGCTACACAATCTCCTCAACACAAACAGAGTCCACAATCAGCTACAGATGCTCCCTCTCCACAAACAGAGTCCCCTAATCAGTTAAACAATCTCCTCCACACAAAAAGAGTCCACAATCAGTTACAGATGCTCCTTCGCCACAAACAGAGTCCTCTAATCAGCTACACAACCTCCTCCACACACACAGATACACAAGCTCGTTCTCCAAGCTGAGTCTCCAATCAGATACGCAAGCTCGTTCTCCACCCACAGGAGTCCTCCTATCAGCTACACAAGCTCGTTCTCCAACGTAGTTACAGCACACCGGAGCTTCAGACCCACTTGCTTTCCTTCTGACTCTTGACCACTGCTTCACTACAAGTCTTGTCTCTCCTTGTCCTCTAGTTCGCTTTCCAATTGACGTCAGCAATCCTCTAATGCAGCGCAGAGACAAAGCAGCATAGTGTCATTTATAGGGTGGGCTGATTATCTCATAAAAGCTCTGGGCCCATAACCTATCGGTTAATGGGAACGCAGAGACAATCGTGTAGTCAAATAATTCAATTAGAACTAATGTGTGACAACATTGGCAATAGGCACAAATCTTGATCGAATTATATACCCAGTTATTACCGCCCTTTTACATTACATACAAATGAGCTCCGGTGACATGTGATGTTTACTAGCATTTTATCATAGGTATCAATCAAACGTCAAAATCAAGTGTTATCATATCACATGTAAAACCGCAGTAGTTCTGGAAAACATCAGTATAAGCTGCACGTGAAATTAGCATTGTTTTCTCGACAACAAAGATGTAAATCAGCAAGTAAGAATACTTTTTCATATTCAAACAATTATTATTATACATTTTAATACTTACAAGTAATAATTTTAGGAAGAAACATTTTTAACAGCGGCATTCACATATCAGTTCAAACACAGACGATAATACATTTTGATGACCGGATTTATACGAAAAGCAAAGATGCATCCCCCGGTTACATAATTCAATTTTTCAATCAATCAAAAAGAGGATACACCACAGTTTCAATAAAAATATCCCAACTTAGGTAGGTCTTCGCAACTTAGGTAAATTGCTTCTGCTCATTAAAAAATGAAACCTTCATATAGCATTGTCAATAGACCTGATAAACAAAATTTAAAATATTTAAAACTGAGTATAAATTACTCTTCTTTTTAACACAACAAAAAAACTTATCAGTCATAAAAATTTGGTCCCTGCTTTCAGTTGAAACTGCAGAACTTTGATCCTCGATAACTTTTAAGTAAAGATAGCGGAAGATATGGAAATTCTTTTTATATTCCATATTAAACGGTGGACGTAACTGTTGAGGCTACTTTAAAAAAAATAGCGAAAATTGGCTGAAGAAATTTTCTTGCATACAAATTAAAACTACACTCTCAACAGAAGTTAGTCAGAAAAATTTGCAATTGCATCCTTCCAGAGAATGAAAAAAACTTTTATGAACTTGAATTAAAAGAAATTACTAAACGATAAATAATTAGCTTGCTTTAAAAACATGCTTAAAAAACATTTAAAAGGAACAATATTTGAGTTAAAAAATGAATGATCAAAACCCTATCTATTCTTGACAAAAAATGCGCCCAGAAAAAAAACTCTTATTCTTTGAAAAAAAAAATAAAATTTACAGACTACAATCAAATGTTGTTCAAAAATAAAAAATTTCAAGTAAAAGTACCAAAAATAGATTAAACTGGTGAAAATTGAAATTGAGCAACAAAGCTGCTATTTTTCAAAAACATTTGAAACTCTAGAACTCCAGGAAAGCAGAATTCAAAAACTCTCTTATTAAAATATTCTAAGTTTGACAGGTTTTTCGGGGATGCCACTTAAAGTCTTCTACGAGAAAAAAATATCGACTGACCAAAAGTTTACCCCCCTGTGGTCCGGAGCAAATTTTCACAGCGGCAATTGGAAAAACTTGGAGCATTAAGTAATTTACTTTGAACCCAACAGTTTTTCTTAGGGTAAATTTGTTGAACCGATCTTTATAATTTAACCATGCCAACCAACCCCAGTTGTTCTATTCAGGCGCGTGAAAAAACAAGAAGAAACAATTGTTAAAGCAAAAAAGGCCAAAAGATTTTAAACCCGGCGTTTTGTATAATTTGGCAGTAACAACGATGTTGCCGGAAACTGCAAAAGGAATGGACTTAGATTAAAGTGAAACAAGCAAAAAACGTGGCTAATGAGAGCAATAGTATTTTGCACTCAGCCTTCAATTTCATGATTAAATAAAGAAAAATCGTATACTTTCCTTCCAAATCATGACAAGTGTAATTGTTCAAAAATTAAAACTTTTGCACTGAGCTTTAGATTTCCGTTTTAAAACTACAGTACAGAACAAAATACAAAATTGAAAACAAAAAAAATCAAGGCCAATAAATTTTAAAAACAGCATTTACGTAACCAATCTTTCTTGTAAATTTCAGAATAACTCTATTTAAATCAATTAATAGAACCATATTCAACAATTAATGGATACTAAGAACAAAAAATCTTCACAAACAATTTACTAAAAACATGAAAGAAATTTGCATGATCTCAAACAGGCAAAATAAGGTAAAAAAAATCCAAAGCTGGGGAATGAATCCAGCCAGACAAATAAAATCATCATTGGAGACCAAAATTGATATAAAATACTGATTTGAAATACCTATCTAAGTTTGCGTACTTCGACAGCGGTTATTCTGTTCGACCTACAAATTTGATCCTTGATCTCTAAGAGTAGATTTACCAAAAAATTTTGATGACAAAAACCCTATTATGTCGCCATAAAGGCCTTCGATCCACATCATTTCGCCTCCCATGAAAACGGTCAAGAGCAAACTTTGCATCAATAGAAGAGAATACACAAAAAAGAATAAATTCTCAAAACTTCATTAAATAGCAATTAAACACCATTCGTCTTCAAATTTTGCCAAAATTTGCCAAAAATTGCCAATTTAGTCAAAACTATTACATTAATCAAAAAACCAAGAGAAGGCCAATAATAGCCCCAGCTATCGCTGTGCGGCTATTAATAAATGAACATAGCCGACTATCGTCAGCCAATTGCTCTCAAATGACTGGCGAGCAGTTGTCTTCAGTGGTTGCTAGTTTTGGCTAAGTGAGGCTATCTCAAGGTTATGAAAAAGGGAAGACAAGAGGAGTAAAAAAGGGATGGAACAGCAGTTTTTTGTTGGGGGGGGGGGTGGCGTAAGTGAGCGATTGTGTAATGGGAGCCAGGCGGTGTGGAATTGGAGGCGACGGACTGGATGCGGAATAGAGGGTGGGAGTAGTCTAAAGCGCGAAAAACTGCCCTTCGCACTATTTACTAATCTCTTCATCAGCCTCGGTGAGTTGTACATAGAGGCAGATTAGTAGAGCTCTTAGAGAGTTCCTCGGCGATTAAGTGCACTCCGGGCTTCATCTGTTTATTCAGTTTTTTTAAAAAATTCAAACGCGTCAGTAAAGAAACAAGATAGACAGATTGACCACCAGTCCTTTACTAGACCACTAGACTTTTTGGGTTAGATTCGGACTGTAACTTTTATGAGACACATACGCTTTTAAAGGAAAAATCCATAATTGAGCTTTTTCAAAATTAATATTTAAAATCAAAAACTCAAGACTCTGATACCCAAGAATTAGGGCATATACGTTTGGCAATGCTTAGATGCACACTATTGATATTTAACTAGAAAATGTTCAACATAGCCCGCAGATTGATTGCCAGAAAAAAGCCGCGATAGACGCTTGAGAACTTCGTGGAACTGAAACAACTAAAGAAATAAGACAGACAGATTGACCACCAGTCCTTTAATAGACCATTAGACTTTTTGGGTTAGATTCGGACTGTCACTTTATGAGACACATACGCTTTTAAAGGAAAAATCCCTAATAGAGCTTTTTCAAAATTAATATTTAAAATCAAAAACTCAAGACTCTAATACTCAAGAATTAGGGCATATACGTTTGGCAATGCTTAGATGCACATAATTGATCTTTAACTAGCAAATGTTCGTAAGAATTAAAGTTCATTAAGTGAGTTCAGAAGTCATTTTTTGAGTGAGTGACACGCAATTTACCTAAGAGCAGAACAAATGACGCCACGCACACGAAATTTAACTGCAGAGCAGTATCAGTCACTGAAATCGAAAAATTCATTGGTCGCAAGAATCATTGATGGACACGACGAACTAAAAAAAACACGATGTCCCCAATAATAGCCGCTATCGCTTCGCGGCTATTAATAAAATTTAAAGTTCGATAAGTGAGTTGAGAAGTCATTTTTTGAGTGAGGTAAGTCACGCAATTGACTTAAAAGCAGAACAAATGACGTCACGCACACAAATTTTAACTGCAAAGCAGTAGAAGTCACTGAAATTGAAAAAGTTAATGGTCGCGAGAATCATCGTTGAAGACGACGAATTAAAAAACATAGCAGGACAAGTCCTGACGTACAGTTCAAAGAATTTTCATTGACTAAACAAAACACTAGACCTAGAACGGACTATGAGTGAATTGGAAAAAACATTTCTAAAAAAGTCAGATAAAAAATTTAAAAAACAGGAAATCAATGTCAAAATGCCACACCAGAACAAAAAACCCACTAGCGAGAAATGGAAATTTGGTTCAAACAAAAAACTAGGTCTAGAATGAACTATAAATGCATTGGGTAAACCATTTGGAAAAAATCCGAACCAAAAAATCGAAAAAACAGTAAAAATCAAAGTTAAATTTCCGCATGTTAACAAAAAACCACTAGCGAGAAATCGAACTTTTGTTCAAACACCCTTTTCTCACTCTACTTTAGAATCAGAGCGAAAAAAATTCACGCCGCAAAACCACTTGCTTTTCCCCTCCACTTCCTAATCACTACTCCGATTTGACTTCAAAAATCATGAAAATAAGTGAACAGATCTTAAAAAAAGACAGCGCCCCAATACAATTCAAAATCTTGGAATTGTAAAAAACCACGATGTCAATCATAATAGCCGCTATCGCTTCGCGGCTGTTAAAAACAATTGGAATAGTTAAATGCTCAAGAAGGTGAAATCTCATTTGAGCCTCGTTTTAAGTTCAAAATTATAAATATTGTCTGGAAAAATTTTCGAATTGATCCTTCATTCATCGCAAATGTTTGCTTTTCCCCTGGTAGAATAAGACTCGCTCATTATCATGGTATACAAAGTTGCAATGAATACTCCCAGCTCATTTGGCTAAATTAAAATCAGTGCAAAAACCAGATTTAACATTTTTCACGCATGATATTGGCAACAAATTTTGGCTCACTGGAGAAAAGGAAACAGCTCTCTTTGATCTCCGCATTTATTCATAAACATTACTTACTTGTTAAAGGCGTTCATCTGATTCAAATTTGGCCGCTTTACGAAGCTATTATCATCCGAAGAGTCGTTTTCATTAGCAGGTCTCTTCCTCGACATCTTTGTTTTATTGTCCACAGTAGGCTTGTGAGTGCTGGCTGCATCAGAGGAACCATCGTCACTGTTTCCTCCGGCACAAACTACGTCCCCCTCATCGCTAGCGCCATCGAGCGAATCTTGTGACGCACTCCACGGTTGGCCGTCCGTTGATTTAGCTTTCTTCACTGGTTGCATGACAGCAACAGGAGTGGGCTTTGGCTTTATGTCGATTGCTCTTGTGATTTGCTCCTCGTTTTCAGACGAGTCTTCCGATGAATCAGTTGGACTTTTGGGTGGTTTCGCTGAAACAGGGGCAGTCTTTGTCTTGACAGGGACTATTTTCGATGCCTGCTTCTCGCATATAGATGAATTCTTCAATGAATGAACTGGCTTTGTGAGTGGCTTCAATGCAACAATAGGCTTTGACTTCAGAATGACTCCTTTCGCGGCCGGCTCTTCGTCTTCCAACGAATCATCCGATGAATCGACAGGCTTGGTGGGTGCTTTCACTGCAACAGGAGTAGGCTTTGATTTACCAATGACTCTCTTCGCGGCTGGCTCGTCTTCACATGAATCGTCCGAAGAATCGACAGGCTTTGTCGGTGCCTTCAACGCAACCGGAGCAGGCTTTGATTTCGCAATGACTGTTTTCTGGGCTGGCTTCTCTTCCTCCGATGAATCGTCCGATGACTCGGCTGGTTTAGCCGCAACAGGCTTTGATTTCGCAATGACTGTTTTCTGGGCTGGCTTCTCGTCCTCCGATGAATCGTCCGATGACTCGGCTGGTTTAGCCGCAACAGGCTTTGATTTTGCAACGACTGTTTTCTGGGCTGGCTCCTCGTCTTCAGATGAATCGTCCGAAGAATCGCCACGCTTTACGGGTGCCTTCACTGCAACAGGCGCAGGCTTTGACTTTACAATGACAACTTTTGTGGCTGGCTCTTCATCCGATGAATCATCCGATGACGCGGTCGGCTTTGTGGGTGGTTTGACAGCAACATGAGTAGGCTTTGATTTCGCAATGACTGTCTTCGCGGCTGGCTCTTTGTCTTCAGACGAATCGTCCGAAGCACTGACCGGCTTTGTGGGTGCCTTCACTGCAACAGGCACAGGCTTTGACTTCACAATGGCAGCTTTTGTGACTGGCTCTTCATCCGATAAGGCGGCCACCTTTGTCTTTGTGGACGCTTTTACTGCCACAGGAGTAGGCTTTGCTTTCACAACGACTGTTTTCGATGGTAGATCTTCGTCTTCAGATGAATCGTCCGAAGAATCGACAGGCTTTGTCAGTGCTTTCAATGCAACAGGAGCAGGCTTTGATTTCGCAATGACTGTTTTCTGGGCTGGCTTCTCGTCCTCCGATGAATCGTCCGATGACCCGGCTGGTTTAGCCGCAACAGGCTTTGATTTCGCAATGACTGTTTTCTGGTCTGGCTTCTCGTCCTCCGATGAATCGTCCGATGACTCGGCTGGTTTAGCCGCAACAGGGTTTGATTTCGCAACGACCGAAGAATCACCAAGCTTTACGGATGCCTTCACTGCAACAGGCGCAGGCTTTGACTTCACACTGACAACTTTTGTGGCTGGCTCTTCATCCGATGACGCGGTCGGCTTTGTGGGTGGTTTGGCAGCAACATGAGTAGGCTTTGATTTTGCAATGACTGTCTTCGCGGCTGGCTCTTCGTCTTCAGATGAATCGTCCGAAGCACCGACCGGCTTTGTGGGTGCCTTCACTGCAACAGGCACAGGCTTTGACTTCACAATGGCAACTTTTGTGACTGGTTCTTCATCCGATAAGGCGGCCACCTTTGTCTTTGTGGACGCTTTTACTGCCACAGGAGTAGGCTTTGCTTTCGCAACGACTGTTTTCGATGGTAGATCTTCGTCTTCAAATGAATCGTCTGAAGAATCGACAGGCTTTGTCAGTGCTTTCAATGCAACCGGAGCAGACTTTGATTTCGCAATGACTGTTTTCTGGGCTGGCTCCTCGTCCTCCGATGAATCGGCTGGCTTAGCAGCAACAAGCTTTGATTTCGCAACGACAGTTTTCTGGGCTGGCTCCTCGTCTTGAGATGAATCGTCCGAAGAATCGCCAGGCTTTACGGGTGCCTTCACTGCAACAGGCGCAGGCTTTGACTCCACAATAACAGCTTTTCTGGGTGGCTCTTCATTCGTTGAATCCTCCGATGACGTGGTCGGCTTTGCGGGTGCTTTTACTACAACAGGAGTAGGCTTTGATTTCGCAACGACTGTTTTCGATGGTAGATCTTCGTCTTCAGATGAATCGTCCAAAGCATCGACAGGCTTTCTGGGTGCCTTCACCGCAACAGGCGCCGGCTTTGACTTCGCATTGGCAGCTTTTCTGGCTGGCTCTTCATCCGATGAATCCTCCGATGACATGGTCGGCTTTGTAGGTGGTTTGACAGCAACAGGAGTAGGCTTTAATTTAGCAACGGATGTTTTTGGTGGTGGCTCTTCGTATTCAGATGAATCGTACGAAGAATCGGCAGGATTTGTCGGTGCTTTCAATGCAACCGGAGAAGGCTTTGATTTCGCAATGACTGTTTTCTGGGCTGGCTCCTCGTCTTGAGATGAATCGTCCGAAGAATGGCCAGGCTTTACGGGTGCCTTCATTGCAACAGGCGCAGGCTTTGACTTCACAATGGCAACTTTTGTGGCTGGCTCTTCATCCGATGAATCATCCGATGACGCGGTCGGCTTTGTGTGTGGTTTGACAGCAACAGGAGTAGGCTTTGATTTCGCAATGACTGTCTTCGCGGCTGGCTCTTCGTCTTCAGATGAATCTTCCGAAGAATTGACAGGCTTTGTGGGTGTCTTCACTGCAACAGGCACAGACTTTGAGCTCACGTTGGCAGCTTTTCTCGCTGGCTCTTCATCCGACGAATCTTCCGATGACGCTGTCGGCTTTGTGGGTGGATTGACAGCAACAGGAGTAGGCTTTGACTTCACAACGACTGTTTTCGTTGGTGGATCTTCGTCTTCAGATGAATCTTCCGAAGAATCGACAGGCTTTGTGGGCGCCTTCACTGCGACATGCACAGGCTTTGACTTCACGTTGGCAGCTTTACTGGCTGGCTCTTCATCCGATGAATCTTCCGATGACGCGGTCGGCTTTGTGGGTGATTTGACAGCAACAGGAGTAGGCTCTGATATCGCAATGACTGTCTTCGCGGCTGGCTCTTCGTCTTCAGATGAATCTTCCGAAGAATTGACAGGCTTTGTGGGTGTCTTCACTGCAACAGGCACAGACTTTGAGCTCACGTTGGCAGCTTTTCTCGCTGGCTCTTCATCCGACGTATCTTCCGATGACGCTGTCGGCTTTGTGGGTGCTTTTACTGCATCAGGCGTAAGCTTTGACTTCACAACGACTTTTTTCGGTGGTAGATCTTCGTCTTCAGATGAATCTTCGGAAGCATCGATAGGTTTTGTGGGTGCCTTCACTGCGACAGGCACAGGCTTTGACTTCACGTTGGCAGATTTTTTGGCTGGCTCTTCATCAGATGAATCTTCCGATGACGCGGTGGGCTTTGTGGGTGGTTTGACAGCAACAGGAGTAGGCTTTGACTTCACAACGACTGTTTTCGGTGGTGCATCTTGGTCTTCAGATGAATCTTCCGAAGAATCGACAGGCTTTGTGGGTGCCTTCACTGCGACATGCACAGGCTTTGACTTCACGTTGGCAGCTTTACTGGCTGGCTCTTCATCCGATGAATCTTCCGATGACGCTGTCGGCTTTGTGGGTGCTTTTACTGCAACAGGAGTAGGCTTTGACTTCACAACGTCATTTTTCGGTGGTGCATCTTCGTCTTCAGATGAATACTCCGAAGCATCGACAGGCTTTGTGGGTGCCTTCACTGCAACAGGCACAGGCTTTGACTTCGCATTGGTAGCTGTTCTGGCTGGCTCTTCATCCGATGAATCCTCTGATGACGCGGTCGGCTTTGTAGGTGGTTTGAAAGCAACAGGAGTAGGATTTGACTTCGCAACGACTGTTTTCGATGGGAGATCTTCGTCTTCAGATGAATCGTCCGAAGAATAGACAGGCTTTGTGGGTGTCTTCACTGCAACAGGCACAGGCTTTGACTTCGCATTGGTAGCTGTTCTGGCTGGCTCTTCATCCGATGAATCCTCCGATGACGCGGTCAGCTTTGTGGGTGGTTTGACTGCAACAGAACTAGGCTTTGACTTCGCAACGACTGTTTTCGATGGCAGATCTTTGTCTTCGGATGAATCGTCGGAAGCATCGACAGGCTTTGTGGGCGCCTTCACTGCAACAGGCGCCGGCTTTGACTTCGCATTGGCAGCTTTTCTGGCTGGCTCTTCATCCGATGAATCCTCAGATGACGCGGTCGGCTTTGCGGGTGCTTTTACTACAACAGGAGTAGGCTTTGATTTTGCAACGACTGTTTTCGATGGTAGATCTTCGTCTTCAGATGAATCGTCCAAAGCATCGACAGGCTTTGTGGGTGCCTTCACCGCAACAGGCGCCGGCTTTGACTTCGCATTGGCAGCTTTTCTGGCTGGCTCTTCATCCGATGAATCCTCCGATGACATGGTCGGCTTTGTAGGTGGTTTGACAGCAACAGGAGTACGCTTTGATTTCGCAACTAATGTTTTCGGTGGTGGCTCTTCGTCTTCAGATGAATCGTCGGAAGAATCGACAGGCTTTGTGGGTGCCTTCACTGCAACAGACACAGGCTTTGACTTCACATTGGGAGCTTTTCTGGCTGGCTCTTCATCCGATGAATCCTCCGATGACGCGGTCGGCTTTGCGGGTGCTTTTACGACAACAGGAGTAGGCTTTGATTTTGCATCGACTGTTTTCGATGGTAGATCTTCGTCTTCAGACGAATCGTCCAAAGCATCAACAGGCTTTGTGGGCGCCTTCACTGCAACAGGCGCCAGCTTTGACTTCGCATTGGCAGCTTTTCTGGCTGGCTCTTCATCTGATGAATCCTCCGATGACATGGTCGGCTTTGTAGGTGCTTTTACAGCAACAGGAGTAGGCTTTGACTTCGCAAAGACTGTTTTCCTTGGTGGATCTTCGTCTGCAGATGAATCGTCCGAATCATCGACATGCTTTGTGGGTGCCTTCACTGCAACGGGAGCAGGCTTTGACTTCACACTGGCAGATTTCAATGCTGGCTCTTCATGCGATGAAACCTCCGATGACGCGGTCGCCTTTGTGGGTGCTTTTACTGCAACAGGAGTAGGCTTTGATTTCGCAACGACTGTTTTCGGGGCTGGCTCATCATCTTCAGATGAATCGTCCGAAGAATAGACAGGATTTTGGGTTGCCTTCACTGCAACAGGCGCAGTCTTTGACTTCACATTGCTAGCTTCCGTTGTTGTCTCTTCATCCGATGAATCCTCCGATGAAGCGGTCTCCTTTGTGGGTGCTTTTACGGCAACAGGAGTAGGCTTTGATTTCGCAACGACTGTTTTCCGTGCTGGATCGTCGTCTTCAGATGAATCGTCGGATGCATCGACAGGCTTTGTGGGTGCCTTCACTGCAACAGGCACAGGTTTTGATTTTACATTGGCAGCTTCAGTAGCTGGCTCTTCGTCAGTTGAATCCTCCGACGACGCCGTCGGCTTTGTGGGTGGTTTCACAGCAACAAAAGTAGGCTTTGACTTCACAGTGACAGACGAATTGTCCGATGAGCCGACAAGCCTCGTGGGTGCCTTCGCTGCAACAGGACTATGCTTTGACTTCGCAAAGAATGTCTTCGGAGCTGGCTCGTCTTCAGAAGAACTATCCGATGAATCGGCTGGCTTTGTGGGAGGTTTCACAGCAACAGGAGTAGGCTTCGACTTCGCAATCACTGTTTTCACGGCTAGCTCCTCGTCTTCAGATGAATCGTCCGATGACTCGGCTGGTTTAGCCGGATCAGGCTTTGATTTTGCAACGACTGTTTTCTGGGCTGGCTCCTCGTCTTCAGATGAATCGTCCGAAGAATCGACAGGCTTTGGGGGTGCCTTCACTGCAATAGGCGGAGGCGTTGGCTTCACATTGGTAGCTTTCCTTGCTGGCTCTTCATCCGATGAATCCTCCGATGACTCGGTCTCCTTTGTGGGTGCTTTTACAGCAACAGGAGTAGGCTTTGATCTCGCAATCACTGTTTTCTGGGCTGGCTCCTCGTCTTCAGATGAATCGTCCGAGGAATCGACAGGCTTTGGGGGTGCCTTCACTGCAACAGGCGGAGGCTTTGACTTCACATTGGAAGCTTTCGTTGTTGGCTCTTCATCCGATGAATCTTCCGATGACGCGGTCGCCTTTGTGGGTGCTTTTAAGGCAACAGGAGTAGGCTTTGATTTCGCAACGACTGTTTTCGGTGCTGGATCTTCGTCTTCAGATGAATCGTCCGAAGAATCGACAGGCTTTGTGGGTGCCTTCACTGCAACAGGCGCAGGTTTTGACTTTATACAGGCAGCTTTAGTAGCTGGCTCTTCATCAGATGAATCCTCCGACGACGCGGTCGGCTTTGTGGGTGGTTTCACAGCAACAGGAGTAGGCTTCGACTTCGCAATCACTGTTTTCACGGCTGGCTCCTCGTCTTCAGATGAATCGTCCGATGACTCGGCTGGTTTAGCCGCAATAGGAGTGGGCTTTGATTTCACGGCGGCGCCCTTTGCTGCTGGCTCTTCATCGTCACTTGAATTGTCCGATAACTCAGGAGGCTTTGGGGGTGGATTTGCTGTTTTGCGTATGGGCTTGGAATTCATGGCGGGTGCTTTGTGTACTGGCACTTCGTCTTCAGATGAGTCGTCTGATGACTTAGCATACTCTTCGGTCTCCTTGGACGCTATAGAACAGGCCTTGTATTTGTTTACGGTTTTATTTGCTACCGCCGTTAGATTTGCTTTCTTGTCTGAGGTCTCATTCCTTGCTGCGTTGTTTGTACAATTTTTAGACAATTGACTGTCCGAGGAGATGTCATCGGATTCGTCCTGGTTTACCCTTCTGACTTTACTTCCTACACCTGATTTAACAGTGACGACTGGTTTATTATTGATTTGATCAACTAAGGAATCATCACTGCTAAACCGCTCTTCCTTCACTTTCGATTTGTAGGTGCCATTTTGCTCAGACGCTCGTGTGGGACTGTTCGAATCAGTTGAAGGTTGGAATAACGATGTTGACTTGACAAAGGCAATTGGTTTCAGTTTACCTTTTCCCAGCTTGGCGTCATGTTGATCACGCTCGTGGGCTTTACGCTTCATGCCCATATCTGAAAATCGAAGAGCAGATATAATCAAACCATCATATGCAACATTGATATTTTTATTAGAATCTAGATCGAACGGTTCATAACACAATTTAGCTTAAAACATCTGATAGGCACTTATTGCCCCTTAACAGTCTGTGAGGAAAAACCGCCTTTGACACTTCCGAAATTTCATCAGAGATAGGGTATAAGAGAACACGAATTAAAATTTTAAAGTTTTATTATGTAGGAGGTAGTCAAAACTGAAAAAATATACTGCCTCTAACATGAATCAAATGCACTGTACTAAGATTAATACCTGGTAGGTTGTGCAAAAAAGTTGAAACAGCTCTGCAGAAAAAAAATAAAAATGTCTCGACTAAAATTCAATCAGAGCGGGATTGCCTCAACTAACTTATATCTTCAATTAGGAAACACTAATTTCCTCTTGAGTGATATGAACGCCCATAGCGAAGTCCAACTTGACTCAAATCTCAGCAACCTACTCAGGAGCAAAGGTTATTATTCATTTTGTCAACAGGTATTACATCCAACAAAACACTAAAAGAGCAGCAGCAAAACATAGCTAAACAAGTTCTGAAATAAATCCAAAGAATTGAACAAAGTAATGGCCAGATGGTAAAGAAAATCTAAAAATCATATTTCCTTCGAAACCTAGGGGTTTTCCAGATCAGCAAAACCTATAATAATTTGTTTCATAACCATTGACAATACGCATCGTTAGAAAACAAACATCAACTTTGCGGAGACCAATGAGACAAAGTAACAAACATAGCTGGCAGATTGCCAGAAAATAGCCGCAATAGATTTGTAGACCGGCAGTCTAAAAAAAACAGTAAAAAAGACAGACCAAAAAAATTCGTCTTTTCATTGAAGGCTGATCTGTTATATTTTGATTAAAAATCTGTATAAGTTATTGCTGCCTCTATTAGCTGATCTCAAATAACCTTCATTTAGAGTGACACACACCCATTTGACCTTATCTCTTTGAATTAAAGTAAATAAAAGTCAATTTCAAAGTGAGGAAGTCATTTTTGAGAGTGAGGTAAGTCAAGTGTGACCAAAAATTTAATCACGCGCATGAACAAAAAAACTCGCTCCACTAAAAGCGAAAAATGACGTCACACATGCAATTCAGTTGAAATTGCATGAACGAATGAACAAAAAGTGGCTGTGACGTCATATGGTCGTAACAAAAATCATGACGACGAAATAAAAAAACATAGCAGGACAAGTCCTGACGTACAATTCAAAGAATTTTCATTGACTAAACAGAAAACTAGACCCAGAACGGACTATGAATGGATTGGGAAAACCATTTAGAAAAAAAACCGATCCAAAAAATCGAAAAAACAGTAAAAATCAAAGTGAAATTGCCGCATGTGAACAAAAAACCACTAGCGAGAAATCGAATTTTTGTTCAAACACCGTTTTTTCACTTTACTTTGAATTTGGAGCAAAAAAAATTCACGCCGCAAAACCACTCGCTTTTTCGCTCCACTTCCTGTTTCGGCGTGACCAAAATCACTACTCCAATTTGACTTCAAAAATCATGAAAATGTGTGAACAGATCTTAAAAAAAAAAAAAGACAGCGCCCCAATACAATTCAAATTCTTTGAATTGTAAAAAAACCAAGAGAAGGCCAATAATAGCCCCAGCTATCGCTGTGCGGCTATTAAAAAGACAATAAATGATAAATTTAGAATAAGAGATCAATATATAACAAATTTGAGAATTTTGGATAACAATTATTATGAGGCGTTACAAATTACGCCGTCAAATCACTGCAACAGAAAACTGTAAATCGAAATCTTTAAACACGTCATGTCAGTCAATATTACAAAGAAAAATACATCTGCTCAATCCACTAGGGCCAAAAAAAAATAAAAATGGGAACAAAAAAATCACAAAACCTCACTAAAAAATTCAGAAAAACAAATGTTCTCGATGTCAAAAAACATAACTCAAACCATTCAGTAGATTGAATGTAGCAACATTCGAGGGCCGCTGTGACCTATTATTTGACACTAAGAGACAAAAAACAAAAACAAGCAGAAAAGCCAAAAATCCATAAACCATGAGTGCAAAAACATAAAAATCAAAGATCCAATTCTGTCTCCTAGAAAGCCGATGTGACCTGCCATTAAATAGACTGAGTACCAAGGTATTCCCAAGAACAACAAGAATCCACTAATATTTTCTGAAATTGCCTTTGTCAGTAGCTACCGTTTAGGGAAGCCAGCTGTAGCTTAATTGAAGTGGCGTGAGGTGAGTGGAGGGTCGAGCAATACCGCGCTGGATGTCGTGCCGACGATTCTAAGGGGTGGGGAAGGGGCAGGTGGAGGGGGTTGCTGTAGGGGTAGGGGTGCAATGGGGGAGGGTGTGAAAATCAAAAATGAACCACACTTAATTGATATCTCCAAAACACCGTCGTTGAATTGCATACTTGGAGTCCAATCAGTCGAAAGGCTCTAAGAGCCCTTAATGCCCTCAGCGCGTTACCTGTTTATCTCGTTCTTGGGAACAAAAAAACAAAAACGTCAGACAAAAAATTCGGTCGAGCGAAAAAAGATCACATGACTAATATAATTTCAACAAACTTTGTTTGAGAGCAATGAAATATATAAACTGAAAATATTTTATAATATGTTTTTATAATCTGTTACTTTATTAACAAGATGATCAAACCAATCATTAACAATTCTAACTGACCAGAAAACAACCAGAACAACAAATACGTTCAAAGAAATAAAAGCAATAGCTTCCATATTTAGGGATTCAAACAATTGCAATGACACACAATTACAAAATATTAAATCTTAATATTAAAAGAAAACAATAAACTCGGATGTCTGATAGGGGCTCGACCCCGCGAACACCCAGATAGCAGTCAGACTTCTTAACTGGCACAAGAGCGTTGTTACTCAAGCGCTAACAATCACTTTTATATTAGCAATAAACTTCATTTCAGAATGAGAACAATTGAAATCACTCAAAATGAAGTGAAGCGTGAAACAGTCACTTGAGGAGTCACACAGAACGAAAACACAGAACAAAAATTCAAAACTACTGAAGCAAAAAATTAGCAAGGAAAGACAAACACGTTAACAAAAATTCCCTCAATCTTCATTCGAGAGCAATTAAACAGAAAACCCCCTTTGCTACAAGATATGAGGTAATTTCAAAAACAAATAATAAAGCCCTTCTGATAAGATCGGCCCTTCTGAAAAGATTGGCCCTCTTGGAGCAAAAGAAACAAAACAAAAATCTAACTTACTTCAGACGGAAAAAAATCTTTACATCAAATTTGAGGCATTGTGAGCTGGAACTCTGATCAATGGTATGTTTCTTATGATAGTCTCCTCTCATTTTGTTTCTGTAAAAAAACGTTACGAAATAAATCGCCATTTCAGCCCCATAAGAACCCATTAAATGGAAAAATCAGAACAATGAAAACTGATGGTGGAAGCTCATAAGATGCAAACCTACCTTCTAGAATTTCACTAATAAACACACACCCCAAACAAGTTAATTTTGCATTAATTTTGGACCGAAATAAATTATTGTCGTCCTTCAGTGGAGTCGACATTTTCCGAACTCATAGTTGAGACTCCCCATGTTCAGTTATGCTAAAATTACAAGCAAGCCAGGTCATACAAAATACAAACTCAGATAACGCCGAACACTACATAAAATTGTTAAAAAGTCATTGCATTTGTCTACAAAAAAATCGACAAGCATCAAAATAATCTCTTCTAAGCATTACAAACCGAGCAATTTCTAAATAAACTACTCAAGCAATATAGATAAGCAAGAAGTTTAAAAGTAGACAAATTAGAGAATATTATCTCTAAAATAAAGCATTTGAAAGACAAATATCAACAAGTAAAACTACTTGAAAAATTCGTCTGAGCACGCAAATTATGATCTGCGTCTAAATATAATAATTGGTCAAAAAACAAATTATACCCAAACCTCTTATAAGCATGTCAAAAAATTTATGCATGAAAGCATTGATATGTAAATATTAGTACCGCACTCAATAAGCAACACGTTATCTAAAAAATTGAGAGACGCGGCAAAAATTTTTATACACTCTTCTACGAAATACCGAATCTCCCTTCGGTTCTTTTTAAGGTTTTCCACCGAAGCAGATTTCATTTTTCATCCAACATGCCCGCCAAAAAACCTGTTGTTCTAAAATCCTACTATTCAAAAGAAGATAAAACTATGAAACAGACTAAGGTTATCTAAAAAGACTTTCAGCTCAACCCGTTCCTAATTTCATGTTATTTTCTGGCTATGATTGTGATTATTCCTTCGAATGATTTTACTCTGCAAGTATCACTGATCTTGATTCACGACATGAGCAGCAGGAGCAAACAATGAAACTGGCTTAGCGATGTCCGAAGTGTCTATACCAAATTTTATAAAATCGGAAATGATACTAGAAAAAATTTTGATTCGAAAAGTCGAAAACAAAGCCCAAAAATACAAAAAAGAAGACTCCAAAACGTCAAGAGAATATCAAACAAAAGTTATGAATGGAAATCAGCTTTTTCTAAGCAGATACCAGTAAATAAGCGCGAAATTTGTCCTGCTGAACATACGTAAAAAGTTGAAAACATTTTCTATCAAACTGAATTTTCTCACAAACCATAAATTGATTTGAACTGAATAAAGTGAAAGAGAAGAGAAAATCAGGATGCAAGAAACAGACCACTAAAAATAATGTCCTAACTTCAATTCTGTATCCATTTCTCTTTCAGATTGTCAGGTTACTTTTTTTAGGTTAATTTTTTTAGGTTAATTGAGCATAATAATAAAAAAAATAATAACAGAAAATTTGAAATTGTTTCTAATGTGTATGTCAGCTATATGTCGAGCGCAATAAAACATGCGTGAAAAAGTCATAAAGCAATTTCCAAAAAATCTGAAATTGAAATATGAAAGTAGCACTTATTACCACGTTTACAATCTTCTTTTCAAAATATAAATTTCCCTATATACTCCATACCAACCAAATTTTCGTTTTGTATGAACGTTTTCTATATGGTAAGACAAAGCGAATACTTAAATGTTTAAAAGGCAGGAAGAAAAAAAACATAGCCAGAAAACAACGAAAACGAACCGAACCGGAGTTGAGTACTACCCATAAATGTTAAAAAAAGTAAACTTCAAAAATTGAATATTTTGTGAATCCATGACTGTTTTATCTGTTACGACCCCGATAGCATCATACGAAGAAAACAACCTTCAATGAGAACTTTCCCCTGCCAAAAAAGCTAAAAAAACTGCTCTACCCACTTTCAACTAGAGACCGGTTATGCAGTCAATTACCATTGCGTTAGCGAGTACAGCAATTTTAATAAGTTACATTATTTAAGTTACCCATAACGATAATAAAAATAATAAAACAATAAAAAAAAACATACCCGGCAGATTGCCGGAAAATAGCCGCCGTTGATTCCAATAAGCATAATTGGGATTGCAAGAATAGAAGATATTGAAAAAAAAGATTTTTGTACAAAAACATTTTTTAAGTCCGATTTGTTTTGATGGCATTTTGTAGTTGAACATACTTCTGTTTCTTAGAGAGAGGCCACAGGGGCTACTCTGAATACCAATAAGCATAAGAGATGGTAACTAAGACTTATAGAAACGACGTTCAAAAAGCGGGCATCTAAAATTGGGCTTTATGGGTTTATCCCGTTTCTATTTCTGACTTCAATTTTTTATACTGACTCTGTTCATTTTGAATTGCTTTGCTGAGCAACTGATGTTCAAATTCACTTACAGCAGAATGAGAGAAGAGAGAAACTAGCCCAGAGAAGTCAAAAAGATTTCACGCAAAATGTCTAAAAAGCGGCAAAATGGTTAAGCGAAAAAAAGTTCGACAAAGTAAAAAAAAATAGGAGCGCTATAATAGCCGGCTGAGAAGACGAGGGCGGCTATTAATAATAAATAAGGGAAGTAAAAATAAACGCAGACCAAACGCTTGAAAAACAAATAAAAAACTTAAAACATACTTCGGAATCGACGTACTGAAAATAAAACCCTACTTCGCGGAACGCAAGAACAACTAAATAATTTAATTTTATTACACCAGGAACAACTCACTAATATTTTTTTATTAAACCCAAAAATTTCCAAATTCTACAATAAAAAGTTGAATTAATATATCTTCACATTTTTGGGTTTAAAATCAATTTTATTTGAACAGATAGAGATATAACCAATGATTAAAAATTTTGAAAACCAATAAATTCATAAGAGGATTAAACTTGTTTTTACAAAAACTCTCTAGAAGTACTGACATCACAATTATTTTGCACGAAAACTTATGCAACAGTCTTTAATAAATTCTGTCCTGCCAAGACAAAACGCGATAAACTAAGGAACATTAATTACCCAGAAAAACAGAAAATCAGTATAAAAACAGTACCTCTTTATTTCAGAAAAACAAACATCCAAACTTGCAATCAAACATTCAAACTTCTCCTCTTAATGACACTGCCTACAAAAGTAGAAATTTGTAAAAACGTTCAAACTGAAACAAGAGAGAACAATTAAATTGACAAAACCGGCCTCACTTCAACTTCATTAAATCAACGGTGTTATACGAAAACACAATTGTTCGCAATCAATGCAAAAGCTCAACAAAAACAAAAAACCTAACTGTCACCCAAATCTCTCAAAACGACAGTATTGTAAAGACAGTAGAAAGATATGGCGTGAAAAGTCAGAAATGTTAAAATGACAACAAATAGATCAAAACGTTGTCTCCAAGTCTTTAAAAATTCGAAATTAGTGAAAATTGGTCCAAAACGAACAGTTATTTCTAAAATAATGTGAACAAGCATTTGCATCGAAAGAGCTGTAGTTAAAACGTTCTTAAACCTACTTAAAGTAAAAAAACTTCAACTTCTCTTGTTCTTTCTCACGAAAAACGTATAAACAAAAACCAAAAAAAGCTTCTATCAGACTTCGACTTCCTCTCAGTGGACGGACCTAAACACTTTTTACGTCCCCAATTAAAAAGAAAACAGATCATCATTGCTTCCCATTATGTAGTTAAACACCGATAGAAAATTGAGACTCGCCTTTGGTTTGAAAAACCCAACAGAAAATCAACAATCTTAAAATTATCAGAAGAACAAATGGACCCAATAATTGCTACAATGTCCACATCAGTTTTTAATTGATAGAAATCAAGAACACCTACATTTCCAAGCAGATAGGTCCTAAAGTCTAAATTGAAAAGAGGAATAAGTGTCCAAAAGTACACAATATTACAAGTCAAATACTCGAAACCAGAATAAAATTCAGACGCCAAATGCAAGAAAAACTTGTTTTTTTTTTCACCCGATGTCTAAAAGGGAAAAATGACGTTTTATTAATTTTTCTGCCGAGCCCGTTCATTTTCAGGCTGTCACTGAGGAAAATAAATTGCATCCAACTTTTTGGAGAGAAACATTAACACTTATAGAAAGTAAATGAAGACTGCTGCTGGCGGGGGCTCAAACCCTTAAAATTAAGATCCATCCTACACACCACGATATTACATCTCCTCAAAACAGTTTCGGTGAATTGCATACTTAGGACTAGTGAGGCTTAAGGCTCTACGAGAGCTGCACGGCTATATAATGCCATCCTGGTCTTCATCTGTTTGTCTTGAGGACCAAAAGTTTAAGGCGGCAAACATCTGTCAAACAAATTGCATAAAAAGACCGCAGGATTAATATAATTGCTTCGTTTGAGATCAAACTCGAATTACTCTATGGGAATCCAGGACATCTACTATCTTTTACAAAAAAAACCCAGATTGCATGTGACAAAGAAAATTTACATTTTTGAATAACAAATTTCCCCTGACAAAAGTGTGCTAGAAATTTTGCTCCATAAACTTTCAACTAGAAAGCTCTTATGCTCCAAATTTAAATTGAGTTAGTCAGTGCAGAAGACAATTTATTAGTAGCTTAATTTAAGCTTCTTTTGTTCGCAGGATTTCCGCGTGAACAATCAACAAATCTAAAACATAATCTGAAATCTACTGAACGTAAAACTAATTAATAGATCGCAGCAACAACTCACTGGAGACCTATTGGTTTTACTACTAATATATTTGAAAAAACAAACCAAACAACCGACTAATGTCGGGTGAATTGCTCTCAAACGACGGGTTGGCTACGTCAGTAGCTAGCCACGGTAAAGTGAGGTCAGCTTTAGCTTAATTGAAGGGACCTGCGGTGAGCGCAGCGGGGGAGGGGGGTGCACCGGGGCTGATGGGGGTGGGGCAGCAGTGGGTTGGGGGCAAGAGCGGGGTGGGTGGGGGAACAGTTTGGGGGGGGGACAACGGTGGGAGAGGGGTCTTTGGTTGCACGGGGCCCTTACGGCCTGTACGACAAGCAGGGGTGTTGATTGGGGGTGAAGTGAGGGATAAAGGGGGGGGGGGGGTGTTGCTAGGGAGGGTTGTTATGGGGGTCAACCTCTACACAGGCGCTCTTCACACCATAAGTATAAGTCTCCAAAACAGTTTCTGCGAATCGCATACTTGGACACTATTGAGCTGAAACTCTAAGAGAACTTAATGCCCGCTGGGCGCTACCTGTTTATCCCGTTTTTGCGGACGAAAAGTCAAATGGGTCAGACGAAAAATCAGACCAGCGAAAAATCGCATAGACCGACAGGACTAATATAATTGCTACAAACTTCGTTTGAGAGCAATTAAACACATCTAAACTCTGAAAGAATGCGTTTATTAGATCAGTCAACACCTTTTGCGACTACAATGTAATAATTCCGCATACATTATAGCGAGAACCTAGGATCAAAAAGCAGAAATTAAGCAGTAGCTAGCTGGGCCTTAGAGATGCTAGCATGGGGGGGGGTGAGCGGATGCGGGTCAAACATAAGGGGTAACTGAGGGGGTCAAATTCAGGACCACCCTTCACACCATGAAATTGTCTCCTCAAAACAGTTTCGGTGAACCGCATATTTAGAGTCTAGTAAGTGTAGGGCTATAAGAGAGCTGCTCAACCAATTAATTCCCTCCGGGCTTTATCTGTTCATCCCATTTTTGAGGAAGAAAAGTTTTAAAGGGTGAGGCAAAAAATCGCATAAAAAAGGCCACGGGACTAATAATTGCTACAAACTTGTTTGAGGGCAATTAAAAAAGCTAAGAAAATCGATGAGAAAATCCTGTAATAGATTAATATCGGCCAACACGTTCCATGACAAACTAAAGAACAAAAACCACCCAGAATGGCAAAACGCGAACATCAGTAAAACAGCATTACATTATTTATTTCAGAAAAAAACTAGCAGTCAAACATTCAAATTTCTCTTTCTCCTCTTATTGACCCAGACATTGGACTTCGTTAAAACTGTTTTCTTAGACAAAAACATTAAAATGATTTTACTCAAAACAAAGCTCACCAAAAATACAAGAAAGACGCTGTCACCGAAAACTCTCAGAAGGTTCGAACATTAAAAAAGACAATAAAAAACTGTTATAATGTGTCTAAAATGACAAAATACCAATAAATAGCTGAAAAGGTCATTTAAAAACCTTAAATTAGTAAAAATTGGTCCCAACCGAACAATTATTAGTTAAATTATGTGAAAAAACTTTGGGCTAAAAAAGTTAATTTCAAAACCTCCTTTCCAGAATTCGGCAATCAATTAAAACTTTTACCCGTCAAAAAGACCCGTAAAAGACTGATTTTTCAGACGTTGACAACAATGTTGTTGTTTCCGCAATAAAAACAGTTTCTGAATTTATATCTGAATAATATTAATCAGAAAGCAATTGTAACAGATCAAATCATAGTTCCACAATATCGACTCATCCACAGCACGATTTCAACAATCTTCAATGAATCATTTCCCGAAAACGCCCGTCTTCACATAGATGCAGCGGGTCACATCGTTTGCAATTTCAAAGCGAACATTTCATTTTTACAAATTAATCGTCATATAATGCTTTTAATCTTGCAAGATAATCATTTCCGCGAAGTTGGAAATGCGCGAAGTCATTTCCTCGAAGTTTATTTCTGTCAGATTGCAAGATAATCATCCTGTGTCAACTAGTGCTTAATTCCCTGGGAGTGGCCAAACATACAGGAAGGGGGCCAGGAGGGCCTCTTCCAAATCAGAAGGCAAGATTGACAGATGACTGCATGGAAAGATATCTGGGAAATAATTGACCAAGTGATCCAATATTTGACATAAATATGGTGTGAATTGAGTCTAGATACTGCTGGGGAATTCCTTTCATGAAAGACCTGCACGCATATGATTGCAGTGGCTGGTTGGAGACAGTAATTGTGAATAGAGAGGGTTCTGGACTGTTTTCCTGAAACATTGCTGTCAAATTTTGCAATCCAATCAAAGTATGTCGTCGTGTTTCTTATGACGTTTGTGTATGATCTGTTTATGTTGACCATTGCATAACAAATATGAATCGATAGCTGGTTTTTATTATATTAGCAAACAGGAACTATTAAATTGTTGACCACCGAGTTAGAGCTTTTCATAGTCTGTTCGATGTTCTGTTCAAATACCCATATCGATAAATGCTACCCCCCCCCTTACTCCTGCTTCCGGCAAAAGATCATCCATTTGCTAGGGAATGACAATTTAACTCTACTTTTGTTATAACATAAGCTGTGGTTAACATGAGTTGCATACCTGTATATAACGCCAACATATCGTCAGCAAACTGGCAACTTCAAAAGGAGATATATCCTCAACAGCATTCTGCAATATTGACAATTGCTTCGGAATAAACTGAGCCTCGTCCAAAACACTCATGACTTCCTTCGTGTAACGAATGTGCTTCTCGTGCTTCGCCGATTCTAAATCTCGACAAGACTCCCAAAATGTGATCAGAACGTGGACAATTGACGAAACCACAACTGTGACGTGGCACAGAACTGGGCGTACTTGGGCAAACAGATTGAGATAAGACCAGAGAATAGGGTTCCCGTCAAAAACGTTGAACATCTTGATGTTGCGATCTAAACAAACAGCACGTTCGTTAGACTAGTGATTATCTAAAAATAATGGGTTACTAAGGTTTTGTAGCAAATCCAATAGGCCCCAGAAAAAAACGTTTATAATCACTGTGAAAAAGAAACAGCCTAATGTACTTATTATACAAGTATGCTAAATTTTGGTGCCGTTCATTGTAAATTTTTCTAAAATATATCAATACACAGCTCGACAAGCATCATTCAAAAACTCCTGGCTGATGTCACTTAAACAAAGGCATGATAGTCTGCGAAGCAGGCCAAATCTTTACTAAATTTACCGTGTTACCTAACCTAAATTGGCTCTTTCGGCTGCAAGCTCACCCCATTGATTTGTTACCATGTACGCTGTTTGTCCACACACAAACCCTGCCATACTTTTGGCAAGCGACAAGACCGAATTCTCGTCAAGCAGAATATTGGCAGCAGTGGTCGCAGAATCGGTTCTTTTCTGAGTTTGCTCTTTGCAGGCTATAGTCGAAATCAGGTTGAAAATGAAGTCGATGTTATTGTCTATTTGCCAAGAGGGGTTTGTATTGTTATTTTCATCGAGAGCTGAAAATTATTCACTTTTTTGTTCAATTTGTACTAATTTTTTCAGAAACCTTCCCAGGTTTCAATTTTGTTTTACCATGCCGAAAATTGTTAAGGAAACTGAGCGCAACTGCATGTAACTTTTTCCAAAACTGTTCCCGGAATGATTTTCCTTTTCCCCTGTTAAATTATGTCCGTCTACAATTGATATTTCTACATCTTTATACTGTTACATCATTTTACTGACCAGTCCCACCTCTTATTAGGGTATACAAACCAATTATCAATAGAAAAAAGTTTGTTCATACATAGTAAGGAAAACAAACAAAACAATGTTTGTGCACGGGAGGAAAAATGGAGAGGTCCCTGTTCACTTGAATTCGTGTACACCCTTACTATGATGCTTAACCCTAATTCTTATCGTTACACCTAATTCTTATTGGTAGTGATAATTCGCAATCATTGCTACCTCTTCATCTGATCTAAAACAATTTCTTTCTGCGGGAAAACAATAATCAATTCTTATGAAGACGATGGGGAACATCTCTTATAAAAATTTTAGGAAATTTCTTGGACCTTGGTTGGTTGTTGACAACGTTTTCGAAAGCGGTAGTGGGGTCGATGAACATTTTCCGCGATTGATATGTCTGTTTTGCTGAAGCAAGCTGATATATGTTCTCGGTTTGCATTCACTTTTCGGTTCATTTGAGATACCTAAACATCACAGGAAATTATTATAACACAAATAAAGTTGTATGAAATGACAAAAAGAACTCGCACAAATTATACAGTAATTTTAGGAGACAAAAAATGAGACCACAGTAAAGAAAATATTATTTTTTCGTTTATTGCTGAGATGCCATAATTTCATTTAAAAGAAATTGCATAATTTGAGTTGTTTCTACTAGTTGCCCTTAAATAACCTCCAGGGACGAGACAGAGGCTCTGTTAACCTTACTCCCTTAAACTCAAGAAGGCAAAAGTCATTCTGAAAGTGAGGAAAGTCAATTAGAGAGTAAAAGTCACGTGTCACCAAGGCAAGCCGAATTGCGCAAATCCGAAGAAAACTAAATCAAATAAGAGTGAAAGAACAATGACGCCGAAACACACAATTTAGTAGGCCCACAAAACTAGCAGGCCCACAAAACCATAACAAGAAAATCATTTACACGAATAGAAGGTTTAAAAGAAATTAAGGTTTTTATTAGGAGCTTAATTATGATGGAAAAGCGCCTCTCAAAACGCATTTAAGCTAGGTTACATGATTAAGGACCCCTAAAACAAGTTACGATAGGAGCGCGGTTGACCATTGTGCACAATTGCTACTGATATTTACTATAAAAGCGGAAAAATAGACAATACGACTAAAACTAATCGCCCAAAACTTAGTTTCATAGCAATTCAGTGGATAATAGAAATAGAAAAATACTTCAAACTTCAGATTAGCAGTCCTCCATCTTACCAATTGCGCTAAAACCACTCAAAACCACCATTTCTCACAATCGATTTTATCTTATCAAGAAACATATTTAAGATTAAGAGCATTTGAGATCACACAAAAAAATCAAAGTAAAGCGTGAAAAACTTATTTCAAAGCTAAGAGTGTTCTAGAATAGTAGAATCTAAAAAACTAAAACTTTCAGAAAAACACACGTCTAAAAAAACTTCAAAATCATTTCGGAGCAATGAAAAACAGGGAGTATCCATGACAGTAATCCTCCCTCTGGGCGAGCATACTTTCAAGCCCTCAAACTCCTGGTAACTGCACCCGACTAACAGTCTTTTGTCTCAGGTTCGTTTCTCACCCATCTACTTTGAGCCTTTTAGGTCACCGACCTCTCTCGATACGTTCGCTTAACCATGCTTCCTAATGCGGCTCTTAAACATGCGCTTCGAGAGGTCCCTTAAACGCAAAAAATTTTCCCACTTTAGAGCTTACACGTTAAATAAATAGGATTAGCATTTTCATCCCCAAAACACACAAAGAAACATAAAACGACTCGCGTCGCAAGAATTGCTCTCGAACAACAGGCGGCATGGTGTCAAATAGAAATTTTCATGTCTACAAAAGGAAAGGTTCGCGACACGGGTTCGAACCTTCGACCCTCAGAATAGCAGTCCTGCGTCGTACCAACTGCGCTATAACCACTACAGACCATTGTTTCTCACAATCGCTTTTATCGTAACAATAAACATATTTCAGATTGAGAGCACTTGAGATCATGCAGAAATCAAAAAGTACAGTCTGAAAACTCAATTGAAAGCTAACATTGTTCTAGAATAGCGCAGAATCTGTAAAACTAAAACTTTGCAGAAAAACACACGTTTACAGTAATAATTCAAACTTCATTTGGGAGCAATTCAAAAACACGTAGTACCCCGGACAGTAAACTCCTCCTCTGAGCGAGAAATACTTTCAAGCCCTCATAGCCTGGTGGCAAGTGCACATGACTAAATCTGTTGTCTCAGGTTCGGTTCTCACCCATCTACAGTGAGCCTTTCAGGCCATTGACCTCTCTCGATATGTTCGCTCAACCATGCTGCTCAATGCGGCTCTTAAACATGCGCTTCGAGAGGCCCCTTAAACATGCAAAAATATTGTCCCCCTTTAGAGCTCGCACGTTTAATATATAGGATTGCATGAAAGCATGACAAAAAAGCAGATTTTTAAAAGAACATGACGCCATATGGTTGAAACAAAGTCTTGACGCAATAAATAAAGAGCAAGAGAAAGCCAATAACATCGGCTCCATTGCCGCAGATTAAAAACAATAGAAAAATTCAAAAGATGCCTCGCAACTTCTTGGAAATAAATGGTCTCACTCTTGAAACATAACCGACTACCGTCGAGCGACTTGCTCTCAAACGACCGATCGGCTTCAGTAGAAGCCAACTGGCGCTCAGGGATGCTAGCATTAAGAGGGTGGTGAGCGGAGTGCGCGGTGGGGGGGGGGGTGAGTGAGCTGATAATGGGGGCTAAGCGCTGGGGTGGGGGCGGGTGACAAGGGGTCAATCTTAAATTAAGATTCGTTTCACAGCATAAAAATGTCCCCTGAAAACTTTTGATGAATTGCATACTTAGAGACTAATAGGGCATAAGACACTAAGAGAGTAGCTCAGCAATTTCAGGCCTCCGGGCTTTGCCTGTTAACACTATTTCTGAGAACAAAAACTAAAAGGTTCAGACGAAAAACGGGTCCAGTGAAAAACCGCATAGCAAAAACACAGGACTAAAATAACTGCTTTGTTTGAGAGCCAATAAAAACCATTCATTTAATATTGAAACTTCCATATCGACAACAATCATTATGATTCACTATAAAGCTCATACTCGTCACTCATAACATCCAAAGCCTTAATAAACAAACAGCAAATACAGGTAAATTAAATAAATAAAATATTTTTCAAAAACATCCAGCAGATTGCCGGACAATATCCGCGAAACAGACTGTTTAAGGACCGCTCGGGGGGGTCTGATAGAAGGGTTTCAACTTTTAAGACTAAGAACCGCCCTTCACACCTCAAAATTGTCTCCTCGAAACGATTTCGGTGAATACAATACTTAGAGACTACTAAAGCGTGAGCCTCTAAGAGAACTGCTCAGCTAGTTAATGCCCTCCGAGCACTTCTTGCTTATCCCAAACAAAAAATTGCTCAAGCCAAAAATTGCATAAAAAGACCACAGGCTAATTAATTGCTACGAATTTCGTTTGAGAGCAATTCAAAACAAAATTAAGAGCATTTAGATTGCAGATACTTTTTGTATCAGCGTATTTAATTCCAAGTTGAAGGCACAAAATGTCAGAGAGCAAGAATATAAAACATAACCAACTAACGTGTGGCGAATTGCTCTCAAACGACAGGCGAGCGGTTGGCTTTGTCAGTAGCTAGCCACGGTTTAGTGAGGCTAGCTTTAGCTTAACTGAATGGGCGTGAGGTGAGCGCAGCGCGGGGGGCGGGTCAAACTCCAAGAACCGCTCATCATACCATAAGGATAATTCTCCGAAACAGTTCCTGCGAGTTGCATACTTTGAGACTAGTGAAAGGCTCTAAGAGAACTTAATGCCCGGTGGGCGCTACCTGTTTATCCCGTTTTAGAGGACGAAACGTCAAATGGGTCAGACAAAAAATCAAGTGAAAAAGGCTAATAGTACTAATATAATTGCTACAAACTTCGTTTAAGAGCAATTGAACATGATATCAAATAAAAAACATAGCCGGCAGATTGCCGGAATAGCTGCGAAAGAATAGACCTGCGTGCCAAATAATAGAGATAGAAACAGATACAGATCTAAATTGAAAAAAAAAAATCGACGCCGCTCAAAAAACTCGGCTAAAAACATTCAGCGATAAATTAATAAAGCTTGTTAAAATTCATTCCACAGAAGCCTCATATTAGGGACCTTTACTGCACATATGAGTTCCTTTGACCTTAAACAAATTCAAATTAAACTTAAGTTTTAAAGTGCAAAAGTCATTTTATTGAGTGAGGTAAGTCACTTATGATCAAAATCTAATCACGCAAATAACCTAAAAACTTTCGCTAAAGCGAGTGAGAAATGACGTCACGCGCGCAAATTCCGTTAGTGAGAGGAAGAAGTCATTCAGAAAATTTGACTTTTTCAGCTTTGCTGTGTGAACAAATGTAAAACGAAAAAAGAGCGTCAGACGACGAAACAAAAAAACATAGCCGGAAGAATCCCGGAAGCGACTCGAAGCGTAAAAACTTGACAAAAACCCTAATTGAAGCAGAAACCATTACCTTTTTAAATAAACCATAAACTCATTACCCCCCCCCCCCCCCCCCCCGGGTCTGATCTAAAAATTGGTGAAATTTAAACCACTGTCACCAAGAGAAACAAAATGCCGCAAAATATTTATTACTGAAAAGGTTTGGTAAGGATAAGTGCCAAAATAATTAGGATAGTCAAAACACTGATAGTCGCAAACAGCTGACAGGGCTATCAACTGCGCACAAACAATTCATGATTCTAATCTCAAAAAGATCGCTAAAACAAACGGCAGATAATAATAACTTTTTTAAAACTAAATTAAATTTTTCAAAAAATAATGCTCAAAGTTAAGAATCAGAAAACTACTAGTTATTTCTCATCACTGCAATTAAGACAAAAACAACGTATGCTTTTTTCTTATTGTATATATGCTAGACATGATTTCAAACTAATTCAAAAATTAAAATAATCATAGAAAAGCAACCGAGTAATATTTAAAGGCAAAAAAATGTTTAAGAACAATACCAAGGTCGGAAAAAAATACAATAAAAAGTAATAAGTAGCAAGTCTGGAAAAGGCTTTCTAGTAAACTCTTAGTACTGCATTATGTTGAATGAAATCAATTGCAACCCAAAGAAATGACGAAAATCTAAGAAAAAGCCGAAATCATTCAATTTGTTAATAACTGAAAAAATCAATAAAACCAGTATAAATGTAGGTACCAGGACAGAGCTAGAATGATACTCAGAATGTGAACAATATGGGCACAATGTAAGGAACACCCTAACAAAAACTAATTCCTGATTTTTGAAAGTTCAAATCAAAGTTTAAAAGTTTTGAAAGTTTAAAAATCAAATTTAAAAAAACAAGAAAAACTAACACCATTTCATTTTTCGGCATTCGAGACACAGAAAATACAACCATACATCCGAGACAAAAATCTATCCTCCTGAACAGATAAAAAAAGCAGAAATCAAACATACGAAACATTGAAATATTTTGCAAAAAAAAGGTCAAAAAATTTTTAGGAATGCATTTATAAAAAAAATTTAACTGTTTTTCAAAAATTTAACGCTAAAAAATTATTGACGTTTTTATCGAAACGAAATTAAAGCCCCTCATATTGCACAAAATGAATATTTCTAATAATTAAAACCAAAATACAGACAAAAAACTGAGAAAAATATGAAAAAAACTACCAAAATCGGATTAGCATATGTACAACTTTATAAAACAAAATTACATCGAGGAAAAAAGAAGCATCGAGTATATGAATTGTCAACAGGAAGTTGTCATATTGACTGATTTTTGACAAAAAAGACGGCTAAAAGATCCAAAAATGAAGAAAATAAGGGGAAAAAAGCCAAAAATTAATTAAAAAATTAAGAAATTTATGCCAATTTTGAACTTGAAACGCGTTTTCAGGCTCTGCAAAACACAGTGCTATTAATTTCCAAGGTTTACATTTCAATATAGCATCGAATAAAAAACATTTCTACAAAAAACCAAATTACAAGCAAAAAAATGGGCCACTTAGACGAAAAAACGGCTAAAAACGGTTATCTATATGTGCCATTCAGTCAAAAACTACTTTTCAAAGTCAAAAAGTCATTCACTAAACGCAGCGCATGATCAAAAAACTTCTCTCGCTCAGAAAAAATTAGTTCACACGGCAATTTTTCTCACTTTCGCTTTTAGGTCAAAACAGCGTCTGAACGAATAGTACTTCCGGTAAAAAAAAAAACCTTAAGAAAACCAATACTCCTCTTCGAGTCGTAAAAAACCAAGAGCACCGCAATATAGCTACGCTCAGCTTACAGCTTCGCAGCTATAAAAATTCTCGACCTTCAAGAGGCAAGCCGTAGCCGGAAAATGAGAAACCATTTTTTAATGAACTTAAATAGAACAAATAAATTGCAGGCTAGCAGAAATCTGGCCATGCCTTTGAGCGAAAGGTAAACGCGATAAAAAAGGGTACAATATTGAAAAAAAACTACAAAAAAATGCAAGCTTATGTCCCGAAAACAAAATTTTCTGTTAAAACCTGCCTACTTACTCTACATTTAAAAACTCCATTGTCCCATAAAAGTAAAAAAATTCAGCCTCGCCAGCAAATTAAAAACAGCAAGCTCTTGAGAGACCACCAAAGCTAGCTTTGGGCCCCTTTTAAACTTAATGGGCAATGGGCTTTACCTGTTTATGTCGTTTTGAGAACTCGAAGTGATGGTAAAATGTGAACACATCTCACAAAAAACACAACCAATAAGATCTAAATTTGTATGCTGAAAGCCACGATTAGACTAATAATAGCCTCGCTATCGCTGCACGGCTATTAAACTAATGACGTCCAAGTAAAACCATAAAACTATAATCGTCGGACGAACTGCTCCCGAACAACAGACGAATGGTTGGCTTTGTTTGGCTGAAGCTAGCTTCAGCATAGCAATGCTGGCCGGCCTCAGTGGACAAATAGAAAAAGTCCAAAATAACCCTTTCAACCAAGAATATCTACCTCCTCAAGCGTTCCTCGGTAGCGCACTAAAAAACCTCGAGACAGTCCAACTTAGTTGATTAGTTTGCAATTAAGTCTGAGGAATGCACTTTAATCGCGCACGCAATGGAAATAATTTTTACCGCGCATCTGACTAAGTTTTTCGGCCTATTTGAATGCCATCTTACATTACCAAAATCTCACCTTTCATTCAGTCTTTCGCAGATGTTGAAAAAAACCACCTGATTTTTTTCCTTAGATTCTCTGAATACGTTAGAACAAATTTGAGTCCACATCGGGCCTTGAGCCCAGCTATGGGGTGCAAGCTCTCTCGTGTCAGGTCACTAAGTCCTTGGTCGACAAAGATTTACGTTCTAACATCTTAGAGCTTAGTAGAGGTCTAAGACAGTTGCTCAGAGACGTAACGCCCTTAAAATCTGAACGTCCCTAAACAACATTCTAGAAAAACGCCAGCTAAAATTCCAGCTATAAATTTGAAACATTGCCGGCAGATTGCCGGAAAATAGCCGCGATAGACGGTTGAGCTTGTGGCCTTCCATGAATAGAAACAACTAAAGGAATAAGATAGACAGATCGACGACAAGTCCATTAATAGACCTCTACACTTTTTGGGTTATATTTGGACTGTCAATTTTATGAGACACATACGCTCTATAAGGCAAAAGCCCTAATGGAGCATTTCAAAAATTAATATTCGATATCAAAAAATCAAGACTAATAGTTAAGAAATAGGGCATATACGTTTGGCACTACTTAGATGCACACTATTAACTAGTAAGGGTTCATAAAATTTAAAGATCATTTAAAGATCATCATAAAATTTAAAGATAAGTGAGTTCAGAAGTAATTTTTTAGTGAGGTAAGTCACGCAATTGCCCTAAAAGCAAAAATGACGTCACTTACACAAATTTTAACTGCAAAGCAGTAGAAGTCACTGAAGTCATTGAAAAAAGGTGTCATTGAATAAAAAAACAGCATGACAAGTCCTGACGTACAATTCAAAGAATTTTCAAACTAAACAAACAAAACTAGACCTGGAACAGACTATGAGTGAATAGGGAAAACCATTTCTAAAAAAACAGAAAATCAATCTCAAAATGCCGCTAGGGAGAACAAAAACCACTAGCGAGAAATGTAAATTTTATTCTAACAAAAAAAACTAGGCCTTGAATGAGCTATAAATGGACTGGAAAACCATTTAGAAAATCCTATCAAAAATTGAAAAACAGTAAAAACCAAAGTGAAATTGCCGCATGTGAACAAAAAACCACTAGCTAGAAAGCAAATTTTTGTTAAAAAAAACAGAAAAACTGCAAAAAATGAAGAAAAATAGTTCAATTTTCGCAATTTTTTGTCATAATTCTTAACAAAATGATTCATATCCACAAAACTGTAACCAATTGTTATCTAAAATTTGCTCAAGTAGAAGGGGTTTCTTCAATACCCATTTGAGCCAGTATTACGAATTTCCCGAAACCTTCAAACCACTACCAAATCAGCCTGAAATTAAAACAAAATCATAACCAAACCTCTGAAACAAAAAATGAAAAAATGCTTTAAAATGCCGCGCGTGAACAAAAAAAATTCGCTCGCTTATAGAATTTTTTTTTCACACCTCAATTTCTCGCTCTCTAGAAAACAGCGATATGAACAAAAAACCACTCTCTTTTCGCTCCACTCTGCATTTTTTTCAGCAACCAAGTCACTCCAATTTTTTTTACGTGTTTCATTTCCCGCTTCAAAATGCACTCCAATAAAATTGATTAAAAAAGGACTTCTCCAATACTCCTCTTCGAGTCGTAAAAAGACAGCGCCCCAATACAATTCAAATTTTTTGAATTGTAAAAAAACCACGATGTCCCCAATAACAGCCGCTATCGCTTCGCGTCTAATAATAAAAGACATGTTTACAATGGGTCTAGGAAATAAACCCCCACTGACATAAATCGTCACGGAAATAAACCCCCATTTTAAATTTGAATTTTGGTCGTGATAATTTGTTCAGTTGAGATCGTCCCACGGGGCGCTAACGCATGCGTCGCGAGGCATGGCCAAGCCAGCTAAATGGAGACATGCAGCTTGCTTAAAAGTCAAGTGGGGGTATATTTCCGTGGGGGTTTCCTATCTAAAATTAAGTGGTTTTCTTTCCGTGGGTTTTTTTTCCGAACCGGTTTACAATAATTACTTCCGCTTTCGTTCGAGAGCAATTAAACAAATCATTAGCTACCTATTTGGCTCCAAAAATTATCAAAATGTGTGAGCAAATGGTACTTAAAAGACAGAGCACCAATAAAATCCAATTCCTTTGGATTGTATGATCTATTATGCCCCCCCCCTCCTCTTAGCTTAGTGGGCATATAACTTTTAGGCCCCCAGACGCACGTGCTATATTTTAGATAGTAACGAGCTAAATAACAATGCATAAAATGTAATGGGGGGGGGGGGGGCATAAAAACTCTGAGGGGAACAGAATAGATCCGGATTATAATAGAAGCACAAAAATAGCCGGCTGAGTTGATGATCAGGCTACCATTAAGCAAAAGTTATCACAATTAGTTAAGACGAAAAGGTGTAATACTCACCTCCAAAGATATGTCTGTGTGCCTTTGAAACCGTCAAATCAAACAAGCTGTTGATAAGTAAATTGCGAAGCCCTGCTAACAATTCTGCGGACAACTTGTCACACAAACATTGCAGATAATGCTTCAACATTTTTTCAGTAACCTCTCGTTTAGCCGTATCACCCATTCGACAGATATTAATAACCAAAGCAATGATATATGAATTCAGTTTATAAAGCGAAGTTAACTGATCAAATACATTCGTAGAATCAATTTCAACTAAGCTCAAAAATTGAAGCACGGTTCTACTGATCGCCAAGTTTGGGTATGCTATAAACTTCGCAATCGATTGATAATTCTCTGCAACTGCTTTTGAGAACTGTTTTTGATAATTTTCAGCTTCTTCAGTGTGTAAACAAAACAAGTAAACAAAGCTTTTGAAATAAATTAAAGCATTTTGGGACTCTTTAGGCAACAGTAAAGATAACTGCCGTACCATAATTGCTTGCACATTCGGTAATGATAATCGGACTTCTTTTATAATGGCTAATATTTCCAGAAATTTATTACTTCGATAGAACTTGTGAAGCATTAAATGAAGCAGCAATTTAGCTGCAAAGACATCACCTTCGGCTAAACAAAGCGCCCGTAAATAAAATCTCACAAAAAATGTTTGCTCGTGAATTAACATAAACCAATACATATCTGATAAAACTTCAAAATTTCTTACTATCTCGTTCATGAATAACTGCTCTTCTAGTGATAATTTATAGGAAAAGTATCTGGTCTGAGCCGCTCGTTGCAAATCTAACAACCAATAATGTAAGAAATTGTGAATCGATACGTGAAATCGTTTAGATAATCTTTTCGACACTGTTTTGCAGTGAATTTCAAGTAAGAATTGAAATATTTTCAGTGAGCTTTGCCCGTTTTTCATTAATAAAGAGACAGTTTGTTGGTTCAGAACATCAATGGAGCTTTGATCAACTTTTTCGAAGGCTTTGTCGAGAGTTTGCAAAGCTTTGTCAATTAAATCAACGTCAAGAATGTCCGCAATGTAATCTAAGCAAATTTCCAAGAGATCAGAGGATTTTTCGCAACAGAATAAAACGTAATTGACACACAGCAGCGAATACCTGAATAAAAAGAGAAAAAGAATAGAGATAAAAAAATTAAACATGCATTAACCTTGAGATACCATAATTAAAACTGAATCAGCTTTTTGTTTAAAACTAACAACTGAGTTTCAGTAAGTCCTTGACAAAACTCTACAATCTCAAGAAACAAAAAATTAATGCTGATCAGTAAACGCTAACCTAAAATGTACTAACGATGGGAAATTCTGATCGTTTTAAGTGGGAAGGGTTCACGCCATGCATTTATTTCTGAAACCGTTTTGGTGAACCGCATACTTAGAGACAAGTGCGGCATAAGGCTTTAAAAGAACTTAATGCCCCGTGCCTTACTTGTTACATAAACCTGCCTAACATAAACCGACTAACTTCAGAAAAAATGCTCTTGAATGACTGGCGGCGCAATTTAATTCAGGGACTGTGGCCTCGATAAATTTTTCTTGATAGGCGTTAAAACATCAGGTCCTCGAGTCCAACAATCGGTTTTGTTTGAACAACAACTTTTATTTGGGATTGAGAGCAATTGATATCACTCAAAAATCGAGAAGCGCGTGAAAAAGTCACATGATAATTCAAAGATTATTCTAGAAGAAAAGCGCAAAACGGTCAGGCAAAAAACTTGCATAAAAAGACACACACATTTACAACAATTGCTTTTCATTCGAGAGCAATTAAAAACTCAATTTTTGACGCAATATAACTGCATCTTGCAATCAAATTTCGGAGAAATTGTTTACACCATTTGAACGCCTTGGCTAGTGGTCTCGCCTACATATGAAAATCAGACAATAAAAAACGGTAACTGACCAGATACCTCAGTGTAAAGTTGATTAACTCCGTTCAAGTTTCATTGTTATAGGAAAGTTGTCTCAAAATGTTATATGTTTATACATTTGTTCAAATATGATTGAATTTGCATTTGCGTCAAACTCCATTTGAATGGAGTTCGTCAACTTTACATTGGGGTATCTGGTAAATTACCGTTGCGTTTTATCTGATTTTCATACGTAGGCAAGACCAATAGCCAAGGCGATCAATAGTCAACATTTTAACCGAAATTTGATTGCAAGGTGTGGATATAATACCTCAAAAAATGGATTTTTACTTCGTAAAACTCGGGCGCTAACGTACTTTTGACGCTCAGTATAATTGTTGCAAACTTAGTTTGAGATCAATTAAATATTTGGAAAAGAGGTCTTTCAATGATATCAAACGCCCTTTTTCTTTTGTAAACAGAGGTTTTGAAGTTTGCAACCCAATCAAAAATATACATACTTTAAGTTTGAAGTCAATAACGCCAAATAAAAGTTAACTGTCTTTTCTTATCAGTTATAAAAGTAAAGTTATTTCCTTGAAAAAGCACATGCTTAATTCGTAATTTGAAATATCTCCTTGTTAGGTCATCATCAAAAATTGGAATACCTTGTTTTCGAGGCCAGCAGTGCATTCTTCAACGGCATCATTGCTCTTTGCTGGACTTGGCGCCGATGAAACTTTGAAATATACGACATCGACTCCACAAAGTTCACTTTCAAACCTGTTGTCACAAATGTTCCCAGTTTGATGTTCACAGGTAAACCGAAGGAATCACATTGCTCATGGATCTGTTTTAGAGCTAGGTCTACTAAACTCGGAATTATTGAGTCTGGGTAACTCATTCCCAGGTGAGCCACAATCCATTCAGCGTTCGGAAGATTGTCCTTAACCTTGAGAAAAACGATATATGGAATAAAACATTTTTATATGATGGGCTGTTCGAATGATTATTTGTTCCCACTTAAAAACCGATAGAGCTTATGTCAACGAACAAATTATATACAGTTTTTATCAGGATTGATTAGTACAAACCTATTGAAAGCAAAATTCTTAGTTGTGCGATAATTCGATACAACTAAAAGAAAAAGCAGAGAGATACGATGATTGTAAATTCAAAGAGAGCCGTAGAAACGACTCCTTTTGACCCTTTAAAGCCCGACGCAAACACAGGACTATAAAATAACCAGATCACAGGCTCGTAGAAGACTTCTTTGTCCTTGATAGCCAAACAAAAAAAAACAAACTAAAAAACTGAAAAACAAACTAGTGTAAAAATTCACAGGCCCTTATGATTACAAATTTACAACAAACTGCAAAAAATCAACCTAAAGGCTGACAGAGGACTTCTCTAAACCTTGATACATAACCCTTTAAAAACAATTTTCAAAAATGAAAAAATTACGAGCTTAAGTAATAAATTGAAGGAACTGGTACAAATGAGCTGAAAACCACAAAATTCACCAAAATCTTGAAACTGAAAAACTCTTAATGTTAAAGAAATTCATAACTGCCTGTTCGCCTTAGCAATAATCTCAGAAACACTGCACTTATTACACTTAAAGTCAACTTAGAAACTACAATTCAAATTAATTCCATCCAATTCTAAAAGTTTATCGATTTAAAATCGAAGTCATCGCAAAAACAGCTGACAGACATTCTACAAAACATAACATGATAGGATGAAAAAGGAAGAGCTCAGCGACAAAACTTTGTACATGAGAACTTGACTAAAAATCATAAAAACAACAGTCCCTCCTAGAACTAAAGTCGATAATTAATGAACAATAAAAGTCCCGCAAAAAACAAATTAGTCCCCCAGTTTTTTTTCTAATTGAGCTAATTGCAATCAGAGTTGAGTCACCAAGTGCTGAAGTTTGCTAATTATAAAGAAACAAAGTTGCTAATTTCAGTATTGAGGCTGAAACTCATTTTGAGCTACAAGCGGCCAACATTTCGTAGATTACATAAAAAATCTGTGAAACAACATATAAATTAGAGAGAAGTGACAGTCTTTGCAGAAAAAGCTAGGCCCAAAGAGTACCGAATAAGTTCGCTACGATGTAAACGCAACCGTTATTGATCACCTTTCTAAAGTTTATTTAAACTAGCAGGTCCGTAAAAGCAATCTAAATTAAAATTGCATACGATCCTGAAATAATTGAAAAATTCTCGGAACAAAATATTAAGCAAAACTGCTAAATCTGTATATAAAGTTTACTGTTTTCTGTTCTGATGAGAAGGAAGCAGACGGCTAACGTCCAAAAGAATTCCCTAGAAAGGAAGTAGGCTGCTAAGTCCACCCTGCGCTGGCGGTAAGCTAAAAAAATTTTCAAGCAGTTTAGTCAATATCAGAAGCTCCTGAAAACAACTAATAACTTAACTTGGTGCGAATTTTTATCTCACTTTCACAAGTAAAAATGGTGCTTAAAAATCCATAGGACGGCACAATTTAGATCAAGCGAAAATCGAGAAATCAAAAGCAAACAAGTATATGGAAAACCCCAGATCCGTCAACTAAATCCTCGATTTTTGAATTGTTTTCCATCAAAACTTTCTTTGACCGCTACCTTCTTTTTGCATCCTTTGCTAATTTCGACATAATTTTTCGGTCACTGAATTTTCTTGCATCCTGATTTTTTTTGCGGTGCATGAACCTTTACTCATCTGGATTTTTCGATCATTGCATTTAGGTCAATTGACTTTTTAGGACAATTTTTCGGACATTGACCATGTAAGCGAGCAACTTTTTCCATCATTGACCTCTCGCAATCTGTCATCTTATCATGCTGCTCGAGAGCTCTTAAACATGCTCTTCCAGAGCTCTTAACCATGCTCTTTAGAGGCCTCTTAAACATGCATTTTCGCCTTCCGTTAAACATTGCGCCTTATAAACTGTGATGCATTTAACAAATAGGAAGGATTTTGCCGTTAAGCATACACAGAAAAGCACGACTTTCTCTCATTCTTTTTGAACTTCTCATTTTTTGCTATCACATCTTTCCTATCCTACTACAACCACAATAACAGAAAACTAAATTGACACTCAAAAGTCTTAATGACCTGTAAATGCCAAAGAAAAATAGCAAAATCAGCCGTTTTCTTTAATATAATAATAATAATAATAAAACAGAATTTAGGAAAAAGTCCAAGGGTTTTACATTAACCCCAGTTTGTTTCGTTCAGTTTATTAGATAACAAAATTCAGTTTTTTCACGTTCATGCAGTTGTTGCACCCACACATAATTCGCCAAGAGCACGTGTTGTTTTCATCGTAACGCAGTCTGAAGTAGACAAAATACAGATCGAGAAGTTTGGCTTTGTGGTTTTCATGAAATAGGATATCGTATTGGAAGAACTCATTAAAGGTGTTCGCAAGGTGGCAGGCTCTGTACCAATAATCGGATTCACATTTCCTGAGTTTTGGTTGTCGACATATGAAGTTACAAGTCGTTTGGTATCGAGTTGTACCTGGCTCGGTTATTGATACATGAAGTTTCCAGTTTAGATCAACTTTCCCCGTTAAAATTTTTGCAAATAACAAAACGACATGTAGCTCATGGTATAAGGATAGGGGAAGTAAATTGAGTTTTAAGAGTTGTTCTTTGTAAGGAATTTTGGCTCCAGTGATCCATTTTGCTGCTTTTTTCTGTACACTTTCAATTTGACTGAGTTCAACTTTGCCTGGTTTCCACACATTTGAGCCGTAACTGATAATTGGAACAACATAACTGACACACGAGTTTTTCCTGTTTGCGTAATTTGCCAAAGAAAGGTTTCTCTTGATAGAGTAAAGAGCGTTTAAAGCCTTTTGAGTACGAGATTGAGAATGAGTTGCCCATGTAAGAGTGTCGGCTACAACTACTCCTAGGTCTTTCATTACTGAAGTGCTTCCAAAACTGAAATTTGGCAAGCGGACTGTGCCGACGCCCTTCAACCACAAGCATTTAGTTTTTGATAAATTTATTTCCATGAGATTACTTTGGCACCATTTCCAGATCCTCCGAATGTCGATATTTATTGCCACTGGGTTGGTTCCAACTATCTTGAAATCATCAGCGTAACCAAAGGAGTCTGACATGGAGCAGTTAAGAAGGTCATTGATAAAAACCAAGAAAAGCAAGGGACCAAGAACTGATCCTTGTGGCACTCCGCTGATAACGCTCAGTACAGTCGAGATAGTTCCGTTGATTCGAACCGTTTGCTTCCTGTTTGTGAGGTAGCTAATCAACAACTTCAGACATGCTCCTCCGATTCCCAATGAAGAGAGTTTTTCTATCAGTCGTTCGTGGTTCACCTTGTCGAATGCCTTTTTGAAATCAATATAAAAAGCCATGAGGAAATCTCAGCTGGGCGAATCAATGTTGATGAAAAGGTGGTGTAAGAATTCAATTAGATTCGTTTCCGTTGACCTTTTTGGACGAAATCCATGCTGTGATTCTGATAAGAATGGCGAGACAAGGGGATATAACTTGTTAAAAATTAATTTCTCAAGCAGTTTCGAGACAGTCGACAGTAGGCTTATCGGTCTATAGTTTGTAACTTCCTGCTTGTTGCCATCTTTGAACATCGGTACAATTTCACTCGTTTTCCATTCATTTGGAAAGTGACATTTGTTTGCAATAAGGTTGAAGAGCATATAAAGAGATTTACACAGTGATTCTGACAAGTTTTTGAGGACTTCGTTTCCTATGCTGTCTGGCCCTTTTGCTTTGTGTACATCAAGATTTGACATCGCTTCTTTTATTTCGGCTTGGCTGAAGTGAATAATGTCTATTAGCGGTGTCGGATGTGCAACACGCTTTTCAGCGGTGTAAGTTTGTTCAGTGAACACCGATTGGAAATATTGATTGAACAATTCCGCCTTCTCTGCGTCAGTTCGAGCTATTTTGTCATCGAGGAAAACCTCTTGTGGAATATGGTTGGCTTTGGTCAGCGTTTTGAGGTATTTTTGGAGCTCCGAGAAGCTGCCTTTTTGGAAAAGCTGTGTTTCATAGCTATGTTGATCTTTTTGAAGGGAAGTCATTAGATTCGTTTCTACTTTTTCTATTTTTCCTTCGTTTTCGTTCGTAGGACGGGTTTCTTGTTTCTTTTGCAACGTTTTCAGCTTTTTGATAAGATTGGAAGACACAGGTGTTACCCAAGGTGCTAGCTCGCGACGATGCTTCGTTTTCCGTGGAACAAGGTCCTTCAGAACTTCATAGAGCCACTGGTACCACTTTTCGACCATTTGATCGGGATTGCTGAAACAGTATGGACTGAATGGGTGATCTTTTATGAACTCGTTAATTTCCTTCCAGTAAGCTTTCTTGAAAGCAAATAGCGAAAAATCTAGTTCCCTTTTTGGTAACGGCGTGTGTTTATGGTTGGGTGGAGCTTGGAGGCTGATTTTGACGGAGTATGGTTGATGGTCTGAGGTATGGAGAATTCTCATTTGGTTATCTACCGCCACGTTCAGAGCTGTTTGTGGTTTATTGCACAGAATGATATCCAGAGATCGACCATTTTCACTTTTGATTAACTGCTGGTAGTTGTGCTCGGTTAAATCATCTAGTACAAGTTGTTGATCAGGAGTGGCAGACGTCATTGAAAGCCAGTTTGTATGGTCAAAATTTATGTCACCGACTATGACACAGGCAGCGTTGAACTCAAGCTTTTTGTTCCTCAAGAATTTGATCAAGTTCGAAAACTGGACTGACTCCCATTTATATGTACTATCTTTGGGTGAGCTATAGATGCAGCATATGATAACAGGTTTCTGGATGGACAGTCGCACTATGACGCAGTCATTGAAATCACTTTCGATGGCACAATTCGGAATACAGTTTGAGATTGCTATCAAGACCCCACCATGCCTTGACTTGCCGTTGCTGCTTGGGCGGTCCTTTCGGTGAATTTCGTAGCACGGTAAAAACAAAGCCGCATCAGGTATATTTTCAGTGAGCCAGGTTTCCGTTAAGCATAAAACTTCGTATAGATTTTTTGTTTGTATTGAGTTTGCAGAGTGTGTCCTTCTCTGGTGTTCAAGTATACTTCTCACGTTGAAAACAAGGATATTCAGGTAGGCGGATAGTCAATCCTCACTTGCTGAGTGAGAGAGTTTGATTTCAGACCATGCGCTTCCGATCTTTTGGTAGAGAATGCCGTCGTTTATTCTAAGATTTTTGGATTCAATGCCTTCTTGGATCATCTCGCGTCTTCGTTTAAGTGCTTTGTTTTCCAGGTCCGCTTCCTCGCGAGTTAGTTGACGACTGAGAAATATTGGTGTGTCAAACGTTTTAAGTTCTCTCGCGGACAGTAAGATTTTTCTTCGCTGCCATGGATTTGGTATTTTGATCAGTATCGTTCTTGTTTTATTCTCATCGTACTTTCCAAGTCGGATTATATCATTGACTTCAGTGCTTACATTTAGATGAGTCAAGACTTTTTGCACCTCCATGTAGTCATAGTTTTGGCGGTTCATTGCGTTTTTATCTGCACATTCTTTAATTCCACGGATTCGAATTCCGTCCAGTTCCTCAGGCGGTTTCTTTGGTATGTTTGTACCGCTAGTTGTCACTGGGTTTTGTACTTCAGCCTCCTTTGCTTTGTGGGTCAGGAATGTTTTTATTTCACTGATAGTCTGCTTCATGGCAGTCATTTCCACTTCGATATTTTGCATTTGTTTCCTCTGGTCTTTGTTCTCATTAACATCTTGCATGATTGTTTCGTGGCATTTTTCTCCAACACATTTGTTGCATAATAGAAGAACATTTTTTCCAAGTGCGAGGATTCCCTTCAGTGCTACCTCACTAAGCTCCGTGCATTGCTCAGATAAATGCATTCGATTTCCACACATGGCGCAATCGAATGACTTTTCATTTTTTGGTATCTTCTCATTACAGGACGAACAACTGTCGGTAACCAATTTCTTTCTAGTGTAGTGCTTGTTCATTATGAAGGAGGAGAGGACAAGCGACACAGGGTACTTAGTGGAGGGGCTCGGAGCCAAGGACTCACAAACCTAACCTGCACTAAGCGTTGTCTTTTTTCTGTCTCTTTGCTTCGCGCTTCTCCACCTGGTTCCTTCTCTTCTGTCCTCGTGTTTTGAAGAGTCGTTCTATTCGGGGGTAGTGATGAATTATTGCCGATAGAGTGCGCAGTTCAAGATCTGGTGACTGATGCAATTTTCTGTACTTTTCGATTATATGGTCGTCGCTTTTCTCCGTTGGGCTAAGGATATGTTGGGTAATGTTGACAATAAAGCAAGGTAAGGATCGGAGTGAGTCAAAGATTTCAGGTGCCCCTTCGCGGTGGCAATAGACAATGCAAAACAAATTTGGTAGACCGCGAAGTTTCTCAAGTAGGCTGGTAACCTCGAGAGGGGTGACTTCTGGGTGTTTGGATATGGTATTATTAATGAGATCGTGCCAGATAATAAAATGTTCGTAGTGCAATGATTCAGAAATCAAGAAATTTGTAACGTCACTCTTTGACTTTGGATTAATGTTTAAGCCGGGGAAAGAGTGAACTAGCTCCTGAATTTCTTCTCGTAGGTACTCTTCTTCAATGGAATTTACAGAATGGTAAAGTGAGCTAGCGCCAAAAATTTTAAACATGAATTTGCAAGAAAATGAAATAATTCGAAAAAAGGGTAAATTGGAATGAGCTGTTGGTTTGAGTGGAGGAGGGTGAAGAGGATATCCACAGACTCCTACCACAGCAAGAATGTAGAAAAGATATGCAGGATAGATTGCAGTGATCACGATCAAAGAAACAAGGGGCCACCACGGTTGCCCCGATGGTTCATATAATCTGAAACTATTCAAGTACTATAAAGTTAGTACTTGAATAATTGAAATATAAAAAAAGCCTATGGCAAAAAGAATTGCTGAGACTAATTTAAAAAACTGCTACAAAGGCTTTTATGCTATTATTGATATGTCAAGTTTGCCCCTTGACGTTTATTACCTCCAGTAGCTAATACGATGTTGCTATACAGCACACAGCTGTTGATTTTAAGAAAAGTTTGCTTCTGCTTAAACTATACTTAAACTATGCTTAAACTTAACTATGCTCGAGGTGGAAAGCGAAGACCACTAAATGTAGGCAAACATATTATATCACAAATTCTTCTTACTAAGCCCATGACTTGATTAACTGCATCATCAAGTGCCAGGGAAGAGTTTTTCACCCCCGCCTGTGTTATGCACGCTTCCAATAGCACCATTGCTGCGTGACCTTGAACGCAATTGAGGTACCATGTCGAGATTGACTCTTCTATTGGTGCAGAAAAGTAGCCGGTTCCCGAAGCCCGCGACTGCACAGCCATGGATGTTAGAAGTTGAACACTCCATTTCAGAACAACACGAAGCCAAGTCTAAATATGAACCTTAACTACATTTTCATATAAGTATCTTGCAATATGATTCCCAGCATTTTTTGCGGTTAATAACATCAGTAAAGGCTGAAGAAAAACGAGTCCGCATCCTTCCTTGCCAAAGTAGAGCTTCATCTTCGTGTGCAGTTAAATGAGCAACAAATTCCCGGTATTCAATTTCCACCTCCACATTTTCGAAGGCATAGCACTTTTACGCCCCCCAAGCTATTCAACAGGCTATTTTCTAAATATTAACGCGCTAAAAACACTTAAATTTGGGGTGATAAACGGCCCGGTGGCAAAGAAACAAAAATGATCCAAGCCCTGATCTGTGTCTATTCTTCTCCATATAGTTAATTAAGGAACCGTCAGCTAGAATTCTTTACCTTCGGTGACTTTGTTATGAATCCTTTCAAACTTTCAACGGCCGCGGAACAGATTTCTTCGATTTCTGCTTTCTTGTTTGCATCACTGGAAGTCTGTGAAGACTTTGAGAAAAATCTGAACAATGCTTCTAAACATGTTTCGCGAGCTCCTGGAACTTTGATTAAAAGGTCCAGCGACAGTTTTCCCCACTCAATTGAGCTGTGGTCGGCATTCGGATCGTTAAGGACTTCCAAATCTTTCAGGTAGTCAACTTTCTTTTGAGACATTTTTCATTAAGCATAAAACTAAATCTGAAATTCACCCAAGAATTGAATCATGAATTTGAGGAATAGTAGCAGTAGTAGTTTAGGCTTTGAGGTCTTCCCAAGGGGTGATTCGAGACAACCTTGTTTTCGTGTCCACATCTAATCGATTTTCGTTATTAGGTTGCACAGCTCACATTTACATAAGATTCTCCACGTACATTTGTTGTTAAAGTCGTATTTTTTTGGAAGGAAATTCTAATAGACGTCACTGTTTTTTTGCTTGATAGTTGTCTTAAATTAGAAGGAACTTTGGAAAAGATTTTGTAAAGCAGTTTGGTTCTCAGCAGGAAGTTTTCGTCAGTCTTCCTTTTGTTATTTTCAATTGGTCTTTTCGAAGTCTTGATATTAGTAGTTTAATTTGACGTCAAATTTATTGTCCAGTGATGATAATAAAAGTAACAGATTTCGACATACAGGCTTAGGGGCAACAGTTCTAGTACTATTGGTATTTCCTTGTAGCAGTTGCTTCTACTTTGTATCCGTGAAATGGCTCTTTTGTAGCTTTTCGAAATTCTCTATCTGCAGTCTGTTTGGGAGCAATGCTTGACAACACTACGATAATATGGGTACGACATAGCCAGTGCAGTGCAGGCATCCAATTTATTTTTTGATGAGGCGCTGTCGGTCATGCTTCGTTTTACTTGGTAGAAGCATTTTGTATTCTAAACTCGGCGATTACAGTTACTGCTCCAGTTAGGATTTCTGGAAACAATCAGACCCAGATCACGCTGCCTATCAACTCTCCTAGCTCCTGATTTTTTAGTGCTGCTTTTTATTTGCTTTTGAGAGAGTTTACATTTTGATGCATGTCAATGTGATTTCGATCGCGCAAGTTATCGATTCCTTCCACGCGTTTTTAAGTCTTACTGATTTACGCTAATCAACATGAAGTCGTCTGCGAAACCAAAATTTTCAGTTGAAAGGAGTATCTGATAAAAGGTCATGAAGATAAGGAATAGCAGAGGACCTAAGACTGACCTTTGAGGAACGCCGAGAGTTATTTCTAGTTTTTGCCAACAAGGCAATATGAGTCTTGGCGCACTGTTTCCCTTTACCTACGTAGCTTTCAATCAACGATGATACCAAAGTCATAAGTTGTCAGACAGTTCACTGATTTCATTCGACGCTCGGGTTTCAGAACACTATAGACGTTGTACTCTGCTAGTGCTTCTAGAAACGCGGTGAACGTCCTTTTCACAATATTTTTTGCGTCGGATTTGTGCACAGCTTGGAAAAATCAAGACACCTCCCGTATCGGTTGGTTTCTTGTACCAATCGTAATTAATTTCACTACAGCTATTTAAATTGACGTTCATGTCTAAAAAAACTAAATTACCAATTTTGTCGGGTTTTCCACTGTGATTTCCAATTTCCTATGAAGGGTGTTTCCTTTTCTGAGTAAGATGTCCGGTTCACCTTTTACCGTGCAAATTACATCGTCTACATATCTTTCGATTAGTCGTCTTTCAGTTGCCATTTCACTATCTAATTTGATAATTTTCTGGCAATTAGAGCAGTACCACACCATGTCCTTCATTTTAGCGAAAAATTGATCATCAACATTTTGTCATTTTGCATGGAACCAATTCTCAAATTCAACTTTTTCCTCTATAGGTGACCCTACCGTTGCATTCAAGGCAGGCCTCATGATCTTTTTTAGGGATCTTATTTGCCAACAAGGCAAGATGAGTCTTGGCGCACTGTTTCCCTTCACCTACGTAGCTTTCAATCAACGATGATACCAAAGTCATAAGTTGTCAGACAGTTAGCTGACTTAATTCGACGTTCGAGTTTCAGAACACTATGGACGTTGTATGACAAATTGTTAGTTTTCGTGGTCAGCTCTCGCCAGCTGACGATGGTGCAGCCTTATCGTTTTCAATTAGCCCTATGTTCTTATTCCATCGATTTGCCACCATGTTCTTTCCCAACACTCAGGTTTTGCTCCTTAACATTTGCATTTGAGGACATGTGATTATCAGTCAATATTCGCCTTTTTCTCAGACATTCACTTTCAATTTTCAATTGCTGGAGTAAACTCTGGGGTATGAAGACTCTTTGCTTATAGGGCTTTCTAGTTTCATGAGTATAGTCCTCGGACCCTTTTCTGCGTTATGTTTTCCAATATGCATAACCTTACAAAGCCGCTTGTCTTCTACTTTTGGTAACTCAAGAACTCTTCGCTAGCATTCACATCGGCATGAAGTCTTTCGTTTGGCGACTTTGATTCGTTTTTTAGGACTCCCCCTACTCGGATACCCAATCCTTTGTTGAATATCATTTTCCTTCGCAATTTTTCCCATATATAATTTTATTAGATCAAATCAGTAAACAGGCTAAAAAGAGTTAAAAGTCGATATAAAGTTGTTAAATTACACAAACCTTTTCGCAATAACTTGCATCGTCAGTAGTTTAAAATTTGTAAAGTAAATATTTACAAATCTGCTTATATACAGCAACGTGTCTTGATTATCTATTTACATTTTCGAATTTTTCTAAAATTCCAACTGGTTTCTACATGAAAACTTGTTAAAATGTAAAAGAACTTTAAAACTTTTAATATGAGTTTTTTTTCTGTGTGTTTTGAATCAGAGATTTTTGTTTTGGTACACAATATAATGTTGCTCACAAGGCAATTCAAAAATCTTTTAGGCAGAACAAGCTTTCTGCACTTAGCATTTCAGTGTTAGTTCCCTGTTTTTGTACTTGTCCCGCGTAATCATTTGTGGCTTCCGTCTTCTAATGTGTAGAGCTTCTATGGCCGTAAGTTTTTTGGTATCTTGGCACTGATCAATCAACTTATAACTAAAGGCTGTTAGAGCCCCAAAGCATATCGCAACATGTTGTCCCACCAATGAATTGGTTTTTTGATGCTCAAAATTTCGTGGCCAAATGTCAAGCCGGTTATCTGAAATAGGTGGAATTGCCTCCACAATAACTGAATTCGTAGACCACATGAAACTTCAGATTGCTTTCAGGGACATTAGGCATGTACGTAGTTTTCGCATGGTAAAGATGGTTGTCAACTCGCACGTTCTTTCCGATTTTCGTTTCAAATGCAAGCTGACGTTACCTCGATACTGCAGGAAAAATAATGGTTTAACATCTTTCGCTAGCGGCTTCTGTCACCTCTGTTGTGCCTTCTCGCCTCCATTTTTAATTACGGTTTACTTATGATTTTTTGTGAAGCATCGTTGTTTATCTTGGAAGTCCAACTTTCAGGGTATTAATTTTTCAGCCAAATATTTTCTTTTTAGAGCTTTGTCAAAATTTTGTCATGTGCTAGTGCTTCTAAAAACGCGGTGAACGTCCTTTCCACAATATTTTTCGCGTTGGATTTGTGCACAGCTTGGAAAAATCAAGACACCTCCCGTATCGGTTGGTTTCTTGTACCAATCGTAATTAATTTCACTACAGCTATTTAAATTGACGTTCATGTCTAAAAAAACTAAATTACCAATTTTGTCGGGTTTTCCACTGTGATTTCCAATTTCCTATGAAGGGTGTTTCCTTTTCTGAGTAAGATGTCCGGTTCACCTTTTACCGTGCAAATTACATCGTCTACATATCTTTCGAGTAGTCGTCTTTCAGTTGCCATTTCACTATCTAATTTGATAATTTTCTGGCAATTAGAGCAGTACCACACCATGTCCTTCATTTTAGTTAAAAATTGATCATCAATATTTTGTCATTTTGCATGGAACCAATTCTCAAATTTGACTTTTTTCCTCTATAGGTGAACCTATCGTTGCCTTCAGGGCAGGCATCATGATCTTTTTAGGGTTCTTATTGATGATCTCTTTCGTTGACTTGATCTGATGTTCAAATGATTTCATCCAAATGATAACCAGAGATACTGCAAGTGATGCTCCCATTGCTAAGCCGTCCACCTGACAAAACCATCTGTCATTGCATCTACACCAGACATTTGTCACAGCTAGCTTCAAGAGTGCTTTCAAAGTCGATCTTGATATCTCTGGGGCGTGGTCACTCGAGTACAGGCTCCTCAAGGCTATTTCAATTGCTTCATTGACAGGGACATTTGTATATAGGCTCTTTACGTCCAAAGAACCAATGCTCTCAACAGGCCCCAATTTTATGGATCCTAGTTGTCTCCGAGCATCGAGCGTTGACGTCTCAATGTTAGCACCAGGTACTTTATCGAAGAGTGCCGTTAGGAAATTACTCAAATTGTAATAACTACTTCCCAGTATAGGCACTACTGTGCGTTAAGAAATTCCATTCTTGTCCACTTTTGCTAGGCCATAAAGTCTCAAGCAACTTAAACGCAAGTTTTGATAAATTTTTTCGCTCAATAAAGAGCTCTTCTTCATATCAAGCAACGCACTGTTGAAGTCATTTTCAATCTTTGGAGCAATGTTATCCCCCGCACTAGCAATTTCTCAAAAATGGGCGCAATCAAGAACTTCCGTCAGCTTTTTGTGATATGATTGCATTTTCATCACTTAAAATTCCGTGCCTTTATCAAAAGGTACAGCCACGATGTAGTTATCTTTCAACAATTTAGGCCACCTTCACAACACCTCTGTCTGCGGGTGTTTCTCTGACTATTTTAGCGTACCATTTTGCAGGGGCTTCAATTTCACAAAGTTTCTCACCATCAGTTCCACTTTCCCGGAGTGTGCGGACCAATTTGTCTATCTGCCAAAAAGTGCACCTCATTGACTTTATCACGGATTGGATGTTTTGTGCCGTAGGACAGATCTTTAACAAGAATTGGTAAACTATTGCCGTAAAGTATTCTGATGGAATCGAAACTTTGTTCCTTTAAAGGCATGTCCTGACGTACAGACAGCTTTTTCAACTTGGCCTTCAACTTTAGCTTATGTTCTAGTCTAATTTTCCGGATAGATAAGCGTATGTTGAAGGCCACAGAGCCAAGCAATTTTTCTTTCAGAGTCTGACATAGTTCACTCCTACTACTGTCAGCTCCTGCGTCTAGGTTCGCTTTATTTTCTCTTGCTTTGTTTAATTCCGGGCTGTATCATTAAAACTGATACATTGGAACATTTACGAAGTCTCTTCAGATTTTTGAAATTGGTAGTTCATTTTCTTTTACAAATCAATTTTTCTCTCCAAAAATGCGATGCGCTTCTGTGTCTTCATTTACAACTGAAGCAATAATAAAATATCACATTTCTGTCGCAATTTCGACAAATGATCATCTGGAAGTTTGCAAAACGTCTCGAAATTTGCATTCGCATTTGCGACTGAAGATTTGGCACCCTATGATACTTGTAACACGATATCACCATATCAGATTTACAGAATTTTGGCATTGGAGAAAACATAATTGCAATAATTACGCTACCGAATCACCTTAACTTACACGTGAAGCAATAAAAGGTCCTGAATATTATCTAAAACTTCTTAAAATCTATTTTTATGAGTTTCTATTTTAAGGAAACTCCTCAATTTTTTTAAAAGAAAATTTGGGTCTTTCCCATTATAGCCCCCCATTATGGTATAATTACCATGATTGGGGCTATAGGTTACATGCCCACTAAGCTGGGGGGGGGGGCTATAATGGGAAAGACCCGAAAATTCACCAACTCTTATTCAAAGGTTGCCTCAATATATCGATGCAAAATAATATCAAATGTAGAAAAATGGTTCACTAAAAGCAAAATTAATATCACAGTAGACAAACGAGCACAATGAATACTCAGAGGGGACAACGAGCCGAGAGAAAGGGACACCCTGTCAAATTGCAGCACTATCCCTGACCTGACCATCCAAGTGTCAAATAACCTGACATTGACCAAACCTATCAAATAGCACTCAAAAAAAGGCCAACAAACAAACAAATATATTACTTGCAGAATACTTACCACAACGTACCAGCGCGTTTGATAAAACCATCATTCTGCCTATTTTAATATATCATTTTAACATTGAAGTATTGGCATTGAAGTTTTAGTTCAAACGCAAATTGACTTTTGAAATTCATCAATTATTCTGGCACATGTTAATTAAATGAAAATAAAATGTTGTAAATGTGATTTTAAAACATCACTCAAGCTTTTGTGAGTAGACAGAAAAAGTTGCGTGACATTCAAATCATTTTCACAACAACAAAGAAATTGCTTGCCCACCCTGCAATCATCTTTAGATTAAAATCTGGTTATTTAAAGTTACATGTAATTGATGCAACAACCTATGACACACGCACGCTCGAAAAGTCTCAAACCCCTCAAGAAGAGGGGTATATGATGTTACTCATGTGGTATCTATATGCATGTCCAATGTAGTGAACTTCGATATGCGCGCGAACAAAATGTCAACATCGAATGCGAAAACTGCCCCAGCGCACGCACACAAGAGGCGTTAATCACCGAGACATCAGCAAGCGCGAATACAAAGACCGCAGATTCCCATAGCCATGCATCCTATACCCATGTCAACCATACCCCTGCCCCCATATCCCTGCTTCTCTCACCGCTGCCGACTTCTGGTCCAATCTGGCCACCGGTAAGAAAAAAAGCTCAAAACCGTTTACCTAGAAATTGTTCACTGGAAACAAGTCTTTCATTTTAAGCAAAAATAAAGTTGGCTATAGCTCTGTCGAGTCGCTCAGCGTTGCGTTGTCACAATGTGAGACTATTAACCATAATAGTGAAGCTGGGAAGTTAGTCGCTATGATCATGCCCCTTCTCATCCACGCTAGAACAAAAAGGACAAAGACGGATCAGTAAGTAAAATCATAGCTATTCGCCTCGACCTCTGGATACATTGCGAATTTGAACTGTTACTTCTAGAAGCGAAAACACTACAAGACATACTTACAAATTCGAAGGCTAAACACGATAAAAAGGAAATGAAACTATTCGACAAAACTGAAGTCTCGAATGCACTAATATGTCTAGACGACGAATCGAAGGGCGGTGTCCTACACCTAAAAAAACTGGGAACGAAAAAAGAAAAAGACATATTAGTTGAAAATCAACCCGCCCCACAGACTGCAAATCATGACTAGGCTGTGAAAGACCCCCATTCAAATACATTACCCTATCACCGTGACGCATCATTGGTAGTGCCACTGTTACGTGCGTCAAAAACCACCTCAAAGTTCTCGGTGGTAATCTCGAATTTTTGCCTTGGTCAAAGATGCGGAATTGAAAATGCCATTCACTATCTACGTGATGTCCTCGAGCAACCGAAGACACACACCATCCTCCTAATTGATGCGAAAAATGCCTTCAACAGCGACTTAGCACAGAACAGAGACCTTGAACAGAGACTTAGCACTAAAAAACATCGGATTCTTTTGTCCATCTCTTTGTTTGGCTTTATCCATTTTTTATCTCAGAAAATTCTGCAAACCCGAGAGGGATTCACTCAAGGCGACTCACTTTCAGTGGCAATGTAAGGTCTAGCTATTTTGTCCCTAGTTTGAATTCCAAGATGGTATTGTTTTTCGGAATGTTTGGGAGCACCTCAAACTTGCTTCCAACTGTGTTTGTGGCGAGCCACTCACAGCTGCCCATGCCCTTCACTGTCCCAGAGAGGGTATACCGACTTAACACAAAACGACATTTGTTTTGATACTGAAATCGAGTCCAATTTTCTAACGTTGCAAGTTAAATGCTTCGCAAATAAAATTACCAGCACTGAAGATAACGCACGTTTGGATATTAAAGCCAATGGCCTCCGGTACAGCAGATTCACAAAAACGTTCTTCAATATAAAAATTTTCAACTGCTTTGCAAAAAGCTGCCCGAAAAAAATTGAAGATGCGCATAGCTATCATGAAAATATCAAGAAATTGAAATACAACACTCGAGTTATAAATGTTGAGAAGTAAACTTTCAGTCCGTTGATTTTTTCGTTCACAGGAGGAGGAGGAGCAGGGCATTCAGCATTTCGGGTAATAAATCAAGTTGCCAGCAAACAGCCTTAAGAACGAAAACTTCTACGCAAACATCATCACGTTTATCCAAATGAAAAGCAACTTTGCGCTGCTCCGGAGCTCCGTACTCTGCCTGCGCGGTTCCCGCTCGCTCGGAAAACTGCAGCCGGTTGAGGCTTCCATTGAAGCTGTTGTCGAGAAAGGGAGGCTTTAAGGTTGATTCTCTTTTGTTTGATTTTAATTTAGATGTTTTACTCCTTGACAATTTTTATCTCATTTAAGGTGATTACTGGTTTGTAGGAAACCCTTCGCTGTATCCACCTCCTCTCATCTCTTTTTTAAATTTGTTCTTGTTCTTAACTGGTACTGATAGAATTAATTTTTGACACCATTTTTGTAAATAATGTTCTTGACATTTAATATACTTTTGATTAGATTTGCAGGAAATGAAATCTAGTGTAAATAGTGAAATATTAATATTTGACCTTTTAAAGACTTTTATTTACTAATTGGATTTAACCCAACTATTGCGAAGGACCTTCTTTGTTGATGGAATTTATTCAATGCAAATTTAATCAATTGACAAAGCTGTTCTTATTATATTATATTATATTTTACAGATTAGATTTCTATTATCTGATAGTTTTTGGTGACTGCGCATAAAGGTTGATGATGAAGATTGAAAAAAAAGGGTTATTAAATGTAAATATAATGTGTTAATGTAATTTTAACTGTAAATTATTTTAAAAATTTGTCATTTGTTAACTCATTTTGTGGAATTTGATAGATGGGGTCAATGAAAAGTTTAAATAATTTGTAAAAAATTTTATTCGATTGTGAAATCAATTTTAAGTAAACCTGACAATGAACACAGTGTTTGAAAACGTTCGTCTTTTAAATCCTTTGAGTTTATAAATGAAAATTCCTTCTTCTCTGCTGCCTTAACATACTAACTATTTTCAGTGCATCTGAACAGGACTTGCCCTGTGGACATGGATTCTCTCCAATAAAGACAGCGAATTATTACATAGAGATTAAAATAATTCATAAAACAACTACGGCTTCTCAACCTGAGGCACGTCCCAGGCTGCTTACAATCGATTGACACTCTGCTCTTAATTAAACTACTTTGGTTAGGGGAAACATCACCAGTTGTACCAAACTGAAAAAGAACCGAAGCATAAACACAGAATTATTCAGGATAGGTGAAAAATTTTTCAAAATAGGTGGAACAACACAAGTTTCATCAAGCTGAAAGAGAACCGAAGCAGAAACACAGATATATCCAAAGTTCCGAGCAAACAAGAGAGTGGGCAGTCCATCAACCCGAGCAGTGAACGGAGAGTAGAGTCCATCTGTCCGAAAAAACTCAAACTTCAGAGCAAAGAACAACCAAGCCTCAAGTTGGGTTTCAACTATCCATGCAACATGTTTTGCGGTATCTCAAAGCTAATAGCAGCTTTGAGAAAGCTCCACTGTTCAAAATGTTATTGGCTCTATGTTCAAACCAGAGAAGAGCCGCGAGGGAAACTTCAAACACTGGGTGACTTTCCGTGAAATATTTCTCCTTCACTGTAACTGACGCGTTTGCAAAGCTTTAAAGCTTTTATTATAGATTCATCTATGTGCATTGACTTTATTTCTTCGTTTGTTTTTATCAGATTGCGCTCACCTACGTCCACTCCTAATCTTCGAATTTCTGAAAAAAATTTTGAAATCTCATCAGTAGGGAACCTCATCTATTACTCTTCTGCTCATCAGTGGCTCAACGCAAGACAGAAATAGTTACAGGCCGAATAGCTTTTTACCCGAGATATTAATCTTGTTTAAACGACTCATCTTTAACTTTATTTATGCTCGGTTGCGATATAAAATAAAGAGGTTGGAACATGGTTTTATGAGGGACTGCAGCAGCTGTTAGTCAGCTTTTAGTTTTTTTGCAGAGTGTTTATAGCAGCAGAGATCAGCATGCAGACCGCTGTGCGGTATATTTTGACGTCATGAAAGCTTTTGATGTTGTCCCACAATAATTGCTCCGATTAAGTTGGAAACCTTTGGCATTAATTCTGCTTTTATTGAATAGTTCGAGTATTAATTAAACTGTAGAACAGAACACAGTTTTAGAAGACATTAATTGCTAGAACATTGTATATCTTAATTGTATTTTGATGATCGCAAAACTTGAGTCTCAATCAGATGACATTCAAAGATAATTGGGCAATAAAAAGTACCGCATTTTGAGTGTGTAGCCAGTGTCTTCAGAGTAAAGAGATCAAAACAGCAAATTTCCTGGCTCACATTCTTATGAAAGCTACAATGCGCTCATTGATTTTATAATTTAAAAGTTCCGGACCCAAGTTATCAGTGCGCTCAGAAATATTACTACATCCCACTAAACTAATAAAAAAAATCCCCTCTGAATGAATACCGCTTTTTGTCACTTGAGTCAATTTTGTATTTTGCCAGGAAGTTGTATCACCCTATTTTCTTTTGAGTTGATCGTTTTATAGAGATGGTAATTACTTTTTTTTATCACAGTTAAATTGAAAGGTTCACAGTATTTTATATTTTTAGTGAAAGGTTTTGTTTGTTTCCTATAGATCCTTTCAGAAAGAGAGACACTGTAACATGTGCAAGTTCGATGAGCTGTTTAACTGAGTCAACGCAGTTTAGGAATGTTTACGTAAGACCTACAGAAAATAAATTGAGATCGAACACGACGTTTGGCGGTATATTTTGACGTCAGAAAAACTCTTGATGTTTTTCCACAATATTTGCGCCAATTAAATTAGAAAATATCGGTTTTGATTCTGCTTTTATTGAATAGTTCGAGTCTTAATTAAACTGTAGAAGACGGTGTTAGAACAAACTACTCGCTCGAACATTGTATTTTTTACTTGAATTCTGACGAACTCAAACCTTTTACGGAGTCTCAATCAATTGACAATCTCTCAATTTGGTCGGAGTGCAAAGGATTAGATTTGCACCCCGTGAAATACAATCTCTTTTCATTTGGACAATATAAGGATGCTGAACAAAATCTCAACGCTCTCATCCTCTAACACGTGAACTCCATCGTGGAATTGGGAAATGTTAAAAGTAAAAAATGCTTTATACGGGATAAAAACATCAATCAAACTATTGCGAATAAGTAAAATATTTAAAGTTTTTTGAAACGAAATGTTACGAAGGGGATATCTGTCTACAGACGCAAATTTCTATAAAAGTCACTCGTTTCATCACTATTGCAGTATGGATCTCCGACAAGCATCCCATCTGTAGTATCACTAGAAAAAAATCCAATTTCGTAGTCTGAAGTGAGCTCTCTGTACAGACAAGAGCAATTATAAGGAATGCATGAAGCGGCTAAACATTCTGTCTTTTTTTCAGCAAGCACAAACAGATCTGATTGTACTTTGGAATTTTGTTAACCGTGTTATTGATTACGATCTCGATTTTGGTTTCGCGACATATCAAACTAGGACTCATCGAACTGACCACGTTGAAAAAAAAGAAGAATGTAAACTTCAAAACAGATGACCATTTCTTCTTTCGATCGCAACGTGGTGTCAACTCCACTTTCCGTAGAAACATATGAATTTGCTATGACTAAAAAGAGATTCTTTTTAAAAATTGGTAAATTGTTTTTCCGAAGAATTGAATAGTTTGACACTGAAATCGCGTGCTCTTTCTGTTTGAAATGCTCTGGCCAATTTTGCAGGTCAAATTCTTTTTTTCTGCGTTTTTTATTGAAAATTTGTCATTGTCTTAAATTGAATGCATTATGTATTTCCCTATACACGAATTGAGTTTTTTTACGGCTACATCAAATATCTACAATCTCTAGTCACTGACCATTTAGAATCATTTATTGACTTTAGATCCCCAAACAGGTTTAAAAAATATTTGCTTCATTGTGGAAATTTTTCGACTAGAAGTAGTCAACAGTCAATCCGTGATCTTGGCAGCTATGTTTCAACTGCCCAAAGCTGCAGAAATAAGTAGTTGATATTCTAACTACTTGCAAGGGTCGGCTCCTCGCAGGCGAGCTACAAATTAGGAGCAAAAATTATCTCGAAAACAAAAAAACAATCCAAAAACAGTAGTCCGAAAACAAAAATCTCATTGTTTTGAGTAAACAGTACCCGATTTTGAATTTTTAGTCGGTGTCCTCAAAGTAACTAGATAAAAACAGAAAACTTCCTGGCTCACATTCTTATGAAAGCCACAATGCGCTCTTAGATGTTATGAATTAAAGGTTCCGGACCCAAGTTGTCAGTGTGCCCAGCAATATTGCTACATCACACTAAGTTAATGAACAAAAAATATGCCCTCTTAATGAATGACGCTCTACGTCACTTGCCTTAATTTCGTGTTTTCCACAAAGTCGTATCACTCAATTTTCCTTTGAGCTGATCGTTTTATAGGGATGATATTTATTTTTTTTTCGCAGTTAAATTTATACCTTCAAAGTATTTTTGTAAAAAAATGTTTTATTTTTTTCCTATAGATCCTTTTAGAAGGAAGAACGCTGGAACATATGCCATTTCTATGAGCTGTTTAAATAATCCAACATAGTTCAGGAATGTTTAGGTAAGACCTCCAGGAAACAACTTGTGATCGAATACGACGCCTTTCATAAACATTTATGGCAAAGTATCGAAATTTTTGGATGCTTGAGACATAATGTGTAAAATAGTGCCCATCCACATCTGACAAATTCATTGTCTAAAAAACCCAAATATTCAGATGAGGAACTACGTGAAAATGTTATTCGAACTCTTTGCACGGGCCGGATCCCAGCAGTTGAGCTACAAATTAATAGCAACAATTGCTAAAAACAACATTCTCATTGTTGTGCATAAACGGTACCGCATTTTGAGTTATGAAAGCTACAGTGCGCTCATCGATGTTATAACTTAAAGGTTCCGGACCCAAGTTATCAGCGTGCCCAGAATCATTGCTATATCATACTAAACTAATAAACAAAAAATATCCCCTCCTAATGAATGATGCTCTTTGACAATTGCCTCAATTTTGTATTTTCCACGGAGTTGTATCACCCTATTTTCCAATGAGCTGATCGTTTGATAGAGATGGCAATTTTTTTCTTTCGCAGTTAAATTTATACCTTCACAGTATTTTTTAATTTTAATTAATTGTTTTATTTATTTCCTATAGATCTTATTAGAAGAAGGAACACTGGAACATATAACAGTTCGGTGAGCTGTTTAGCTAAACCAACGCAGTTCAGGAATGTTTACATAAGACCTCCAGAAAACAAACTGTGATCGAATACGACGTCTTTCATAGACAGTTGAATGGTGAAGTATTGAAAACTTTAGAATGCTTAACCGATTATGTGAAAAACAGCGCCCATCCACAACTGACCAACTCATTGTCTAGAAAACAAAATACTCAGTTGAGAAACTACTTGAAATTGATATTCTAACTACTTGCAAGGGCGGATCCCCGCAGGTGAGCTAAAAATTAACAGCAACAATTGCCGAAAAAAATATTCCAAAATTTTTTCCAGACCTTTGGGGTCAGTCACATCGGACCCCTTGTCCGCGACCCAAGTCAAACTGGTCAATACCTGTCTTGGGTTGCGGACTCCATCCTGGAAAAATAAGATCAATATTTCTTTCACCGATTAAAAAGCAACGATTTGGCGATGAAAAGAATTGCTAGTCCTAGTTTTTTCAGCCTTAGTGCAACAGAATGGCGACGATCATTAATATCATTTAAGAGCTCATCTGAATAGCTCGTCTCAAAATTTTTTTCAAAGTTGCGAAAGAGTATTTGACATTCCTGGCTTGATAAAACGGTTGCAGCTGATTGCATTAGATAAACTTTTTGATGTAAGAGCAATTGTCATAGGTATTGTGTAAAAGATGGCAACGAACAAGCATTGTAATGTATGCCAAACAAGGTCTTCGGAATATATAGGGGATGTACAACTAATCCTTGAAGAGAAGGTAGGCATTGGATCCGAACATTTGTCGTTTCTTCCGACTTAAAAAATTGTTTGGAAGAAACCAATATTGTCAAATTAAAAATAATTCTGATCTTCGGAACAAACATTTTTGCACTTTACCTTCATCGTCAGGTTAAAACTGATTCACAAATTGTTGGAGGATAAAATGATTATGGATAACTGAATTTTTGAAGCTGGGCACCGCTTTAGCATCAGAAAAATGTGATTCAAGGAACGCTTCACAGGTTTTTTAACGCAATATCTAATTGGTTGGCGTTCAACCAAGTGCTTGAAAAGAACAAAACATGGTGGACCGAAAAACAAAATCACTATCCAGATAAATGGTCTTTAAAAATAGTTAACCAGACCATAAAAAAGATAATAATTGGCAAAAGAGGTCAATTGAAAGCAACACCAAAAGAGCATCAAAAAACAAGACCAGATATTATGATAACCAACAATTTTTCTACAATACATAAGCAACCTTACTCAAAACTTTAAAACATTTTAAAGAAACGATGCGACTTGCAATTGGTATTCATAACGCAAAAATTAAGAGCATGCTTCTGCGCCCTAAAATCATCTTTCGATAGTGATCTGAAATCTCACGTGGTAAATGAGATAAAACGTAATGGATGTGGATCCATCTGTGTTGAACAGACAAGACGGCACGCTACCACTTCGATATCAGAACATCAAGAGCAATAATCACAGGTGGGTTAACATCTTGCTGAATGTAATGGATCTTTGAATGACATTCAATGGAAAATTCTGGATGCCTGTAGCACAGTGTAGAGAAATTGGTGAGCACGCTCCGGGAAAGCAGAACTTATAATGAAAAACAGTGTGCATTTGAAGCCTCTCCGAAACGATACGCTAAAAATGTCATAAAAAAATACCTGCAGACAGAGGTGTCGTGAAGTTGTCAAAATTTTTGGAAGATAAAGACATCGTAGCTGTACCTTTTGATGAAGTCGTGGGATTTTGTGTGACTAAGAGACAAGCGCATCACAAAAAGATGGCTGAACTTCTTGAATGCTCCCAAATTCAAGAAAATGCTAGCCCGGAGATAACATTGCTCTGAAGATTGAAAAAGACTTAAAGAGTATATTGCTTGATTTGAAGAAGAGTTCTTTCATAAGCAAAAAATTTATCAAAAATTGAATTCAACAGTAGCATAACCCGCGAAAATTTATGGCAAAGGTGCAAAAAATGGTTTTCATCTACGGCCGTTGTTGTCTATACGAGACAGTAAATATTGCAATGTGAACAAATTCCTTAGAGCACTTTTTGATAATGTATTGGGCGTTAAAATCAATACATCAGCGCTCAAAGCACTGAGAAAATTTGAATCCATCAAAACATGTCCTGATGAGGGCATTGTTTTTTGGACGTGAGGAGCCTATATAAGAACATCGCTGATAATGGATCGATTGAAATAGCCTCGAGGAGCTCTTTCTCTATTGACCACGCCCCAGCGACGTAAAGATTGACTTTGAAATCTATCTTGAAGCTATTGGCGGCAAAAATTTGTTTTAAATGCAATGGCTACCGCACTCGGCTGACTTCGTTGACTTCTAATATTCTTCTGCTAATGAAAATAGCATCCAAGTGAAATTCCACAACGAAAGACATTGGAAAGGTTCAAAAACGTTTTTCGAACAAAAAGATGACTGGCACAAAGACTATTTTTCTGTGAGAGTTTTAAATAGGAAACTTTGGTTTTGGTAAAAAATATGACGGTGCTCACAAGGAAATTTGAAAATCGTTTGGGCAGAATATGCTTTCTGCACTTAAAGTTTCAGTGTTAGTTTCCTGTTTTTGTACTTGTCCCGCAAATTCATTTGTGGCTTGCGTCTTCTAATGTGTAGGGCTTGGCACTGATCAATTATCTGATAATTGAAGGCTGTTAGAGCCCCACAGAATTCCACAACATGTTGTCCCACCGCTGAAATGGTTTTTTGATGCTCAGAATCTCTCGTGGCCAAATTTCGAGCCGATTTTCCGAGATAAATGGAAGTGGATCCACGAGTTCCAACTGAGTTCCTAGACCCAATGATACTTCAGATTGCTATCAAAACTAGAGTTGAGGGACGGAAAGCATGTACGTAGTTTTCGCGTTGTAAAGATGGTTGTCAAGTCGCACGTTATTTTCATTTTTTGTTTCAATTGCAGTTTGATGTACCCTCGATACTGCAGGAAAAATAAGGGTTTAACATCTTTTGCTAGCGGTTTTTGTTCCCTCGGTTGTAATTTCTCGCCTCCATTTTTCAATTGAGGTTTACTTATGATTTCTTGTAACGCATCTTTGATTGTCTTTGGAGTCCATTTTTTAGGTATTGATTTTTTAGCCAAATACTTTCATATTAGAGCTTTGTCAAAAATTCGCCATGTGCTAGTGATTCTAAAAACGTGGTGAACAGTCCCTTTTTAAATTAATTTCCTATGTTAGATTGGTGCACAGCTACGGAGATTGAAGACACCTCCCGTATCGGTTGGTTTCGTGTACCACTCGCGATTAATTTCCCTACAGCTATTTACTTTGATGTGCATGTTTAAAAAGCTAAGTTACCATTTTCGGCAGCTTTTTCCATTGTGAAATACAGTTTCCTATGAAGGGTGTTTACGTTTGTGAGCAAGGTGTAGGGTTCACCAATTACCGTGCAAAATATATCGTCTACATATCTTTCAAAAAATTGTACTTCAGTTGCCGGTTCATTATCTAATTTGATAGTTTTCTGGCAATTATAGAAGTACCACACCATGTCCTTCATTTTAATGCAGAGAAAAGTTGATCATCAACATTTTGGCATTTTGCAATCAACCAATCCTCACAATTCTCACATTTGACTGTTTTTCCTCTATAGGTGACTCTACAGTTGCATTCAGAGCAGGCCTCAAGCATTTTTAAGGATCTTTTTGATGATCTTTTTCGTTGAGTTGATTTGATGTTCAAATTATTTCGACCAAATGTTAGCCAGAGTTACTGCAAGTGATGCTCCCATTGCTCAGCCGTTCACCTAACAAACGCTTCTGTCACTGCATTTAAACCAGATCATTGTCAAGGCTAGGTTCAAGAGTGCTTGATATCTCTGGGCGTGGTCACTAGAGTACAAGCTCCTCAAGGCTATTTCAATTGCTTCATTAACAGGCACATTTGTACAAAGGCTCTTTACATCCAAAGAAACAATGCTTTCAACAGGCCCCAAATTTATGGATCCTAATTGTCTCCGAGCATCGAGCGTTGACGTCTCAATGTTAGCACCAGGTACTTCATTAAAGAGTGGTGTGAGGATTTTATTCAAATTGTTAAAACTATTTCCCGGTGTTGACAACAATGGGCGTTTTTGTGCGCTATTGCTAGGCCACGAACTCTCGCGGTTTGTGTTCCTGTTGCACGCAACTTTTGATAAATTTTTGCTTGATAAAACGCTCTTTCACATATCAAGCAGCGTGCTGTTGATGTCACTTTCAATCTTCGGAGCAATGGTTTCCCTCGCACTTGCAATTTATCGAAATTGGGAACAATCAAGAACTACAGTCAGCTTTTTGTGATATGATTGCCTCTTCATCACACCAAAACCCGTGCCTTTATCAAAAGGTACAGCCACGATGTCGTTATCTTTCAAAAATTTTGCCACCTTCACAACACCTCTGTCGACGGGTGTTTATTTGAAAATTTTAGCGTATCGTTTTACAGAAGCTTCAATGTCACACAGTGTCTCACAATCAGTTCCACTTTATTGGATCGTGCAGACCAATTTTACTATATCTGCCAAAAAGTGCAACTCGTTGAACTTATCTCGAATTGGATGTTTTGAGCCGTAGCACAGATCTTTAAAATAATTTAGTCGACTAATGCCGTCAAGTATTCTGATGGAATCCGAATTTTACTCCTTTAAAGGCCTGTCCTGACGTACAGACAGCTTTTTCAACTTTGCATTCAACTTTAGCTTATGTTCTAGTCTAATTTTCCGGAAAGATAAGCGTATGTTGAAGGCCAGAGAACCCAGCATTTTTTCGTTCAGAGTCTGAAACAGTTCATTCCTACTACTGTCAGCCTTTGCGTCAAGCTTCGCTTTATTTTCTCTTGCTTTGTTTAGTTCCGTGCTGTACCATAAAAGCTGATAAATTGGAACAATTATGAAGTCACTTCAAAAGTTAACTTTGGTAGTTCATTTGTTGTTTAGATCAATTTTTCTCTCATAAAATGCGGTGTGCCTCTGTGTCTTCGTTTACACCTGAAGCAGTAATAAAATATCACATAATTGTGTCATAATTTTGTCGAATGAGCGTGCAAAGCGTCTCGAAGTTTGCATTCACATTTGCAACTGAAGATTTGGCACCCTATGATACTTGTAACACGATATAATCCCAAGCTGAGGTCCCAGACGGAAAGCTGATATGTCCAGACCCAGATGAACGCACAACGGGGGTGTCGTGCGTTCAAATTTAAATGGTCTGGAAACAATGAAAAACGCACGAAAGTCTGGACATGAACGCACGAAAGGTCTGATGAACGCACGAAAGTCGGGACATGAACGCACGAAATTCTGTTGAACGCACAAAAGTCTGGACATAGGGACTTTCCTTCTGGGACGGTCTGGACATAGTCACTTTCCGTCTGGGACGGTCTGGACATATTTATTTTCCGTCTTGGACCTCAACCTGGGATACCATATCAAATCTATCTATTTTTGGCATCTGAGAAAGCATACATACAATAATTATACGTTACCAAATCACCTTACACGTGAAGCAATAGTAGGTCCTGAATATTATCTAAAGCTTCTAAAAATCTATTTTTATTTGTTATTATTCAAAGGAAACTCCTCAAATTTATTGAAGAAATATTTGCGAACTCTTTTTCAAAGGTTGCCTCAATATATGACCTCAAATGACCTCAAATGTAAAAAAAGGTCACTAAAAGCAAAATGGATATCGCAGTAGACAAACGAGCACAATGAATACTTAGAGGGGACAACGAGCCGTGAGAACGGGACAACTTGCCAAATTGCAACACTATCCCTGACCTGACCATTTCAGTGTCAAATAAACTGTCATGAACCAAGCACACCAAATAGCACTCATAAAAGGCCAACAAACAAGCAAAAAAACAAATATGTACCTTGCAGAATAAATTTACCACAACGTGCCAGCGTGTTTGATAAAAACAATCTTTCTGCCTATTTTAATATTTTATTTCTAACATTGAACTTTTGACATTGAAGTATTAGTTCAAATGCAAATTTGACTTTAGGAATTCAAAAATTGTTCTCGCACATGTTAATTAAATGAAAATAAAATGTTTCAAATGTGATTTTGAAATATCACTCAAAATTTTGTGAGTACACTGAAAAAGTTGCGTGACATTCCAATCATTTACACAACAACAAAGAACTTGCTTGCCCACCCTGAAATCATCTTTAGATTTAAATTTGAATTTGCTTGTGTTAGATAAAGTTACATGTAATCGATGCAAATCCATCTACGTCGGCCAAACCAAGAAAACATGTTATCACTAGATTTTCGGAATATCAGGAAATTCCCCTGAGGGACAACACCTCGTCGAATGTTGTCGTACAGCGGATAATATTGGATGGGACATTCTCGATACAAATCTCGGGCTTGAAAAACTGATGACAATAGAATTGATCTTCATGAAAAAGCTCAAACTGCAACTAAATAGGGCGACGAGTTTCGGGGCGGAACAGACATTAATGTATTGGTACAAATGCAAAAAAAAAACTGACTTTTAAATTTCAAATCCTTTCTGGTACATGTTAAACTGAAACTTTTGGTTTTAAAGCAAAAATTATTGAAAATGTCTCGGTGCATTTATACGGGACCTCATTGATGTTGTGCAGCAATATTACCCTCTAAATATTTGTTCTGTGACTCTAGTTTTTGGCTTCAATGATCATTCTGCAGACTATTATCACTTCTGTGACTGTCATAGACTCCTAATTAATCTTATACAAATTCAATCAGTCCTGATAGCTCTTAAAATCATGCCATCAACAAACAATCGTTTGATATGCCATAAGCTATATTCGAAAAATTCCCAATATATAAAATGTTATATTATTGTTTCCCTCATGCATACATCATTCCTTAATAGTTTTCGTTATTTAATTCACCCATTTATCCTCCCTCCCTCGAAAACCCGTCCATATGTCCAAGCAGACGCAATGCTCGAAATTTCTCAAACCCTCAAGAAGAGGGTATACGGTGTTACCCATGCGGTATCTATATGCATGTCCAAGGTAGTGATATTCGATATGCGCGAACACCATAACAAATTCGAATGCGAAAACTGCCGCGTCGCATTAATCGCGAAGTTTTAATCACCGAGACATCAAGAAGCAGGAATGCAAAGATCCCATATTCCCATACCCATGCATCCCATACCATTGTCAACCATACTCTTGCCCCCCATATCCCTGCATCTCGCACCGCTGCCGACTTTTGGTCCAATCTAACCACCGGTAAGAAGGAAAAGCTCAAAACCGTTTACCTAGAAATTGTTCATTGGAAACAAGTCTTTCATTTTAAGCAAAAATAAAGTTGGCTATAGCTCTGTCGAGTCGCTCAGCGTTGCGTTGTCACAATGTGAATCTATTAACCATAATAGTGAAGCTGGGAAGTTAGTCGCTATGATCATGCCCCTTCTCATCCACGCTAGAACAAAAAGGACAAAGACGGATCAGTAAGTAAAATCATAGCTAATTGACTCGATCTTTCGATACATTGCGAACTTGAACTACTAATTTCAGAGACGAAAACACTACAAAACAGACTTACGAAAACGAAGGCTAAACAAACGAAATCAATCTATTCGACAAAACTGAAAAGTCTCGAATGCACTAGGATGTCTAGACGACGAATCGAAGGACGGTGTCCTATCACTAAAAAAAAACTGGTAACGAAAACAAAAATGGACATATTAGTTGAAAATCACCCCAACCCACAGACTGCAAATCATGACTAGGTTGTGAAAGACCCCCCATTCAAATACATTACTCTATCACCATGACGCATCATTGGTAGTGCCATTGTTATGTGCGTCAAAAATCACCTCAAATTCCTCGGAGGTAATCTCGAATTTTTGCCTCGGTCAAAGATGCGGAATTGAAAATGCCATTCACTATCTACGTAACGTCTTCGAGCAACTGGAGACACAGAATACCATCCCTATTGATGCGAAAAATGCCTTCAACAGTTTGAACAGACTTTAGCCTTAAAAAACACCGGATTCCTTTGTCCATCTCTTCATTTGGTTTTATCCAATTATTATAAGTTCCCATCTAATCTCTATGTGTCTCAAAAAATTCTGAAACCCCAAGAGGGTACCACTCAAGGCAACCCACTTGCAGTGGCAATGTAAGATCTTGCTATTTTGGCCCTCATCAAAAAGGTTTCCGACGACAACCTGGTTCAAAAGTGGTACGCGAATGACGGAAACGCCGCCGGATCGGTTGAAGCGCTGAAAGTCCTTGTATCGAACTTGAAACTGCATGTTCATTTATTCGGTTATAACGTTGTCAAATACCATCTTGTCACCAAAGCAGAGTTTGTCAATGACGCCAAAAACGTTTTAAAAGGTAAAAAAGTACATATTATTGATAAATCAGGAGTCCTTGGACCTGTTATCGGAAACGTGGACTCCAGCAGACAGTACATAGAAGATATATGGCAAAACTATCTACGTGTATTGCAAATATTTGCAAAACACGCAAAAATTGCACCTCAAATTGTGTACAAATGCTTGACAAACTCTAAGCAACATAAATTAAACTTCTTATAGAGGATAACACCAGACACATTCGACGTGTTGGAAGAAGCCGAGAAAGTTATCAATGATCAGCTAATCCCTAACCTTGTGCGTAAAACCAATTATGACGATACCTATTGCGAAATAATTTCACTCCCCGTACGCAAAGGCGGACTCAGAGTTTAACAATTAAGAAGATTTAAGATCAGAAAAGATAAAACAGTGAAAATGAATGAGAAAAAATCCAGCATTAAGAACTGTTTGAACCAAATGTATGCAATATATTTAGCCTCTGAAAAAGAAGCTTCATGCTGGCTTAGTGCCATGCCCTTAAAAAAATTTAACTTCAATCCGTCTTAGTTTGAATTCCGAGATGGTGTTGCCTTTCGGTATGGTTGGGAACCCTCAAACATGCCTCCAACTGTGTTTGTGTCGCGTCGTTCACAGTTTCCTATGACCCTCACTGTCCCAGAGGCGGGTATACCCACTTAAGACATAACGACATCCGTGACTCTTTCGCCAATCTGCTTGAGGAAATTTGTTTTGATATTGAAATCGAGCCAAATCTTCTGCCGTTGCAAGGCGAGTCCTTCGCAAATAAAACTACCAGCACTTAAGATAACGCAGGTTTGGATTTTAAAGCCAATTGCCCCCTCATAAAAACATTCTTCAATGTAAAAATTTTCAATCTCTTTGCAAAAAGCTGCCCGAAAAAAATCGAAGACGCGCATAGCTATCATGAAAAATTCAAGAAATTGAAATACGACCCTCGAATCATAAATACCGAGAAAGGCACTTTCAGTCCGCTGATGTTTTTTAACAGGAGTAGCAGAACATTCAGCAACTCGGATGATAAAGCAAGTAGCCAGCAAACAGCCTTGAGAACGACAACTTCTACGCCAGCATCAACACCTTTATCCGAACGAAAATAAGCTTTGCGCTAATCCGGAGCTCCGTACACTGCCTGTGCGGTTCCCACTCGCTCCGATGACTGCTGCCGGTTGAGGCTTCCATTGGGGATGTTGTTGAGGAAGGGGGCTTTTAAGTTGATTCTCCTTTGTTTGATTTTCATTTAGATGTTTTACTCCTTGATAACTTTTATCTCATTTAAGTAGATTCCTGGTTTGTATGGATTCCTGGTTTGAAACATTTCGCTGTATCCAACGTCCTCTCATCTCCTTTTTAAATTCGTTCCTGTTCTTAACTGATACTGATAGAAATAATTTTTGACACCATTTTGTAAATAATGTCCTTGACCAATAATATGTTTAAACATATTTGCAGGAAATGAAATCTAGTGTAAATAGTGAACTGCTAATATCTGATTTTTTAATTACTTTTAATTTACTAATTTGATTTAACCCAACTAACGCGGAAGGGCCTTCTTTATTGATGTTATTTTTTCCATGCCAATTTTTTCAATTGACAAAGCTCTTCTTATTATGTTCTTATTACTGTAACACCAAAGGTAATCGCATTTTACAGATTAGATTTCTATTATCTGATAGTTTTTGGTGACTGCGCATAAAGGTTGAGGTCATGATACAGTATTCGAAAATTGAATTTTTTCCAACCAAAACAAGTAAAAGATATCAACAGATAGGAATGAAAGCAAAAACACCTTTTCAGGAATTGAAAACAAAATAACCGCAATTTCAAAAACTACGGAATAAAGATTGAAAGAAAACTTGGGGTATTAAATGTAATTATAATGTGTTAATGTAAAATTAAATGTAAATTATTTTAAAAAATCATCGTTTTTTTAATTCATTCCGTGGAATTTGATAAATTGAGTCAATAACCAATTTAAATAATTTGTAAATAGTTTTTTTTATTGTGAAATCAGTTTTAAGTAAACCTGACGAAGAACACAGTGTTCAAAAACGTTCGTCTGTTAATTTATTTTAGATTATAAATGACAATTCCTTCTTCTCTGCAGCCTTAACATACTAACTATCTTGGTGCATCTAAACCGGACTTGCCCTGAGGACCTGGATTCCCACCAAAAAAGACAGCGAACTATTATATAGAGATTAAAATAATACAAAAAACAACTGCGGATTCTCAACTTGAGAAACGTCCCAGTGTGCTCACAATCGATTGACACTCTGCTGTATAAACTTTCTATATAACTACATTGGTTAGATGGAACATCACCAGTTGTACCAAACTGGAAAAAAACCCGAAGAATAAACACAGAATTATTCAGTATAGGGGAACAAATTTTCAATATCGTGGGAACAACACAATTTTTACCAAGCTGAAAGAGAACCGAAGCAGAAAAACAGATATATCCAAATTTCCGAGCAAAGAAGAGATAGGGCAGTTCATCTATCCGTGCAATGATCAGAGAGCAAATTCCATCTATCCGAATAAATCCAAACTTCCGTGCAAAGAACAACCGAGCCTCAGGTTGGATTCAAATATCCATGCAACATGTTTTGTGGTGATCTCAAAGCTAATAGCAGTTTTGAGAAAGCTCCGCTGTTCAATATGTTTGTTGGTTCTACGTTCAAACCAGATAAGAACCGCAACGTAAAGTTCAAACATTGATTGACTTTCCGTTGAAAATTTTCTCCTTCACTGTAACTGACGTTCGAATTTTTGAAGCTTTGTAATAATGATTCATCTATGCGCATTGACTTTATTCCTTCTTTTGTTTTTATCAGATTGCGCTCATCTACTTCCAAAACTTTTTGAGGTCTCATAAGTGGGAAACCTCATTTATTAATCCATTGCACAAAAAAGGCTGAACATGAGACAAAAAAATACAAGCCCATTAGCATCTGACCCGAGATATCAATCGTGTTTGAACGGCTCGTCTTTAATTTTATTTACGCTCGGTTGCGAAATCAAAGAAAGAGGCAGCAACAAGGTTTCATGAGGAACCGCAGCACTGCAAGTCAGCTTTTGGTTCAATTGGAGAGTGTTTATAGCAGCAGAGACCAGCATGCAGACTGTTTGGCGGTATATTTCGACGTCAGAAAAACTTTGATGTTTTTCCACAATATTTGCGCCAATTAAATTAGAAACTTTCGGCTTTGATTCTGCTTTTATTGAATAGTTCGAGTCCTAATTAAACTGTAGAACACAGTGTTAGAACAAACTACCCGCTCGAACATTGTATGTTTTATTTGAATTCTGACGAACTCAAAACTTTTACGGAGTCTCAATCAATTGACATTCAAAGAGATTTTGAGAATCTCTCAATTTGGCCGGAGGCCATTGGGTTAGCTTTGCATTCCGTGAAATACAAGCCCTTTTCATTTGGACAATATATGCATGCTGAACTCAATCTCAACTGCCTCATCGTCTAACAGGTGAACTGCATTGTGGAATTGGGAATTGTGAATTGTAAAAAAGCTTGATTCGGAATAAAATATCAATCAAAGTAATGCGAATGAGTAAAATATTTAAAGTTTTTTGAAACGAAATAATCCGAAGGTGGTAATTCTCTCCAGACGCAAATTTCCATAATAGTCATCACTCTTGCAATATGGATGCCGCCGACCTGTAGTATCCCTAAAAAACTTGAAGAACTCCAATTTCGTTGTCTGAAGTGCACTCCCTGTACCGGCAAGAGCAGTTATATTGAATGCATGAAGCGGCTATCTATTCTGCCTATTTGTTTTCAGAGAGCACAAACAGATCTAATTTTCCTGTGGAATATGGTTAATTGTATTATTGGTTACAATCTCGACTTTGGTTTTGTGACAAATCATACTAGGACTCATCGAAGTGACCACTTTGAAATAAAGAAAACGTAAAGTTCAAAACAGATGAAGATTTCTTCTTTCGATCGCAAGGTGGTGCCAGATTCCCCTTTTCAAAGAAACACAATACAATTGGCCTTGACTAAAAAAAGAAACAATTTTGAAATTTGGCAAATTGTTTTCTAGAAGACTGGAATCGCTTGACATTGAAACATCGTGCTCTTTTTGGTTATAATGCTTTTGCCAAATTTGCGGGTCATAAGTTTTTTTGGGTTCGTTTTTGCAAATTTGTCATTGTCTTATTTTGTATGCGTTATGTATTTCCCTTAACAGATTTTGAGTTTCTTTATGACAACTACAAATATCGACGATCTCGAGTTATTAACCATTTGGAATCATTTATTGAAGCTCCCCAAACACCTTAAAAAGAATAATCTTTGCTTCAATGTGGAAATTTATCGACGAGAAGTAGTCATCAGTGAATTCGTGATCTTGGCAGCTATGTTGGAACTGCACCAGGTGCAGAAATATTTAGATGATATTATAACTATTTGCAATGGGCGTTTCCCCACAGGAGAGCTACAAATTAACAGCAACAATTGCCGAAAACAATATTCTCATTGTTGTGAATAAACAGTACCCTATTTTGAATTTGTAGCCAGTGTCTTCAGAGGAACTAGATCAGAGCAGAGAAATTCCCGATTCACATTTTTAGGAAAATTACAAAGCAGTCATCGCTGTTATAAATCAAAGTTTCCGGACCCAAGTCATCAGTGTGCCCAGAAATATTGCTACATAACACTAAACTAATAAACAAAATATATCTCCTCTTAACGAATGCGCTCTTCGTCACTTGCTTCAATTTTGTACTTTCCAACGAAGTCGTATTACTCTATTTTTCAATGAGTTGATCGTTTTATAGAGAAGGTATTTATTCGTTTTCGCAGTTAACCTTATACCGTCACAGTATTTTATATTTTTAGTTAATTGTTTTATTTTTTTTCCTATAGATCCTTTTAAAAGGAGGGACACTGGAGCATATGCCAGTTCAATGAGCTGTTTAACTAAACCAACACAGTTCAGGAATGTTTACCGAAGACCTCCAGAAATCGAATACGATGTTCATAAACCGTTTGATGGCAAATTATTGAAACCTTTAGGATGCTTGACTGACTGATGATGCAAAAATTAGAGCCAATCCACATCTGACAAACTCATTGTCTAAAAAAACCCAAAAATCCAGGTGAGAAACTACTTGAAATTGTTATTGGAACTACTTGCAAAAGGCGGATTCCCGCAATTGAGCTACAAATTAATAGCTACAATTGCCGAAAACAACATCCTCCTTGTTGTGCATAAACAGTACCCTATTTTGAGTGTGCAGCCAGTGTCTTCAGAGTAAAGAGATCAAAACAGCGAATTTCCTGACTCACATTCTTATGAAATCTACAATGCGCTCATTGATTTTATAATTAAAAAGTTTCGGACCCAAGTTATCAGTGCGCTCAGAAATATTACTACATCCCAAAAAACTAATAAAAGAAATCCCTTCTGAATGAATGCCGTTTTTTGTCACTTGCGTCAATTTTGTATTTTGCCAGGAAGTTGTATCACCCTATTTTCCTTTGAGTTGATCGTTTTATAGAGATGGTATTTACTTTTTTATCGCAGTTAATTTGAGACGTTCACAGTATTTTATATTTTAGTGAAAGGTTTTGTTTTTTTCCTATAGATCCTTTCAGAAATAGAGACACTGGAACATATGCAAGTTCGATGAGCTGTTTAACTCAGCCAACGCAGTTTAGGAATGTTTACATAAGATCTACAGAAAATAATTTGAGATCGAACACGACGTTTGGCGGTATATTTTGACGTCAGAAAAACTCTTGATGTTTTTCCACATAATTTGCGCCAATTAAATTAGAAAATTTCGGTTTTGATTCTGCTTTTATTGAATAGTTCAAGTCTTAATTAAACTGTAGAAGACAGTGTTAGAACAAACTACTCGCTCGAACATTGTATATTTTATTTGAATTCTGACGAACTCAAAACTTTTACGGAGTCTCAATCAATTGACAATCTCTCAATTTGGTCGGAGGCCAATGGGTTAGCTTTGCACTCCGTGAAAAACAAGCTCTTTTCATTTGGACAATGTAAGGATGCTGAACTGAATCTCAACTGCCTCATCATCTAACACGTGAACTCCATTGTGGAATTGGGAATTGTTAATTATAAAAAAGCTTTATACGGAATAAAAATATCAATGAAAGTAATGCGAATGAGTAAAGTAGTTAGAGTTTTTTGAAACGAAATAACCCGAAGACAAATTTGTCATTGTCTTATTTTGTATGCGTTATGTATTTCCCTTAACAGATTTTGAGTTTCTTTATGACAACTACAAATATCGACGATCTCGAGTTATTAACCATTTGGAATCATTTATTGAAGCTCCCCAAACACCTTAAAAAGAATAATCTTTGCTTCAATGTGGAAATTTATCGACGAGAAGTAGTCATCAGTGAATTCGTGATCTTGGCAGCTATGTTGGAACTGCACCAGGTGCAGAAATATTTAGATGATATTATAACTATTTGCAATGGGCGTTTCCCCACAGGAGAGCTACAAATTAACAGCAACAATTGCCGAAAACAATATTCTCATTGTTGTGAATAAACAGTACCCTATTTTGAATTTGTAGCCAGTGTCTTCAGAGGAACTAGATCAGAGCAGAGAAATTCCCGATTCACATTTTTAGGAAAATTACAAAGCAGTCATCGCTGTTATAAATCAAAGTTTCCGGACCCAAGTCATCAGTGTGCCCAGAAATATTGCTACATAACACTAAACTAATAAACAAAATATATCTCCTCTTAACGAATGCGCTCTTCGTCACTTGCTTCAATTTTGTACTTTCCAACGAAGTCGTATTACTCTATTTTTCAATGAGTTGATCGTTTTATAGAGAAGGTATTTATTCGTTTTCGCAGTTAACCTTATACCGTCACAGTATTTTATATTTTTAGTTAATTGTTTTATTTTTTTTCCTATAGATCCTTTTAAAAGGAGGGACACTGGAGCATATGCCAGTTCAATGAGCTGTTTAACTAAACCAACACAGTTCAGGAATGTTTACCGAAGACCTCCAGAAATCGAATACGATGTTCATAAACCGTTTGATGGCAAATTATTGAAACCTTTAGGATGCTTGACTGACTGATGATGCAAAAATTAGAGCCAATCCACATCTGACAAACTCATTGTCTAAAAAAACCCAAAAATCCAGGTGAGAAACTACTTGAAATTGTTATTGGAACTACTTGCAAAAGGCGGATTCCCGCAATTGAGCTACAAATTAATAGCAACAATTGCCGAAAACAACATCCTCCTTGTTGTGCATAAACAGTACCACATTTTGAGTGTGCAGCCAGTGTCTTCAGAGTAAAGAGATCAAAACAGCGAATTTCCTGGCTCACATTCTTATGAAATCTACAATGCGCTCATTGATTTTATAATTAAAAAGTTTCGGACCCAAGTTATCAGTGCGCTCAGAAATATTACTACATCCCACAAAACTAATAAAAGAAATCCCTTCTGAATGAATGCCGTTTTTTGTCACTTGCGTCAATTTTGTATTTTGCCAGGAAGTTGTATCACCCTATTTTCCTTTGAGTTGATCGTTTTATAGAGATGGTATTTACTTTTTTATCGCAGTTAATTTGAGACGTTCACAGTATTTTATATTTTAGTGAAAGGTTTTGTTTTTTTCCTATAGATCCTTTCAGAAATAGAGACACTGGAACATATGCAAGTTCGATGAGCTGTTTAACTCAGCCAACGCAGTTTAGGAATGTTTACATAAGATCTACAGAAAATAATTTGAGATCGAACACGACGTTTGGCGGTATATTTTGACGTCAGAAAAACTCTTGATGTTTTTCCACATAATTTGCGCCAATTAAATTAGAAAATTTCGGTTTTGATTCTGCTTTTATTGAATAGTTCAAGTCTTAATTAAACTGTAGAAGACAGTGTTAGAACAAACTACTCGCTCGAACATTGTATATTTTATTTGAATTCTGACGAACTCAAAACTTTTACGGAGTCTCAATCAATTGACAATCTCTCAATTTGGTCGGAGGCCAATGGGTTAGCTTTGCACTCCGTGAAAAACAAGCTCTTTTCATTTGGACAATGTAAGGATGCTGAACTGAATCTCAACTGCCTCATCATCTAACACGTGAACTCCATTGTGGAATTGGGAATTGTTAATTATAAAAAAAGCTTTATACGGAATAAAAATATCAATGAAAGTAATGCGAATGAGTAAAGTAGTTAGAGTTTTTTGAAACGAAATAACCCGAAGGTGGTAATTGTCTCCAGACGCAAATTTCCATAAAAGTCATCACTCTTGCAATATGGATGCTGCCGATCTGTAGTATCCCTAAAAAACTTGAAGAACTCCAATTTCGTTGTCTGAAGTGCACTTACTGTACCGACAAGAGCAGTTATATTGAATGCATGAAGCGGCTATCTGTTCTGCCTATTTGTTTTCAGAGAGCACAAACAGATCTAATTTTCCTGTGGAATATGGTTAATTGTGTTATTGGTTACAATCTCGATTTTGGTTTTGTGACATATCATACTAGGACTCATCGAAGTGACCACTTTGAAATAAAGAAAACGTAAAGTTCAAAACAGATGAAGATTTCTTCTTTCACTCGAAAGGTGGTGCCAAATTCCCCTTTTCAAAGAAACACAATACAATTGGCCATGACTAAAAATAGAAACAATTTTGAAATTTGGCAAATTGTTTTCTAGAAGACTTGAATCGTTTGACATTGAAACATCGTGCTCTTTTTGGTTATAATGCTTTTGCCAATTTTGCAGGTCATAAGTTTTTTTGGGTTTGTTTTTGCAAATTTGTCGTTGTCTTAGTTTGTAAGCGTTATGTATTTCCCTAAACAGGAATTGAATTTTTTATGACAACTACAAATATCGACAATCTCGAGTTATTAACCATTTGGAATCATTTATTGAATTAAGTTCCCCAAACAACTTAAAAAGAACAATCTTTGCTTCAATGTGCAAATTTATCGACGAGAAGTAGTCACCAGTGAATTCGTTATTTTGGCAGGTATGTTGCAACTGCCCCAGGTGCAGAAATATTTAGATGATATTCAAACTATTTGCAGTGGGCTTTTTCCCACAGGAGAGCAACAAATTAACAGCAACAATTGCCGGAAACAATATTCTCATTCTGTGAATAAACGGTACCCTATTTTGAATTTGTAGTCAGTGTCTTCAGAGGAAACAGATCAAAGCAGAAAAATTCCCGATTCACATTTTTAGGAAAATTACAAAGCAGTCATCGATGATATAAATCAAAGTCTGCGGACCCAAGTCATCAGTGTGCCCAGAATTATTGCTACATAACACTAAACTAATAAAAAAAGATCTCCTCTTAACGAATGCGCTCTTCGTCACTTGCTTCAATTTTGTACTTTCCAACGAAGTCGTATTACTCTATTTTTCAATGAGTTGATCGTTTTATAGAGATGGTATTTATTCGTTTTCGCAGTTAACCTTATACCTTCACAGTATTTTAGGGACACTGGAACATATGCCAGTTCAATGAGCTGTTTAACTAAACCAACACAGTTCAGGAATATTTACGTAAGACCACCAGAAAATAAATTGAGATCGAACACGACGTTTGGCGGTATATTTTGACGTCAGAAAAACTCTTGATGTTTTTCCAAATTATTTGCGCCAATTAAATTAGAAAATTTCGGTTTTGATTCTGCTTTTATTGAATAGTTCGAGTCTTAATTAAACTGTAGAAGACAGTGTTAGAGAAACTACTCGCTCGACCATTGTATTTTTTATTTGATTTCTGACGAACTCAAAACTTTTACGGAGTCTCAATCAATTGACAATCTCTCAATTTGGTCGGAGGCCAATGGGTTAGCTTTGCACTCCGTGAAAAACAAGCTCTTTTCATGTGGATAATATAAGGATGCTGAACTCAATCTCAACTGCCTCATCGTCTTACACGTGAACTTCATTGTGGAATTGGGAATTGTTAATTGTAAAAAAGCTTTATGCGGAATAAAAATATCAATCAAAGTAATGCGAATGAGTAAAGTACATAAAGTTTTTTGAAACGAAATAATCCGAAGGTGGTAATTGTCTCCAGACGCAAATTTTCATAAAAGTCATCACTCTTACAAGTTATCAGTGTGCCCATAAATATTGCTACATCAAGCTAAACTAATAAACAAAAAAAAATTCCTTCTTAATGAATGCCGCTTTTCGTCACTTGCGTCAATTTTGTATTTTGCCAGGAAGTTGTATCACCCTATTTTCCTTTGTGTTAATCGTTTTATAGGGATGGTATTTAATATTTTTTATCGCAGTTAAATTGAGACGTTCACAGTATTTTACAATTTTAAAGAAAGGTTTTGTTTTTTTTCCTATAGATCCGTTTAGAAAGAGAGACACTGGAACATATGCAAGTTCAATGAGCTGTTTAACTGAGCAAACGCAGTTTAGGAATGTTTACGTAAGACCTACAGAAAATAATTTGTGATCGAACACGACGTCTTTCTTGAAAAGTTAGATGGCAAAGTATCGGAAAAATTTTAGGATGCTTGACTGATGATGCAAAAAAATGCCCATCCACATCTGACAAATTGATTCTCTAAAAAATTCAAATATTCAGGTGCGAAACTACTTGAAAATGTTATGCTAACTACTTGCAAGGGATGGATCCCCTCAGTTGAGCTACAAATTACTAGCAATTCTCGCCGAAAACAAAATTCTCATTGTTTTGCATAAACAGTACCGCATTTTGAGTTTGTACCCAGTGTCCTCAGAGAAAAATGATTAAAACAGCAGATTTCCTGGCTCATATTCTTTTGAAAGCAACAATGCGCTCATCCATTTAGTAAATTAAAGGTTCCGGACCCAAGTTATCAGTGTGCCTAGAAATATTGCTACATCCCACTAAAATAATTTAAAAAATCCCCTCTTAGTGTCTGCCGCTTTTCGTCATTCGCTTCATTTTTGTTGTTTCAAGGAATTGGCATCACCCTATTTTCCATCGAGTTGATCGTTTTATAGAGATGATGTTTACTTTTTTGCTGTTAAATTTATACCATCACAGTATTATATCTTTTTAGAGAAAGGTTTCATTTTTTTCCTATTGATGCTTTTAGAAGGAGGGGCACCGGAACATATGCAATTTCGGAGAGCTGTTTGATTAAACCAACGCAGTTTAGGAATGTTTATTTAAGACCTCCAGAAGTCGAATACGACGTTCACAAACAGTTGGATGGCAAAGTATCGAAAACTTCAGGATGCTAGAGTGACTGATGATAAAAAAAATAGTGCTAATTCACATCTGACAAACTCATTGTCAAAAATAACCAAAATTTTCAGGTTAGAAACTACTTGAAGTGATATTCTTACTACTTGCAAGGGGCAGATGCCCGCAGGTAAGCTATAAATTAACAGCAACAATTGCAAAGAAAAAATTTCCCAAATTTTTTTTCTAGACCATTGAGGATAGTCGCACTGGACTCCCCTGTCCGCGACCCTAGTTGATTTAGCCATTACCTGTCTTGGGTTGAGGACTCCATCCTTGGAAAACAAGATTCACTCTTTCATTCACCGATTTAAAAGCAACAATGTGTCAACGAAAAGAATTGCTAGTCCTAGTCTTCGTGGCCTTAACGCAACCGAAAGGCGACGATTATTAATATCATTTAAGAGCTCATCTAAAAATTTGTCAAAATTTCATTCGAAAATGCGAAAGAGTATTTGACATTCCTGTCTTGATAAAACGATTGCACTTGATTGCATTAGATAAACTTTTTGATGTAAGAGCAATTGTCATAGGTATTGTGTAGAAGATGGCAACAAACAAGCATTTTAATCTAAGCAAAATGAGGTCTTTGGTAAATTGAGGGTACGTACAACTATTCCTTGAACACAAGGCAGGCATTGAACCCGGACACTTGGCGTTTATTCCAACTTAAAAAAATTGTGTCGAAGAAACCTATTTGTCAAATTAAAATTAATTCTGATCCTCAAAACAAGTTTTTTCGAACTTTACGTTCATCGTCATGTTAAAACTGTTTTATAAAATGTTGCAGGATAAAATGATTATGGATAACTGAATATTTGCAGCTCTGCACCGCTTCAGCGCATGAAAAATGCGATTCAAAAGACAATTCTTAACGCAACCTCTAATTGGTTGGCCTTCGATTAGGCGCTTGAAAATAACAAGATATGCTGGACTAAAAATCAGTATCGTATCCAGATGAATTGTCATCAAAAACAGTGATCCAAACTCTAGAAAAGACAATAATTGGCAAAAATGATCAATTGAAAGCCACACCAAAAGAGCATCAAAAACAGCAAATTTCCTGGCTCACGTTCTTATGAAAGCTACAATGCGCTCATCGATGATATAAATTAAAGGTTCCAGACCCAAGTTATCAGTGTGCCCAGAAATATTGCTACATCCCACTAAAAAATTAAAAAATCACCACTGAATGAATGCCGGTTTTCGTCACTTGTTTCAATATTGTTTTTTCTAGGAAGTCCTATCACCTTATTTTTCATTGAGATGATCGTTTTACAGATATGGTATATACTTTTTTCGCAGTTAAATTTATACCGTCACAGTATTTTATATTTTTAAGGAAATGCTCTATTTTTTTCCTATAGATCCTTTTAGACGGAGGGACAACGGAACATAGGCCTGTTCGTTGAGCTGTTTAACTAAGCCAACACTGTTTAGAAATGATTTAGTAAGACCTACAGAAAACAAACTGTGATCGAATACAAAATCCTTCTCAAACAGTTAGATGGCAAAATATTGGAATTTACAGGACGCGTGACTGATGATGCAAAAAAAAATACTCAACCAAATCTGACAAACTCATTGTCTAAAAAACCCAAATACTTATGTGAGAAATTACTTGAAAAAGCTATTCCAACTACTGGCAAGGGGTGGTTCCCCGCAGGTGATCTACAAATTAAATGCAACAATTGCCGAAAGCAACAGTCTCATTGTTGTGCATAAACAGTGCCGCATTTTGAGTTTTTAGCCAGTGTCTTTAGAGTAAAGAGATCAAAAAATCAAATTTCCTTGCTCACATTCTTATGAAATCTACAATGCGCTCATCAATGTTAAAAATAGTGGATAAAACAAGGATACCAGCTATCAACCCGTTTTGTCCCATTCCCTCTACGCTTTCCGCGTATATTGAAATGGGACAAGTTGTGTGTCTAACTGCTATCTTTGTTTTATCCACTACTCTATGTTCACAACGTCTGCGCAGCAGTTACACTGATATATGATTAAAACAATCACTTCTTTCCTCACTTTGTGAAATCCTCTAGTACTGAGCTAAGCTGGTAATTAACGTTTATCAGATGGATAGTTCGGGTTCTATCCCTACTTACTCCAGTGGACGTATCCCAGGTATCTAATGTAATTAATGACAACGTGTAAAATGCAGGTAAATCCAATTTGCGAAAAAAACATGAAAAAATTTAAAATACCAGCTTAATTCTTCGATTTTATGTTAAATCTTTCGACACGTTCCTTGAATCTGTCTTTTGTATGTTTTTATCTATATCTATGAAGATAATTAAATAATCTACACATAAAATCTAAATCCGCAGATATGTTGATATACATTGCACATTCTGAAAGTTTTTTATAGATTAGGATCATTATAATGCATATTCGTATGATTAAAATAATCTCTTTTCTTAAGGTAACCTTTACAGATATGGCATTCAATTAAACTATCTAAACATTTACCCCAACGTTTTCTCCATGATTTATCTTAACAACTATCACATATTACTGATGTAGGAATTTTTAATTTTTACATTTTCAAAAATGAATTTGCGTCTTTAAAAAATAAAGATGTCTAAATTAGTAAACGTATACTTTTGTTATATTTGCCTTTTGGCTTTTGAAACAAGGAAACAATTTATCAAACACAATTTAGGTGATGAACACTTAAGAAGAGCGAGAAAGGAGTACGAGGATGAGCTTGATGATAAAGATGAAGATGAAACTATGTGGAGGGTGTATGATTGAGATGAAAATGATTACGTTCTCAGTCCTAAAAGTAAACCCAAAGACATTTTTAGAGATATTATTAAAACTAAAACCATTACTAAACACAAACCTAAAACTAATGGTGAAACATGGTCAAAGACCCATACTGGTGATAATATCTATACCAGAGTTAAGTATGAATGTAAAGAATTTCATGATGAATTTACAATTAAATTAGCTCTACCTACGCGATCATATAGTCATAATCGCTTGTATCTAGAAAACACAGAAGACTTCGATATTAATTTCAGTCAGAACAAAAGAGAATTTCATATTACTGATAAAGGTGGGAATTATATTGAAGACATAGACGAAGCAAATAGTCACTCATTAGAAGAAATTACAAACTGTTTCCAGTTTAGAAATGTTGAGAGTTTGAAGGTTATGATCACAGCCGAGTGTGAATATAATATGAGAACCAAAGAAGAAGTTAAATTTACAAACATACTCTTCAATATTCTATGGATATGGAGACTTCAAACAATGGCTAAACTTTGAAAAAGAAATATTTGAAGGTTATGGCAACGATTTCGAGTTTCTTGGAGTAGGAAGTATTCAAGTAAACATTGAGCCAACTAAAGCATCTATTGGTAGTTAAATACATTAACGCTAAGAACTAAAAAATTCTCAATCATTATTAAAAATACGTAATTACAAATGTGCTGTCTACAACTTACCGCATGGCTGCATCCCGCCATAGACCATGCAACTCCTGAAAGTAAACATGTACATAATCTAATTGTACCACGACAACAACATGAAGATCACTTTGCCTATATAATAAAAATACAGAAATTGTATAATATTAGCATATGTCTATAAATACCTTGTCGTAAGGTAGAGCTATTTAAACCAGCCCCTGATTATAAAAAAGACAAAAAAGATGTCAGACCATTAGTTTGGGAAGATGGTGGAGTAGAACACTGTGCTCTAATTAAAGATATAGGAACACTGATAGACAGACCAAATAACGGTCATCATGAATACTATTATCGTAATAGATGTACATAATTATACCCCGATCTCAAAAATTCTAAATCAATATCAAATATACATAGTTAAAAATACAAGTCAGTTATTTTGATAAAGCCAGAACGAATGTGTGATTACTAGTTTGCGTATATAGGCTAACAGAGCACTGTGCTCTAATTAAAAAAAATAGAAACCTTGTTAGATTGACCAAAAAAATAACTTTGAATATTATTACTGTGATAGATGTACATATTGGTTTGATTCACAAATCAAATATGACAAACATGAATGTAGCCACTCTTCTAAACCAGAGATTGTTTGTCCTAGGAAGAAGAAAATTACTTTTAAAAATGGACATAAACGAAAGAAATAAAAAAAAATATAGCTACTGATTTAGAATGTTGTGTTGTCAAAGTCACCACTAATAGTAACAAGTATGTAATAGCTGAAAAAATACCAATAAGTATAGGTTATAGTTAGCGAAGCATGGAAAAAGTCCTGTTTAAAAATAATTTCGAGTGCTATATGGGTCTTGACTGTCTCAAAAGATTTGATAGAGATCTATTAAAAGTAGAAACAGAGACTAATATCAAGTACAATAAAATGATGATATTTAATAAAGAAGATAAATTATATCATGAAGCCAATAACACTTGTCATATATGTGGTAAAACATGTAATAATAAAGTGAGAGATCACTGACATGAAACTGGTAAATATAGAGGACCAGCTTGCAAAAAATGTAACCTATGATTCAAACAATCAAACTTCATTCCCATTATATTCCACAATGGCTCTGGTGATGTATTCAATCTACTCTATAGTGAGCTCTTTAAACAAAGTAATGACAAAAGAAAAATAGATAACATACCATAAAATTCCGGTAAATCTAAGATGTTTAGCATTTGTTGTCTTATATTCTTAGAAAGTTATAACTTCTTAGCTTTGCCTCTAGATCACAAGGCAAAGATTTACGGGTGTCAGAATAAAACATTATATCAATATAAATAGTTTGGTTTAGACTCATGGGCAACCACGACAAAGTCGCACAATGAAGTTACATATAATCTAAAAATAGAAGACTTCAAATCCTCTCTCCCAGACTAATTACCAACACAAGAAAAAGTCGATAACTTTAAAAATGAAAAAAGACATAAAACTGGTCAAAATCAAACTATCGATTACTTACAAAAGGATGTAGTAATAATAGACTATATTGTGAATGAATATGTTAAACTAAGTATGAAAGCATTTAGTCTCAATCCTCTAGACTATGTATGTCTCCCAGGTCATAGTTTTGATTGTTGGTTAATGTCAAGTGGTGTTACATAGGATACTTTACAAGATAAACAAACGCTAGATGTTTTTGTTGAAGCAGTGAGAGGTGGAATATGTGGTATAATGGGTGTTAAGTTTGTCAATAGTATTGAAAGTAACAGACAGATATGTTTTATTGACGCAAATAACCTATACCGTTACACAAGGATGCAGAAGCCACCTAAGGACTTCGATTACTCTAGCACATCTCTTGATGAAGTATTAAATAATAAATACTCCAGACAATAGTGATCATGGTTAATATATAATTTGTGATGTTAATTACAATGTAAATGATAATGTAAATGATATGTAATTACAATGATATATGTAAAGATAGAACAGAGCAACTAGCATTAATGCCTAATAATAAAAGATAAATGGTAATGAATTAGGGTACAGAGAAAGAAAGAAAAGTAGAGTGAGAACAGAGAAATTTATCCGAGAACAAAACAACAAAACAGAATATATGGCTGATAATAGGCTGCTAAAATTCTATGTTAAGATGGGAGTATAAGTAACTAAAACACATACAGTAATTAATTTTAAACAAATATATATATATATATATATATATATATATATACATATATATATATATATATATATATATATAATATTCAAAATAATACAAATAAAAAGAGCAACAGCTGAAAGTGAAGCGGAAAAACTTGTGAGGAAAGCAATGAACAACTCGCTATATGGAAGAATGTGCACGAATCATCTACACTTCCCTAAAAGTAAATTGTTTTTTGATGAAGAAAAGATAAGGAAATTTATAAGTAAACCAACATTTAAGAATATAACTGGATATAATGATTATAGCCAAATTTGATATACAAAGAAAAAAATGGAATTTAGTTCACCAGTGTATGTAGGTGTTACTATATTAAAATGAAGTAAATTACACCTTTATGGTGTATTCTACAATATCCTTCAACCATCTCTCAAAGATCTACAACTCTATTATATGGATACTGATAGTTTTGTATTAAGTATTACTGAAAGGAATGTCGACAAGGAACACATGAACTTAGTTAATCTCTATCCACGAAGCGGCTTCACCGGTACACCAAAAAAAGGAATAATAAGGTATCGGTTATATTTAAACATGAATTAGGAATTAAAAGTGCAGATGAGTTTGTAACCCTATCAGCTATATAAACCTATGTAATACATATAGCTTTAAAGAATCTCCGATAATACTAACGACAAGGGAATAAAGAATTGTATCAATGCTAAACACAAGGAATATTAAAATGCACTAATGTATAACACCCAGAGAACTGTAGATGAATGTAGAATATAAAAAGTTGATGAAAACATAAGAACAACAAAAACAAGTAAGCTAAGTCTAAACAGATTTGATGATAAAAGATTTTATGTAATAAAGATTAAAAGCTATCCCCATGATGAGAATCTATTTCTGTTCAAATTAGATTGAGTAAACAAAATTCAAGCTGCATCATTGGAATTATTAAAAGATTGATAGTTAGATAATGAAGATAAAAAGACCTAACTATAAATAATATTAAAGAAAAAGTTCCTAATGTTGATAGAAAGTTAATCCTTGCTATTACACGATACAATGATTTATTTAACAGGCATTTGGGGTAATAAGGACCTTATCCTTTTCACTGATTATAGTTTTTTGAACCATAAAAATGACTAAGCTAGAAAAACTTAGGATTAAAACTAGAAATAAAGAATTTACAAAAGCAAAACAAGAAATAGAGTAGAAGAGCAACTAAGAAAACAAGAATATTATGTTGGAAGAGAAGAGCTATTTGATCCTCTAACTAAAACTAAAAATGCTAATGGTGAAACATGGCTTCTCCATAATGAACAGAATCTAGTATTATGTAAACAAACATTAAGAGCAATAGATTGGTAAAATCCAGAGTTAGAGAGAAAACTAGAGCTATCCGCGAAGCTAGTTCCCTGATCAGTAAAATTGGTTCTCACATCAGTGAAGCATGGAAGAAGTTCCAATAAACTAACCTACAAAATGAACTGGAAATTCAAGAAGAACATCGAGTTATAATTGATACAGACACAGCCAATATTCTTCGTTTAATGGGTGCTCAATCTTACCCACAATTACAATTAAAGATCAGAAATTTGCCAAATAAGGAATATACAATGAATGGTGCTGATATAACTATAGAGAAGAATGCATTTTTAGCTGGGGATGAACTATATAAATTTTCAAAAGACTTTTTAAATTTTCTTACCAATCCAAATATAACGTATGAGATTGTTTTGGAAGAAGATGAAGAAAGAAAAGTGAAAATGTTTTTGCGGGATAAAAAAATATGATGTAGTGGTTGATAAAAGAAGCAAAAGAGATAAAACAATAAAACACATAATTGTAGCTAGAAAAAATGGTTGTTTAGGTATAGGTCTTATTGACCCCAACAATCAACAAAATTGCCATGTAAATGGTTTAGTAGAAATATTAGAATTACTGATACATGAAACAAAGTCTGGTTTTGATGGATTAAATAATGAGATGTTGAAGATACTAAACAATTTTTATCTATGAATATTTTTAATCGAGAACAAATAGACAGTTTTATTTAAAAACATGATAAATAAATAATGGTGGAAAGACAACAACAACCAGACAAAACTAAAGCTAAACAGCAACTAACACAATAAAAGTATTCAGTCCTCAAATAACAAAATTTAGAAGAGAACCGATAAAACTATTATATCAAGATGAAACATGGTCAGCTGATTAGATAGTCAAATAATCTCTAAGTAAGTACAATGATAATTATAAGTTTATATTAACTGTTATAGATATATTCACAAAAAAACCTGGGCTATACCCTTATATAATAAACCTGGTATACCTATAACTAGGGGTTTTAAAATATCATTAGGAGAAAGTGGAAATCCAGAAAAGTTATGGGTAGATAGAGGTAGTGAGTTTTACGATAAAACATTTAAAACATTCTACCTATAGTTATTTAAAGGCTGTGTTTAAAGAGAGATTTAATAGAACGTTATTACACATATTTAATAAATCAATGTTCATCAATGGAGATGGTAATTGGGTAAACATATTAAGTGAGGCAGTAACAACATATAACAATAAAATTCACTCTACTATTAAAATGACACCTGTTGCTGCTTTAGTAATCCTGATAAAATTAAATGCACATTTAGTTTTGAGAATATTAAACCAAAACTTTAAGTCGGAGATTATTTCAAGATAATGACAAACGTAAAATCTTCTCCAAAGGATACACTTCTAATTGGAATAGAGAATTAATCAAACTTAACGAAGTACTAAGAAACCAACTACCAAAATTGAAGATATCAATGGTGAAATAATAGAAGTTAAAAACTATGAACAGGAATTATCAAAATCTGGATTTGATTTTGAATCTAATAATAAGGTTATAGAATCACCTTATAAGGTTATAATAATAAAGTGAGAGATCACTGACATGAAACTGGTAAATATAGAGGACCAGCTTGCAAAAAATGTAACCTATGATTCAAACAATCAAACTTCATTCCCATTATATTCCACAATGGCTCTGGTGATGTATTCAATCTACTCTATAGTGAGCTCTTTAAACAAAGTAATGACAAAAGAAAAATAGATAACATACCATAAAATTCCGGTAAATCTAAGATGTTTAGCATTTGTTGTCTTATATTCTTAGAAAGTTATAACTTCTTAGCTTTGCCTCTAGATCACAAGGCAAAGATTTACGGGTGTCAGAATAAAACATTATATCAATATAAATAGTTTGGTTTAGACTCATGGGCAACCACGACAAAGTCGCACAATGAAGTTACATATAATCTAAAAAATAGAAGACTTCAAATCCTCTCTCCCAGACTAATTACCAAACACAAGAAAAAGTCGATAACTTTAAAAATGAAAAAAGACATAAAACTGGTCAAAATCAAACTATCGATTACTTACAAAAGGATGTAGTAATAATAGACTATATTGTGAATGAATATGTTAAACTAAGTATGAAAGCATTTAGTCTCAATCCTCTAGACTATGTATGTCTCCCAGGTCATAGTTTTGATTGTTGGTTAATGTCAAGTGGTGTTACATAGGATACTTTACAAGATAAACAAACGCTAGATGTTTTTGTTGAAGCAGTGAGAGGTGGAATATGTGGTATAATGGGTGTTAAGTTTGTCAATAGTATTGAAAGTAACAGACAGATATGTTTTATTGACGCAAATAACCTATACCGTTACACAAGGATGCAGAAGCCACCTAAGGACTTCGATTACTCTAGCACATCTCTTAATAAAGTATTAAATAATAAATACTCCAGACAATAGTGATCATGGTTAATATATAATTTGTGATGTTAATTACAATGTAAATGATAATGTAAATGATATGTAATTACAATGATATATGTAAAGATAGAACAGAGCAACTAGCATTAATGCCTAATAATAAAAGATAAATGGTAATGAATTAGGGTACAGAGAAAGAAAGAAAAGTAGAGTGAGAACAGAGAAATTTATCCGAGAACAAAACAACAAAACAGAATATATGGCTGATAATAGGCTGCTAAAATTCTATGTTAAGATGGGAGTATAAGTAACTAAAACACATACAGTAATTAATTTTAAACAAATATATATATATATATATATATATATACATATATATATATATATATATATATATATATATATATATATATAATATTCAAAATAATACAAATAAAAAGAGCAACAGCTGAAAGTGAAGCGGAAAAACTTGTGAGGAAAGCAATGAACAACTCGCTATATGGAAGAATGTGCACGAATCATCTACACTTCCCTAAAAGTAAATTGTTTTTTGATGAAGAAAAGATAAGGAAATTTATAAGTAAACCAACATTTAAGAATATAACTGGATATAATGATTATAGCCAAATTTGATATACAAAGAAAAAAATGGAATTTAGTTCACCAGTGTATGTAGGTGTTACTATATTAAAATGAAGTAAATTACACCTTTATGGTGTATTCTACAATATCCTTCAACCATCTCTCAAAGATCTACAACTCTATTATATGGATACTGATAGTTTTGTATTAAGTATTACTGAAAGGAATGTCGACAAGGAACACATGAACTTAGTTAATCTCTATCCACGAAGCGGCTTCACCGGTACACCAAAAAAAGGAATAATAAGGTATCGGTTATATTTTAAACATGAATTAGGAATTAAAAGTGCAGATGAGTTTGTAACCCTATCAGCTATATAAACCTATGTAATACATATAGCTTTAAAGAATCTCCGATAATACTAACGACAAGGGAATAAAGAATTGTATCAATGCTAAACACAAGGAATATTAAAATGCACTAATGTATAACACCCAGAGAACTGTAGATGAATGTAGAATATAAAAAGTTGATGAAAAACATAAGAACAACAAAAACAAGTAAGCTAAGTCTAAACAGATTTGATGATAAAAGATTTTATGTAATAAAGATTAAAAGCTATCCCCATGATGAGAATCTATTTCTGTTCAAATTAGATTGAGTAAACAAAATTCAAGCTGCATCATTGGAATTATTAAAAGATTGATAGTTAGATAATGAAGATAAAAAGACCTAACTATAAATAATATTAAAGAAAAAGTTCCTAATGTTGATAGAAAGTTAATCCTTGCTATTACACGATACAATGATTTATTTAACAGGCATTTGGGGTAATAAGGACCTTATCCTTTTCACTGATTATAGTTTTTTGAACCATAAAAATGACTAAGCTAGAAAAACTTAGGATTAAACTAGAAATAAAGAATTTACAAAAGCAAAACAAGAAATAGAGTAGAAGAGCAACTAAGAAAACAAGAATATTATGTTGGAAGAGAAGAGCTATTTGATCCTCTAACTAAAACTAAAAATGCTAATG
>NC_134479.1:39883158-39920499 GCF_964194025.1 Convolutriloba macropyga | reverse complement strand
TTACGTAGCGTTCAATCAACGATAATACAAAAGTCTCAAATTGTCAGACAGTTCTCTGATTTCATTCGACGCTCGCTCGGGTTGCAGAACATTGCGGACGTTGTATGATAAATTGTTAGTTTTTTTTGGTCAGCTTTTGCCAGCTGACGATGGTCCTACATTATCGTTTTCAATTAGCCTTGTCTTTGTATTCCACCCATTTGCCACCGTGTTCGTTCTGAAAACTCAAGTTTTGCACTTTAGCATTTGCATTTGAGGACATGTGATTGTCAGTCAAAAGTTGTCTCTTTCTCAGACATTCACTTTCAACTTTTTAACTGCTGGAGTAAGCTCTAGGGTTATGAAGACTCTTTGCTTATAGGGCTTTCTAGTTTCATGAGAATAGTCCTCGGATTCTTTTCTGCGTTATGTTCTCCAATATGCATAACCTTACATAGCCGCTTGTCTTATACTTTTGGTAGCTCTTCGCTTGTCTTATACTTAAGATCTCTTCGACATTATTCACATCGGCATGAACTCTTTCGTTTGGCGGCTTTGATTCGTTTTCTAGGACTCCTCTTACTCGGATACCCAATCCTTCGTTCAATATCAGTTTCCCTTCGTAATTGTTCCCATATATAAGTTTATTATATCAAATCAGAGAACAGACTAAAAAGAGTTAAACGTCAATATAAAATTGTTAAATTACACGAACGTTTTTGCAATAACTTGCATCGTCAGGAGTTTAAAATTTGTTAAGTAAATTTTCAAAAATCTGCTCAAATACATTAACGTGTCTTAGTTATCTATTTAAATTTTTGAATTTTTCTAAAATTCCAACTGGTTTCTACATTAAAGTTAGTTAAAATGTAAAAGAACTTTAAAACTTTTAACAAGTTTTTTCTGTGTGTTTAGAATAGGAGATTTTCGTTTTGGTACAAAATATGATGTTGCTCATATGGCAATTCAAAAATCTTTTAGGCAGAACATGCATTCTGCACTTAATGTTTCAGTGTTAGTTCCCTGTTTTTGTACTTGTCCCGCGTAATCATTTGTGGCTTCCGTCTATTAATGTGTAGAGCTTCTATGGCCATAAGTTTTTTGGTATTGATCAATCATTTTATAATTAAAGGCTGTTAGAGCCCCAGAGCATTCCTCAACATGTTGTCCCACCGCTGAATTGGTGTTTTGATGCTCAGATATTCTCGTGGCCAAAAGTCGAGCCGGTTGTCCGAAATAGGTGGAATGGCCTCCTTAACAACTGAGTACGTAGACCACATAAGATTTCGGGTTGCTATCAAAACTAGACTTCAGGAACGGTAGGCATGTACGTAGTTTTCGGGTTGTAAAGATGGTTGTCAGTACGCTCGTTCTTTCCGATTTTTGTTTCAATTGCAGGCTGATGTTACCTCGAGACTGCAGGAAAAATAATGGTTTAACATCTTTCGCTAGCGGCTTCTGTCCCCTCTGTTTTACTTTCTCGCCTTCATTTTTATGGTTTACGTATGCTTTTTTGTGAAGCATCGTTGATTATCTTGGATGTCCAACTTTCAGGGTATTGATTTTTTAGCCAAATATTTTTTTTAGAGCTGTGTCAAAATTTTGCCATGTGCTAGTGCTTCTAAAAACGCACTGAACTTCCTTTCCACAATATTTTTTTATGTTGGATTTGTGCACAGCTTGGGAAATTCAAGACACCTCCTGTATCGGCTGGTTTCTTGTACCAATCGCAATTAATTTCCCTACAGCTATTCAAATTAATGTTCATGTCATATTTGTCGGTTTTTTCCACTGCGAGTTCCAATTTCTTATGAAGGGTGTTTAATTTCCTGAGTAAGATGTCCGGATCACCATTTACAGTGCAAATACATCGTCTACATATCTTTCGAATAATTGTCTTTCAGTTGCCAGTTCACTATCTAATTCGATAATTTTCTGGCAATTGGAGCAGTTCCACACCATGTCTTTCATATTAGCGAAAAATTGATTATCAATATTTTGGCATTGTGCTTGGAACCAATTCTCACATTTCTAATATTAAACTCCTTTTCCTCTATAGGTGACTCGACCGTTGCATTCAGGGCAGGCCTCATGATCTTTTTTAGGGAACTTATAGATGATCTCTTTCGTTGATTTAATCTGATGTTCAAGTGATTTCATCCAAATGTTAACCAGAGTTACTGCAGGTGATGTTCCCATTGCTAAGCCGTTCAGCTGACAAAACCATCTCTCATTGCATTTAAACCAGACATTTGTCAGAGCTAGCTTCAAGAGTGCTTTCAAAGTCGATCTTGATATCTCTGGGGCGTGGTCACTCGAGTACAGGCTCCTCAAGGCTATTTCAATTGCTTCATTAACAGGGACATTTGTATACAGGCTCTTTACATCCAAAGAAACAATGCTCTCAACGGACCCCAATTTTATGGATTCTAGTTGTCTCCGTGCATCGAGCGTTGACGCCTCAATATTAGCACCAGGTACTTTATCGAAGAGTGGTGTGAGGGATTTATTCAATTGGTAATAACTACTTCCCGGTATAGACACTACTGGACGTTAAGAAATTCCATTCTTGTGCATTTTTGCTAGGCCATAAAGTCTCGCGTGTTGTGTTCTTGTTGAACGCAACTTTTGATATACTTTTCCGCTTAATAAAGAGCTCTTCTTCATATCAAGCAACGCGTTGTCGATGTCATTTTCAATCCTTGGAGCAATGTTATCCTCCGCACTAACAATTTCTCAAAACTGGGAGCCATCAAGAGCTTCCGTCAGCTTTTTGTGATATGATTGCCTCTTCATCACACAAAATCCCGTGCCTTTATCAAAAGATACGGCCACGATGTTGTTATCTTTCAAAAATTTTTGGCACCTTCGCAACACCACTGTCTAAGGGTGTTTTTCTGACAATTTTAGCGTACCATTTTGCAGAGGCTTCAATTTCACACAGCTTCTCACCATCAGTTCCCCTTTCCCGGAGCGTGCAGCCCAATTTGTCTATATCTGCCAAAGTACGCCTCATTGAATTTATCACGGATTGGATGTTTTTTGCCGTAGGACAGATCTTTAACAAAAATTGGCAAACTAAACCGTTAAGTATTCTGATGGAATCGACATTTTGTTCCTTTCAAGGCCTGTCCTGAAGTACAGAGCGTTTTTTCAACTTTGCATTCAACCTTAGCTTATGTTCTAGTCTAATTTTCCGGATAGATAAGCGTATGTTGCCCACGCTGATATCATCTTCAGATTTAATTCTGAAACTGCATTTGTCATAAAAAGTTACATGTAATCGATAAAAATCCATCTATGTCGGCTAAACCAGCAGACATGTTATCACTAGACTTTCGGAATATCAAAAAAAGATTCCCTTGTGGGACAACAACTCGTTGAATTTTGTCGTACAGCGTATAAAATTCAATGGGACATTTCCGATACGAATCACGAGGTTGAAAAACTGATGACAATAAAATTGATCTAAATGAAAAGGCTCAAACCGCAACTAAATAGCGCGACGAGTTCCGGGGGCGGGAATAGACATTAAAGTATTGGTGCAAATGCCAAAATTTTGACTTTAGATTTTCAAAAAATTTTCTGGTACATGTTAATGTGAAAAATTAAGTTGCACCGGGAAAAAACAATTATAATCTCTAAATATTCGTTCTGTGATTCTAATTTTGAGTTTCAATGATCGTTCTACAGACGATTTCCATTTCATTGAATGTTATAGAGTCCTTATTGATCATATTAGATACAAATTCAACTAATCGGTCCTCATGGGTCCAAAAATCATCCCGTCAACAAACAATCGTCTGATAAACCATGAACTATTTTTGCAAAAAATTGCGCCATTTATAAATTGTTATATTATTGTTTCCCTCATTTTATCTCTACCTCTTTTAATCTATCGCCTTTCATGTTCTGTCGTGATGGTGTTCCTTTTTCTTATATTGGTAATCGAGTATCCTCATTTAAATTTCATAGTTTTTTGTTGTTTAATTCACCCCACTGCGCACGCACACTCGAGGCGTCAATCACCGATACATCAGCAAGCGCGAATGCAAAAAAACGAATATTCCCATAGCCATGCGTCCCATACCCATGTCACCCATATCCCTGCTCCCCATACCCCTGCTTCTCTCACGGCTGCCAACTTCTGGTCCAATCTAACTACCAGTAAAAAAGAAATGCTCAAAAACGTTTACCTAGAAATTGTTCATTGGAAACCAGTCTTTTTCATTTCAAGCAAAAATAAAGTTAGCTTTTGCTTTGTCGAGTCTCTCAGCATTGCGTTGTCACAATGTGAGACTATTAACCATAATAGTGAAACTGAGTTGTTAGTCGCTATGGTCATGCCCTAGCTCATTCTTGCTAAAACAAAAAAGTGCAACGATTGATCAATAAGAAAAATCATAGCTAGGCGGCTCAAACTCCGGATACATTGCAAATTTGAAATAATATTTCTAGAGGCGAAAGCACTACAAGACAGATTCACGAAATGGAAACCTAAAAATGAAACGAACGAATTCAAACTATTTGACAAAAATCTGGAAACTAGAAAAATCTCAAATGCACTAAGATGTCTAGACGACGTATCGAAGGGCGATGTCCTACCCCAAAAATAAAAATCCGAGAACGAAAACAGTAATGAACATATTAGTTGAAAAGCACCCCGCCCAACAAACTGCAAAAGTTGAGTACGTTCTGAAAAACCCCCACTCAAATACATTAATCTAGCACCTTGACTCACCACTGGTAGTGCCATTGTTAAGTGTTTCAAAAATGATCTCAATTTCCTCGGAGGTAAACCCGAAACTTTGCCTCGGTCAAGTATGTGGAAATGAACATGCCATTCACTCACTACATGAGGTTTTCGAGCAACTGGAGCACAGGCCATCCTACCCATTGATGCAAAGAATGCCCTCAACAGTTTGAACAGAGACTTAGCCCTAAAAACTCAGCCCTAACTCTCGGAGTCCTTCGTCCATGTCTTGACTCAAACATTTGTGAGTAGACTGAAAAAGTTGCGTGACATTCAAATCATTTTCAAAACAACGAAGAATTTGCTTGCCCATGCTGATATCATCTTCAGATATAAATCTGAAATGGCATGTGTTATAAAAAATTACATGTAATCGACAATAATCCATCTATGTTGGCTAAACCAGCAGACATGTTATCACCAGAATATCAAAAAAAAGATTTCCTTGCGGGACAAAAAACTTGAATTTTGTCGTACAGCGGATAAAATTGAATGAAACATTCTCGATACAAATCATGAGGTTGAAAAACTGATGACAATAAAATTGATCTACATGAAAAAACTCAAACCGCAATTAAATAGCGCGACGAGTACCGGGGGCGGGAGTAAACATTAAATTTTTGGTACCAATGCAAAAATTTTGACTTTTGAATTTCAAGAAATTTTCTGGTACATGCTAATGCGAAAGTTTTGTTTGCACCTCTGGATACATTGCAAATTTGAAATACTATTTCTAGAGGCGAAAGCACTACAAGACAGACTCACGAAATCGAAGTCTAAACATGAAACGAACGAATTCAAAATATTTGACAAAAACATTAAAACTGGAAAAATCGAATGCACTAAGTTGTTTAGACGACGAATCGAAGGGCCGTGTCCTACCCCTAAATAAAAAATCCGAGAACGAAAACGGTAATGGACATATTAGTTGAAAAGCACCCCACCCAACAGACTGCAAATCTCGAGTACGTTCTGAAAAACCCCCATTCAAATACATTAATCTATCACCTTGACTCACCACTGGTAGTGCCATTGTTAAGTGCTTCAAAAATGATCTCAATTTCCTCGGAGGTAATCCCGAAACTTTGCCTTTGTCAAATATGTGGAAATGAGCATGCCATTCACTCACTACATGAGGCATCGAGCAACCGGAGCAAAGGCCATCCTACTCATTGATGCAAAGAATGCCCTCAACAGTTTGAACAGAGACTTAGCCCTAAAAACTCAGCCCTAACTCTCGGAGTCCTTCGTCCATGTTTTGACTCAAACTTTTGAGAGCAGACTGAAAAAAGTTGCGTGAAATTCAAATCATTTTCACAACAACGAAGAACTTGCTTGCCCACGCTGATATCATCTTCAGATATAAATCTGAAATGGCATGTGTTAAAAAAAAGTTACATGTAATCGATAAAAATCCGTCTATGTCGGCTAAACCAGCAGACATATTATCACTAGAATATCAAAAAAAGATTTGATTGCGGGACAAAAACTTGAAATTTGTCGTACAGCGGATAAAATTGAAAGGAAAATTCTCGATACAAATCATGAGGTGGAAAAACTTATGACAATAAATTTGATCTAGGTGAAAAAACCTCAAACCGCAATTAAATAGCGCGACGAGTACCGGGGGCGGGAATAAACATTAAATTATTGGTACAAATACAAAAATTTTTACTTTTGAATTTGAAGAAATTTTTGGTACATGCTAATGCAAAAATTTTGTTTGCACCGCGAATCATTTTGGAATTTTCGCGGTGCACCGATACGGGGCCTCATTGATGTTTTGCAGCAATGACACTCTCTAAATATTCGTTCTGTGATTCTATTTTTGGACTTCAATGACCTTTGTACAGACAATTTCCATTTCACTGAATGTTATAGACTCCTAATTGATCATATTGGACACAAATTCAACTAATCGGTCCTGATAGCTCCTAAAATCATCCCGTCAACAAACAATCGTTTGATAAACCATAAGATATTTCTGAAAAATTGCAAGATATATAAATTGTTATATTTTTGTTTCCCTCATTTTATCTCTGCCTCTTTTAATCTATCGCCTCCCATGTTTTGTCGAGATGGTGTTCATTTTTCTTATATTGGTAATCGAGTATTCGCATTTAAACTTCATAGTTTTCGTTATTTAATTCACCCATCTATCCTCCCTTCCTCGACAAACCGTCTCTATGCCCGAGCAGACGCATTGCTCGAAGTTTCTCAAGCCCCTCAAGAAGAGGGGTATATCGTGTTACTCATGCGGTACCTATATACATGTCCAATGTAGCCAACTTCGCGAACATCATGAACACTTTGAATGCTGGAATGCGAAAACTGCTACAGCGCATGCACACTCGGGGCGTCAATCACCGATACATCAGCAAGCGCGAATGCAAAAAACGAACACTCCCGTAGCCATGCGTCCCATACCCATGTCATGCTTATCCCCGCCCCCATACCCCTGCTTCTCTCGCCGCTGCCGACTTCTGGTCCAATCTAAGCATGGTAAGAAAGAAATGCTCAAAAAGTTTTCCTAGAAATGGGTCATTGGAAACCAGGCTTTCATTTTAAGCAAAAATAAAGTTGGCTATCGCTAAGTCGAGTCTTTAAGCATTGCGTTGTCACAATGTTAGACTATTAACAATGATAGTGAAATTGAGGTGTTAGTTGCTATGGTCATGCCCCATCTCATTCTTGCTAAAAGAAAAAAATGCAACGATTGATCAGTAAGAAAAATCATAGCTAGGCGGCTCAACCTCTGGATACATTGCAAACTTGAAATACTATTTCTAGAGACAAAAGCACTACAAGACAGACTCACGAAATCCGAGCCTAAACATGAAACGAACGAATTCAAACTATTTGACAAAAACGTGGAAACTGGAAAAATCGCAAAAGCACTAAGATGTCTAGACGACGAATCGAAGGGCGGTGTCCTACAACTAAATCAAAATCCGAGAATGAAAACAGTAAAGGACATATTAGTTGAAAAGCACCCCGCCCAATAGACTGCAAATCTTGAGTACGTTATAAAAGTCCCCCATTCAAATATATTACTCTATCACCATGACGTACCATTGGTAGTGCCATTGTTCTGTGCTTAAAAAAAGATCTCAATTTCCTCGGAGGTAATCCCGAAACTTTGCCTTTGTCAAATATGTGGAACTGAACATACCATTCACTCTCTACGTGAATGATTCGAGCAACCGGAGCACAGGCCATCCTACTCAATGATGCAAAGAATGCACTCAACAGTTTGAACAGAGACTTAGCCTTAAAAAACTAGCCCTAACGCTAGGAGTCTTTCATCCGTGTCTTCCTTTGGCTTTATCCAACTCTTATATGACCCCATCTAATCTCTATGTCTCTCACAAAGTTCTGCAACTCCGAGACGGAACCACTCAATGCGACCCACTTGCAACGGCAATGTATGGACTAGCTATTTTGCGCCTCATAGAAAAAATTTCCGACGAAAACCTGATTCAAAAATGGTACGCGGATGACGGAGACACCGCCGGATTGGTTGAAGCTCAGGAACTCCTTCTGTTGAAGTTGAAACTGCATGCTCCTTCATGCGGTTATAATGTTATCAAATGCCATCTTATCACCAAAGCAGAGTTCGTCAATGGCGCAAAAAATGTGTTTAAAGGCGAAGGCGTAGATATTATTGATGGATGAGGAGCCCTTGGATCTGTTATCGGAAACATGGACTCCTGCAGACAGTACATAGAAGAATAAAAAGAACAATATCTACTTATAGTGCAAAAATTAACAAAACTCTCGAAAATTGCACCTCAATTTGTGTACAAATGCTTGAAGGACTCTCTGCAACATAAATTAACTTTCTTATCGAGGACAACGACAGACACTTTCGACTGGTTGGAGGAAGCCCAGAAAGCTATCAATAATCACCTAATCTCTATCCTTTTATGTAAGCCCAATTATGAAGAGACCTACCGCGACATATTTTCAGTCCCCGCACGCGAAGGTGGACTCATCATTTGCCCTGAAGATAGAATTCTCGAATATGAACGTTCAAACACCATTTCAGAGCCACTATCCCTCGGAGACATATCAAATCCGAACAACTGAAAAGAGTTGAGAACATCAGAATAGATAAATCAGTGAAAATGAATGAGAAAAAAATCCAGCCATAAAAATTGTTTGAATGCAAACAAAATGTATGCAAAAGATTTAGCCACTGAAAAATGAGCTTCATGCTGGCTTGGTGCCATACTCTTGAGAAAAATATTTTCAATCTGTCCAAGTCTGAAATTTGAGATGGTATTTCCGTTCATTTTGATTGGGAGCCCCCGAACTTGCGTCCAACTGTGTTTGTAGCAAGCCGTTTACAGTTGCCCATGCCCTTCACTGTCCCAGAGGCAGGTATACCCACTAAAAACATAACGACATCTGTGATTCTTTCGCCATTCTGCTTGAGGAAATTTGTTTTAATGTTGAAATCGAGCCCAATCTTCTGCCGTTGCAAGGCGAGTCCTTCGCAAATACAACTACTAGCACCGAAGATGACGCTCGATTGGATAATAAAACCAATAGTCTTTAGGACAGCAGATCCATAAAAACGTTTTAAGATGTAAAAATTTTCAATCACTTTGCAAAAAGCTCCTGAAAAATTCTAAGACGCGTATGTTTACCATGAAAATATCAAGAAATTGAAATATGAGTCTCGAGTTATAAATGTTGAGAAGGGAACTTTCCGTTGATTTTTTTCTTGCACATGAGGATTGGGCCTTTCAGCAACTCGGGTGATAAAGCAAGTTGCCAGCAAATTGAGCCTTAAGAACAACAACTCCTACGCCAACATCATCACGTTACTCCATACAAAAATCAGCTTTGCGGTACTCCGGAGCTCCGTACTCTGCCTGCGCGGTTCCGGCTCACTCCGACGACCGCAGCCAGTTGAGGCTTCCATGGGGGCTGTTGCCGAGGAATGGAGGCTTTTAAGTTGATTCTCCTTTGTTCGATTTTCCTTTAGATGTTTTACGTTTTGATTATTTTTTCTCATATAAGTTGATTGCTGGTTTGTAGCAAATCCTTCTCTGTATCCAACTTTCTCTCATCTCCTTTTTAAATTCGTTCTTGTTCTGAAGTTTTACTGATAGAATTAATCTTTGCCACCATATTTGTTACTAATGTTCTCGACCTTTGATATGCTTTTCAATATTTGCAGGGAATGAAATCTACTGTAAATAGTGAACTGTTAATATGTGATCTGCTGATGACTTTTAATTTACTAATTGGTTTTAAACCAACTAAAGCTGAAGGGCCTGCTTGATTGATGTTATTTATTTCATGCAAATTTATTCAATTGAAAAAGTTTTTCCTATTATGTTCCTATTACAGTAAGTTAAATAGGCACTCGCATTTTACAGATTAGATTTCTGTTATCTGATAGTCTTTTCTGACTGCGCATAAAGGTTGAATTCATGAAACACTATTCGATATTTGAAATTTTTTTTAACTCTAACAAGTAAAGGATATCAACAGATGGTAATGAAAGTAAAAGCCTCTTTTCAGGACTTGAAAACAAAATAAACGGGAATTTCAAAAACTCGGGAATAAAGTTTGGAAAAAATTGGAGTTTTAAATGTAAATTTAATGTGTTAATGATTTTAACTGTAAATTATTTGAAAACTTCGTATTTTTAATCTCATTTTGTGGAATTCGATTGATGGAGTCAACGACAAGGGTATATGTTTTGTAAGTATTTTTATTCGATTGTGGAATCAGTTTTAAGTAAACCTGACGATGAACACAGTGTTCGAAAACGTTCGTTTTTTAAACCAATTTTTTTTATAAGTGACAATTCGTTCTTCTCTGCAGCCTTAACGTACTAACTATCTTGATTGCATCTAAACAGGACTTGCCCTGAGGACCTGGATTCCCTCCAATAGAGACAGAGAATTACTATATAGAGATTAGAATAATACATAAAACAACTACGGCTTCTCAACCTGAGGCACGTCCCAGGCTGCTTACAATCGATTGACACTCTGCTCCTATATAAACTACCTTGGTTAGGGGGAACATCACCAGTTGTACCAAACTGAAAAAGAACCGAAACATAAACACAGTATTATTCAGTATAGGTGAAGATTTATTCAAAATAGGGTCCCGGGCCGAGGTGTCAACGCTAAAAAACGCAAAGTTGTGTCAGATTGGCGTTGAATGCGTTGAATTTATGTAAGATCTACGCCTGAGCGTAGATCTTACATAAATTCAACGCATTCAACACTAATCTTTGCAATGAATTTTGGCGTAGATCTTACATATTTAGCGTTGAATTTTAGCCTTGATCTTACATAAATTCAACGCATTCAACGCTAATCTTACATAATTTTGCGTTGAATTTTGAGTAGATATTACATATTTAGCTTTGAATTTTGGCGTTGATCATACATGAATTCAACGCATTCAACGCTAATCTTACATAATTTTGCGTTGAATTTTGGCGTAGATCTTACATATTTAGCGTTGAATTTTTTGCGTAGATCTTACATATTTAGCGTTGAGTTTTAGCGTAGATCTTACATATTTAGCGCTCAATTTAGCGTTGATCTTAAATAAATTCAACACATTCAACGCTAATCTTACATAATTTTGCGTTGAATTTTGGCGTAGATCTTACTTATTTACATGGTTAGCGTTGAAAATTATGGTGCAAAATCCATTCCAGATCATTTAACGATTTCAGAATTTTTTCAAGTTTTTTTTTCAAAAAATCAATTTTTTTCACTGTTTCGAGCCCTATACTGCAAAGGTGAGAAACATGAGGTCAGAAAAAAATCATGTTTAGTGCTCTTTTATAGTGCAAAATCCAATTCAGACCATGTTACAATTTTAAATTTTTCAAGTTTTTTTTCGAAAAATTAATTTTTTTACTGTTTCGACCCCTATACTGCACAAGTGAGAAAAATGAAGTCAGCAAAAAATAACCTTTGAGTGCTCTCTTACGGTGCAAAACCATTTCAGACCATTTTAGGAATTCAAATTTTTTTCAAAACTTTTTAAAATATTTAAATTTTCCCAGTACGCCTCACATGGTAAATGCATTGAATATGCTAAGGTAAATACTACGCAAAATCAACGCAAAATATGTAAGATCTACGCTAAATTCAACGCAAAATATGTAAGATCTACTCTTTATAAGAATTGCGACTCTTAAGGAAACCAAGGCACTGTGGCACAATGGTAGAAGAGGCGACAAGAAAACAGAAGGTCAGAAGTTCGAGTCCCATACGCAACTGGAGATTAATACTTCAAGTGGATGCTTTGATTTTTTGTAAGATCAACGCTAAATTCAACGCAAAAATATGTAAGATCTACGCTAAATTCAACGCTAATTATGCATGATCTACGCTAAATTCAACGCTAAATATGTAAGATCTACGTTAAACTCAACGCTAAATATGTAAGATCAGCGGCAAGTAGCCTTGACTAGTCGGAAAATTCACCGCTAATTTCTTACATAATTTTGCGTTGAATGCGTTGAATTTTTGTTTTCACAATCAACGCATTCAATGCAAAACTATGTAAGAAAATTGCGGTGAATTTTCCGACTTGTCATCGCTAGTTGCCGCTGATCTTACATAATTTTGGCCAAATTCCTCAGCCCGGGGTGAACAACAAGTTTTACCAAGCTGAAAGAGAACCGAAGCAGAAACACAGATATATCCAAAATTCCGAGAAAAGAAGAGAGAGAGAAAGAGAGAGAGAGAGAGAGAGAGAGAGAGAGAGCAGTCCATCCATCCGAGCAATGAACAGAGAGCAAAGTCCATCTATCCGAAAAAAGTCAAACTTCCGAGCAAAGAACATCCGAGCCTCATGTTGGGTTCCAACTATCCATGCAATATGTTTAGCGGTGCCCTCAAAGCAAACAGCAGCTTTGAGAAAGCTCCGCTGTTCAATATGTTTTTGGCGTTATGCTCAGATCAGATAAGAGCCGCAAGGAAAATTTCAAACATTGGAGTTCTTTCAGTTGAAATATTTCTCCTTCACTGTATCTGACGTTTGCAAAGCTTTGAAGTTTTGCAATAATGATTCATCCACGCGCATTGACTTTATTCCTTCGTTTGCCCAATCAGATTGCGACCATCCTCTTCCACTCTTATCTTTCGAACTTTTTGAAAATATTTTGAGGTCTTATTAGTGGAAAACCTAATTTATTACTCCATTGCACAAAAGTGCTTTATTGCTCCATTGCTCAAAGGAAGACAAAAATAATTACAGGCCCATTAGCAAATTAGCGAAGATTTCAATCGCATTTAAATGGCTCATCTTTAATTTTATTTTACTTACGGTCGGTTGCGATATCAAATAAAGAGGCAGCAACATGGTTTCATGAGGAACCGCGGCGATGTTAGTCAGCTTTTAGTTTTTTTTGGAGAGGGTTTTTAGCAGCAGTGATTAGCAGACAGACTGTTTGGCGGTATATTCTGACGTCAGAAAATGTTTTGATGTTGTCCCACAATATTTGCTCCGATTAAGTTCGAAAATTATGGTTTTGATTTTGTTATTAGTGAATAGTTCGAGTCCTAATTAAACTCTAGAACACAGTGTTAGAACAAATTACTCTCTCGAACATTATATATCTTTTTTTTGTTCTGACGACCTCAAAATTTTTACGGAGCCTCAATCAAATGACCTTCAAAGAGTTTTTGACAATCTCTCAGTTTGGTCGGAGACCAATGGATTAGATTTAAACCCCGTGAAATACAAGCTCTTTTCAGTTGGACAATATGAGGATGCTGAACTCAATCTCTACGGCCTCATCCTCTAACACGTGTAATCCATCGTGGAATTGGGAATTGTCAATTGTAAAATAGCTTTATAGGGGATAAAAACATCAATCAAAGTATTGCGAATGAGTAAAACATTCAAAAATTTTTTTGAAACGAATGTTCCGATGGGGGTAACTGTCTCCAGACGCAAATTTCTATAAAAGTCTCTCGTTTTATCACTCTTGCAATGTGGATCTCCGACATGCCACCCACTTGCAGTTTCCCTAAAAACACTTGAAAAACTCCAATCTCGTTGTCTGAAGTGGACTCTCTGGACCGACAAGAGCAGTTATATTGAATACATGAAGTGGCTAAAAATTCTGCCTATTTGTTTTTAGTTAGCACAAACGGATTTGATTGTCCTAGGGAATTTGTTAATTTTGTTATCGATTACAACCTTGCATTTGGTTTTGCGACATATCATACTAGGACTCATCGAACTGACCACTTTGAAATAAAGAAGGAGGTAAATTTCAAAACAGATGACCATTTCTTGTTTCGATCGCAACGTGGTGCCAACTTCCCTTTTCAAAGAAACAATTCATATTGCCATGACTAATTACAGGTTCTTTTTGAAAATTTGTAAATTGTTTTTCAGAAGACTTGAATTTGTTTGACATTGAAATCTCCTGCTCTTTTTGTTTAAATTGCTTTGTCCAATTTCGAAGTTCATAAGTCTTTTTGCGCTTAATTCTGCAAATTTGTCATTGTCTTAGTTTGCATGCCTTATCTAGTTCCCTAAACAGAAACTGAATTTTTATGACTACTACAAATATCGACGATCTCCAGTTATAAACCATTTGGCATCATTTATTGACTTTAGACCCCCAAACAGGTTAAAAAGAATAATCTTTTCTTCAATGTGGAATTTTATCAACTAGAAGTAGTCACCAGTGAACCCGTGATCTTTGCAGCTATGTTGCGACAACCTCGGCTGCAGAAAAAAGTAGATGATATTTTAAGTACTTGCAATGGTCGGATCTTTGCAGGAGAGCTACAAATTAACAGCAACAATTGCTGAAAACATTAATCTCATTGTTGTGAATAAAAATTACCGCACTTTGAATTTGCAGTCTGTGTCTTTGGAGTAAATAGTTCTTTAGAGTAAACAGAAATATTGCTACATCACACGAAACAAATAAAAAAATTATCCCTCCTAATGAAAGCCGCTCTTCGTCACTTGCTTCAGTTCTATTTTTTCCAGGAGGTCGTATCACTCTATCTTCCATTGAACTGATTGTTTTATAGAGATGGTATTTATTTTTTTGCAGTTAAATTTATACCTTCACAGTATCTTATAATTTTATTGAAATGTTTTATCTTTTTCCTATAGATCCTTTTAGAAGGAGGAACAATGAAACATATGCTAGTTCAATGAGCTATTTAACTAAACCAACGCATTTTAGGAATGTTTACGTAAGACCTACAAAAAAACTGTGATCGAATACGACGTTTTTTATAAACAGTTAGATGGCAAAGTATCGGAAACTTTCGGATGCTTGACTGATGATGCGAAAAATAGATTCCATCCACATACGACAAACTCAATGTCTAAAAAACCCAAATATTCAGGAGAGAAACTACTTGAAAATCTTATTCAAACTACTTGCAAGGGGCGGATCCCCGCATGTGAGCTACAAATTAATAGCAACAATTGCCGATAACAACATTCTCATTGTTTTGCATAAACAGTACCACATTTTGAGTTTGTAGCCAATGTCTTCAGAGTAAAGAGATCAAAACAGTAAATTTCCTGGCTCACATTCTTATGAAAGCTACAATGCGCTCATCGATGTTATAAATTAAAGAGTCCGGACCCAAGTTATCAGTGTGCCCAGATAAATTTCTACATCATACTAAACTAATAAACAAAAAAAAATCCCCTCTTAATGAATGACGTTCTTCGTAACTTGCTTCAATTTTGTGTTTTCCACGAAGCTCTATCATCTTATTTTCAATTGAGCTGAACGTTTTATAGATATGGCTTTCATTTTCTTTCGCAGTTAATATTATACCTTCACAGCATTATATCTTTTTAGTGAAATGTTTTTTTTTCCTATAGATCCTCTTAGAAGGAGGGACACTCAAACATATGCCAGTTCAACGAGTCGTTTAACTAAACCAACGCAGCTCAGGAATGTTTACGTAAGACATCCGAAAAAAACAAACTGTGACCAGAAAATACTTGAAATTGATGTTGTGACTACTTGCAAGATGCGGATCCCCGCAGGTGAGCTACAAATTAACAGCGAAAATTTAAAAAAAAATGTTCCCAAAATTTTTTCAGACCATTGGGGGCAGTCGCACCGGACCCACTGTCCGCGACCCAAGTCGGTCTGACCAAAACCTGTCTTGGGTTGCAGACTCCATCCTGGGAAAACAGGATTCACTCTTTCATTCACCGATTAAAAAGCCTAGTTCAGACCTGGAATTTATAAAAAGACCTATTTACTCCAGGTGGGGGTGGGGGGGGGGGGGGGGGGGGGTAATTATTGAATTAAATTACGCGGTCAAGGACCCTATTTGAATTCGAGGCTAATTCTTTCCATAAGTCCAGCCATTCGAGGCTAATTCTTTCCATAAGTCCAGCCAAATTCTTTTCATATGCAAAAAATCAGGCAAACTAATAAGTTCCAACAACATCTGCTTTCGATCTCGTGACCTTTTCCAATCTCATCCAATGCTTAACCCATTGCGCTATATGTCGTTAACCTTAAATGAAATTGAAAACAAGTCATTATAACGGTCGCGAGCATAATTCCATGACATGTTTTATTGTCCCGCCAAATTCCAGAAGACTTTTATTGTCCAGCCAAATTCGAGAAAAACTTTATTGTCCAGAAAAATTTCAAGACGTATGTTTTAGTTCCTGCCATATTCTAGAACGGTTATTATAGTTCCAGTCAAAGTCCAGGACATCACACTGGGTCCAGAGAAATTCTTTTTATACCCAATATCTGTCGAGGGCATTCTTCTTATACCTTAACTCTGTCGAAGACGGTCTTTCAATAATTCCATGTCTCGACTAGGGAAACAACGATAACGATGTGGCGATGAAAAGAAGTGCTACTCCTAGTCTTTTCAGCCTTAACGCAACCGAATTGCGCGATTATAATTACACTCTGGAAACTCATCTGAAAAATTGTCAAAATTTTATTCAAAGTTGCGAGAGAGTATTTGACATTCTTGGCTTGATAACACGGTTGCAGCTGATTGCATTTGATAAATTTATTGGTGGAAGACCGACTGTCATAGATAATGTGTAAAATATGGCAACAAACAAGCATTGTATTGTATGAAAAACAACATCTTCGGAAAATTTATGGGATGTACAACTATTCCCTGAACAGAAGGTAGACATTGATCCCGGACATTTGTCTTACTTTCAATTTGAAAAACTGTGTAGAAGAAACCAATTTTTCAAATTAAAATTAATTCTGATCTTCAAAACAAACGTTACAAGCCGGCATGTTAACACCAGGATATCAGAACATCAAAAGAAGGAATCACAGGTGGGTTAACATCTTGCTGAGTGTAGTGGATCCTTGAATGACATTCAATGGAAATTTCTGGATGCCTGTTGCACAGTGTAGACGAATTGGTCCTCACGCTCCGGGAAAGCGGAACTTATGGTGAAAAACTGTGTGCATTTGAAGCCTCTCCAAAACGAAAAAGATTTTTGGAAAGATAAAGACATCGTAGCTGTACCTTTTGATAAAGTCGCGGGATTTTGTGTGACCAAGAGACAATCGTATCACAAAAGGCTGGCTTAATTTCTTTATTGCCCTAGTTTCAAATGCTAACGCCGGAGATAGCAGAAGATTGAAAAAGACTTAAAAAGCGCATTGCTTGATTTGAAGAAGAGTTCTTTATTAAGCGAAAAATTTATCAAAAGTTGAATTTAACAGGAGCACAACCCTCGAGATTTCATAGCATAGCAAAAATGCAAAAAAAATGATTTTCCGTTACGCCCGTTGCCCGTATCGGGCGCTAACATTACGACGTCAACGCTCAATGCACGGAAAAAACTTGAAGCCATAAAATTAGGTCCTGATGAGAGCATTGTTTATTGGACGTGAGGAGCCTATATACAAACGTCGCTGTTAATGGATCGACTGAAATAGCCTTGAGGAGCCTATACTCTGTTGATCACGCCCAGGAGACGTCAGGGTTGACTTTGAATTCACTCTTGAAGCTATCAGTAGCAAAACCTGTTTTTAATGCAATGACAACCGCATGCGACTGCATTCTTTGACTTCTTATATTTTTTTGCTGATGAACATAGCATCCAAGTTGAATTCCCCAAAGAAAAACATTGGAAATGTCCAATAATGGTTTTCGAACGAAAAGTTACAAGGCTCAAAGACCGACTCGTATAATTAATAAACAATACCTCAAAATCTTTGAACCGAAAAGCTTGATTCATTGTCACTCTTTTCCCTTGGAGAAGTGAAATACCAAGATTAACTGGTTCATTTTATCCATGTTGGAGAAATTTTTACTCATTTAGGAAGACTAAAATGGTATAGGAATGATTAAAATTGGTTCATAGAAAGCAGATGAAGTTTTGTCTCGATGCCTATAATTTTTTATAACCCAGAAATCAAGAACCAACGGCAGTTCAAAGGTAAAATTTAGAAGAATTATGTAATACTGGTTTACATTGGGCATTATCATTAGGTGCACATAAGGTAATCAAAAAATCAACCAACGCTTACTTTTTTGTATAATTAAAAGGAGGTAAAATACTAAAGAACAAAAGATCTTAATATCCTTTACTGTTACTAGTTTTTAAAAACATATTAACATCTGTTACTAAATTTCTGAGGAAGAGTTGCAAAATGTGTGTTCTGTTTTTGGCGTAACTGTCTGAGGTTCAGAGAAAAAAACGCATTTAACCAATTTGCAAAATTATACCCCAAAATAAAAGATACATTATCAGTTTTTAAAAAGCTTGATACGTTCAAAGCTTTCAAAAAAATAAAAATCTGAATAAATTATCGAAAATTATTGATAAAATAGATGTGCACTATGGTTTGTATCTCCCAAAACTGTTTCAGCATGCCAATATTGCCCTACTTTCTAAGAACAATCCGTTGTTTCTTAGGACAAGTTTTTTTTTCAAGCAGTTTTACCGTCCTCAGTGAAATGAGTTGATGTCTCAACTGTGCAAGTATTTGCTTTTCCCCTTTTTTATTATCTCAGCAGGGGGCGTACATGTGAAAATAGTTCAATTCTATGGCGAGGAATTTGTTGATTCGATTATTAAACGTTGCTTAGACAGCTGCCATGAGTAAACACAGTTCGAAAAGTTACCTCAATTTCAAACATTGTTTCTTTTCGAAGTGAAAAGTGTCAATAGCGCCCTGAAAGGTTTGCTTTCCAATGGATAAAAGCAATGCCCTGCAAAAAAACTTAATTTGAAATTTTTAAATCAACAACTAAGTGTTTCAACAGTTTTGCGTCTGGAAGCCAGGGTCTGTGAACCTCAATAGTGTAAAACCTCAGATGGCTTTCTTATTTTCATGTCCTAGGAGCACAGTAAAATTTTTTGCCACACTAACTTCAGCTATCCAAATAAGCAAATATTGGTTCATTTTGGTATACCCGCAGTGCTAGAAAGTCAGTTTACAGTAGACAACAAAAGAGCCGCTGGCTGTACAGTCATACGATAGAGGACCGGTAAGAATTTTTGTGGTTTGATACAATAGCTGATTGCTCGCTTCTAGATTGGATTCGTGGCCAACCCAGGCAGAGCGGCTGCAGCGGCCAAAAACTAAAAAACAACGAAATATAGAGATGTTACCGTGAACGGCTATCTGTTGGACCAAAACCTGCATCCAATGTTTTCTCCGAAAACTATATAAAATGCTCTGCGTTGAAATGACGAACACACAACTTGGGTCATTCTTGTGAAATTTGATCTTAGACAACTTAAACATTTTTGGCTTTTTATTTTGTTATTTCATATTGTTTTTTGTTCCGACCCTCTTGAGGGGGGAGGAACTATATACTCAACTGGGTTTTTTTTTTGTTCCGTGAATTTTCGCCGCTCGATATATTCATCGTAGTCATTGATTTTATTTTTGAAGACGAACAAGCATTTTTGATTGTTTTGATTTAATTTTTTGGTCAAAAAATCTGGATAAACATTTCAAAATTTAGCCTTTTTCATCAACAACAGCCCAAAATAAGCTACTTTAGTCCACTTTGATTAAATTTGCCTTCAGTACACCCCCAAACAACACTCATACAATCTTTGTAGACTCAGAGGGGGGCTATTTCTACTTCAGAGTCCGCAGAGAGTGCCTTGTAATAAAAACTTTGCCGTTTTTTGCTAACTTTACTCGTTGATTATCAAAAATGCAAAATTTATTTTGAGTTTCAACTCAGAAATTATCTATATCTACAACATTCCAAAAATCAATTGTTCTTAACGGACAATAAGTATTAACAGGGGTAGTTTTGGGCCATTCTTGGACTGTTACAATCCAAAAAAAATCGGGTTGTAATCAGTCGATCTTTTTTTTTAAAAAAAAAGACTTTTTTTTAATAATAAAGAACAGAACATATCAAATCAAAGCTCAGGACTGATAGGTCCTACCAATTCGCTTGCTGAACAGCTCCAGGCTAATGCATTTAGTTTTTTAATTGAAAGTTTATGGTCGTTTCTTTTTTAAAAATAATTGACTTTTCAATAAATAATGGCTTAATTAACTTTTCCTCTATTTTTTTCTTAATTTGTTCAACTTCCAGCTTAGTGTCAGCAAAAAAAGACTGCTTCTTCTTTCTACTGAGTTAACATTTATTCTCGGTTGCAGTTTTAAGCCTGAAATTATTATTTTCTGGCTTTGATACTACAAGATTTTAGATTTTTGTTTGTTTTGATATTTGCCAGATTTCACGTTTTCTAATTTTGTCACATTATCACATTATTGACAGTTCTCATGTCACCTTATTAGCATTCAAATTAAAGCACAATTGAACATATTAAAATCCTGAAAGATATAAATCATCGTTTTAATGGCCTCGACGCCTCTTTCTTGAAGAAACCAATTGATTTTTTTAATTTTGTCTTAACTGTCATTTATACTTTGTCGTTTCGGTCGTATGAAATTTCCTGTATAGTGATAGCTTTCATTGGCTTTTCATGGAAGAATAGAAAAACCGATATTCTGATATTAGCAGATAGCTGATGGCTTTTATGACTTTCAAACCCATCGTTTTCCAAAATTAAAAAAAAAAACTTTTTTAACTTCGCAATTTTGTTCTTTTTATGTTACTTTTTGTTACCTAATCTCGTTAGTTGATTACAGGTCAAAAATGACATTATGGGTGTCAAGGGAATAAAAGGGATTGGTGTCCCAAAATCTTTTTTTTAAAGATTTTGTTATGACCTTACTGGCTTCGACACCGCTTTTTCACAAAAAAAATTAAATTAATTTGATTTTTGTCATATTTGACGTTCTGTTTGTAGATGCAAGAAATATTCTGGATAATTACAGGTCTCGAGGGTTTCCTTTTCAGGAAAAAACGACGATATTTAAATAGCTCTTTTTGTAATTAATGCCTTTCATGACATTGAATGTAACTTTGTTTCGAAAAAATATTAAAAGTATTACATACTTTAGCACTTCGCTTTTTTGTCTACTTGTTACCTAGTCTTACTAATGAATGGCCACGCACTACATTATAGCTGTTTGAAGAAGGCGCAATCAAATATATTTTGAGTGCCAAAAATTGGCTTGACGGTTTTGACAGCGTTTTCTGGCAAGTTTCAATTTTGTTTGTTCTTTGTTTTTCTTTTTAGCCGCTTTAAAAAATGAATAAGGTCAGGTCCTAATGCCCTTCTATAGAAGCAGTGGTAATCACAAATTTGTGGTAATATTAATTTATTCCTAATGGTATTTATTACTTTGAAGTTAATTGTTTCAATAAAATAAGTTAATTTTTTTTACTTTTCTGTTTTTGTTCTTTTTTGTATAATTGTTACCAAACCTTTTTATGGACTGGTCGCATATGTTTTCTGGTGATTTATAAGTTATTTTTGTTTAGTTTCAGGTTTATCTGACGGTATGTTGACTTTGTTATTAAATTTAGTTTTTAAGAGGGACATAAATTTTTTGATGTAATTAATGTTTGTTGTTGTTGTTGTTTGATTTTGCTGTTCGTTTTGACTCGCTTTCTTATTATTGACATATTACAGCAATCTAATGCATCAATTTTTACTCCACTGAGTTTTTTGTTTTGGAGGTTATCTTATCGTTCATACAGAATTTTTTGAAAAAGACTTGGGCTTTTTTAGGATTCGCAAAAAATAATTTTTGGGTTTTTCTATCTGTTCCTCATTTGGTAGACAATTATGCCAAAATTGTGGATGGGCGGGGTCGGAACCTTATGTGCCATTGCACATTACCGAGCCGCCTTGTTCTCTTTATTACCGCTTAATGATTTCACAAGTAATGTTTTAAATGTAATTAAGGACTCATTTTAACTTTTAGTTAAATTGATCACATTTGGGAACCTTGTTTCACATCCAAAAAATTTAAGAGAAAAGATTCAGCAGTCTTCCTTTTGTTGGTTCCATTTTTACTTAATTTAAACCCCGATTTTCAGAGCAAGACCTTATTTTTATATTTTTTGAGCCTCTAAGTTGATTATCTTTCCGTATTGTCTCCCTTCCGAAATATTATTGAAAAAAATGTTAGGTAGCTGCCTTACTGGTCCCATTAATTTCCCGTGAGCCCGAACCAGATGATGACCGGCGCTATTTGACAACCCATGCTAAACCTGAACTCTTTCAAAATAAATAGTCTACTAATTAAGCGCCCGGATATTGATAAATTGGCATAAGGGCGCTGCTGAAATGAAGAAAAGGCAAAAAGCATTGTTGAGTTTTTAAATAGATATCATCGAGGAAAAAGTAAATTGAGGATAAAGTATATTGAGGAAAAGTACCTCTATGACTATGACAGAACAGTAATTTTGGTCAATTTTTTCTCAAATTTTAATAGTTTTACGACGATAATAGTACAGGAGAGATACTAATCACTGGCACCTATCAGGACTATCGCAGAGGGCGAAAAATAATCACAACCCAAGATTGAATGCCCGGGTCTAGGTTTTGTCAAAAAATAATGTAAGATTAGCGGTGAATAGCGGTGAAAAAAAAACTTTTTTCACCGCAAAGCGCCCGCATCTTTTAGCGTTGAATGCGCTGAAAGCGGTGAATTTTTGTGAGAATTGCGTTGAATTTTGCGGTGAAAAATTTTTTTTCACCGCATTCACCGGAATTCTTACAAAAAAGAAACTGTCGTAGAAGGGTTCGAACCTCTACCTCATGCGTGTCACTAACTTCGTAATCCACTGCGCCATCTGTCACTTACTGCAATGATATTTCCTGTGAATATAAGATAAGCGTTGAAATTAGCGCGGTGTATATTTGTAAGATTTGCGATTTTAGCGGTGAAAAATTTTTTTTCACCGCATTCTGCTGGTAGCGGTGAAAAATTTTTTTTCACCGCATTCTGCTGGTAGCGGTGAAAACTTTTTTTCACCGCTTAAGCGCTGAAAAAAAATTTTTCACCGCTTAAAAGTCTTTTTTTTCACCTCATTCATCGCATTGAACGCAAATCTTACACTTTTACTCAAATTAACCGCAAATCTTACATCTTTTAGCGATTTTTAGCGGTGACGCCTTGACCCGGGTGTAGCAAGGATTAAGGATATCAATCCCAACGTACGATTGATTCAATTAAAGTTCAGTGTGTCTCCCAAAAAATTAATCAATCCGTTGGGGTCACTGAATCTCTATAACAGCATTGTCATCAATACATCATTGATGCCCAATTCATTAGAGAACATCTATGCACTATTGTGGATCTTCGCCCGAAACAGACCTTCAATGGTTAAGAGAAGAAGTGACAAACAAAAGGAATCAAAGAAAAACAGTCGAAATTCAACAAACAAAACTAGAAAAACTGAGAACTGATTTATTTATCTTAAACGCTTGTATCATCCATTATTAATTCAATTAAGCAAAAAGATTTTCTGAGTATACTTAAGGCGGTCAATGCAACATTATGACGCCCAACGAAAAAGACAAAGGATCTAAAATTTTCTTCTCGAATATTTTTTCTCGTAAAAAGGGTAGAGAAGGAAATTTTAGAAAAGACCCATCCAATCCCATCCAACACCCAGGAGAACACCCATTCCATATTATGAAATGTATGTTTTCAGTTAGCTTTATCCCACCAATTAATATTTTCAGGTAGCTTTATCTGGTGGTATCAGTGGTATCCGGTAGGTTATTGATTATGTATCAGGTAGGTTGTGGGTAGTCCCAGGTAGGTATATGGTAAGTTTTTCGTATTCAGATAGGTTTTCCGATAGGTTTCTCTGGTGGTATCAGGTAAGTTTAAGTGGTATCCGGTAGGTTATTGATTATGTATCAGCTAGGTTGTGGGTAGTCCCAGGAAGGTATATGGTAAGTCTTTAGTTTTCAGATAGGTTTTCCGATAGGTTTATCTGGTGGTATCAGGTAGGTTACAGTGGTATCCGGTAGGTTATTGAGTAGGTTTCAGGCAGGTTGCAGGTAGGTCCAGGTGGGTATTTGGTAGATTTTATGTATTCAGCTAGGTTTTTTCAGGTAGTTTTTCGTTTTGGTTTCTGGTTATGTTTCAGGTAGAAACCTAGTAGATTTTAGGTATTCAGCCAGGTTTTCTAGATAGGTTTTGCAGTTTCTAACAGACTTGCTGACAAAGTTTCATAGCGCTTCGAAGAAAGAAGCTGTCTTTGTTAGACCGGTGGAATTCAATTGTTTTCACTAAAACTGGAAAATCTACATGAAGTAACAACCAAACAATGAACCAAACAATGCACAACCAAATAAATTTGCAGACACAGTACTCAGACGACAACACCGAAAGTCACGAGCAGGTCTCTGAAGATCCCCAATTAAAACGTCTGACCAACTTAAAGTTGATGAACGAAAGTGAAATCGAGTCGTGTATCGAATTTATTACATCCGGCATTGACTGCGGCGAGGACTCAGAAACAATCGAGGAAACTCTCCTAGAAATCAAGGAACTTCAGGAGAAGTCCGACTTCACAATTCAAGAACTTTTAGACGAAGCACCATCATCTGACGCAGAAACTCTATGCTCTCATTTGAGCAAACTCAATTTCAAGAGACGGAAGACTACATCCGCATACCGAAAATACAAAAAAGATCTTCTGTCCGCGCCACAAAGCAACCAAACAAATAACATCCCGAGGGTTACTTTTGACGACAGCAGATATCAAAATCATACTGACCTATTTTTAACGACCAACATTTTCTCAGCACCCGCTGAATACGGTTCTTACAGTGAATGCTTCCCTAAAAATGCTGCACCCAGTAGCCTAATGGGAGACTCAAACACTATTTTGCCGCCGGCAAATTTGTCGCAACAACCCACATCTGCTGACGTATCAAGCACTAGCACCATCAACAATGCCTTGTCTGGAGTTGCCTTTGGTGGCTTCAATGCCACTTCCGCAATTATCGACGGTGCATTTCTTTCCATGTTTCTCATCAGGCGGCGCAAACTTCCTCTTTGACTCCGCCAATCAAAACTTCGCAACCATCCTTTACACTTCCAACAGTTGGTTTTGGGCCACAGACTCCTACTTCAATGTCTTCTTGTTTTCTGAAATTGGTTACAAAGTTACAGGTGACAAGATTTGATGGAGATTCACTAAGTCGATTAAAGTGGTTCAGTGTGTTTCAAGCAACAAATGATCGTTCTCCAATGTCCTCTGCAGAAAAAATGATTCATTTGCAGTCGCTTCTGATTGGAGAAGCAAAAGCACTGGTTGACGGCTATGGCTGCAATGGCAGTCTGTACGCAACCACTTTAGCACGTCAGGAAGAACCTTTTGGTAATACGAACAGGATTGTCAATGCCTTCCTCGAAAAACTGTCACATTTTAGACCCCTAACCTGACAATGCCAGACAGTTATACGCAGTTCTCTGTTTTCCTTTTAACCCTTGTGGGCACATTTCAGCAAATTGGATTCAACCATGACAAACATTCCACTTAGAATGTCAACCAAGCCTTAAACAAGCTTGCAACACAAACCGCTTGGAATGGAATAAGCACGTTTTGGAAAAAAATTTCCTTCAACCATCTCTGAAAGAGCTTTCGGAGTGGCTTTTAATTTATGCAAAAGCTTGTAAGATCTACCAACTTCTTCTGCATCAGCTCAACCTCAAGCACTCCGTCAAAGGCCTCTAACAACCTTTGGAAGCAATCGAATCAGCAAAACCAACTCAATCGTCCGTCCAACAGATCACACCAAGCCCTCCGGAAGGTGTCGGTTGTCCGCATAGCGTTAGCTATCAGTATTTATGCATATGTTCTCATTTCCAAGATCTGTCTCAACTCGAGAGACGAGAACACGTGAAAAAATTAAAACCATGTTTCAACTGTTTGTCACCATGTACAACAAAGCACATCAAAAATTGTTTGCCGCTCAGCAGACTGCGGGAAAAAGAACCACAAAATGCTCCATGAAGGCTTCATTGCAAAAAATCAAGAAATATGACCCTCTTCAACACTTCAACAGTTAAATTGGTTCAATTGCATGGCACAGGTCAAGTTGTTTTCTTACCAGTTCAACTGTCTAACGGGGAGAAAACGTTTGAGACATATGCTTATCTCGGAAACGGAAGTTGCCAGAGCCTCCTCCTCCAATGCTCAGCACTGATTCTAGGTATTGATATGAACACTTTTGGCAAGATGCCTATTAGTGGCTACCACACAACAAAAGAAATAGATTGTTCTCCAGTGTCTTTGAAAATTAAATCTTATCAGTCTAATAAGACACCAATCCTTGTAAAAGAAGTCTTGGCAGTGCCCGATTTGAATTTGAACCCTGTTGACACTAATGAGCTGAACAAGTTTTGCAAGAAATTTAAACATCTCAAACACATTTCGTTCCCTAGTGAAAATAAAGTCTCAATAATCATCGGCATCGACAATCTGGAACTGATCTTTTACAGTAAGGTGATCAAAGGTCCGAAAAACAAGCCCTGGGCTGTTGAAACTCCTCTAGTATGGACATGTGCAGGTAAAACTAGCGTCACAGCAGACGAACAGAACCCAGTGTTCAGAATACAAATAAACTCTCATCTTCATCTAGACAATGAACTTTTCACAAAATCACAACAATGGATGAAAGTCGAGAACTACGGTATGGTTTCATCAAAAATGGCTATGTCTCAAAATTATTAAAAGGCTCTACAAATTCTTGAGTCGACTACAAAATTTTCTGATGGTCACTACGAAATAGGCCTTCTTTGGAAGGAAAACGCCAATTTACCTCACAACAGATGGCTAGCAGAGAAACAGTTAAAACATTTAAACAAAAACCTCTCAACAAAACCAGATTTACAAAATAAATATGAGGAGACGCTGCAAAAAGATCTTCAAAATGGTTTTGTTGTCAAAGTTGATCCAGCTACAGATAAAGAACCAGCATGTTCTTATCTTCCTCATGATACCGTTTCAAATGAAAACAAACCCGGAAAAATCAGGAGAGTCAAAAATGCATCCAGTGTTTTTCATGGTCAATCCTTGAATTCAAACTTTTTGAAGGGACCCGATTTGTTGAGTAATCTTGTGGGAGTCATCTTAAGATTCCGCAAGCAACAAGTGGAAATTGCAGCAGATTTTGAGCAAATGTTTATGCGAATTAAAGTTGCTCCCTCTGATCGTGAGTTTCTTCGGTTTCTCTGGAACCACAATGGCAAAATCGAAGAGTATGAATACACACGACATATCTTCGGCGCAACATCTTCCGCATGCATAGCGTCGTACGCTCTTCGTCGTTCAGCACGTGACAATCAGGACAAATTTCCTCAAGTGTTACACTTCATTGAGCGTAATATCTACATGGACGACCTATATATCTCGACAGCAAAAGTTGAAAGTGCTGTAAACGTTATGAACTGTACCAAAGAGTGTCTCTCACTTGGTGGTTTCAACCTCACAAAGTGGAACTCCAATTCCGACGAGTTCTTGAAAAGCGTCGCAAACGAAAACCGGATCTTTTCCGTTTTTGCCCCCCCCCAGTACGTTATGCACCCCCCAGTTACAGAGCACGGGCCATTACACAGTAAATCACTATGTAAATATATTGCACGTGCGTCTGGGGGGTGCAAAAAATATGCGCCCACTAAGCTGGGGGGGGGGCACAAACGGAAAAGATTTTGAACATCTTTTGAAGCCCGATGTGCCATCACCTCAACATCAAAAAAATTGATACACCGTAGCAACCTGTTACTCCCCTCAGAACGTTCGTTCGGATAGCTACATTTTGACTTCCTTATTAAATTTCTGCGGACCCGTAGTTTTTCGGAAATTTTTACCGTTTTTTTGCGTTTATCGGTTTATTACTCTTTTGGACCGCACTTCGTTTTATCTTCGCAAAATGGTTCATTGAAATCCGTAAAATTGTCTAGGTTGATATTCTTGCGTAACGTCAGTTATTCGTTTATCTCGAAATTGATTTCTTTGTTAATGCGTTACCAAGTTTTGTATTTTTCAACCAAAAATCGTTCTTAATTTTATGGACTTACTATACTATTCTTTGCAATCCTGCAAATGGGGCCGGCTATGTCATCAATACATCATTGATGCCCAATTCATTAGAGAACATCTATGCACTATTGTGGATCTTCGCCCGAAACAGACCTTCAATGGTTAAGAGAAGAAGTGACAAACAAAGGGAATCAAAGAAAAACAGTCGAAATTCAACAAACAAAACTAGAAAAACTGAGAACTGATTTATTTATCTTAAACGCTTGTATCATCCATTATTAATTGAAATGCAACATTATGACGCCCAACGAAAAAGACAAAGGATCTAAAATTTTCTTCTCGAAGATTTTTTCTCGTAAAAAGGGTGGAGAAGGAAATTTTAGAAAAGACCCATCCAATCCCATCCAACACCCAGGAGAACACCCATTCCATCACGAGACGAGCTTCATATTTAACTGGACTTATTTATTTCATTATCACAATTTATCTTTCTCTGTTATTTTTTACGCCCGTTTGACTATTAACCCCTTTCTTGCGACCTGAGAATTTTTTCCGGATATGACCAAATTTTACTGACAAAATTTCGATGTTTCATTGATATAACCTTCCTGCGTCTTCCGGTAATTCAGATCGAGCGCATTAATCTCCGTTCCCGATTTTATGAAACGTTGGTAACACACGATCGTACGAAACACGTTTTTCGACAGCGGTCTCTTTGTTTTATTTGTAGAAAAACAACAACCTTATTCTGAAATAAATATTTTCTCCAAATAGTATGTAGAGTCGGTATTGATAATGTATTCGGGTAAGTCTCGGTTGTTTTTCAGGTAGCTTTATCTGGTGGTATCAGTGGTATCCGGTAGGTTATTGATTATGTATAAGGTAGGTTGTGGGTAGTCCCAGGTAGGTATATATCATTGATGCCCAATTCTTTAGAGAACATCTATGCACTATTATGGATCTTCGCCCGAAACAGACCTTCAATGGTTAAGAGAAGAAGTGACAAATAAAGGAATCAAAGAAAAACAGTCAAAATTCAACAAACAAAACTAGAAAAACTGAGAATTAATTTATTTATTTTAAACGCATGTATCATCCATTATTAATTCAAATAATCAAAATGACTTTCTGAGTATATTTAAGGCGGTCAATGCGACGAGCATAATCAACAGAAAAAGATGCAAATGGATGCAAAATAACCACTTGACGTCTTTTTGCTGAATTTGACTCTGTTTCAGTGTAGAATGGTTGGTCTTATTGAAAAACAGTCTGCTAGGCTGCAACATTGGCGTCGATAAATTCGGCAATGCGTTAATAAAATTAGGTTCCAAGATGATCTTCAAAAATTGGTTCAGAAAATTATCAGCCCGAAAGCAACTGAACGTTTTTCTGATATCAATAACACTCCTAAAATCTAACTAATACAAAAAAAAATCGAGAACATCAAAAATGAACCTGCGTTTTTTCGATAACAATAGAAATTTTTGTTGCGCTTTCTTTGAGAGAAGGTTGTTTCTGTTTATTAGGAAATAAAGGCAGAACCAATGAGAATGAAATATCATTTCCAAACTTTCCATCTTTGAGTCGAGCGCTGAGGATGCAGTTGTTTTGCAGTTTATTATTCTGAGAAACTCATAAAATAAATGAGCTACGAGAAAAAGTGACAATGAAAAATCTCATTGAGGAAAAACAGGCAATTGCTCTAGACTCCTAGATAGACATTGCGAATTGCTAATAAAAGCACTTCTAGTAAAACTAAACAATTTTGGATCCACCAAGGCAGACACTGAATGCAAAATTGCCCTGTGGATTGGCGGAGATCCTGTAAGTTTACCATCAATCCGTAAATTGGAAAAAAAACTCATGGTATCTTATGCTTTCACGTGTCCAACAATTGTCTATACCCACAACAAGCGCTTATGCCCACAACAATATGTGCTACTGACAGTCTACGCTTTAGGAGTGCGTGATGATATGGAAAATAATCTTGCAAGGGAATTTTTTTACAAAAGCAATATCGCAGTTGATAACGAGATGCTGAATTAAGTTTTCTCGAAAGTATTTCCTGCGAAACTTATGTTTTTTTTTAATTTGAATATTTTTCTTAAGATACACCCTAGAAACATAAATGAATAAAAAGGCATGACAATTTTATCGGAAAGTTGCATAAAGAACAAACAATAAATGGACTTGGTTAATTTGTACAAAATTTGTTTTGTTTTTACTCCGAAAGAAATAAAGAACTCTGAAAAAATCTAACTAAATCAATCTCTTCTTGCTGATATATTTTTAGTTTTTTAAAACTATAATTTGTTTCAAAAGAACCATTTGAATTAATGATGCTGAACTTATTAAAATTTAACGGAAAATGTTCAAGCTCAAACAATACCCTGTAACCCTACATCAAAATTTTAGATTTTTTTGGGACATTAAGATTTATGAAATGGTTCTATAATAGTAATTCAATAAAAACAAAAAAGAAAAGAAATCCAGTTAAAACGAAATTAAAAATTACATTTTACTTCAGTTTTTTTGGAGGTGTTCTTCAGTGTTGACGATTCATATAACAAAATTTTCTTTTCAGTAGAATGTTTTTTCTCTTTATTACAGCTGAATGATTTCTCAAGTTATGTCTTACGTGTAATTAGGTGCTCATTATTACTGTTAGTTTAATTGTTCACATTAGTACGCACACCTAAGACACCTCAAGTTATGTCTTACGGAGCGCTGTTGCATACCAACAAATAATTAAGGAAAATTTTTTTAAAAAAGCTAAGCTCCGTTGTTCTCAAATGATTTTTTTGCTTACAAACATATTTTCTTTAATGATAATATCGAATACAAAACAAAATTTTTTTTATAATTTTTTGTGCGATTTGTAACGTTAACACTGAAAGGAAAGCAAATCATCGTTTCAATTGCGCTAAATTGCACATAAAACCAAAATTTGTTAAAATAGGACTCATGAAATAGAAAACTGGAATTAACGTCTTGCCGAAAACACAAAATGTGACACAGTAATTGAATATTAGATTTGATTCCATTTCAATCGTTAGACAAAATTTGTGAGGTGCTATTTTTCAAACTTGAAGGTTCTGTTAAAATCTGTTTCATATTATCAAAAAATTGACAACGCAATTAATTTTTCATCTGACAAAATTATATCAACAAGAAGGTTCCTAATTTTTTTAAATACAAAAATCGTACTCAAGATTATTACGGAAAAAATGCTTCAGTTTGAGTTTGAAAGAATTGATAGACAAACGAACTTTTCGCCTTAAGAATTGATAGACAATAGAACTTGTCGCTTTATGACAAGGAGAAGCTTTAGACGAAGTTTCGATCTAAGTTGGAACACACTGTGCTACGCACAGTGTCGCGTGAGCCGTCTTGTGGGTTTTATAATAAAACATTAGAATTGATATTAAACTGCAACATGCCTTTGTCTTAAAACTCAACAAATTAGCGCATTAATATTAAAAATCTAATGGTAGTGGCCCTGACTCATAATGGTCTGAGGATGACGTTCAACATCCTGTGTTTTGATTTATTTTCAGTTACTTTTTTTTTTACCTCATTGTAAGAAAACAAGCATCCATCAAAATTTTGACATGATATCTGATCAAATTTTATGACTTGAGTTAGTTTGAAACCTTGAAAACAGCAGCTATTTTTATCGTTTAAATCTTACCAGAGGTCAAAAAAACTCTTTTGAAAATAACTTTCTGGTTGTTGTCTATTTCACCTTCAGGTAAAACAATTACCGAAACAAATATTAACGTGACCAAAATTTTGTAATTAAATTATATTTATTGTGCTTCTAGATCAAAGAAAACCGTCAACGAGTATGCTAAAACTAATGCATTTCTCTGACTGTTGAGATAAATATAATTTTTCGAGCTGTACTTTTGGTTATGAGCTCTCGCGCATGTGAAAAACGTATCATAACCAAAACATTCAACACGACCAAAACCATTCAGAATTTCTGTAACAAAGATTGTGCCAAAATTTAGTTTTAACCAATTTTTAAAGATCAAAAGAACAAAAGATACTCGACTTTTTGTCGGTCAAATCACCAAATAAATGTAAATGCACTTTTCAAAGTCAAATTAACAAAATACCAGTCAACTTTTGAAAACCGAATTTAAAATATTCATTTTTGTTGTTCGTGCGATCAAAGGTATACATGCGATCTTTTTATTAATACAGCGTTTTATTGAATAATTAAATTACTGGCAGTAATGATCTTAATTGGTAATATGGGCGTGATCAATACTTTATAAGCTCAGTACTGCATTTTGATCTTCATTTTGCTGGACGCCTGAACAAATAATATTCAACTTGTGGATCAAGAAGAATTCTCTGTACTTCTGTTCGGTAAATCAGTAGTTTCTTTTTGTTTGTAAAAATAGCGAGCCGACGAATAAAACTAAGGAAGAGAAATAGAAATAAGTAATAATTGTCTGTTACCGATTGGTAAATTGAACTTCGTTTCAACTTCCTTTTGGAAACCTTCTTTAAATTTAGGCTTCATTTTTTCCAACTTTTTGAAGCTGACCACGGTTTGTTGTTTTGATAAGTTGCAAGAACAGTTTAAATAGTAGAATTGTATTGTTTTAAATCCTCAATAAAAAATGACCCGATAATAAAGCTAGAATCCTTTTGACAACAACTCAAAATATTAAATAGCGTCATTTTCACGCACTTTTGGCACTTTTATTATTTTTTCAACGACATTTTCATCAATAAAATGTGAGAAAGGCCTCCGATCTTCAAAATAGAGACTTACCTTAAACTGACTTTTATATTCGTTATTCTGTTTCAGTTAACTACTGCTTTTACAAGTCAAAAAAACGTGAACAAAAATGATTGCCACAACGTTATCAATCACTTCCAGTTTCGCAATTCTACAGACCAAATTGTTCAAAGACGTCACAAAAATGTCACGCAAGAACAAATTGAGGAAAGAGGCTCAATTGACGTCAGAAGATAATTCGACGACATACACATCCTCACAAAACGGAAGCTTTTCTGAATCCTTCTGACGTAATGGTAGTCGGTGTGGAGTTTCTGAAGAGAGTTCAACAGCTAATGACAAAAACATCCATTTTCTAATACCTATAGTTGATTATTTTTAATTTCTTTTTAATATCTATTTGATGTTACTGTGATTTATTTATCGATTGTCCTTGATTTTATTATTTTACTAAATGTTTGTTAAAAAATTTTAGTTTAAAATATTTTAGTCATTGTTATGAATTGAAAATTTTTTCCAGTTTGTAATACTTTTTGGAAGGAATTTTTGAATAGATAGAAAATAACTATAAGAAAAGCTTGATTCCAACTTTATTTAGATCATGGGAATATTGAAATGAAATTTGCATTGATTTACGATTAATTTTGCTACAGCATTTCAAGTTCTGTAATTTAATACCAATTATCAAGAAGAGTATAGCGTGTACTCTGAAAAAAGCTATTGACATTAAGATGATCGAAGAGAGCTTAATATGCAAAAATTGCTAATTCGTACGGAATGTTAATTATAAAATTAAAACGACGGTTTTCATTATACGGGAGATTGATATTTGTTTTGATTTGTGCCGCAAAAAATAAAAAAACTTCTTGGTTCCAATTAAAATCCATAAAAACTTGATCTCTTGAAGAAACAAGGAGAAAAAGGTAACGCAAAATTGAATATAATGGTTCCATTAATCCTAAAAACGCGAGAAGACCAAAACGGAATAAAGTTTTTCAATTTTCGACAAGAACACCAAAATCAACCATTTTAAAGGCCATTTTAGCAATGAAAAATTTCGTTATCTAATTTTCTTTAAAAGCAAGCGAAATAGCATTTAAAGGTATAATAAGAACAAAACAGATGGATTGAACTAAAAACGCGTGTGATTCAACTTTGACTAATCTTAACATGGCTTTTGAGAAACTATAGTTAATTAATTAATTAATTTTGGTTCCTGCGTAATCGCTGCGGAACAGCATTAGGCCTACAGTAGCCTGTTCCCAGCTGCCCTTTTTTTATTATTCCCCACATTTCAGACTATTCTTTCTATGAGCAGCATTACTCTTTTTTGGTAACTATGGCCACTTTTTTTTGCGTCTGAAACTTTCACGTGGTACCATCATTCCAGTCAACATTGGTCAGGCTATGGTCAACCTGAAGCTATGGTTAAGTAAGAGCTCGTCCTTACACAAACAGCTTCACTGAGGCAGGGGATCAAACTCTCAATCATTGGCGCGTGAATCACACACCTTACCTCTCGGCTATCACGCCTTTTGAATGACTTGCGATTGAATGACTGAGTGAAGATTTTAAGGAGATTTCTTTATATAGGTTGATATAGGTTCTGTAACATCATTCCGTTTAAGAAAAATGAACAGTTTAATATATTGTCTTTTCACATAAGTATTCAGCTCTTATAGGATTTGAGATTTAATAAGTGGGCGTATTGCCTATTTTTTGTTAATCTGCTTATATGGTGCACAAAATAGCATTTTTGAAAAGACTTCTGTTCGGAATGGTATTTAGTTTTTCCAACAGGGCGTTTTTTTGTCTTGTTTTTGGTCAAATTGGACGATAATTTCAATCTCTACTTCTGTCAGTTTTCTGAAAAACTCAAATGCATGACCTAGTAATCATTGTTAAGTAATTAACCAGAGTTAAAAAATAATCTTTTAAGTTTTATATTGCCAGATTTCTGCATTACCATTTTCAACTGCGCCAGATTTTACCTTCTTATATACTGTTCATATGGGATTCAAGCAAGGTTATGTGAATGTTCCAAGTCGCTTCAAAAGTCCAATTCAAATCTCTAAATCTTTAATTCCACGTCACGTAATCTGCGCAAAGAACAAATCTCGACATCGAGGTTTTTGCAAACAAGATCTCTAATTTAAGTAACTGATAAGTGAAACAACTTAATTGTTTATGCCATAGAGTTGTATGTATTTTCAGCATAATTGTTTGCTCTGTATGATTTGACTACCAGTCAAAGCGGAATATGTCAAAAGATATAAATTTCAAAAATTCAAACATTAATAGGGAGATGCATTAAAACGGGTGAGTAGCTTCTGTACGTAAAACTGTTGGTAAAATTTTTTTTACTTCTGTGGTCAAAAAATGTCATACTCGTCATTAATATTGATCAATGGTTTCAATGACTGAATTTCAACTTTTTCATAGATAGTTGAACAGTTCTTGAGCAAGACTCAAATTTGATGAAAAATGACCGTGGGTAGCTAGGCAAAGCGCTCAAGGTGTATAAAGGGCGTACAACTAGATAAATGTTTTTGGTACAAAAGAAAAACTACCTAACAAATGAAAACGCCAGACTTTTATAAAAGAAGAATTCAAGTTTATTGCAAATACTCTAGAGTAACTTTGATATCAAAATCATCTGGTCTCTTGGTGGACATAGCTTCTCGCAGTGGACATAGCCCCCTGACCCAAAATAGTACAAATGGGGGTCTTAGTTTTGGCGAGGGGGTGTATGATTGAAAAGATCCACAAGGCAAACTATATTAATTAAGAGTCGACTTAAAAAATTTAAAGTGACTGAAATCGGGCCTCCAAAAATTTTCTGCGAATGAAATTAGTATACCTGTTTAGGAATTAGGATATTACTAAAAATACACAACAAATGGGAAACCTATGTTATCTTTGCTGCTTTCCAGATGACAGAATTTATGACCAATGACCATATCTAGTTCGTCAGCATTTCCCACTTTTTTCATTTTATAATGAGACATGGCAGTATGTGATTCAATTAGAAGCTTGGGTGGTCAACGATTTTTTTAAAAAATCAAACATCTATATTTTATTATCTCTTCATTTGGTTGACGATTAAGTCAAAAATGTAGATGACCTCGGGTCAGAAGAACATTTGCAAACGCACATCAACGAGCCTCCTTGTGAGTAATTAGCTTTAATTTCATGCGATTTGTTTTTATTCTGACAAAGTTTATTTTGAAGCAACAAGTTTTGATTGGCGATGATTCAACAATTTAAATACTTGGTCTGAAATGTCACAAATATAAGTTTAATCAGATTAAAGGACACCTCTGAGTTTTGTTTTTTCTTGTGCTCAAATGATTTCGACACAATAAATGGGAATTTCTACCATTTTAGCCCCCCCCCCCACCAAACAGGGCATAAAGCGTTTAGCCTCTCTCAATGGACATAGGCCCCCTGACCCAAAATACCAAAATTTAGGCGGTCTGAATTTAGCGAGGTGTATGATTGAAAAGATCAAAAATGCCATTTATATTAACGAAGAGTCGACTTAAAATATTCAAAATGACTGAAATCGGGCCTCCAAAAATTTTCCGCGATTGGAAATAGTATACCTGTTTTGGAAAGCGGATGTAAATAAAAAGACACAACAAATGTTATAATTCATGTTATGTTTTGCTATTTTCCAGATCACAGAATTTATAATCAATGACAATATCTAGTTCATCCGCATTTCCTACTCTTTTCAAATAAAAATTATCTGAAGGAACACCAGCTTGAAAGTTTATTGATAAAAAATTCCTAAAATTTGCCTAATCTTACCAAGATCTTGCCATGTTACATGCTAATTTGCCATCAAGATATATGAGAACAAGCAATACTTTGCATGGGTATCAAGAAACAATCACATGGCAAGATAAACAAGAAAGATAATGTTGTTTTTTCGTACAAAATATTATTGGGTCTTTTCCATTATAGCCCCAACTCCAGCTTAGTGGTTCAGAGTTCCCCAATCATGGTATTTCTACCATGATGGGGGACTATAAAACTTAGGGAAAGTTTACGATTAGCTAGTTTGGTCATTAAGCAATGCACACTGTAACCAACATTTTCGCCATTTAATTACTACCAAAGGTTAAAATAACTATTCAACTTTATAGTTTTTGTTATTTTCACCTTCAGTCAAAAGAACCAGTGACACAAACATAGTTGTTACAAAATTAGATTATTTGATTATATGAGGTGCCTTGATCTCACAGAATAATTATAGCAATTTTGAAAAATTTTAAATATATTCCGACGATTAAATAGTTTAATACCAAATTTCATCTATATGAATATATGTTTATAAAATCTCTTAAATACGAAAGAACTACGATAACTAAAACATGTTCACCCTGTAAAAATGAACGAAAACCATTCAAAGTTTTTGTGACTGAAAATGTGATTCAAAATATAATCCATGTCAAGTTTTGAAG
>NC_134479.1:39803158-39878158 GCF_964194025.1 Convolutriloba macropyga | reverse complement strand
AAAGCAAATGGTCCAGAACCATTGATCTGAATACAACACACATAATATTATTCAAGTCGCTTCGTGACATTCAACAAATTGAATATCTTGGAAAACAGTTGAATTGTCTCCAACTGATAAAAGAAGCATACAAACTAGCAACTGCGGAGCCCTTTGGACATTTTATTATTGATCTCGATCCCAAAACCAGTCAGGGTTTGCAATTTGCGTCACATATTATTGGACCTAATCCTTCAATTTTTTACATTCCTTCGGAGGAAGCCGTTGTTACACCAATTACGAATGAAAAAGAAACATTTGCTTATGCTCAAGCAATGGGCAAATAGCACAAACAAGAACTCCAACATTGAATCCCAGTTACTTGAAGACGGCGACTTCATTTGGTTTCTGAGTGACTGTGTGATGAACGTACTCTCTGGAGTTGTTCCAGTCAATAAAAAAGAACTACAAAAATTTGAAAAAACTCTGCGTCAACTTTCGAACAGGACAGTAGGGAAAACTGAACGGTTAAAAACAATTCAATCTCCCTCGGGCAACAATCTCATTCAACTCATAGCATTACCCTGCATTGAATATCTAGAACAAAATGCATACTGAAGAATTTGTGTTAATACCTAAACAAATGTATACAAGAGAACAACCTCATGTCTCTCAATTACTCAGCAACAAAAATATTCACAAGCCAGCCAAGCAGATATCACTTCTGCAGAGAAACAAGTCACCATCAGCTCCTTCTGCCTCGCAACAGGATACAGAACAACAGACTGACGCTTCAGTGGACGATAGAAGTACAATAAACGAGTCTATGGCGAAATCATTTACGACAGACAACACATCGACTATCAAAAAAGGAGTGCTGAATGAAATTAGAATCCTGAAGGGGATAAAGTTTGAAAAAGCGAATACAATACTGGACATAATAGAGGAATCAGATTCTGTGTCCTTGGACTCATCAAAAAGATTGCTCATTAATGGTACAAATACAGAAGTTCTTGCTGCTACATTTCTTTACAATCTACAGCAAACAACTTGCAAACTATCTTTCGAACAATTCAGTGTATTAACGCATCTCGATATTGGTTCGCATTTGACTTGTAACACATATGCCAAAAAGTTTTTAAATTTATCATCTGAAGAGAGACTGCAGTTTTTGGAATATGAGTCGGAAGAAGAAGTTGCTTCAAAATCCCAGCCAAAGAAAACAAAAGCTTCTGACAACGACCAGAGAAACTTTGAAGAGGCAGAAAAAGAAATCAAACCAACCAGCCCCTGGGAGATTTACTTCCTATCAAGTTAAACAGTTAGACAAATTGTACACTAAAGGCAGTGCTGCATTTGGTAGCATTGCTAACTTGAAGAAGGCTAGCGGTTTCACCAGAGGCAAAATTGTTCGCTATCTTCAGTCGAAAGCCCCGTACACAAAATACAGACAATTCAGGAAAAGTTTTCCCCGACTGAAAGCTGTTGCATATAGAATAAATGAAATCTGGTCTGTCGATGTTGCGTATATGGATAAAGTTGGCCAACACGGTGTAAAATATTTGTTAGTGGCTGTGGATGTTTTATCACGTTACTTACGAGTTCAACCAATGAAAACTTTATATGCAAAAGATGCTGCTGAAGCGTTCAAAAAAATGATCAAGAAGAAACAACCAGAAAACGTATGGACAGACAAGGGATCAGAGTTCAAAGGAGATTTCAAAAAATTTTGCGAAAAGAAAGGAATTCATTTATATACAACAGAAAGCGAAACCAAGTCGGCATTTGCAGAGAGGAACATTCGATCGCTTAAAAACATCATTTACAAATATTTGGAAGAAAAGTGGACTTGGACATATATTGAAGATTTACCCCAGTTTGTAAATACTATAAACAGTCGTGTTAACCGGGTAACCCATTTAGCACCTAATAAAGTTTTCAAAAAACATGAACCAATTTTAATATCATTAGCAATCAACACAACAATGTACAAACCAAAATACGAAAAAGGAGACCTTGTTAGAATTGCAAAACACGACGAAAAATTCAGAAAAGGTTATAACAAAATTATACAGACGAAGTTTTTACGATATTCAAAATTGCTACCGTGAGTCCACCAACGTACAATCTTATAGATGCAAACATCGTTATAATTGAAGGTAAATTTTATGAACCGGAATTAGTCCAAGTAAACGTGTTAGTTACTGCAGACGAATAAAATGAATCCCTCCGAAGATTTCACAATCGACCTAATATCCAACGCATCAATGGAAATTTTTGGCGAAAACACAATGGCAAAATCCCGTAACCAGTTATCACAACCACTTATTTTGGATGGAGAATGGCGAGTAGCTTTATCTTTAATATCCTTCCCATCAAACATCAACAACGTCAATTCAAACGGGTTAGTCATTTATAAAAACTCGGGAGTGGAACTCGACGCCTCAAATAATCGCAGTGGACACCTCAGAAAAATTCGCAAAGGCATTTACAGTAGCTTGGATCAACTAATGGATGAACTCAGGCGAATTTCTCAGTTTAAACAATTTGATTTTACTTTTGACAAAATTACTCATAAATTGGTTTTACAATTCGGAGCGAATGAGGGTTTTTCATTTGAAAACGAAGAAGTTCCAAGTATTCTCGGCTTCAAGGGTATAAAAGACAAATCGCATGATACATTCATATTGGATACAAATCACACAAAACTCTCAATAGACACCAAAGTGATTTTCCAGTTGATATAACCTGTGGCTCACAAATAATATTTGTCTACATAGACGTTATAGAATATCAAATTATTGGAGACGTGAGAGCTCCTGTAATAAAAAAAAATCTTTGAGACCGAAAGGCGTTTGGGAAACGGCAGCATAAACACTGTTACAATTCTGGATTACATGACATTTACAATTCTGGATTACAAGCCCATACTTTCTAACAATATTCAGAACATTAAAGTGGAGTTGAGGAACGAAGCCGGAAAACTTATTCCATTTAATGATACAGGAAAAGTGATAGTAGGCTTAAAGTTTCAAAAAATCAAATGCAATGGAAGCTTACTACAGCAACCAAGCATCACAGTCAATGCCACATTTCTCCGGTCATTATCGTCAAAGAGGAAGTGGCTTTGGAGCCCTCGCAGCAGGTATTGGAAGAGTTGTTTTACCATTGGCAAGAAGAATTATATGGCCCGCTGCCAAAAGAATTGGCCGAGAGCTTTTAGTGCAGGGTGCACCTGAGTTGTTTGAAGTAGCAACGAAAAGAAGGTCGGCAAAGCAGGCGTTGAAAAGCACGGTTGCAAAAACAGCCCGAAAACAATTTGGTGGATCTCTCCATTTACGAGGCCGGCAAGTTATTAAACGTCGAAGACAACAATATGCTAAACCTCGAACCTACAAAAAACGTTCCACTAAAAAAATCATTTCTCGAAAACCACAGCCAAGAAGAAGTCGACTGATTTTTTTCTCTCGAGTCGAAAATGCGAACTAATATTGTAATACCTTCCGAAGCCACTCACAGTTCCCTGGATTTATTTGAAAATCCACCTTTGCTAGTCACCTTTGATCAATCATTTGAGCAAAAAACTGGACCACTTCATTCTCCCTCTGGATCATTGCTCGAATTCGAAGTTGTAGGCGATCGCAACAATTTCATAGATTTGCAGAAAATTTATTTGGAAGTAAAATGTCGAATACAAAATGCTGATGGAACTGATTTGCGATATACCGCCGGCGATGCAACAGCAACCGATGCTGCATACTTTGTGAACAATGTTCTTCATTCACTGTTTGCCGCCTGTACTGTTTCTGCAAATGGAATAAAAATTTCCTCATCTAATGGACACTATGCTCATAAAAGTTTTATTGAAACAGAATTTTCGCATGGAGACGATGCAAAAAAACCTGGTTAAAGTGTCAAGGTTATGAATATGAGCCGAACCCCGCTGGTATTGCTGCCGCTTCAAGGGATGCAAGGCAGGTAGCTGTGAGAGAATCGGAACAAATTACTTTATATGGAAAGCTCGCTGTTGATTTCTTTTCCTGTGAAAAACATCTAGTAAGTGGTGTTACCTTGAGACTTTCTTTCCGAAGACCGCAAGATGATTTTTTTACCATTAGTGAGACAGCGGCTAAAAATTACAAAGTTAAAATCGATGAAGCAAACTTATTTGTTAGAAAGATGACAACGTCAGACAACGTTGTTGGAGCCATTGAAAAAACGCTTCTAAAAACTCCGGAAATGTATCGCTACAATGAAGTAATAACAAAAACATTCCTCGCAACAGCAGGTCAACGCAGTTGGAAACATGAAGATATTTTCACAAAAGAACCAATAAGGCGGCTGATTTTTGCATTATGCAGGAGCAATTCATTCATTGGGACTAACAATATCAATCCCTACCACTATCAAAAGTTTGATTTGAGTGAAATTAGGGTCTATCGAAACGGGTTCGCAACAGCTGGCACTCCAATATTAACAAATGATAACAAGCGCCTGTATTACAATTCAATGAGTGCCCTAGCTTATGTTCAAAACGGTCATGGAATACCCCTAAGTGATTTTGCACATCACTTTATAATGGTATTTGACTTGACTAGCACGCAAGAGGCGACACACGATTTTATTCATCCTGAACTAACAAACTCATCATTATCGGTTGAACTGAAATTTGATACTGGTTTGCCAAACAACATTGAAATTTTTTTCCTGGGAGAAAAATCGTCTAGTGTGTATATTGACTCTGCAAGAAACGTATCCAAAAATGTGCTACCTATAAATGCTTACTAATGGATGAAGACCAAATTTATATTCATGTTCAAAAGTGCAAACATCTCAAATTTAATTTTCGAGGTGTTTATGCGGCTGACAATTATCCCTTAAATTTACCAGCTAACAGTTTTATAATTGAGAATGCATCGCGAGCTGACTCTATTGGTTCACATTGGGTGATGCTTGCGAAACGCTACGCATACCCCGTACTATACTTTGCAGATCCGTTAGCAGTACCTCTGACTGCCTATAAAGACATTTTCTCCCGCTCACAGCAATGTACTGATTTACATATGATGATGGATATTATGGAGCACAGAAGAGATATTCAGTCTCCCCTGCAATCAGCAGACTCGCAACTTTGTGGTTTATTTTGCATCTATATTGCTCATTATTTCTAAAGCAGTAAGTTTCCATTTGCACCTGATGTAAATGAATTGCAATTGTTGGCATTTTTAAAACATATGGAGTGAAATTGAATTAAATGTTCTATCACAGCACTGTTTTAGACAGTAGAATTTTTACAGAACTGAAAATTTATTAAATAGTCTGAAGTCTCACGTACAAAACTTCCCTGCCCACTTAAAATTATATCCATAATCTGATAGAGAGAAGAAGAATGTTCACCAAGCATTAGTTGACAAAAACGTTTTACAGTCACATCGGGGATAGTGGAAGCACGTTTGTTAGAAGTGGTAGTAGTAATGGTTGAGAGTCTTTTCGCAGGGTTAGGCAGAGGAAGTTGTTTTTTAGTTTTGTTGGTTGAAACATGAATAAATTTTGACAAGTACTCCACAGCAACATGTAAGCGAGAGACAATAGCACCATGAGTAACAAGTTTTTTCTCCGTAGGCAAAATAAGGATTTTAAAACAAGTCACAAGGCACGGTATCGTCGCAGGAGCATACGAAGAAAAAACAATTTTATCTTCGAGAACTGTATCTTCAAAAATGAGATGCCAATGATTCGAACCAAACGAACAACCATCGATAACAGCGAAGACGAATGATAACCGTACGCATAATTTTCTATTCCAGAATCTTGAGGTTTTGGTTCTGTGTCGCAAATAGTGTATTTGAATCATTTTTGAAATTTTTTGAAGTATTTAGGACTGTTTTCGTACATAGCTTCAACCATAGTAAGGGACTAAACTGAGTGAGTAAATAGTGAATTACCTCTATGAATTATTGGGTTTGAGTTGATAACACGATGTAAACAAAAATTAAAGGTCGTTCGAAGACGAAAATTCTTTACATTTTTGTTATTTTATTGCTTGTAAACAAATTCTGTCTGGACATTAAGTAAACAAACTATGGCTGTCTGGTTTGTACAAAGCTCCCCAATTAAAACAAAGCTGTCGCATTTTCCCGAAGTTCCACAATCTTTAACCTGAGAAAAGTTTGGGTTGTTTTCATTGCTTTTTAATTAAAATTTGTCTAGACAATAAGTAAACAAATCAGGTTTGTTGATGTTATGTTTGCGAATAATGGCTGTCGCAATTTCCCGAAGTTTTTAAAACTTTGCTGTGATTGGGTAACGACTTGAATCAAAGTCCGTTTTTGTAACATAACTAATGGTTCCAACTTTACGGCTTGTAAACAAAGTTTCCGAAGACATTAGTAAAATAAATTGAGTCTGATGGAACTTTCCGATGTTATGAAGTCTTTGTTCTGATTGGTTGACGACTTGAGATATAATCTATTTTTAGTAACAAAACTAATCGTTCCAACCTTATGGCTTGTAAACAAACTTTCTGAAGACATTAGGTAAACAAATAAAGGTTGACGGAACTTTCCAATGTTATGCAATGTTTGTTATGATTGGTTGGTGACATGATAAATCCATTTTTAGTAAATAGACTAATTGTTTCAACTATTGTGTTTGTTTATCGTCATGAGAAAACATTAAATTTTTGGGGAACAGGAGAACCACTTGTTTACCGAATTTCTATAGAAACGTTGACTTTTAAATCTTTTTTAAAAAAATTTATCTTTCCTAATCCGATATTTAGTCACTTACTAATTTTTGGGATATGCCTGCAAAAGACCGACATTTACAGATCAGCTGTGGAAAATGTGGAAAATCTATAGTGAAATATCACATTGCTCGCCATAGAAAGACCTGTTTAGCGGTACCTTATACTGCAAGAAACGAAACTGTAATTTTGCAACAAAAAATTCGGCAGAACTATCGTACCATATTGCCAAATCGCATGGATCGAAAAAGCGTAACACTTTAAACAAGTGCGTTGATTGTCAGAGAGGTTTTCCAAGTTTCTACTCGCTGCAGCTTCATCGCAGGAAGATACACCAAGTTAACACGAAAGTTGGGAGCTTAAACACAACCCGTGTCCGTGAAATAATTGATGAGTTGAATGAAGATAGTGAAAAATTGAAAGAGGAATTAGCAGCATGTCAGCATTTACTGGTAGATGTGCACGCTGAGCATGGAAGACAAGAAGTTTTCAACTTCAGCTTATCGAAATTGGACACCAATGAAATCAACAAAAAACTTGATGAAGTTTTTGAAAATCTCAAATGTGCTGCAAAAGTTAACCTAGCTTTGGGGTTCCTGTTGCAGAATGTAGAGAACAACGACTAACGCACGAAAATAATTTACTTCTGGATAGGGCGCATTTGTTGAGCAAAAAAACGATTTACTCAACTTTCAAAGTGAAATTGGAAAGTTTGACTTGATTGAAACCTGTACACAGGAACGCCAGAACTCAAAGGGGCGATTCGCTTTAATTACGAACGTTACCATCTTTGCAGCTCTCTTAAAAAACATTCCTTTGGGTTGCCTGGATTCTGTTCTTCCGGAACCTTTGTTAAGAAACCCAGAAGTTAATTGTCTGCTTACAAATGGACATGATGTACCTTATAACAATAACTTATGTCTATTCCGCGCAATTTCCATTCATTTATTTGGATCCGTAGATGTTGAACCACATGCAATGCAACTGTTTGACAATTTCGTTTCGTCCACTGACTGTGATCCTGAAAACTTCATGGGAGTTTCTCTGGATCAAATCCCAATAATTGAAAATTTAGTCGAAAAAAATATCTTCATCTATGATTTTACCATTGAAGATGGTGAAATAGTTGGCGAACTTATTCGACGAAGCATTGAACGATATGAAGGAAACATTAAATTACTTCGCTATAACAACCATATCTGTTATGTAAATGATATCAACAAATTCTTCAAGAAGTTCCGCTGTCCCAGCTGTGACGTCTTCTTCAATCACTCTGGACATTTTAATCGCCACTTACGAACTTGCAAAGAACGAGTGAAAAATATCTATCCGAGAGGTGTTTATTCGTTAAAGGAAACATTGTTTCAGAAACGTGAAAACTTCTCAATCGCTTATCCAGAAGACTGTACCCTCTTCAAAAATTTTGAGGTCTTCGACTTTGAAGCAATATGTGACAACTCATCGAAATTTAGTAGCACTGCTACAACATCATAGATTGGAACTCATGTACCAGTATCTGTTTCAATTTTCTCCAATCTGTTGGAGGAACCAATTTTCTTGTGCGAAGATGATCCTACTCGTCTCATCATATCATTTTTAGATCAACTTGAAACACTAGCAGCAAAAAACAAAGAGGACATGAGACCTAAGTTGTTGGCGGTGGAAGCAGAGATAAAAACTAGGTTAAGTGATATTTCCTCTAGATTGAAAGTTGTTTCCGAAACTCAACCAAATATCAGTAACAAAACGGAAGATAGCAATGCATCTGAAAATTTTTTACGATTCCAACAAAAGCAGCTCCCTGATCTGCAGCGTCATTTTGATAGTTATGTTGACACTTTACCAGTTTTTGGATTCAACAGTGGAAAATATGACCTTAACCTAATCAAAACTTATCTCATTCCTCATCTAATAACTGATAGATCTGTTCAACCTACGGTAATAAAGAAGGCAAACCAATTTATATCTTTTAGTTTTGGTGACATTCAGTTTCTCGATATTCTGAACTTTCTCGGTGGAGCTACATCTCTGGATTTATTTCTGAAAGCATATCAGGCCGAGGAGACAAAAGGATTTTTTCCGTATGAATGATTTGATTCGTTGACGAAACTTGACTGTGACAAACTTCTTCCCTATGACTCATTTTTCAGCAAACTGAAAAACATTAATCTTTTGGAGAAGGAGTTGTCTGAGTTCGAGAAGTTAATACAGTGTGGGAAAGACGAGAAGATAATCCTAAAGGAGATGGGACTGAAAAAGAAGCCGCTGTCAGGAAAACAAAATTATACTTTTTTTAGCGGATTTGTGGAAGAAGGAGGGTATGAAAACTTTTCGTGATTTCCTTCGATGGTATAATAACAAAGACGTTGTACCAACGTTGACTGCAATGAGTAAAATGACTGAGTTTTATCATAATCGGAACATTGATATATTGAAGCGCGGTTGTACACTTCCAAATTTGGCTAATATTTGTCTTCACAAGTCAACAAGTTCAAAATTTTATCCGTTCGTCGATAGCGATAAAGATTTACATGAAAAAGTGCAAAGTGAAATGACTGGTGGGCCTTCTATTGTCTTCACAAGGAAAGCTGTTGTAGACAAGACATTCATCCGAACATCAAACAACATTTGTAAGGCGATAGTTGGAATAGACGCCAGCCAATTGTATCCCTTCGCCATGTGTCAAGCGATGCCAACGGGTTTATACACTAGGTGGGAGTTCGATTCTGATCTCCAAAAGTTCAAAGCTCGTCAGAACAAGATTAGAAAATTTGAAAACATGGTTATTTCTTACTATCAAACAATCAGACCAGACTGTACTATTGAGAGCATCTATACAACTGGAAAACAGAAAAAAAATGATTGGTTTAGTGTTGATGGCTTTTGTGGACACTGCAATACAATTTTCGAAGCTCTCGGATGTTACTACCATTTCTGTCCCTGTAGAGAAGCTCAACCCTCTCTTAGCGAGGAAGAACTTAAACAAGGTCTCCAGAAGCGAGAATCTGATAAGTTAAGAAAAAAACATCTGGAGAAAAAGGGATACAAAATTATCGAGACGAGGGAGTGTGAATGGTGGGATCAGGTTCAGATGAGCTCTTTTCTGAAAAATCACGTTAGAAAAAATTTTCCCTACAAACTACCCTTAAGCATGGAAACCCTTCTTAAGCGGATAGATGAGGATAAGTTATTCGGTTATTTACAATGCGACTTAGAAGTTCCGGAGGAGCTCTACGAACGATTCGCAAACTTTCCTCCAATTTTCAAAAATAGCGACGTTGGAAGAGATGATATCGGAGATTTCATGAGAGATATACTGAAAAGAACGATCTATTGATGAAACCACAACGAATGTTGATTTCGAGTTATAAATTAAATAATGGAATAGTTATAACGCCATTACTGAAGTTTTACTTGAAGCTTGGACTACGTTGTACTAAAATATACCGATTTGTCGAGTACACGCCACAAAAGTGCTTCAATGATTTTGTGCAACCTGTTGTTGATGCCAGACGAAAGGGAGATGAAAATCTTGACTCGAGCGTTGTTGCTGAGACTATGAAGTTTGGAGACTATCCATCAGATTATGGATCGAAGTCGACGCACCCAAACTCTCTATCTTAATGAAGAAAAAACTCATAAAGCGATTAATAACCGTCTTTTCAAAAGACTCAATAGCGTTTCGAGAGATATCTATGAAGTTGAACTAGTGAAAAGCACAATTGAACATCGTGAACCAATAATTGTTGGATTTTTTATCCTTCAGTATGCAAAATTGAGAATGTTAGAGCTTTACTACAAATTTTGACAAGTTCTTTGATGTTAAAAAATTTGAAGAGCTTGAAATGGACACTGACTCTCTGTATATGGCGCTAGCTCATGAGATTCTCTATGAATGCATTCGTCCCGAAATGAAGAGCACTTGGAAAGAACTCCGAAGTAATGACTGTGTAGAAAATTTTCGCGCTGATTGTAACAAAAATTTTTTTCCGAGAAACTGTTGCCCTAAACATGTGAAACATGATAAGCGGTAACCTGGATTATTCAAGGAGGAGTTTCGATGTACTGAAAGGTTGTCTCTATGTAGCAAAACTTATTGCTGTTACGACTCTAGAACGAAGAAAACTAAGTTCAGCAGCAAGGGAGTCAACAAGAATGTTCTAGAAGAAAATAATGATGAACCATTGCAGAAGTACAGAAAATAAATGAATGAAGCAGTGAATGTATCCTCGACTAACAGAGGATTCAAAACAGTAAATCATCAAGTTCTCACGTACGAACAAACTAAAAAGGGACTTTCCTATTTCTATCCAAAGCGAATGGTGGAGGCAGATGGAATACATACAAAACCTTTGATGATCTGAAATTAAAACTCTACTTTCAAATATTTTACATCCGTCATCTTTATTTATTTTCGCTGATACATGATAGGATTCTGATTAGATTTTAAGTGTTTTGAGTAATTTTGTTGTGTATTGTATAACTAATCTTGGTGTTCATTGAAGTAAATTAACTATCGTTAGGGAAAAGAACTTTGAAAGCTGCTTTATTTTTCATTCAAAGCTATACATGGACAAATCGAATGAGTTCTTTAATCGTGTCATCCTCCTTATATCAATTAGCTTTCCTTATAAGGAATGTCAGGAATTTATTCAATCTTTAGGAGCGTTGATCAATTTTCCTTATTGTTTTTTGTGACGTCATAAATCCATTTTATAGCGTACATAAATAGTATGCATTTCGTGCTCATCGAGCTTTTTCCTTTTTAATGAAAAAAATTACGATGACTAATTAAAAATAACATTGATTAGGATGTTCCTTAATCATTCCACTATGTGAACATCCAAGAACAATCTTAATACATGTGAGCATCTAAGACTAATTTTAATGCTTGTGAGAAGCTATAGCTAATCTTAATACATGTAATACTATACCTAATTTTAATACATGTAGAAGCTATACCTAATCTTAATACATGTAGAAGCTATACGTAATCTTAATACATGTAGATTCTATACCTAATCTTAATACATGTAGAATCTGTCTTAATACAACTAATCTTATAAAAATTTTTTCATATCCTTATATATCATACATTAATATCTGACTCCTATCTTTATACATTGCTAAAATAACTCAAGGGCGACCGAAGCGAGCCACAACCGCTATAACCAATCTTAATACATGTGGGTCGCCAACCCCCCGGGCACCTCGGTCCAGCTATATACTACTAACAACTATATATTAACAGACTATTAGAGAAATTAACGCAATAAAAGGTACTTTGAAAACCAAATTAAAAATATCATTTTCGTTATTCGCTCACATAAAAGCTCGTATAAGTAAGATTTTTTGCTGCAGCATTTTATCGGATTATTAAATTAATGTTATAACTAACTTGGTAATAAAGGCGTGACTATTGCTTAATAAGCTCACTTATATTTTCTACGATCCTTTTTTGTGAACGCCGGAACAAAAATTACTCTAATAATTGAAAAATTACATTGCTGCTTCTGCTTGTAAATCAGTGGTTTGTTTTGGTTTGTTCTGGTTTGTTTTGGTTTGTTTTGGTCCAAACAAACCATCTTTCTTTGCATAACTAAGCTCCGCTATATTAAAAAGATAAAGGTAAATAAAGGTAAATATTTTTTGCTACCGATCGATAGGTTGAACCTAATCTCAACTTTTGCTTTAAATCTGCTTTAAATTGAAGCAAGTCAAAAAAAATTGAAACCCAGATCAATTGCGTCTTTGATGATGAGTATGCATAAAATACCAGAAATTTAAAAAAATCAAAATATGTAATGCAGCGTTTTTTCTTTGCATTTATATTGCATTTGTAATCCTGTTGCAGTTTTCAAAAAACGTGCTTTATCAAAATAAAAATTAGTCCCTACAGGAAACATTTTGGTTACCGATTTCTACTGTCGAAATCAAAATTCTACTTTAATATTGATTTTTTTTTGGAATTCCATATGAATTTCTTTCAGTTTGGAAAAAGTTAGGTTGATGAGAAAAATCGAACAAGGATTGTAACGAAAACGTTGCTATCAAAAAATTAGAAGTTCATACCTAGAATGTGACATTGCTGATTTAAATCCAACTTTCGGTAACATTATTCTAAAGTTGATCCTAATATTTTTTCTTATCCAATCCCGAGGTATGGGGTTTTCAATAAAGAGCAACAGGAAGCAAAACAATAGTTCTAAATTTTTTTAGATAAGAACGATAAGAAATGGAATTTTTGGAAAATTCAATAATAAACAACAGCAGCTTTTCACGCATGTGCTGTGCAGAGTATATTTCCCCATATTATTGCACAAATTTTACATCTTTCAACAACATTTCCAAATATGATCAAAATAAGACCACCATTTTTCAAATAGGGTGTTGCACTGTAAACTTCATAATCAAGGAAGGAACGCCAATTCAATTTCAGGACCAATTCGGCAAGTCTAATTACAAGTCTCATTTCATTAATGATTCAGAGCTATGATCATATCACTTTTTACAATTGGCAGTCTAAATCCAAGTCTGATCTAAAACTTGGCTAGCCTAAATACAAGTCTATAACTCTACTCCATATAACTCTATAATACTACTCTATAACTCTGTTTTAGAGACACCTATTACGTTGAAATATCCAGGAACGTGATCAAAATTGTTTTTGCCACAACGCTATCAATCAATCCCAGTTTAGCAATTCTACAGAGCAAATGGTTCAAAGACGTCACAAAAATGTCACGCAAAAACAAATTGCGGAAAGAGGCTCAATTGACGTCAGAAGATAATTCGATGACATATACATCCTCACAAAACGGAAGTTTTTCTGAATCGTTTTGAGGTAATGGACGATGTAGTGCAAATTCTGATGAAAGTTTAACAGATCTCGACAAAAACAATTTTTTTTGATAACTATAGCTTATTTTGTCAATTTTGCATCAAAAATTTATCCTATTTATATAATTTTTTATATATCGCTCGTTATTGGTGTCCTTTTAATCCTAAAACTCTAGGAATAAAAATCCAGGAAGAGGGCCCGGGTCGCCCTGCCATTAAACAGCAACCTTTTACTTTCAATTCAAACCCTAACCTAAAAATTGATGGAACAAATCAACATTCTATTTCTAAAATAGCACAAGTCACTCAATATTGATAACACTACTTTTGAGCAATTACTAGTGGATAATCTGTTTCTGGAAGGATCAAAACACGTAAATTTTTTGTTCGGAGATTTCAATATTGATTAGTCAAAAAAATCTAGCCAAAAATATTCCTTCAATGGTTGAGACACTAGAACTAAATTGTAAATCTAAACCACCTGAAGACACAAAGGTTTTATCTAAAACGAAAGCAACTTTAGATTATAATCTCTAAATCTTCAACTGCTTTTCAGAATTTCAAGTCACTCACAATTGTGGTGTTATTTTGAAGACTCAGCAAAAATACAATTTTTAAATAGCAAATAGGGCGTCAAAAACATTGATACCCTATTTATCTTAAAACTTTATTAAAGTGTTCATTTATCAACTTTTACTTGCTGCGATTATTATGAATTAATGAAATAATAATAAAAGGTATTCTCTCCTCTCTGTCAAATCTGCTCTGAAGTTTAGCAAACATTGAAAATTGGTGAATTTAATTAAGACTAAGCGAACTTTTATTCATCCATATGGCACGGATTTATCCATTGTTTTTCTATAACAATGTAAATGACGGAATATCGAAAAGATGTCACAAAATAAAAAAGGGCAAACAGGTTGCCAATTTTAGCTCTCACGTGTTTATGTGTTTTTTCTGGTTCACACGACAACTAGATTGGGCACTTTTTCGAGAGCCAATGTAATCAAAGCCAGAAAGACTATACCGTTCAAGTTTCCAGGTCAATAATGTTTTCATAAACTAATATTGCTTACAAATTGCCAATAATTTTTTAAAAACCTACATGCTAAAAAGCCTTGAAAACATGATGTCTAAAGCGCAAATAATAGAGGAACTTCATTTTCCTGTATCTGCATAACAACTCAAATTTGTCCAAATTTTTCAAAAAAAAACAAAAAAGGACAAATTTTTCGGGTATTTTTTAAAGTTTTATTCATGAAACCTGAAAATCTGCACAGCAACTCAAAATCAAACAAAACTTTTGAAAACTATTTTAAATTAAAAAAAATTTTGATTCCCTGGTGTTTTTTGTGAAACCTGAAAACTTGCTAATAAACTCAAAATTGATCGATTTTGCAACGACAATTAAGAAACACGAAATTTATTGTTTCTTTTTTTAAGAAACCAAAAGGTCTGCAGAAAAACTCAAAGTTGTTCAACTTTTCACAAAGAAGTTCGAAAGACACTAAAAATTATTTGATTTTAGAATTTTCGAGAAACGTGGGAAACTGCCATTAAACTCAAAGTTCATCATTTTTTTCAATAAAAAACTCAAACATTTCAAAAGAAGCGACCACTCGCTAACAATGATACATTGATATCATGTCAACTTGAAACAACTTTACAAAACTATATACAAAACACTTATTTTTATATAAAACTATGTATAAAATAAATTAGATCTGTCACTGTACATTAAAACTGGCAATCGGTTAAAACTACTTTATCAGTCTAAAGGCAATTTCAATAAAAGAGAATTATACGAGTAAACAAATCACTCAATGAAACCTAGCATGGATTACATAGCACAAAAAAACGAGCCTTCACTTGCATGCTGCCTCTATTACAGATAAAAAGATTGCTTAAAGCAAATCATGATGACTTTTTAACAAAAACTGAAAACAAAAAATTTTAAAGCAATCCTTTCTAGCGCTTACTTAGACATGGTTAAAAGATTTTAGCAGATACCAAAATTTTAACCAATTAACCCTTCATCCAAATTATAACTTGAAACTGCATAACAGGAAGAGGGCCCGGGTCGCCTTACCCTTAAAAAGCAACTTTTTCCTTTCAATTCAAATGCTAACCTAACGATTGATGGAACACATCAACATTCCATTTTTAAAATAGCACAAGTCACTCAATATTTATAACACTTCTTTTGAGCAATTACTAGTGGATAATCTGTTTCTGGAAGGACCAAGACACGTAAATTTTTTGTTCGGTCATTTCAATATTGATTAGTCAAAAAAATTTAGCCAAAAAAATTATTCCTTCAATGGTTGAGACACTAGAACTAAATTGAAAATCTGAACCACCTGAAGAGATAAGGGTTACATCTAACACAAAAACAACCTTAGATTTTAACCTCCAAATCTTCAATTGCTTTTTAGAATTTCAAGTCACTGACCCTTGTGGTGTTTTTTTGAAGACTCAAGAAAAATACATTTTTAAGATAACAAATAGGGCGTCAAAAACATTGATACCCTTTTTATCTTAAAACTCTATTAAAGTGTTCATTTATCAACTTTTATTTGCTGTGATTATTATGAATTAATGAAATAATAGTAAAAGGTATTCTCTCCTCTCTGTCAAATCTGCTCTGAAGTTTAGCGAACATTGAAAATTTGTGAATTTAATCAAGAATAACCGAACTTTTATTCATCCAGATGGCACGGATTTATCCATTGTTTTTCTATAACAATGCAAATGACGGAATATCGAAAAGATGTCACAAAATAAAAAAGGGCAAACAGGTTGTCAATTTTAGCTCTCACGTGTTTAAATGTTTTTTCTGGTTCACGCGACAACTAAATTGGACACTTTTTGAAGAGCCAACTTAATCAAAGCCAGAAAGACTATAGTGATCAAAATCAAACAAAACTTTTGAAAACTACTTTAAATAAAAAAAAATTGATTCCCTGGTGTTTTTTGTGAAACCTCAAAAATTGCTAATAAACTCAAAATTGATCGATTTCTCAACGACAATTAAAAAAAAATAATATTTCTTTTGTTTTTTAAGAAACCAAAACGTCTGCAGAAAAACTCAAAATTGTTCAATTTTTCAGAAAGAAGTTCAAAAGACACTAAATATTATTTGATTTCAGGTTTTTCGAGAAACCTGGGAAACTGCCATTAAACTCAAAGTTTAACATTTTTTTTTCAATAAAAAATTCAAGCAATTCAAAAGAAGCTACTGCTCGATAACCATGATATACTGATATTATGTCCGCTTGATGCAACTTGACAAAACTATACAGAAAACACTTATTTTTATATAAAAATATATATATATAATAAATTAGATATGTCACTGTACGCTATAATTTGCAATCGATTACAACTACTTTATCAGTTTAAAACCAATTTCAATAAAAGAGAATTATACGAGCGAACAAATCATTCAATGAAACACAGCGTGGATTACATAGCACAAAACAGCGAGACTCCATTTGAATGCTGCCTCTATTACAGATCAGAAGATTGCTTGAAGCAAATCATCATGACTTTTTACAAAAACTGAAAACAATAAATTTTAAAGCAATCCTTTCTAGCGCTTACTTAGACATGGTTAAAAGATTTTAGCAGATGCCAATATTTTAACCAATTAATCCTTCAATCAGATTATAAATTGAAACAGTCTAACAGGAAGAGGGCCCGGGTCGCCTTACACTTAAATAGCAACTTTTTACTTTCAATTCAAATCCTAACCTAAAAATTGATGGGACAAATCAACATTCCATTTTTAAAATAGCACAAGTCACTCAATATTGATAACACTTCTTTGAGCAATTACTTGAGGATAATCTGTTTCTGGAAGGACCAAGACACGTAAATTTTTTGTTCCGACATTTCAATATTGATTAGTCAAATATATCTAGCCTAAAAAATTTTCCTTCAATGGTTGAGACATTAGAACTAAACTGTAAATCTAAGAAACCTGAAGACACAGGGGTTACATCTATTACAAAAACAACTTTAGATTTTAATCTCTAAATCTTCAACTGCTTTTCATAATTTCAAGTCACTGACCATCGTGGTGTTATTTTGAAGACTCAGCAAAAATACAATTTTTAAATAGCAAATAGGGCGTCAAAAACATTGATACCCTTTTTATCTTAAAACTCTATTAAAGTGTTCATTTATCAACTTTTATTTGCTGTGATTATTATGAATTAATGAAATAATAGTAAAAGGTATTCTCTCCTCTCTGTCAAATCTGCTCTGAAGTTTAGCGAACATTGAAAATTGGTGAATTTAATCAAGAATAACCGAACTTTTATTCATCCAGATGGCACGGATTTATCCATTGTTTTTCTATAACAATGCGAATGACGGAATATCGAAAAGATGTCACAAAATAAAAAAGGGCAAACAGGTTGTCAATTTTAGCTCTCACGTGTTTAAATGTTTTTTCTGGTTCACGCGACAACTAAATTGGACACTTTTTGAAGAGCCAACTTAATCAAAGCCAGAAAGACTATAGTGATCAAAATCAAACAAAACTTTTGAAAACTACTTTAAATAAAAAAAATTGATTCCCTGGTGTTTTTTGTGAAACCTCAAAAATTGCTAATAAACTCAAAATTGATCGATTTCTCAACGACAATTAAAAAAAAAATAATATTTCTTTTGTTTTTTAAGAAACCAAAACGTCTGCAGAAAAACTCAAAATTGTTCAATTTTTCAGAAAGAAGTTCAAAAGACACTAAATATTATTTGATTTCAGGTTTTTCGAGAAACCTGGGAAACTGCCATTAAACTCAAAGTTTAACATTTTTTTTTCAATAAAAAATTCAAGCAATTCAAAAGAAGCTACTGCTCGATAACCATGATATACTGATATTATGTCCGCTTGATGCAACTTGACAAAACTATACAGAAAACACTTATTTTTATATAAAAATATATATATATATATATATATATAATAAATTAGATATGTCACTGTACGCTATAATTTGCAATCGATTACAACTACTTTATCAGTTTAAAACCAATTTCAATAAAAGAGAATTATACGAGCGAACAAATCATTCAATGAAACACAGCGTGGATTACATAGCACAAAACAGCGAGACTCCATTTGAATGCTGCCTCTATAACAGATCAGAAGATTTCTTGAAGCAAATCATCATGACTTTTTACAAAAACTGAAAACAATAAATTTTAAAGCAATCCTTTCTAGCGCTTACTTAGACATGGTTAAAAGATTTTAGCAGATGCCAATATTTTAACCAATTAATCCTTCAATCAGATTATAAATTGAAACAGTCTAACAGGAAGAGGGCCCGGGTCGCCTTACACTTAAATAGCAACTTTTTACTTTCAATTCAAATCCTAACCTAAAAATTGATGGGACAAATCAACATTCCATTTTTAAAATAGCACAAGTCACTCAATATTGATAACACTTCTTTGAGCAATTACTTGAGGATAATCTGTTTCTGGAAGGACCAAGACACGTAAATTTTTTGTTCCGACATTTCAATATTGATTAGTCAAATATATCTAGCCTAAAAAATTTTCCTTCAATGGTTGAGACATTAGAACTAAACTGTAAATCTAAGAAACCTGAAGACACAGGGGTTACATCTATTACAAAAACAACTTTAGATTTTAATCTCTAAATCTTCAACTGCTTTTCATAATTTCAAGTCACTGACAATCGTGGTGTTATTTTGAAGACTCAGCAAAAATACAATTTTTAAATAGCAAATAGGGCGTCAAAAACATTGATACCCTATTTATCTTAAAACTTTATTAAAGTGTTCATTTATCAACTTTTACTTGCTGCGATTATTATGAATTAATGAAATAATAATAAAAGGTATTCTCTCCTCTCTGTCAAATCTGCTCTGAAGTTTAGCAAACATTGAAAATTGGTGAATTTAATTAAGACTAAGCGAACTTTTATTCATCCATATGGCACGCATTTATCCGTTGTTTTTCTATAACAATGCAAATGACGGAATATCGAAAAGATGTCACAAAATAAAAAAGGGCAAACAGGTTGCCAATTTTAGCTCTCACGCGTTTAAATGTTTTTTCTGGTTCACACGACAAATAAATTGGACACTTTTTGAAGAGCCAATTTAAGCAAAGCCAGAAGGACTATACCGATCAAGTTACCAGGTCAACGATGTTTTTATAAACTAATATTGCTGACAAATTGCAAATCATTTTTTTAAAACCTACATGCGAAAAGGCCTTGAAAACATTATGTCTAAAGTGCAAATGATAGCGGAATTTCATTTTCCCTGTATCTGCATAACAACTAAAAATTGACCAAAATTTTCAACGAAAAAACAAAAAAGGACAAATTTTTCGGGTATTTTGTAGGTTTTATTCATGAAAACTGAAAACCTGCATAACAACTCAAAATCAAACAAAATTTTGAAAACTATTTTAATTTTAAAAAAATTTGATTCCTTGGTGTTTTTTGTGAAAATTTGAAAACCTGCTAATCAACTCAAAATTGATCGATTATTCGACGACAATTAAGAAACACGAAATTTATTGTTTCTTTTGTTTTTTATTATGTAAACTTGAAGCAACTTTGCAAAACTATATACAAAACACTTATTTTTATAAAAAATTATTTATAAAATAAATTAGATATGTCATTTTACGCTAAAACTGGCAATCGGTTACAACTGCTTTATCTGTTTAAAACCCATTTCAATAAAAGAAAATTATACGAGTGAACAAATCATTCAATGAAACACAGCATGGATTACATAGCACAAAGAAGAGAGACGTCACTTGAATGCTGCCTCTATTACAGATCATAAGATTGCTTGAAGCAAATCATGATGACTTTTTAACAAAAACTGAAAACAATAAATTTTAAAGCATTTCTTTCTAGCGCTTGCTAAAACATTGTTAAAAGATTTTTTAGCAGATACCAATATTTTAACCAATTAACCCTTCAACCAAATTCTAACTTGAAACTGTCTAACAGGAAAAGGCCCGGGTTGCCTTGCTATTAAATAGCAACTTTTTACTTTCAACTCAAATGCTAACCTAAAAATTGATGAAACAAATCAACATTCTTTTTTTAAAATACCACAAATCACTCAATATTGATAACACTACTTTTGAGCAATTACTAGTGGATAATCTGTTTCTGGAAGGACCAAAACACGTAAATTGTTTGTTCGGAGATTTCAGTATTGATTAGCCAAAAAAATCTAGCCAAAAAAATTTCCTTCAACGGTTGAGACACTAGAACTAAATTGTAAATCTAAGCAACTTGAAGACACAAGGGTTACATCTAAGACGAAAACAACATTAGATTTTAATCTCTAAATCTTCAATTGCTTTTCAGAATTTCAAGTCACTGACCATTGTGGTGTTGTTTTGAAGACTAAACAAAAATTCAATTTTGAGATAGCAAATAGGGCGTCAAAAACAGTTTAGAAATAGAGCGTCAACAAAGAAATTAGAATGGCTTGCGCAACTATACTGCACTACTTGAGATACATTACCAGCTATCAACGCAACTTCATTACTCAAAACCAGAAATTCCCTCAAATACGGCTGAACGATCAAAAGAATTGCTTAAATGTACGCTTAGAACAGTTCCATATGATATCATTCTTAACAACATGATCAGATAAATCCCAAAAAAGCCTGACTGGCAAAAAAATAAACAATGCCTACGTAGAAACATTGATTGCAGAGAAATTAAGACGTCAAAACGGTAGAAAGTCGAAAAAAAAAGACGAATAAAAACACTTTAGAGCGGAATGCAAAGAAAAATTGCTGTAAAAAATGTACTAAGAAAATGACCAAAAGGAAACAAAATTACAGCTACTTATAATTATCTGCAAAAACAATCCAAAAAAAAGATGAAACAGAATCAATCTCTTTGGGATTGAAAATTTTCTGTTGCGTCAACTAAATTAATTGTTTATTGGCATAAATTTCTCTCTTTAACTTTTCAAGAAGATTTCGTCCATTTAGCAGATCATGGCAGAAAATATTTGAGTGCACACCAAAATATTATGTACTTTGAACGCAGCTTTGAAAAAATTTAACAATGCGATATCTGAATGTATAAGATGTCAAAACATTAAAGCTAGTAAAAAAAAACGCCTTTATTGATCTGGCGTGGAAACGGAATTTACAATTTGGGTCACTGATCCTGACGAGTGCGGAAAAGTGAAGGATTCGACAAAAAACTCATTCCAATAATGATATAAACCAATTACCGACCTTTTAACTATCTCTCTTGTAAGTTTTAAGCAACCTGTGAACAATGGAAACAAAAACATATTCATGATAGGAGATTCTTTTTATAGATGATTTGAGGCAACAATATTCTTGGGCTTTAGTTATAGTAATTGAAGCTTTGCTCTTCCCGAAGGAAAACCCTATTCGCCGAGAAAAACAATGTTTGGTTTTTTGGTACCTTTTCGTAAAGATCTTGTAACCACCGCCCTCCAATCCTGACTATCCACAGGGGGCAAAAAGTATCACAGAACAAATAGATTTTTGAGAAATTGTTTGGGCTGAGTGTCCCAAAAAACAGTTTGTCTTGTTATAATCATTTCAAAAATGTTGGCTCGAAGCTCAGTCGTTCACAAATCAACCGGTTCCAAAACATTTTGGTATCAGATTCGACCAAGAAATTATAAATGTCCTTTCTTGTTCATATCCAACCCTGAAGTATTTTGGGTTAAAATTGTTTATCAATCAAGAAATAAATTGGTTAGTAAATCACATTTGAGAGTTTTCTTTTAAACAAAGTAGAAAAAAATAGAAGCTTTACAAAAGCATCTTTCACAACAAAAAATCACATGTTGGCACACCTACAAGCCTTTCGGAAAAAGCGCTTTGCTAATATCAAATTTTTGTCGGCTTCATGTAACAAACTTCAGCGACAACTTCTTACCAATTTGGTTTATTTATATCTGATCATTTTTTGATCTCATCATAAAAACACGCACTCATTAAAGCTACATCGTTTATTAAAACATTATTGAGGTAAGAAAATTCTACAACACAGAATCAACCACACAAATGTTAGAAAACCTTACGTAATGTGTACAAGCGTTGATTCGTTCTCGAGTTAACCAAGTCCTGATAATTTTTTCATCCTGAACATTAAAGCTTAATCTAATAAATAAAAAGTAGTATTAATTATCTAGTTTATGTGCAAAAATTGCAATGTTAAGTCAACTTCAAAGTCTAGAAAACACAAATCACAACACAAATCGGCTAATCAGAAGTACAAAAAGCTGCACTCACCATATTTGATGTAATCATTAGATATAAAATAACTTTTCCGATTCATTGCGTCTGATAATTCTGTATTTATCAATTCCATTCTTAGCTAACCTAGTTACAACCCGTACCTTACCTCCAGAGTAGATCAGAGCTGGAGCAGAGTAAATTCAGGGAAACTCTCAGAGCTGGATCAGAGTCTGATCAGGTCACTTTTTACGCTTGACAGAGTAGCTCCAGAGTAGAAGTATGCGGTTTTAATTGACAGAAGAACTCCCAGAGTAGCATTATTCTGGGCTATCCTTGACAGAGCTGGGCTCATAGCAGGCCTACTCTGGGACAACTCTTGACAGAGCTGGCCTACTCTGGGACAAGTCTTGACAGAGCTAGCTCAGAGCAGGCCTACTCTGGGATAACTCTTGACAGAGCTGGCCCAGAGTAGGCCTACTCTGGGACAAGTCTTGACAGAGCTAGCTCAGAGCGGGCCTACTCTGGGATAACTCTTGACAGAGCTGGCCCAGAGCAGGCCTACTCGGGGACAACTCTTGACAGATCTGGCTCAAAGCAGGCCTCCAACATAAAAATTCTTTGTAGAGACTCTTTGAATTTCTTTATTTTAAGTAAAGAACCTTGCTAACCAAAAACTATTGTAAACAATGAGGCTCGGTAATGTGCGTTTGCACATAATTTTCAGACCCCGCTCATCCACATTTTTGATTCAATTGTCTAAAAATTGAAGATAATAGAGATATGAACCAATGAATATGTGACAAAGAAAAATTGTTATTAACACATACTACTAAATGAACTGTAAAATGCCATGTCGCATTGGACAGCTCATGATGCCTAGCAAAAACTAAGATAAAGAGACAATACAACTGACAAAAAAAGCAAAAAACAAGAAACGTAATTACTCCAAAAACTTAAAATCTGCTTTTGAAAGCATATGGTAACAAAACCAAAACACCATCAGGTAAAACCTAAACTACGCAAAATCACTTGTCTTAAACTAAAAAACCGATGGGACTTACCCATAATGAGACTAGATAACTAGTGAACCAAAACAAGAAAAAAGGGCTAAGCTCAATAATCCATCACCTTCCTTAAAACCAGAGATTTTTAAAAGTTATGAAGACCATTATTTTTTAACAAAAAACTGATAGATTTACATACAGTCCTCCAGGTAAACATCAATGGTTAGAATAAGTCATATAAAAGGAGTAAAAAATAACTGCAGATACAAAGAAGCAGAAAAAACACAAAAAAATTCCTGAATCACAAGGAAATGAAACCATTTATGCCGTTAGCTGTTGTATGAAAACTATATTATAATCTCAAATAATATTATACTCTTTCAGTTAATATTCAAGTGTAAAACTGTACATGCTCCCTCGGTTCTATTTTGAAAATCACTCCAAAGATTAAAGGAAGGAAGCAGAAAATTTTATAAATCACAAAAATTTAAGAAAAGGCATAGTGTCCAAGAGATAAGACATATGTTGTAATCCAGAACAGGTTGAAGTTGAAATAACACGAAAATTATGGGACCTCTTATTGATGAGACCGAGTTTCAAGTTGACAAAAAGAAAAACAAAAAAAGAGTAGTTCAATATAAATTTTAAAAAATTTAAAAGCAAACAAAATCAAAATCATCAACAGCAATAGCTATCAACTGACTGCATTGATTATAATTCTTAGTCCTTTAAAAGGGAGCATTTGAGACCTGTCATTAATCAGAAAAAAACGTACAACTACACAATAAGCGGAAACTACAAGGAACAACAAATGTTTAAAAAACCAAGAGAAAAGCGTCGAAGTCATTAAAAATAAGATATTCAGGGGAAATTTCTGAATATGCTAATTTCATTGTCTTTTCAACACGAATAGATCTCTCATTATTATGATGATGTGACTTCAACAAATCAACAAATTTGAACTGATATAAAAATTCCCTAATTGTACAGACAGTTCGTAGTATCAGAGCTAAAAAAACATCTTTTATTTGAAAGCATTCATTATGTTAAACTACAACAGAAAACTAATGCTTGGAGGCCTAGGACATTTTTCAGTAATCGATATAAATCTTATATCAATAAATTGGACGGCAAACACATGCAGAAACCAAAATTCAAAGAAAAATTGAGGCTGACGCAGGACTTCAAAAATGCAGCATATATAGGCAAAACACGAAATTGCATCAGAAATTACGAAAACACGGCGTCGAAGCCAGCCTCAAAAACAATGAGCAATTATTCCCTGAAAACAAAATGAACCTTCATCTGGACACAACTGGACTTAAACGTGGCTTTTCACTAATAGAAACTTTACATGAAAAGGTACTTGTCTATAAATGACACAAGTAGACCAAAAATTTGAAAGGAAAAATATTCAAAAACGTGTTTTCCAAAAGAAAATGAATTCCTTAGATTGTAAACATCCGATAGGACCAAAAGTAAACCTTGTTGTAATTGAGGTTCCTAACACACAGTATTACGATGTATAGGTTATAAATGTGTGTTTCTATCCCTCGGAGAAAATACGTTAGAACTCCTTTACAGATCACTAAGACCTTTTGCCTATAAATCAGGGGCTAAAATAACATTCAGATTAAAGCTATGATGTCTTTGACTTCTGCTGAGTTAACAATTTTGACCAATTTTAGATGTGATCTGCAACCAAAAACTGACAAAGCAGGTCTTCCAAAAAAATTATTTGACTAGTTTTTTTTGTACGTGCAATTTTTTTTAGAAACTTGGCGCTTTGTTATGGTTTAATTACTACTAAGTTTTGTTCTTTAATTTGTCGGTTTTTTTTAATGCGAGATGTTTTTCAACAATTGTACTGAAAACCAAATCAAACCCAGGCAGAGATTGTGGGTAATCTGTTTTTTTTAAGTATCTAAATGGTTTTAATTGTTGTAATCCAGCTTTCTAACAGAAAAATTGGAGACTAAAAAAGTTTCAAATGCTTTTCATTGCCCCTTTAGAGATAAAAACCACTAGATCACTGTTAAAGATATTTTTACTATTTTTCAATGTGAGGTTTTGAGGCAAACCAGTCAAATTAGCGTTCTTGACTAAAAGTTTTCTATTCTAAAGTTTTTTTTGTTTTGGTGCTTTTCTATTGGTGTAGTCGCAACTAAGGTCAAATGTTTTCGTTATGCCAGATTCTTCTTTTCGTTTTTCGTGAGTTATATTTTCAAGAATTGCAAAATTAACCAAATCAAAAATCTGCAGTCAAAGTGCGTGAGCTTTAATTTTTGTTTCTAAAGGATTTAATCGTTTTAATCAAGCCACCTATCACATAAAGGGACGCGGGATATGTTGTAATTATGGTTCATTTCAATTTGGAGATCAATAAAGGCAAAACGCTTTTAGAGACATTTTTACTGTCGTTAGATGTGAGGTTTTGAGTCAAAGCCATCAAAGTAGAAATCTAATAGGTGACAGATCACAAAATCTTTTGATTTTTCAAAGGCACTCAAAAAATGTATTCGATTGTTGAAAGTAGCCGTATTTTTTTTGTTTTTTCATAGATTTAGAAATATTGACCAAAATGCGGTTTTGATGAAGACTGTGAAATCAAGTTCAAACTTTGGACGCTTTGCCAGTCAAGGAAAGGATATTATAACTCTTAGATTTAAACGAGAGTATTCTTGACGCCTGTTGAGCTAACTAGTATGGCCAATTTCAGATTTGATGAGCAACCACAAACCGACAAAACAGATCTGCCAAAAAATTATTTGACTAAATTTATTCGACATGCAACTTTATTTACAATTATTTGGCGTTTTCATAAGGTGTACTCACCACTGATGACAATACCTTTTCATTTAGCCGATGTGTTTTTCTTTCAAGATGTTCGTCAACAAAAGTACTGAACATTGAATCAAACCTCTGCCGAGAATGTCAGTATTCTGGTCTTCTGTAGCATCTAAATTGTTTTGAGATGTAGTAATCCTGCTTCTTAACAAAAATTGGGAAACTGAATACGTTTTAAATGCTTTTAAATGCCTAATTGGAGATGAGTTACACCAAACTATTGTTAGAATTGTTTTTAATACGATTCAATGAGAGGTTTTGAGGCAAAACAATCAAAATAGTGTTCTAAATAGTGTAGTGACGGCGCACGAAAATCTTTTTTAAGTTTTCAAAACTCGCCAAAAATTTTCAGGTGCTTCATTCAATTTGTTAAAATTATTTTTGTAATTTGTCCTGCTGACCTAGACAAATTGATCAAAATTTGGTTTGAATAAGATTTTGAAACCAATTGTTGGGCCAAAGTGGATCAGAACAAATTTTGCACTTTTCGCCCATAAGCGCAGGGCTAAATTAACATTTAGATCTAGACTAAGTTATCTTTAACGTGTGCCCAGTTAAAAAGCATGGCCTTTTCCTGATTAACAACCACAAATCGACAGAACAGGTCTGCTAGAAAAAAAATTTCTCAACTAAAACTTTTCTATTTTAATGTTTTTTGTTTTGGTGCTTTTTTATTTGTGCAGTCGCAACTCAGGCCAGTTTTGTTTCATTATGCCAAATTTTTGTTTTTTTTTGTTTTTCGTCAGTTATATTTTCAAGAATTGCACTATTTACCAAATCAAAAATCTGCATTCGATGTGCGTGAGCTTTGATTTTTTGTTTCTAAATGTTTAAATTGTTTTTAATCAAGCCACCTATCACAAAAAGGGACGGGGGATATGTTATAATTGCTTTTTCATTTCATTTTGGCAATCAATAACAGCAGATTTCTTTTAGAGACATTTTTATGGCCGTTAGATGTGAGGTTCTGAGGCTAAACAATCAAAATGGAAACCTAATAGGTGACAGCTCACAAAATCTTTTGAGTTTTCAAAGTGACTCAAAAAATGTTCAGATGCTGTATTCGATTGTTGAAAGCAGCCTTATTTTTTAATTTTTCACACAGATTCAGAACAATTGATCAAATTGCCGTATTTAAGAAGACTGTGAAATCAAGTTCAAGTTTGTGGTGTAAAGTGGATAAAAAACAGTTTTGGACGCTTTGCCCATCAATGAAAGGATATTTTCTTGCTTCATTGTATCTTGTCTGGTTTTGTTCTTTTTGAGAGAACTGAAATAGAACTTATTTCAGTAACTACTCAATTGCTGGTCTCCAGCCCCGATTAAAAAAAGAGGAGGGGAGGAACCACGCTGATCATACTGGAAAATCTCAATGCAGACTTTTACAAACGACTAGAGAGAGTTATCCGGCAGTCATTGCATAACTTTATTATTTCATATTTTCAAACCCGTTTAAACCTATTTTAAAATTTGACAAATCTTGCGAATACTCGAATTGTTTATCTTACCAAGATCTTATTTGTTGAATTTCTTGTTAACATCTTGCATGTTGATCACGACGTTGTCTATCCTTCCTTTTTTGTCGTATCATGTCTCTTTTGTTCTCATTATTTCAAGTTTCAATTGCTTCGTTTACTTGTTTGGTTTCATGACATCAAAAAGTTACAACTCATTTCTCTTCTTACATGACTTTCAATAACCTTATCACATTACAAAGTGATTCACAATCAACAAAACAGGGCAAGCACGTTACACAATTTAATGGAGAAGTTAATACTGGGCATTAACATCCTCGGGGCCCAAAAACCTAACCCTGACGTTACGGGGGTTTGGGGTACACATGTTGCAGCTTAACGGCTGGTCTGGTTAGAGAACCTAAAGCTGTTTTTAATTCGCAAGACCTAGCGGTTTTGTCGGGTCCGGTGAAAATCCTGGTGACACGTCCTAGTGGCCAAATTCCCCTTGGAGTCCACTCCTCCAGCAGCCAAACCACATCGCCCACTTCCAGAGCAGCTTCTTCTGAAGTCCACTTTCGTCTCTGATTCAGCGTGGGGACGTACTCGTGAAGCAGTCGTTTCCAGATCTGTTGCAGGCGCTGTTTGACTTGGGTCCATGATGTCGACTTCAGACTGGCTGACTCTTGAAAGAGAAGTGTTGGCACATTCGCAAAGGGTCGTCCCAAGAGGAAATGATTAGGCGTGAGAGGATCGTCGTCCTTGTTGTCGCTCCTCACGTGAGTCAATGGCCTGGAGTTCACAAGACATTCCGCTTCCGTGACAATAGTTGAAAAAACATCAGGTGTCAATTTTGTGGAGCCAAGATTGATGAGGAGAACTCGTTTAACTACTTGGACGAGTCTCTCCCACACGCCACCAAAATGAGGTGCAGAAGGTGGGTTGAGTCTCCATTCTATGGACTGGTTGAGAAGGTTGTTTCTGATGAAATCGTGGTCCAGTTGAAGCGGCTGTCGTCGTAGTTGCTTACGGGATCCCAAGAAGTTTGTCGCATTGTCAGACATCAAAACTCGCGGCTGACCGCGTCTTGAGATAAATCGTCTGATAGCTATAATGCATTTGTCAGTTGACAAGTCTTCTGCTAGTTCCAGATGAATGGCTCGCGTGACGAGGCACGTAAAGAGGCAGATCTATGTCTTTAGTTCTTTGTCTCTATGCATTACTGCAAATGGTCCAAGATAATCCAACCCAACGTTTGTGAAGACTGCAGGCAAAGAACTGTCTTGAAACCTAACCTCTGGGAGGTCAGCCATTGGTGGCTGGAGGCCTACTGCTCGAAACCTTCAACACTCGAAGCATTTGAAAGCAAGGCTTCTAAGGCTTTCGCGAACTCCAATGATGTGACATCTTTGCTTGATGTAATTCCTGGTATACTCTACGCCGAGATGCATGCAAATTTCGTGACATTTCTGAATACAGAGTTTTACAGTTGCTTCTTTTGAGTCCAAAATTATCGGGTGCTTTGCGTCAAAAGGCAAAGAGCTTCTTTTTGTCCTTCCACCGACGCGTAATATGCCATCTTTCACAAAAGGTGATAAGCACAACAGGCGGTCTTTCTTCTGCAGATCTTTTCCGTTTATAAGATCCTTAACAGTTCCAGAAAACGAGTTGAGCTGTGAAACTTGAAAAAGATGATTTCTGACTTTATCAATGTCTTTCAAGGCTAGTGCTCTGCGTTCTTTTGTCTTTAGGTTATCTATGAACAAGAAAACTCTGGCTGTTGCTCTCAAAAGTCTGGTCCATTTTGAAAATTTCTCAATGTTGAAAACAGGTTCCAGTGCTGAAATCTGTTGCATCAAGTGCGTTGCTTCTTGAGGAATAAAGAAGGAACGCCAATTTTTCTCAGGGTGCTTCAGAAACTCTGGTGGCGACAACCACAAGGAGTTAACGTCTTCTGGTAAAATTCCTCTAGATATGTGATCGGCCGGATTTATTTTACCAATTATGTGTCGCCAACAGCTGGTGTCCGTAAGGTTTCTAATCTCCTGAACGCGGTTGGCGATGAAAGTTTTAAGTTTTTCTTTTGAATTTATCCAGCCCAGAACAGCAGTACTGTCACTCCAGAAGATTGTCTCTTTGACTGGAACGGATAGGTGCTGAGCAACGAATTGCCAAAGACGACACCCAAGGTCAGCTGCTTATAATTCCAACTTTGGAATGCTTATTTGCTTTAGGGGCGCGACCTTAGAGCGCCCAATGACAAAGTTTGAGGAAGTTTCTTTGTCATTTGACGTTTTAATGTATATAACGGCACCGTATGCCAACTGTGATGCGTCGCAAAACACATGTAGCTGATTGGTACCACTACTGATATCAAAATGTGATAAGCTGCGTGGCATTTGAATTTGTGGTGAATCAAGATATTTGTCAATCCAGTCCTGGATTTGTTGCCGTTTTGACGAAGAAAGCAAGTCGTCCCATGATAGGCCTTCTTTCCAGGTATCTTGCAAGATTATTTTCAGTGTAATTACGATGGGAGCTATTATCCCCAGTGGGTCAAACAGGCAAGCTATTAAGGACAACAGTTTGCGCAAAGTGTACTGGGAAGCGTCTTGATCTATCTTCGACAATTTTTTATGAAAAATTATATCACTCGGGGAGTTCCACAGCAGTCCAAGAACTCCAAGGTCTTCAGTTTCACTTTCGATGTGTTCGGATTCTAGCATTTTCAAAGCTTTCGGCTCGTTGGTTACAAACTTTGTTAAATTGAAACCACCCTTCTGGAGATCAGAGACGCACAACTGAGCATCTTCAGTGCTTTGGAAGGAATGAACGAAATCATCCATATAAAAAATTTTGTTGACAAGGTCAATAATTTCCTGTCTTGGGGCAAAGTCTTGAGCAGTGCGCTGTAAGACAAATATTCCAGTTGCTGGTGAACAACGTGCACCGAATATAAGCCTTGTGTACTGATATTGCCTGATAGTTTGATCCGTTGGCCACAAGAAACGGAGACAAGATTGGTCTTCAGGGATTATGGCTATTTGCATAAACATAGCCTCTATATCAGCCATTACGGCGATTGGTTTTTCCCGGAAGCGAAGTAAGATACCAATCAAATTGTTTATCAGATCGGGTCCAGGCAATAAATTTGTGTTTAACGATTGTCCTTTGAAAATTGAGGCGGCATTGGCTACTCGTCTTACTTTTCCTGGTCTGTTGGGGTTACAAACCGGATGGTGAGGGAGGTACCATATTCTTTCTGGCTGCGGATTCTCAAAGACTACTGGCTTTACTTAACCTTTCTCGATGTCAGTTTGCAGGGTTGCATCGTATAGAGCACTCAACTGATGATCTGGAGAGCCGACGTTGCAGGCTGCTTAGTTGGGCTTTCGCTACTGGATAATTGTTTTGTAATTGGACGTTACTCTTCCACAAAAGACCAATTTCATATCTGGTACCGTTGTAACGAATTTTCTTCTCGAAAATGTCCAGAGCTAAATCGCTGTCTTTTGAATTTTTTTGGGGTTCTTCTGGTTCAGTACGGGCGTTGTCTATTTTCCAAAAACTTGTTACATAGTCGCACAGCGGTTTCTCGTCATGAAATGTTGAACATGTCAGAGCTTTATCGAAGGGTCTGTAGCTATGTGACAGAAGCTTTGTTTCCGCCTGATATGTTTCCTCTGCTTTGCGTTTCATTGGTCCCGTTATTGTCCAGCCTAAAAGGTTTCTGATAGCAAAAGGAGTTCCGGTCAATCCTTGAAGAAATTCCCTTTCGAGAATGAACTGTGTTGCATCAACTCCTAACAAAACCTGAATTTTGTTGTTGTTCAAATTTGATATGTTGCAAATGAGACAAATAAGAGAAGGTTGCGCAAGTCTTATTTAATTCTTGCACTGGTGCGTCGCTAAATTTCCAGTTGTTAATGGAATGCACATAGTTCAGTCTGAAGAGTGGTTCATCATCATTATACCTACCAATATCAAGGCGGACCAAATTCGCATTGATAACTGATTGGTCAAAGGCGTGCATGACATTCAAATCAAACTGAATTGCCAGTGGGGCATTGATAGCGTTTGCAGTTGTATCAAGTACATAAGAGATTGTACTACCGTTGTCTAGTATGGCGTAGCATTCCACTTTTTCCTTGTTCTCGCCAAAAAGTGTAACCGGAATGACTTGCAGCTGATTGCGAGTTTTTGCGGGAAAGCCAGGGTTGTAGGTTGGTGTATCAACTGTGATATTCATTTTTCTGTTCAACGGTTCGCACAGTGGGAGTTCAACATCTCTTGTGTTTGTTGTCTCGGTTCTCTTTTTTTGTTTGTCGGGGTCATGCAACAAACTATTATGCTTTCCATTACAATGACGACAAACTACTTTTGATGCGCATTCTTTAGCAGAGTGGCTTGGGCTGAAGCAGTTAAAGCAGAGGGAGTGTTTCTTGACTTCCATGTTTCGTCTAGCCACATCAAATTTGTTGAACTGTTGGCATCGACATATATAATGATCTTGTTGATCAAGGGGGCATTTCGTTTTGACATTTTGTGTAGCGTTGGATGCAGTTGTACCCGCATTCAGGTTTTGATTCCCTGAAAGACCAGATTGTTGATTGTTACTGTTTTGTTTTCTGCTGAAGTTATTGCTTGTGTGAAATGATTTTTGGTTATTTCTTCGATCATTGGGTCTATGTTGATTGTTGGAGTTGCTGTACCCGCTTGCTGAGAACTGATTTCTTGTTGAGCTGTTAGAAGCCGTAGGATTGTTTCTTCGGATGTTTGCTTGAAAACCATTGTTGTTGTTTTGTGGAATGGTTTCCTGTAATTGCTCGCAGGCGCGAGAGTGTCGGTCCATCCATTCCGAGAACTCCAAAATTCCCGGGTTTTGAATATTGTTGTCAACGGTGTGCTCACTCCATTTCATTTTGAGCGAATTTGGGGGTTTATCACGTGCTAATTTAAGTAGATATGTTGCACTCAAGTCAGCGTTGAAGCCATGGGCTAGAAATGTTTGAACTATTTTCCGCAGGAGTGCTGCATAGCTAATTAGAGCTCTATGATCATTGGCTCGGGGACGCTGCCAGGCTTCTAGTTCCTGAGTAAGTGCAGAAACCAAATTCTGTGGATTTCCAAAGCGTCTATTTAATTCGTTTAGTGCACCATTGTAAAAATTAGGATTGCACAGAAAACCTGATATACATTCCTTGGCAGGCCCCATGACAAACGACTGCAAGTAGCTTATTCTTTCAGTATCAGGGTTATTCTGAATTGTAGATGTGAACATGCTGCTCCATTTGTTCCACTTTAAAGGATCACCATCATACTTTTGTATGCGAATGTCAGGCAGCTTGACGGACCGATGCGGATTTAGAAACCGGTAATTGAACTGACCCTGATCTGTATTAGAATTCCAACTTAGTGTAGTTGGTAATTGATTTGCAAAGACCGGGTGGTTTTGCTGAGACACAGAACCTGGTAGTCCGTAGTTAACAGGCGCTTGAACATATTGATAGCTGGTTGCCGAGGAGGCGGATGCTGTAGGCCATTGATTACATGATGATGACATTGACCATGATGTAGGGTTATAGCAAGGTCTCGACGAACACGCATCTGAATTTTGCTGGGGGTGTAATATAGTAGTTTGAACTGTGTCAGGTCCATGAACCAAACTTGTAATGCATGTTGGCAAATTGTGGATGTTCGTCGTATTTTCAGAAAAGCAATGTGGTCCACTCTCAAGAGATCTTTGTAATGTTGCGTCCTGATTGACAGTTGTAGTGGTTAATGCAGCTTGCTGTGAAGTAGGGCTCTGTATGACAATGTTTGAAGTTACATTTTGTTCGTGTAGTCTACTTCTGAAGACTGGTTGGGAATTTTCCTGCTGATTTGGAGCTGTTATTGATATTTGATCTATAAAAGTTTCGGAACTTTCAGCTAAATATGATTCAGTATTTGAAGGTTCGTCATCGATAGGCTCACTAATATGAATTCTAGTTATCTCAGCATTGGTGAGCTCCCTTGAATTTTTTGCGTTTGTCTCAACTACTGTCGAGGCTGTTGTTCGATTGCTTTGAGCAGAAGCTGCACTGTTTGGACGTGAAGTAAAAGTTCGGCGGAGAATTTCGTGTCTCTTCACTTTTTGCGCAACTTCCATCTTCAATCGAATGAGTTGATCAGCTTCTGTTAAAAGACCTTCAGCGTTCTGATTGTCTGCTTCTGTTAACTCATCAACTATATTTTCGATTTCTCCCATAAGACGTTTGAACTCTTCATGCGTTAAAGAAACAATTTCTATTTTAGTGTTACTACTTATTTGAGCCTCTATCTCATTTTTTAATTCCTCGATTGTATTTAGCCTTCTATAGAAGAGCCGTATAGTGCCGGCGACTGACTGTTTTCGTCCTTTCATTTTCCTGTTAAACTCTTGAGTATCGAGCTAATTGATGGTTAAGTAGCTATAGGAACACGCAGTTACAGTCAATGTGTGTGAGTGCAAGGATTGTGGGCAGTGGCACAAATAAGTGTGGATGAGTATTGTACGAGGTACCTACTCGTGCTGGTGAGGGCAGCTGTTGTGTGGAAGTGCGTTGGTGCACGGCTGATGGAGCTATGACACGACTAAGTGTCAATGAAGTCAGAAGGAGGCGCCTACTGGAGCTGGCGATGGCAGCTGGGGTGAAGGAGTGCGTTGGCGCACGGCTGATGGAGCTATGACACGAATAAGTGTCAATGAAGTCAGTAGGAGGTGCCTACTGGAGCTGGCAATGGCAGCTGGGGTGAAGGAGTGCGTTGGCGCACGGCTGATGGAGCTATGACACGACTAAGTGTCAATGAAGTCAGTAGGAGGCGCCTACTGGAGCTGGCGATGGCAGCTGGGGTGAAGGAGTGCGTTGGCGCACGGCTGATGGAGCTATGACACGACTAAGTGTCAATGAAGTCAGTAGGAGGTGCCTACTGGAGCTGGCAATGGCAGCTGGGGTGATGGAGTGCGTTGGCGCACGGCTGATGGAGCTATGACACGACTAAGTGTCAATGGAGTCAGAAGGAGGCACCTACTGGAGCTGGCGATGGCAGCTGGGTCGAGGGGGCGCGGTGCAAGACTGGTTCCAAGGAAACATCATGCTCGTCTTGGTATTGTAGTCTTTGAAAAAACTTCACAGGACCCGAATAGTTCAAATATTTTTTTTCTAAATGACAACAACTACAAAATTATGTCACCAATAAGACATTGTTTTTGTACCCTAGCTTTTCTTGAAAATTCAAACTAAAAAACGGTGTTCAATTTGGCATATAGTTCCTCAACCCAATATTTGAATTGTCTATCTGTCAATTCGTTTTTTTTAAACCACTACCAACTTACAATATGCCCCGAAGCTTATTTGATAGTTTACCGTAGAGAACGGCTTATACACTTTCTACTCTCAAAAAGATGCTTCCTCCTGACCTTGAATACGAGCAAACCATTTGACTACTTCCCGACTGTTATTTTCAATATTTTGTACCCACAGAGTTGACGTTGACCAAGAAAAAAATTGACTCGTTACCAACAGTTGTAGCACTCCTAGTACACATTGATGAAGGACCACTTCCTTGTTGTCTCATCTCCTTGAGGTAAACTTGCTTCATTTGTTGGTGGAATTCATCGAAGCGCCAATATGATCACGACGTTGTCTATCCTTCCTTTTTTGTCGTATCATGTCTCTTTTGTTCTCATTATTTCAAGTTTCAATTGCTTCGTTTACTTGTTTGGTTTCATGACATCAAAAAGTTACAACTCATTTCTCTTCTTACATGACTTTCAATAACCTTATCACATTACAAAGTGATTCACAATCAACAAAACAGGGCAAGCACGTTACACAATTTAATGGAGAAGTTAATACTGGGCATTAACACATGTCCGTACATAAGTTGACGATTTCATACCTAGAATCCTTTCAAGATAAAATCAAGATTTGTTGTTTTAATCTTATCTTCTTTTGATCTTTTAATCTTCTTTCTTATCAAGATGTTTCAAGTTTCATTTCACTGGGAAGACAGAATTTAAACCAACTGTTATTGCAAGAAAAGTTTCCACACAATTTAAATTTGATAAGTTTTTTATTTATTTTTCAATTTGCGATTTAGATCCGAGCTTTTTACAATTGTATCATATACTTCAGAAAAAAACAGTGTGCTAATACGAAAGTTTTGGTCCATTTTTTATCTGACCATAAGAACACGCATTGACTAATTTTACATGGTTTATAAAACTTATAAACTTTCATGAGGCGAAAATGATTTATACCATTAGCGGCACAAAGTAATTGAAAACCGTTCGTTTGTTGTACAAGCCTTAATTGGTTGTTAAGTAAATTTAATTAGTCTTAATAGTTTTTGTACATTTTGTATATTAATCTGAGAAACAAAATTAAGAATTATTTAGTTGAATAGGTATTAAAAAAATATCTATTTGAAAACTTTGAAAACATACTAAGACTTATACGGTGCCGTAGAAAACTTACAAAACTTTGTACGGCACCGTATAAGGCCGTAATAGGTTTTCTACGGCACCGTATCCAATTGATGTAAATACCAATTTCAAAAGTCTACCTTCCCAAAAACGGTTTTAAAAACAACGCTTATCTCATACAAGTCATCTTTTCATTATTTTTTGGCACTTTTCACACCTATGAAAAATTTCAAAACTTAGAACGGCGCCATATAAGGCAGTACCAAGTTTTCTAATTTTTCCAAGGTGTTGTTTTCAAACATTAATTTGCTCTGCAGGTGGGCCTGACGGTCAAAAATTTTACCTTGAAACAGTTCGAAATAGCAGAAACCTGTTACGCCCCTTGTAAGGCCGTACCGAACTATGGAATTCTAATGATATCTTCTGCAGTTCATATCATTATACAACCAGAAAAACGTTCAACTTTTTGTGTGGGTCCAGCAGGAAAAAAATTTTTGGTTTAGCTTGTATAGAAAAAAGTTCGTCTCTTAGTTGAGGTTTTTCGCTTATTTAAAAATTTTATTTTAAATTGTCGTTTTTTTTATCGGGTCATAGAGTTGCCGAAAGCTGACAAAAACCAACGTAGTAGTCCCACTTTTTGCGTAGGTTCTAGTGCAGTAAACTTTTTTTTCCAGGTTTCATTTTAATTTGTCTGTTTAGTGTTTCTGTTTTGGAGAGCTTTTCGAGCCTATTTTTTATCTAGTACTCTGCTCAGTTGTCCCATAGCTTTAGTTTGTAACTCCCGTAGCCAGTCCCCAGCCCGGATGAGAAAGGAGGAGGGAAACACATCCAGAACATACTGGAAAGGTCTCAAAAGTCGGTTTTTTAACTTGACTGGAGACTTTTCCGACAATTTTCCAGCTATTATTTTACCTTAAAAACCTAAATAATCTTGGTACGGCCTTACTACGGCACCTTACTAGTCTTGATACGGCATTAGCATGGCACCTTATAAATCTTAGTACGGCCGTAGTACGGTGCCGTAGTAAACTTGACAAGAACTTAGTACGGTTTTTATCTAAGACTTATACGGTGCCGTACTACGGCCGTACCAAGTTTTCCAGGTATGGGCAACCTGGAGTTTTAATGCCATGTTAAGTTATAATGTAGTTAACCGCTTTCTGTAGAACAAAACACAAACTGGCTAGAAAGATGCACAAAATGCTGTACTCATCATATTGGTTTTAATCATTAGAGATAAATAATTCTTCCGATTCGCTGCGTCTGATATTTATGCACCAATTCCATTCTTAGATAATCTAGTTACAACATAAAAAGATTATAGATAGACATCATGCTATAACACTACGAGCTTCTTTGGGCGTTGTTACGTTACCTAAGGAACCTTGTTAGCCAATGATTATTTTAAAATATTGCATTTTGTCAATTTCATTTGAAAGACTCGTAATTATTTGTTTCTCGCAAAAGTGACCCATCCCCACGTTGGCCAAACTTACTATACTTAGTAAGGCCGTAGTACGGCACCCTGTAAGTCTTTGATCGAAACCGCACTAAGATCTTGTTAAGTTTTCTACGGGCCGTAGTAAGGCCGTACTTAGATTTCTAAGTTACCGTACTAAGGCCGTACCAAGATTAATAAAGTGCCATACTAAGGCCTTACCAAGATTAATAAGGAATTTAAGCTAAAATAATAGCTGGAAAAATGTCGGAAAAGGCTACAATCAAGTTGAAAAACCGACTTTTGAGACTTTTCCAGTATGTTCTGGTTGGGTTTTCCTCCTCCTTTCTCATCCGGGCTGGGGACCGGCTACGGCTGAGTTACAAAAAAAAGCTATAGGAGAATCGAGCAGAGCACTAGATAAAAAAGTTACGCTCTAAAAGTTCTCCAAAAGAGACAACTTTATGGTAAAATAATTCAGAGAAAATTGCCGGAAAAGGCTCCAGTCACGTTGAAAAACCGACTTTTGAGACATTTCTAGTATGTTCTGGGTGTGTTGCCCTCCTCCTTTTTCATCCGGGCTGGGGACCGGCTACGACAGAGTTACAGACTAAAGCTACAGGAGAATTGAGCAGAGCACTAGATAAAAAAAACTAGGCCAGAAAAGCTCTCAGCGAAGCAAAACAACTTTTGGTGCATTTGAAACGTCACTGAGCACCCTGGATCAAAAAAAGTTTTTGCACTGGAACCTACACAAAAAATGGAACTGCTACGTTGGTTTTTGCCAACTTTTGACAATTCTAAGACCATTTGAAAAAAAAGACGTTTTAAAATAATATTTTCAAATAAGCGAAAAACCTCAACTAAGAGACGAACTTTTTTGTTTACAAGCTAAACCAAAATTTCTTTTTGCACTTGGATCCACACAAACAGTGGGTCTCCTACGTTGATTTTCGTTAGCTTTCGACAACTCTACGACAGTTTAATGTTTAAAACAGTGCAAATTTTATTTGATTCACTTTAACCGCAAACCTTTTGTTTTTCCGAACTTCAGTACACAGCCAACAATTTTATGAGACATAATACTTAGGCAATGGTCTACTTTTGAACAAAATCTCAGTTTTGACGCTTTCGGCGGATTTCTGGAGTTTTGCAACGTTTTTGTGCTTGATTGATGACATGAATTGCAGAAGATATCATTAGACTTACAAAGTTCGGTACGGCCTTACAAGGGGCCTAACAGTTTTTTGTTATTTTGATTTGTTTCAAGGTAAATTTTTTGACCGTCAGGCTTACCTGCAGAGCAAATTAATGTTTGAGAACAATACCTTGGGAAGATAACAAAACTTGGTACGGCCTTATACGGCGCCGTACTAAGTTTTGTAATTTTCCATAGATATGAAAGGTGCCAAAAAGTAATGAAAAAAAGACTTTTATGATATAAGCGTTTTTTCTAAAACGGGTTTTAGGAAGTAAAAGTTTACAAATTAGTATCTACATCAATTTGATACGGTGCCGTAGAAAACTTATTACGGCCTTATACGGTGCCGTACAAAGTTTTGTAAGTTTTCTACGGCAGCTTATAAGTCTTAGTAAGTTTTCAAAGTTTCGTCTAAGTTGGGCAACTTGGGTCCACCTAATTCACTCACTGTGATCAACTTTGTATCAAATATAACATGGGTAGCGAGTTTTTGCATCTAAAAGTCTGAAATAAAAGCAGCTGAAATTGGATGTTTCTTTAGTAAAAACAGAAATGGTAGCCACAACTTTTAAAAATTTTGAACAAAATTTATCTATTGACCTAATGGGTCTTCAAAGCCTTCAGTTATTGCTGATCGTAGTCAACTGTTCAAAATAAAGACAACAAGAAGGCTCGGTAATTCCCACTCGCTCATCTACATTCTTTGTTTAATTTTCTACCAAAGAAAGAACCAACTAAAAGTTGACGATCTCGTTAAAATTTCAGCGCTTATCCAAATATTGAAACCGGCCTTGGTTGGGCCATAAAATTTGTGGTCATGGATATGGTACCCAAGACATTATAAATTTTTTTTCATGAGAACTTTTTTGATCGCCGTTTTTCCCCCACAGGATGTTGTGAAAAAATTTTAAGAGTCAAAAATTAGTTTGCACAATGAATTGTTATGATCTTGGATGGGCCATAAAAGTCCATGGTGATATGATAACCAGGACACCATAATTTTTTTGCTGAAGGCCAATGGTAACTACGATAAAAATTGTTGTACTACGTGATCCGTCATTTGATCCGTCACTTTTAAGTTTTTTATGGTCTTATGTATGGCATCAACGGAGCCATACAACAATACATGTCTTACGTATGGTTACCAGGAAACATTTGTGGTGTTCAACCCGGGCAGATGCAATATTTTTGGAGCTTATTAATGAGTGAAATTGATTTACATTGTTTCCAATTTGTCCGTGGTTGTTTTGTGCAAAAACTCCAAACAATTCCTTTTTTGGCAATTTGAATTAGACAGTTGACTGCTTATTGATATTTACTTAAAATGTTGGTAAAAATAGCTAAGATTTGTTGACTTAGGATTCAATAGAGAAAAATTATGATAATTTAATGCAAAAATAGCAAGGCCATCAAGTAAGCTGATGTTTAGAACTGAATACCCAATTCACCATGGCTCGGATCGAAGTTACCCCCCTGATTTCTCCCAAGCTGATGTAAAAGTAGGGGGTAATTGTCAATGGGTAGTAAAACTATGTACGATTAGGGGTATTGTGGGGAAATGAGGGGCAATGGGGGAAGTGGGCGAATTTTACCTCTCAATAAATACTGCTTAAATAGATGCAAGATTTGGGGGGTATTTTTTTTTTTTTTTGGGGGGGGGGGGGGGGGGGGAGTGGGGTAAAACGATATGAGATCAGGGGGTAAGGGGAACATAAACACCCCCAAAAAGTTATTAACTTTTGAAACCTGTGAGTGTAATACATAACCTAAAAAGTTAACCACCCTTGTAACAAAATAAAACAAATCATCAACCTTATTTTTCATATATTACAAACATCGATTCAATTCAATTATATGTTTTCATTTCGGAATCAAGCTGTTTAAACACCAAATTCTATATGTTTTTCCTATAGAAAAAAAACAACTTTTAGGCGCCTCCTATCTTACTATTTAAATAAAATTAAATTATTTAATTTTTTTTCAAGGAAATCTTTTGTTTCTTGCGTTAGTGTTAATGAAATCTTTTTGTTAATATCCAGTGTTATTTTGTTTCATTTTGGTTTACAAGGACAAAGACTGACGAACAATCCCCAATTATTAAAAAAAACTAACTAATCGTTCCGCATTATGGGCCTCTAAGCAGCGTCGTCTAATCAGTATTCGGAGGAGATTTTAGTGCTCTTCAGATTTCAGATAGAGAGTAGCTTTAGCATGTAAAATGCCGCTTTCGAAGTGAGAGAAAGCAGGTTTTTTGAAATGTTTGGTAAATTTTCTACTGTTTTCACAACTTCTGTGTACACGAAATGCTTTAGTTTACCACTGCTAGTAGGAATTATTATTTAAAATTCTTTGATTTCGAACTGTATAGGAGCTAAAAATTTAATAAAAATAATATAAAATGAGATGTTCCGCTCTTTCTTTGCCAAATAGTAAATTATTTCTTTAGCTTAAGTTGTAAGTTTCAAGGCAATTTTTTAAATATCATAAATGAAAAGCCATAACTGTTTTTTATCGAGTCTGTCCGTATAAGTTTTATAGGTTTAACTTTAAAGTGAAAGTTTTTTGATGCTAATATTATATTCTTTTTTGACAAATTTTTAGCCTTTATATCCAGACCTCTGGTTCTCCGTTTTACTATTTTTTCTCCGCCTCGTCAGAAGCTTCCTTTTTAAAAGAATATTTTTTTTAAAAAAATGAAAAGTCAATTGTTCTGTTTCTCTGCAATATTTACTGAATTTGGCAACATTTGAAGATAGTACTGCTATTTCACCATTTTTTAAAACAGTGGCGGGTTTTTTAAGTTATCATCTGGTGTTTTTATGCTGTTTTAAAACAAATGAATGATTGATCTCAAGTGCGAATCATGACAGTATGTCCTTTTTTTCCACCTTTTTATTTAAAACCCACGGGTTCAGAAAACTCTGATACATTTTTGTCGGAAATTTTGGCGATTATTTGAGTTCCTCTCAAAACTATTCCTGTTTGTCACTTTTTCTGAAATTGGTTTCATTAATGAAATTGTAAGTTTTCTAACTGCAGATGCTTTGTTCTGTTGAACAGGTGTAAAATTGCATTTGTTTTCTGAAACGTTCGACGTCATTCGTTTTCAATGCCCCCTTGAAATTGCTAATATTTCCTTCATTACAGGTCCACATAGTCACTTTGTCGTTACTTATTTTAAGGTATGTTGTATACTGTCTTAGTGCGCTTATTGTCATCTGCTTCGTAACATGCATTCTTCCTGTGATTCTGACATCGCCAGAGTTTCATTGCGCGAAGCGTTATAAGATCTTTTCTGTTCATTTTCTCATAAAATGAGAAAGCTTTCATTGCATTACTGAAGTGCAGAAACTCCAATTTTAATGAAATCGGTGAGTGAGCCAGGCCTATAGGTTTTTTATTTTGATAAAAATTGCAGGTCTTGTTGTTCCGCCTATTTTTGTCATTCCCTCAGAGAGATCATTGCATTATTTAGACCAAATTTTTGATAGCTCTGTTAAGTTTCATGATATTTTTCCTTTGAGTGATTTTAACCACAAGAATATTCCTGTAAAAAGCAATTAATATCAAATAAAGTTAACTTTGAATTGATAGTCAATCGAATTGACCTCAGTTTTTAAAAAATAAGGTTCTCACAGATCAAAACCATCATTGCAACAACGGAAATGGTTTTGATTTCCATCAACGGAAATCAAAACCATCATTGCAGCAAAAAAAGTGTTGTCGCACGAACACACTTTTGTTAGTTTTTCCCTTAAAAATTGGCACAAATTTCATTCTTGATTAGAATTTGCGTAGGCATTGTTATACTCAATTGCGATGGATGAATCCAATTGAGTTGCGAATGATCGATTACAATTCTGAGTGGGCAATTGCGCCGCAAGTGGCGAGCTAATTATTTATATTTGAGTTGTTAGTATCTAGAATGGTCAATCGCGGTGCGATTGGCACTTGTCGAAGTTGCTGAGCTAAATTGAGAAGCGGTTTGCAAGATTTAAATTAAACTGAATTCTGGAGTTGCAAATGGGAGACTGAGAGATTTAAGTGATTACAAATTAAGAAAAGGTTTGTTCAACTCAATCACGAACAAGGAAGCAACTTTCAGACTTGTTTATTGTATGAACAAATGAATTTCCTGCCTAGACAGTATGAACAGACATTACTTTGCTAAAAATGGGAGGAAACAAACTTAACTGAAATCAGAACAGCACTTGCCCTTCAAATGGAACTAAAAAAAATAATTTGCACTAAATACGGATATGGATATGTGAACGGTATCCATTGCCGTATGACTTTTCCCCCCCTTTGAGAGAAAATAAAATTACTAATTAAAATCATAAAATTACTAATTATTCATCGGTTACTAAATAATAAAATATTAAATAATAAGTAAAATATAAGAGTTTATCAAGTTTGATGATGTTTATTCGGTATCAGATTTTTCTTCATTTTCTGCTTGGAAAACGGTCATCTCCCTAGGCAAATTTTGGGGGTCCTCTGTCCAATCCGATGAATTTCTTGTAGAAGTTTCTCCAATGTCTTGTTGCTCGTTTTCTGAATAGCCTTCAGTGTTCCTGACATTTTCTATAATAGTTTGAGATGACTTCTTTTTCAGCATTCGCTTACTTTTTCTTACCGACGAGGTGTCCGAGTCAGAGGTATCGCTAATTGTGAGCTGTCTTTTACTCAATTTTTTCAAAATAGTCGTTGGTGAATTTATGAAGCCATTTGCGTCGCAGATGGGCCAGTTGCATCAGAGTTGATCGATTGTTGTGTGTATGGTGAGATTGGACTGAATTGCAGAATTTGCGTTAGATCGGGCCGATTAAGAAAAGCTTCGTCGTGTTTTGGATTTCTTTTCGGGATTCTCATTTTCAGGGATCTGGCTACATTACTCGTGGAGGAAATACACGATCTGCCTGATGAGACTACACTAACATCGTCAGACTGTTTTTTGTTTCGCTTCATTTTCTTATCCCCTGTATTTTTTCCTTATCAGATCCCGCTTATGTTTGTATATTTTCTGTTCAATGGTCTTTTCGTTGATCCTTTTCGGCCGTCTTTCGATATATTGTGATAGATCAGTGTCCCGTTCCGCACGCGTATCGAATTTTGCAATGTCAGAATTTCTGGCTCGTACCTCCTGTCTATTCGGTTCCTTAATTACGCTGGTTGTAGGGCTCACTTTGCAAACTGTGCTCCCAGGTGCCAAAACTTCGTATAATCCATCCAAGTTTTTCTTTTGTCTTTGGTTTTCGTGGAGTTTTCGAGCCAGCTTTACTTGGATGCTACGTTCGGAGCAGGGAATTGATCTAGAAATTCCCTCCGATTTAATCAGACGTTCTTCTCCGTCATTTCGTTTGTCCTGTTCACCTCTTGCTCTAGCACTCGCGGCACAAATGACGCGTTCAATTTCCGTGTCCGAACAAAGGGCCGTGTCTGCCCATTGTTCCTCTGACAGGTATGACCGACCCAGAATTGTATCTTCGGTTAAATAACATTTAATTATTGCATTATAATTAAGATTTTTACTATTGGATTTAGTAGTGATATTTGATATAGGTGTGTTACATTTCCTACCAAAGTGTGCCTCAAATGGTGTGATGTTTAAGTCTTTTCATTAGATATTCTTAGTCGTTGTATTATTGCTTTAAGTGAATTTTCTAAGTCAAATTTTTTATTTAATTGAGATTTGATGCAAGATAATTGACGTTTAATTGTTTGAATAATACGTTCTACTAACCCAATTGCTCTGTGATCATTTGCTGGTGCATAGATTGGTGTAATATTAATTTCTGTACAGAATGTTTCAAACTTTTTTCCTGTAAAACATCTAGCTTGATCTAATATAATAGCTCTAGGTACTCCGTGTTGAAATATATATATGTATTTATTTAAAAAATTTATTACATTTGGACTTGAAGCGTTATTTACTATTTCTGCTGTGGGATATTTTGAATATCTATCTATACTTGTAATAAAATATTGTTCTACGCCTTTTTCGTTCAAAATGGGACCGCCAAAGTCTATTTGTATTTCGTCATTTGGTTCACTACATTTTGGAAGAGGGGCCCATTTGCGGTGCGGAATTACTGATTTAAGGTTCTTACCAATTTCCGTGCATGCTTTGCACTCACTGGTTTTTGCCAGTATATCTTTATGTATGTAGGGCCACCAAATGTTTTGTGCAAGTGATAGCATGGCAAAACTTCCGGGATGTGTTGAATGGATATCTTCCAATACCGCGTCTTTAATTGCCTTTGGGATAGCTATCCGCTGATCCAAGCACACACAGCCGTGCTTGACACTCAAGTCCCGCCAATATGAAAAGAGATAGGGACTTATCTTTTACAGTCGGTCTGGATCGTTCCGAATAACACAATCCCGAACCTCCTTGAGGATTGCATCTTTGCCTGTTAGGATGGCCAGGAACTTTTTGCTAAAGACCTTGTTTAGAGTCTCGGTGACCAATATATCGTCTGTCTCCTCAATCATGCTACCAGTGGGCGTTTTTGTGTTTGAGGTAGTGTTGGTTCCTGGCGTAGATGGGGTTGTATCCGAAAATGTCACCCTTGCTTTGGTTGGTATTGATTTGGATCGGGTAGCTTTGACTTTGGACATTGTACTAATAGAGTTGACTGAATTATCCAAGATGCACAAAATTTGTTTTGTGTATTTCTAGTCAAGTTATTTGGAGGATGAATTTGGGCAAAAATCGAGTGATTCTTGTGCAAGTGGTTTTTTTACTTCGGAATTTTTGTTTTCGCGCTATATTTAGCGTTATTTGGTGGATTATTTGACTTAATACCATTAATGGGCTTTATTGGGGATAATTGTTCAGAGTGTTCACATTCTTTACTGTCTGACATTTGCACTTCTTTAGCAGCGAATTTGTTAATGGAATGTGAATTATTAACTTTACAGTTATTTGGTGCAAATTGGATTTTTGTAACTTTAAGTGGCATTTGCGATGCAATTGGATGTATAAAATACGGAATAGATTTAGAAGTAGTAAGTGTTAATTGCGTCGCGAATGGTGTTTTCGGTAGTGAAGAAAGTGATTGCGATGCAAATGCTTTATTGCGTATATGTGAATTTGAATTTTGTAATGTAGGCAGTTGCGGCGTGAATGGCCGTTTTAACTTGTGTGAGGGCCAATTTGACTGTAATATGCTAGTGAATTTTTTAGTTGCATTTTGTTTATTGGTAATCAGGTATTTCATAGAATCACGAATTTTTGAGATTGTTGCCACAACAAAGTGCTCGTCATATGTAGAGATCTTTTTAGCTCTCGCATATTGATTTCTTGAAATATAGTCGGCGAGACCCATTTTTGCACCTGGCATATGTTCTATTGTGAAGTTGTACGGAAGTAGTCTATCTATCCATCGTGATAATCGGCTGTTATACGATTTGTTTGATCTGTGTTCTTTGAGTTTGGACAGAAGGGCTCTATGGTCTGTTACTACAGTACAATTTTTTCCGTACAAATAGTATTTAAAGTAGTCAATTGGCCAAACTATTCCCAATAACTCCAATTCATTAACACTATAGCGTTCCTCTGTTGAATTGAGAAATCGTGACGCAAATGCTGTTGGTTTCCAACCGTCTGGTGTATTTTGCTCCAATGCGGCCCCAGTCCGGAACGAGAGCCATCACATTTGACTCTGACATCCAGTTTTGGGTTATAATGGCTATTTTCTGTGCTATTGGCATTTTTTTTTAATCAGATTGAAATGTTTTGTGTGTTCTTCTGTCCAGATAAACTTTTTTGATTTTTTGAGAAGTTTTCGAAGTGGGTGGCATAATTGTGCAAGATGTGGTATGAATTTACCAATATAGTGTACTGACCCTAAAAATGATCTAAGGCGTTTTAGTGTCGTTGGTGGTGGTATTGCTAATATTGCTGCAGTTTTACTTTCTAGGGGTAAAATTCCAGTGTGTGTAAACTTATAGCCTAACCATTCAATTTCAGTTTTTGCGAAATGGCATTTTTGAAGGTTAATTCTTAGATTATCATCATCTAACTTTTTTAAACATTTGAAAACATATGCCAAATGGTCTGCTTCAGTGCCAGTACTGACGATTATGATATCGTCCAAGAAACAATACGTGCTTTGTAAACCTATAAGAGTGTAGTACATAGCTTTTTGAAATTCTGCCGGCATATCTGTAAGACCATAAAAACCAATTTTGAATCTATATGTACCCGTAGATTCTCCGCAAATGATGTTAAAATTACAGTGTTTTGCTGTGTCGTGGTGTAATTTTAATTGGCTATAAGCATACTTTAAGTCTAATGTGGTGAAAAACGCTTGTTGGCCATTTTGTGTGTTGGTAGGGTGCTGTGATATTGTGTCAATGAGCATGTCAATATTAGGCATTTGATATTTATTTTTATGTATGGCTTTATTTAGTACTCTGGAATCTAACGCAAATTTTATTGATTGGTCTTTCTTTACTGTGATAACGATCGGGGAAATGAAATGTTCATCAGAGCATCTAGATAGTTTTTCGATTTGACCTTCAGTTTGTAATCTTTCTAATTCCACGGACACTCCAGGTTGAAGATTTATCGGAACATGACGACCTTTTGATGCTTTGCTGTAAACTTTTGGTGAAACTTTGATTTCGCTACATGTGTTTTGGACAAACCAATTCTTGATACTAAATGAGGAAATTGCGTCGCGATTGTCTCTTTAATTTTACATGTAGAGGTATTAATGTTATTAACGCATTTACCATTATCAGGTTGTTGTTGTACCACTGCAAGTCCCAGGGTTGTGAAAAGGTCTCTCCCGATTATGTTTCTGTGCCCATCTTCTACCACAGTCAACACTGCTGTTTTATCTTTCCACTGATTGTAGGTGATTGTGGTTTCCAAATGTCCAAGAACTTTTATGGGTTCGTTTAAAAAAGTTTTCAAAGTTCTTTTGTCTTTCGTGTCGGTCCACTTTGCAGATTTAGTGGTTTGGAGTATTTTATCTGCCAAAGTTTCCGTTATGATGCTAACTGCACTACCAGAGTCAATCATTGCTAGCGCCTTAACTTTCCCCAGTTGTACCTCTACATTTAGTGATTCCAGCTGATGTACTGAGTCTGACGAAATCAGCGCCACGTAATCATTTGAATCGCTATCATAGTTTGAGTCATACACCTGTTCATACAGTTGTTGGTAGCTCGTTATGTAATTAACAGATTCTTCATCATCACTCTTTTCGGGAGACTGATCGATTTGATTTACGTTCGGTTGTTGAGCTTTCTGTGTTTGTCCTGGTGACTTTTTTGGTTTGCGACATTTTCTTGCGAAATGACCAGTGATGCCACAATTATTACATTTTTTTTCCATTCGCGGGGCAAATCTGTTTATGGTTATGACTCCAACGAAGGCCGCAATTCATACAAATGCTTGTATATTGGTAATTCTGAGGTACAGTTGCGTATCGTGTGAAATCTCGCTTCGTTTGTTGGGCATTCGCGTTGCGATTGCGTATTTGGTGATTGTTGATTAAATTCACAGAGTTTGAGCTTGACATCAAATTCTGGTTTATCTTGACATGATTCTGCACTCCCATCTCCATTTGTAAAGCTATCTCCAATGCTTTGGATGGCTCGACTGTTTCTTTCAACAGCTCTTTTTGAGTCTCATGATCAATCATATTTAATATGAATGCATCGCAAATCAGAGTACTTTCTTCACTACCTAGGGTAAAATTTTCTGCTAATTCTGTGGGGCGACCATAGAAACTTTCCACAGATTCTCCCTTTTGTTGCTTACAAGAGTAGAAGACAAAGCGATCATAAGTTATGTTACGAACTTTCGTGAATGAATCCTCCATTGCCTGCCACAATTCTTTGAAAGGTTGTTTCTCTATTTGGAAGTGGGGGTGTTTACTCTTGAAAATTCGTCGTCCTTCTGTTCCAATACTCAAGTACAACAGTGATATCGCTTTTTGTTCGCAAATTTCCACGGTTTATCTCCACACAAAATCCCAATCTCATCAACCTTTTTACAGCGATTTTGCCAATTGACTTTCAATTATTGATTACGGACTTTCCGATCTCGTTCCGTCGCTTGTGTACGGTTTTCTACTGGTTCTTCATAGGTTGGTTCGGGTGGGTAAGTTACTGTTGATGGAGGATCGTTTAACAGATTGTCTAATTGAATTCCCTCTTTAGCTAGTAGAGCCAATTTCCACTGTTGTGTCCATTTGTCCCACGTCAGAGGAGGTGTTGCTGTCGGCTTTTCCCAAAATGCTTCTATGTGAAGTGGTGTCTTCTTGGAGTCCGGTGCTGACTGCGCCATGTTATACTCAATTGCGATGAATGAATCCAATTGAGTTGCGAATGATCGATTACAATTCTGAGTGGGCAATTGCGCCGCAAGTGGCGAGCTAATTATTTATATTTGAGTTGTTAGTATCTAGAATGGTCAATCGCGGTGCGATTGGCACTTGTCGAAGTTGCTGAGCTAAATTGAGAAGCGGTTTGCAAGATTTAAATTAAACTGAATTCTGGAGTTTCAAATGGGAGACTGAGAGATTTAAGTGATTACAAATTAAGAAAAGGTTTGTTCAACTCAATCACGAACAAGGAAGCAACTTTAAGATTTGTTTATAGTATGAACAAATGAATTTTCTGCCTAGACAGTATGAACAGACATTACTTTGCTAAAAATGAAGGAAACAAACTTAACTGAAATCAGAAAAGCACTTGCCCTTCAAATGGAACTAAATAATATAATTTGCACTAAATACGGATATGGATATGTGAATGGTATCCATTGCCGTATGACAGGCATTTTTGTTGTTCCTCAGAGAACTCGAATGCTTTCCTTTGCCCCTCAATTCTTCAAAATGGAGTAAAAAAGCAGTTGCTAATTTTGCCCTTAAAAACACAAAATTTAATGCCAAGAAGCGAATTTCTGCAATATATAGTGATATGATGCATTGCGAATAGTCCGCAAATGTAGATTAAGGCGAGCTGCATTGATTCAATTTTTGGAAAACATGCAATATTCTTCAAAATTTTGAATTAAAATTCTGGAGCAGTTTAGCGCTGGAAACAAATCACTGGACTACACGGATCACCAAACAGTTTTTAACAGATTAAAATTACTTCCATCACCAAACAGATTAAAATGCCGATTCATTCTGCCTCTGCTTTGAAATTATTTAAACGGTGGATTGCTTTCTTCGCACTATTAACAATATTGAGGGTGCTCTATTATCATGAGCACTCTGATAATTTGGTCCAACGAAATCCCTTGGAGTCATCGAACCCCCCGGAATCCGGAAAACTTTGTTTGGATGCTCCCTGGAACACAACAGGTAATGTGTCTTTTCACATTGCAAACCTTTAACTGCTATATATTTCAAAGCACCACTCAAATATAATATTATAATTTGATATATTTCAAAGATTTGATATTGATAGCAACGTTTTTCAGATTCCCGTTTCAAACACTTGATGTTTTATTATTTTCTGATATATGTTAAAATTCTTTTGCTGTTGTTATCCTATTTTTTATTTTAGTCAAAATATCGTCCTTTTTGTTGTCTTCAAGCTTTCATGACTACGAAAAACTCGAAAAGCCTGAAAGCAATGTAAAAAACGTTAAATTAATTAATTTACAAAGAACAAAAGGGTAATAACAGAAGTGAATAACAAAAACAAAAAATGAAATTGCTTAGAGAAGGAATCTAAAAAAGGTTGCCATTAAAAAGGTTGCCATTAAAGGTTGCACCGCTAAAAACTGATATTATGTTTGACCCTATAGCACCCTTGACCCTACATGCAAAAAATGCACAAAAATCCAGAAAAAAACATTCGGAACTTTTTTTTTTCATAATTTAGATTTAACAATCTCTCACAATAACAAAAATTTCTACTCTACGATTCTTTAGAATCTGAGCATTGATTTAGTCAATGAAAGAAATCAAAAATCAGGCAAAAACTTTAAGAAATGGCAATTATTAGAATCTCTGTCGGTGGCGTCAAGATATGAATCTTTAAACTACATCCCGATTTCCTTAACCACAGCATGTTATGAGACTTTAAAAGTCCAAAAATACCTTCTAGCAGTTCTAATTACGAACCGTTATTTTTTAACTATGAGACCACAAAACAAACAACAAAATAAACAAAACTAAGGACAAAATTCTAACTTTTTTGAAAAGAAAGTGACAAAATCAAAATAAAAAAAAACGAGGCATGTATTTAATTTTTTGAAAAGAAAGTGCCAAAATGAAAAAACGTCTGACAGGAACTCAAACCCTTTCGATTCATTTTTTTCACTAACAACTGACAAAACGGGCCAATATTGAGACTTAACGATATCACAAAAAAGAAAAAGTTGGCAAAAATGAACTGAAAAATTCCAATTACTTAATTAAAAAAATTTTTATTAAAAAAAAGTTTTTATTGAAAAAACTTCCAAAAATTTATCAAATTCAGGGAAAGCAGCAGTTACGGAATCCAGCACTTGTTTCCGTTAATTTAATCCTTGTTATTGAAAACTTTCATCCGTGGCATATGAAAACTGTCAATAACTACATTAGATGCCAATACAGCAAAAGTTAATTAATACCACAGCAACAGTAAATTTTTGAAAACTAACAACGCGTAAGTCATAGCAAGAAAAATCTATTAACTGCAACAATTATTACAATTTTTTGGCACTCTTAGCAACAGAGTGGCCCTATAATTTTTGAGGCTAGGAGAAGACAGCAATGTGAAAAATAAAACCTAGCAAAACTCAAAAATTCGGTATTTTTTCATAAAAACAATTAATCCCAAAGTTATAGGAGGCATCAGTTTTGAACTGCAACAAAAAAATTAATTTAGACAAATTTTATCAGCCAGCTTTAGACTTGTCCATATTGCTATTAAATGATAACACAATTAGAAGTACAAAAAATGCAGGCGAAAAATAAAAAATCAACAAAAACTTTTAAGAACAAATAGTGTCAGTCGTGAAAACCCACTATCCATGAACATTATGACAAGTGGTGGAAAATCATGCAATGCGTTGGTTGTCCGGTGAAGCATACAAGCCATAGCAAAGTGGTATTAAGTTGGTACCATATCACATTTATACTATTTTAATACTACTCAAATCAACTCGTTTTTGCTCCCTTTAATACTGCAGCTTGATTAAAATCTACTCTAAGTTGACTTCTCCTTGAAGTGAAACTACCGAAAAATTGTAAGAAGACAGCACGAAGAATGAAAAAACATAGCATGTGTTGAAGTGAAAAAAACGAAGTCGAAGTGAATAAACAACAACCTAAAATGACACAATGGAACGTCTAAATATTTATAGTAAACAGTGTGAAATAATAACTGACAAATTTAGTCAGGGAAAATATCTGACAACAACAACTGAAAAAATGTGCGATAAAAATGCGGTTCCAAAGCACCTATTAGCAACAACACTTGTAATACCATTAGTTCCCATTCAACAAACGACTTCAAATTGAAAAAAAAAACAACAAAAAATTTTTTGTATAGTGAAAACGGAGGAAAGGGAAAGGGAAAAAAGTGAAGGACAACGTCCAAAAAATTTTCTAGAAAATTTTTGAACAAAATTATCCAAAAAAAGCTGAGATGCTACTTCTAATCTATGTTTACGTGAGAAAATATTTCGTTGTTTTGATTCTTTTTGCAAATCAGCCATTGAACCATATAGGACCAGGCAAAAACATATGAAACAACAATGCATGCAAGGTACGAAAAGGAAACAGAAAAAAATAGAATGTTGCTAACTTTTCTTCCAGTGAAAAATGCCTGTTTATCCATCAACGGAACCTGCTAGCAGCTAAATCTATAAAAAAAAAATCTTAAACAAAAATTTAACAAAAAAAACAATAGCGAGTAGCAGAAATTCATAAAAAATATGCAAACAATTTTTAGAAACAGTTGAAAATCGGAAAACGTCTCGTGGGATAACTCAAAATTATCTGTAGCAAAAAAAATGCGAAAAACAATGGAGAGAAACTTAAACGCTATATGAAAGTTTAAAAAACAACAGCGAAAGGCTCATTTAAAATTAATTAACCACAGACTCGAAAGACAATCAAAACAACTTCAACGGCTAATTGGAATCAGAGATATCCCCAAATGCTATCAAAATTTGAAGAAGAAAACAAGAACTGCTAAAAAAAGCATGCAAACCCGTCAAATTAGCTCAAAATCAAATCTAGAAGATTATTCTTTGCTTCAAATTGTCAAAAAACTTATTATTAGTTCAAGTAAAAGATACAATAACTTTTAACAAAAAATGGAGTTCAAACTGAAAAAATTCATTGATAATGCCGACAGTGATCAAAAAATTTTGCTCGCTCAGCGAAAAATTTTTTAACACTCGATTGTTATTCTCTCTCTCTCTCTCTCTCTCTCTCTATATATATATATATATATATATATATATATATATATATATATATATATATATATATATATATATCTCACTAAAAACGACCATTGCAGAAAACAACTCTTTGTTTTTTTTCTGCTCTACAACTCTTTGCAGTTCAAACTAAACACACTTCGTTTTCACGTGCGGCATTCACGTTTTCCATAATGTTTTAAATACACTCCAAAAAATTGCCGATCAAAGAAAAGATATGGTCTACCAATACTCCTTTTCAAGTCGTAAAAAAGAATGCACACCGAAACACTCCACATACTTTCGGATCGTAAAAATAATCAATGTGTTCATGTAGCGAATCTCAAACAAAATTTCGCTTGACACCAAAGCTCCACTCAAATGTAATGTTACATTTGCGCGGAGCTTTGATATGCAAGGCAATGTTTTTCAATTTTACTCTTCAGCTTAACAATAACTCCTTTAGAACCGGCATTTCATATTATCTGTTGATGGAGAAACGATGATTAAAGATAATTAAGGGCCTTATAATTAAAGACACTAGGGAACAGAAAATAATTTAAATCATTATTATTTGGTTGAGCATCATAAAGTTTCTAGACAAAGCACTGTAGTTTTTGATAACTGCCGACGGAGGAGTTTTAAAATCTTGTTACCAGATTTTATATATCAGAAATTCTAATATCGTTAGGAGCATGTGTACAAAACAATGCCCTTTTGAAAATATGCTAAATGACAGGCAAATTTTTGTCACGGAAAAACTCATTGAAGTATTTTTCACCGATTTAAAAACATTTCAAATAGCATCTTTTTGTTTCAAAAATTGTTTGGCGTGAAAAATCCATGTACAATTTTTTATCCTGTAAAGTTTTAAAGAATGAAGTTTTCGTCTCCGGCTTGATTTTTTTTGCAAACTGTTTAATTTTAACCTATCTTTTAAAAAAAATCTGAAAGGTGTAAATTAAAATAATCACTTTTTTACATTACATGTTAGAAATGTTTGAACCAAACATTATTGTCTTCCTAATTCATAACAAACAAGGGTTCGTTTTGCTTAAAATATTTCAATAAAAAGGTATTTGAAAGAGTTACTTCATTGTAGTGCAACTACAAAATCAAAGAATGAAAAAATTTTACGTGAAAATTAATCTTATCTTTGAAATTATCTCTCCATTAAAAACGTTATCAAGAAATTTTGGTACTATAAAATACCTTTTACCATTTTAGTATTGAAATCAAAGCAACAATTACCACATCTTTTACGTTTTGAGCAAAATATCGATCTGTTTGAATTTTTATACGAAATAAATGGTGCCCTCTATTCTTAGCATGAACTATTTTGGGCAGTTTGTCCCTCTCATAAATTTTTCATAATCCGATAAAATTTGTTAAATATTCTAAACTACCAACAATCTACCACCAAAACAATTTATCGATACGGAAATACTGGGAAATGAAAGTCATATGCAATGAAAAGAACCCAATTAAAGGTACCCTTACAAATTAAGTGGGTAGGCTGTTTGAAATTTCATTATAAAACATACGTCTTCATCAACTTATAGATTCTCTTATAAAACGAGGAGATCTATTTCATTAAGGCCACTTTCTTTTTTAACAAAAAAATTTTGAAAAAGTTTGCAGAAAATTTCTCGTTCAGCCAGTTACACGACAATTAACACAAACTTCAGAAAAGCTGCAAAAAGAATTTGCTCAGTTATTTATGTCAGAACAAATTTTTTCAGCTCCAAAAATTAAATAGATCGCGGAAGGTACGTTTCTGTTTTTCGTTATTTGTGATAGGAGATGAATCTTTAAAATGTTGCTATATTTGTTTTTTTTTTCAACAAAAAAGGATGCCTAAATGTTTAATTCAAGTAATCAGCAGAAACGTAAAAAAGTGTGAATGAAAACGTGGGTAAGAAAATTCAACAATTTTTGAAATACTGCTGTATTTTTTTTCTTGATCAGTATATTTAAAAATCAACAGAACAAAAATAAAACAACAAATGATGTCTCTGTATGCAAAGAATTACTTTAATGTCTGGTATATCATTGTTATAATCTCGGCAACAATTTTACATCTCCAGTATTGATTTTTAAAAAATTGGGCAGTTAAGTCGTGTCTGAAACAAAATAAAATTTTCATTTACAGAAAGGTTTTTTATATATACGTCATCTCATATTTTTTTGTTCTATCGAGTTTCCAAAAACATAACTAAGTAATATAATTTTTGAAATTAATTCAGGGAATTAAGACAATTGTTGATCTTGGATATCACCAAACGTTTCAATTAACTAAATTTTTCCTTGCTTCATAAAACCTAATTTATGGTTGATAGCAACGGAAAATTTTTGGTTTATGTTAGTGCAAAGAGATGATAAGTTCATCATATCCTAGCTTTTTTAAACCCTTTTCACAGAGAGGAAATTTTTTTGTGCTTTTTGTAAAGAATAAAATTGTTGATTACTGGAAAAGAAAATGAATTGCAGATTAAATGACAAGATAATCAATTTTCTATCATACTCCTACAAGATAAAAAATTTTCTGTCAGATTCTTACAAGATAATATTTTTTGTCAGATTCCTACAAGATAACTATTTTTCTCCAAGATCACTGCAATATAACCATTTTTGTGCCTAGGTCTTACAAGATAACTAATTTTTGTCATAATAACAAAAAATGACAACTTTGTAAGATTCCTGTCAAATAAAAAAAATTGAGGATACCATTAATACTGATATTTCTCCGGGAATTCTTTCTGAAGAGAAAGGCTGTAAGAAGATGCTGATTAAGCTAATGTCACTTGAGGAATAAAATTTTCTTATAACTTTTACGACAACAAAATTAATGAGAATTAAAGTTTTTATTTACTTTTCATTTTTTTCCAATATTTTCAGCATTTTTCCCCAGATTGCAAAATTAATTTTTGAATATTTTGAATTTTTTTCTTCCTACATTTAATAAGCAAGTTGTTGTTCCGCGCTGTATATATATATATATAGATATATATATATATATATATATATATATATATATATATATAAATATATATGCAAACATATATACATACATATATGTATATATATATATATATATATATATATATATATATATATATACATATGTATATATGTATATACATATATATATATATATATATATATATATATATACATATATAAATATAAGTTTATATATATATATATATATATTTAGTTCTGTCTTTTTTATACAAACTCTCCATAGCATTTTTGAGCTGCATAAAGTATTTTGATCATTTTTTAAATCCAAAAAACGGCGACTTTTAATGTCTATTCTGTTAAAATAACCCTTTCTAAAGGATTTGTATTTTTGAATCTTAACTTCATTGGCTTTCTTTGTTAAAAAACGATCGTTTGTTTATGATTTGAACATGACTTTTTCCGATCGGCATTGATTGGAAATGACTGTTTTGACATCGTACCAAAATAAGCAAACACACTCATCATTAAACTATACGTCAATTAGTTAGTAGAATAATCTTTTTTATTTCAAGCAAGTATTAAATAAACCTAATAACTTTGAATTCTTCTTTGTTGTTTTTTTTGGCTGACACATAGTTTGCTGGTTTCCTTTAACAATGCGTTCTAACTTCTTTTAATGTTTTGTTTCAGCTTTTTGGTTGATCGTTTCAGGTTTTTCAGCTTTTTTGTTCGTTTCAGGTCCGATTCATCCCAACGCTACAGTTTTTTCACTACCTCCTGCAGGAAAATTATTACTTCCCGGTTTTACTTTCCGTAATATTTGCCAAAGTGTCCTACCAAACAACAACCTCAGAGTTCTTATGATCTGGACCAGAGTTGGAGATTTCACGAAGCGAAAAGACGTTCGTGAAACATACTTCCCGATATTCCAAAACAAATCGAATGGCTTGAATTATGTCCATTTTTTCGCCTTGGCAAGGCCGCCTCCCCAAATTGACTCCCAATTGAGGCAAGAAATAGAACGCTATAATGACTTGGTTATTTTCAATGTCGAAGAAGGGTATTGGATCTCAACGTTTAAACTTTTATCAGGCATGAAATTCGCAGCTTGCTGTTGTCCAAACGCAAAATATTTTGTCAAAGTGGACGTCGATACATATTTCCGAGTTGTTTTGTTCGACAGCCTTCTGGAAAACCTTCAGGAAAAATCCGATAGATTGCTTCCCAAGCTGAAAATTGCCGGTTTTTATGGAAATTCGTGGGAAAATCACGTTCCTTTGTATACAGGTGTTCAAATTTTTCCTCTTCCGCGTTTAAATTACAAACCTGCTTTGGAGAGAGCTGACATCAGGAAAAGATACCCTCTCTTGTTTGTAATGGGAGCCGTTGAAGTTTACTCAATGACCTTAATTGACAAAATTCTTCAATACTGCCCTAAGCATTGTTATGGTCATTACAATTATTCAATTCCTGTAAACAGTACTCAGGAATGTCGCGGTGGCGATGCTGAGGGTGAAGACAAATTTTTTGGTTCTTGTGTGTTTTCAGTTTTTCGTTATAGTGTATATTTTGGAAGACTTTATGAAGGAAAACATTTGATGGCAATGCCACGAAACAACTTCACCAATTTGATAAATGGCGCATATCACGAAAACCATGTTATAATTGGACAAATAAACCAGGATGGTTTTATGCGCAAAGTTCACGAATTCTACAAGCAATTCGATGGAAAGTTTGTCTTTGAAAACCAGATTAATCAGACACTGTGACTGAAAAATGCCGTTTCCATGTCATTGTTTTTGGTGGAAATTTTTACAGCTGGTGTTTTGATCTTTTAGACATTTTTTGGCAGATTTGGTTAATCTAGTTAAAAATATATTTGCTATGAAATTTATTATCTCGTCTTCAAGCTCTTCCATGCCAATTTGTTTTCTACTGTACAATAAATATTCAAAAATTTTGATACTCTTAGTTAGATGATTATTAAATACCTTATAAGAGCGTACTCCAAATCGACCTTACTTGTTTTGCATGGCTGAAGAGGTCCAATATTCTTTCTTTCCTATTCGAAAACCGATAATGATACTGGATTTAGTGAAACTTCTGGAATAGACTGATTCAAGAGTATCGTTTTCTCAATCAGTCAGTGATATTATTATTACCGTTATTATTATTATATTTATTATTATTATTATTATTATTATTATTATTATTATTATTATTATTAATATTATTATTATTATTATTATTATTATTATTATTATTATTATTATTATTATTATTATCAGTATTATTATTATTATTATTATTATTATTTTTATTACTATTATTATTATTATTATTATTATTATTATTATTATTATTATTATTATTATTATTATTATTATTATTATTATAAGTATTATTATTATTATTATTATTATTATTATTATTTTTTTTTATTATTATTATTATTATTATTATCATCATTATTATTATTATTATTATTATTATTATTATTATTATTATTATTAATATTATTATTATTATTATTAGTATTGTGGAACATAGTAATTCAGTATAATTGTAATTAAGCCAATTGCAGTACGTTTACGTAACCAAGTTACAATCGTCCTTCATTTACATATGTATTGTTAAGGAGTCTAAGCTAATACTCCATTATATTGTTATATTATATTGTATACTCATTCACCACTGTAAACTCTACTTGTAACTTTTTTACAGGTCCATCTCATTAACGTCTACTGGCATCATAGCTATGATGCAGTTCGATAGAACAAAGCAAGAAAACAGTCTTATCTAAAACCATGTTTTAACTTAAATTTAGCAACAACATTGTTGACCACTTGGCTGCCTTAGTCGATTACCAATTTCTGAGGGAAAAATGGCGAACGACCATAAAATTAGCCATAACGGCTAAACAAAACATTAAACTAGAAGAGTTATTGTCAGCAAAGCCAACAAGTGACAGTCCCACCAGCACCAATAGAGGAACCAACAGTCAACGGCTCAAACGCAACTTCCGAAAGAGAACGCCTAACCGGAAACGGAATGGCCAAAAACAGATGGCAGTACGAATGTAAACTTAGGGATCACATCGGAATTATATGCGGAGACAAACCTTGGGCTCAAGTAGACAGAAACGTGAGAGCCTTAATCTATTTAGCAATAGGTCATTGAGGAAGACGAATGCACACTAGAACTAATCCTCACGTAAACGTTGAGCGTCTGACAACAAAAGAACTTTGGGACCAACTGGAAGCAATTTTCATTCGACCAAGGAACATTACATGTGATCGTTACTTACTACTCACAAGAAAGCAGAAGAAAGATGAAACAGTCGAACAATTCCATCTAGCACTGAAAAAATTAGTTGAGCATTGTAATCTTGGCTCAATCGAAGACGAATTAATTCGGGACATTTTTTTTAGCAAATATGAGAGATATGGAGATCAAGAAGGAATGACTAAATAAGACAGAAACTGCATCTAAAGCCCTAGAAATCACCCTAGTTAACAACAATGAAAAAACGAAATCCAGTTAGAAGAAACTACGGACGTCAACCTAGTACACAATTCAGCTGTAAATTCCAGCTGCGCAGACTCAGATGAAGATTATTATGTCAATATGATCTCAGAGGAGAACGATAGTCCAAATAAACCGGTCGATGCAAACGGGGACCCTATTTATATATTCGTAAAACTTGGCAACAGCGAATTTAACATAATGGTAGACACCGGTAGCGTGGTCAGTCTTGTAACTAATCGAATAGCCGAGGAAATTAAATCTCATGATAATTCTGCTTGGTGGAGTCGCCATCCAAATTCAATTAGACTTAAAAGTTTTAACAACTCTCCGTTCCAAAACTTAGGAACTCTGTATTGTGCCGTTCAATGGAATGGTTGGAATGATGAACGGGTCGATCTGATTGTAGTCTTAAATTCAAATAGAGCAATCATTGGAAGAGACTTTTTCAAAAGTTTGGGATTACGATTGTATCAACAATCGTCAAATTCAGAGGATTCTGATACTCCTTCAGAAGGTAAGCACGTCTTAAATGTCCAAACATTAGATGATACTAAAAGTACAATCGCAGGACGTTTTCCGAAGTAAGTATCCAGAATTGAAAAATCTAAAAGTTGTTTAGTTTAATGGAAATTCAAACGCCACTTCAGCGTTGTACACCAACGCGGTCGAAGAGTACTAATTCACATACAAGCGGATGTCAAAAATGAATTAAAGAGACTTACCGATGAAGGACACATTCAAAAGTTAGAGAGTCGTAGCGAACAATTCTACTTTTCGCCAGTTGTAATCACTCTTAAACGTGATAAATCTATAAAATTAGCACTCGATTCAAAAGTATTAAACAAAGCTATTTTAAAAAACAAATATCAAATTGCCGAATATCGAATGTCTAATCGATTCACTCTCACATGAAATCACAAATAATACTGTAGAAGGGCAAGCTTGGTTCACAACGATTGATTATATGTTTGCTTATAGTCAAATCCCACTACATCCAGATACTGCCAAACAATGTAATTTCAATTTGGTAAGTGGAGAAGCTACAGGAACGTACAGATTTTTAACCTGATTCTATGGCTTAACAGACATGCCCGCAGAATTTCAGAAAGCATTAGACTCAACACTAGTTGGCCTGTCAAACACTTATTGTTTCCGAGATGATATAATTATCAAAAACATCAGCACTAAGTAAATTAAAACGTCCAAAAACTGCAAAACAATGAAATCTTTCTTAGGCAGTGTACACCACGTCACAAAATTTGTCCAAAACTCGGCAAAATTATGCAATTATTTCCGCGAATTATTAAAGAGTAAAGCACAATTTATTTGAACAGACTCTCACGAAACGAATTTTAGTATAATAATTACTGCATTATCCTTAATAGACAAAAATTCACATTACAGTCTTTCTCTAGAGACGAGAGTAAAATGTGATGCTTCAAGAGAAGGACTGTGGCAGCTCTTGAACAACAAACGCCCTACAGTTGGGAAACAATCGCATACGCATCCAGATTTCTAAACGATGCAGAAAAACATGACAGCATAAATGAATTGGAACTATTAGGGGCAGTCTGGAGTATCGAACATTTCAGGCACTACTTATATGGTAAACGATTCACAGAAGTCACAGACCACAGAGCGTTACTTTCAACCGTTAAAGACGAAACTTCTAAAATTCACCAGAGTACACTAACACGAAAGACAGATAGACTATTACCATTTGATCATAAATTAGAACACCTTGCGTTTAGTAAAGTGGGCTTCGTAGATTACATCTCTAGAAACCCGGACGCAAAATCAAAACCAGTATCAAAATACGATGAAGAATTCGTAGTGGCACAAAGAGACGCTATTTGTAAAACAGTTGAAATTCTACAACCAAAGCGAGACAAGGGTAGACCTAGAAAAAATACTTAGCAAACAGATCACGTAAACAAATATACTGTACAAACAAGCGTCAATCGCTATGAGAATGCGCAATTGAACCACGTTTGCAAGGGAAAAGCTAATAACGCGGAACATTTGCAACACACCAATTGCCAGCAAACTTCGAACATTTACTATACAAGCAAACAACAAACATCACACGTTTTCAATGGTAAATCACAAAACTCACACAACTACTACTTACGCAAGCGTAAGACGACGGAATGCAAAGAAAACAACGAATGTAATTACCACTGCGTAGGACGCGAAACAAACGTAAATAACTCGCTTTTGCCAAATATGCCAAGTAAAGATCACTGGCTCACAAAATTGAACAAACTTTACTGCAAACCCAATTCAATCTATTCCAATCAAATTAATTCTAAATCTAAATCGTTAATTCATGTAAAAATTGTACAGTTCCAAATTCTTCTATTCCTCTTAATCAAATTATTTCATCTGCAAAACCCACCCCCCCCCCCCCTCGTTTCTAACTCCCAAGCTCCTTTGACTCAATCTCCTGTAAATGTTAATTTGTCAGATAACTCCTCCGAAATAAGTTACGCAAATGAATTTTCTATTGTAAATAATTTCAATCTTAGAAATTAATTGTCTCCTTCGAAGTTACAAGATCCAACGCCAGCCAGTACTCCGACCATTGGCCCACATTTACTAACCTAGACTCAAATGTACGACAATTGTTCAAATCAAAATTCTTAGCTGCCCTCACCAACAGAGATTCCATAGAGAAATCAGAGATTGCATTATTTCAAACGATGAAAAAAGATGTCGCAAACTTAGTAAGCAAGTGCATGCACATTGGAAATCATTGAGCACAAGTAACGCTTCATATTTGTAGACAAAAGAGTCGCAATCTCAAACAGAATTAATGAGGCAGTTACAGATGTATTCCATGCTAAACACCCTGGAAGTTGGGTCATCACGGAACTGGCAAATCGCGTGTGTTGGCCATTTTGTAACAGAGACTAACTCAATAGGGTTCGACTCTGTAAAGCGTGCACTGAATTTGGTAAGAACTCAACGCCAATTGTACCATCTAATAAATTTAAATTTTCAACTCCATGTGTCGAACCAAATAGAAAAATTCAGAATGATTTTGCAAGACCTATTTACGATGGTCAAAATAAAGAAACATACATATTAGTATGTATCGATAGATTCTCAAAAAACCCCTCAGAGAAAATTGTAAAAAATTCTAACGCCCCAAACGTCAAGTATTTCCTGTTATAATACTTCAGATCACACGGATTTCCTCGCTAAATCAGACTCGATCAAATGAGATGTTTTATAGGTAACACGGTAAAAACACTATGTGAAGATAACAACATAGAATTAATAGCAGCTCCGGCACAAAGACATTGGGAGATCGGACTCGTTGAGAGATTAATAAAAAACGCTAAAACGAGTATTAGGTTGTATAAAGATCGAATGCGGAACGAACAGATATTTAACGTAAATTTCTGTAGAGAACGTAATTCATCAACTTAGAATTTGTAAGCAACATACAACGAGCGTCTCACCATTCGAGGCACATATCGGGAGAAAAATTAACACACATCTTTCATTATTAACATCGATACAATCACACAAAAATATGTCATGGTATAATGTTCAGAAATACTGTTTAGATTATGAGACATTCGGCTCGGAGGAACTGATAGATGATTCGAAATGGAAAGACGAAGATCTACTAGGCGACGAAGAAATTGAACGAAACAAAGATTGAATCAGACAGGCAACCAGTACTCAGAATTTATTCAAATTTCTTCCTTCCTCTAGCTCGCAGCCAGTCAATCAAAACCGCACGGAAAATCTCTAATGTTAGGAGAGGAAGAAAAAGTCTTGGAAGACGACTCTATGAGACAACACCAGAGGGACCATCAATAATAAACACTTCAGATTCCACCGTTACATTACGCTTACCAGGTAGACCCGACACTGAAGTACACAAAGCAGACTTAGCAAAATTCGGAACACAAGAACAGAGGAATACTCCACTTGAGCAGTTCATCCAACCAGTGGACAAGAATAGGAACGCAACAGTAGCAATGGTCGAGCGAATGGAGAAACACGTCTCAACTTCCTTAAAAAAATTGTCGGGGGAAATTTCAATCAAGAAACAATCAAATACTGATCCCAGCCGCAACCCATCTAAGTCTTACACCAAAAAAGTGAGCAGAAACAAAATTCCAGAACGGAAAGCATCAAAGACAATTACGAGACGAAGTTCGAAACGAAAATCTTTGAAAAAAATTCCAGCTAATAAACGTGTAAGAATTGCGAGCCCAGATATTTCAGATTGTTCAAACAATTCAGCAACCCCACTAAGCATCAGTTGAGCAGAATCTGCAATTCGTAAAATCAAACGGATCCGCAAGGCAACAAGACATTTTGGGGAACCAACATCAGAGACAGAGGGTAGAAGATGAAACCGGACTACAAGGACCATCGTTCAGCCCATCATTCCAAGCCGCGCAATTACCCGACAATCGTCAAATGATTGAAAGCTCAATTCAACTATGCATTCCGGAGGATAGTAACTCGGACTCCAACTATGATGAATACGATGGGCAGGAATATAAGGATGGAATTTCGGGACATGAGTTGGGTCACGAGGATTTGTAATTATTTTAGTCAGCAAATGTCGGAATATTGAGAAAACTCCAAAAGCTGAAAGTATAAAACCTACATTTAGTCTGAACATTACAGCTACTATCAATGCAGCTTATAAGTACTCTTCACCCACAAACTAGTCTCAACGCATAGACAGTGCAATTAGTAAGTGCACTCTAAAGGTTTATTCGACAACAGTTTACAGTGCAGTCAATACGTGCTATCTTTATCTTCTAACGAAGTCCTCGATTACTTATTGTGCCACTATTCAATGCAATCATAATCACTTAATGTGCTACTTTTTTTACTTGGGTTACTTACAATTACTTCCATGCTGATAGCTCCATATCTTTCATATACATTTGTGATCCTTTACATTCCATTCATTCAGTCAAATCATCCATACTTTAAACATTTACTCATTTTTGATCTTCATTTTTTTTACTTATTGTTTTTCAGTTTTCCTTTCTCGAGAGGGAGGGAGTGTGGTATATAGTAATTCAGTATACTTGTAACCAAGCCTATGCAATACGTTTACATAACCAAATTACAATCGTCCTTCATTTACTTATGTATTGTTACGGAGTCTAAGCTACTACTCCATTATATTGTTTTATATATATATATATATATATATATATATATATATATAAATAGAAATAAATATATATATAATCATTCAAAATCGTAACTTCTACTTGTGACTTTTGTACAGGTCCATCTCTTTGATGTCTACTGGCATCATAGCTATGATGCAGTTCGATAGAACAACGCAAGAATACAGTCCCTTTTGTAACCATGTTTTAACCTAAACTTAACAACAATTAGTTGACCACTTAGCTGCCTTAGTCGATTACCACAATTATTATTACTATTATTGTTATTATTATTACTGTTATTAATTTTATTAATATTATTATTATTATTATTATTATTATTATTATTGCTATTATTATTAATATTATTATTATTATTATTTTCATTATTATTATTTTTATTATTATTATTAATATTATTATTATTATTATTACTATTTTTTTATTATTACTAATATTACTGTTCTTATTATTATAATTATTGTTTTAAGTTATTCTTATTATTATTATTATTATTATTATTATTATTATTATTATTTTTATTATTATTATTATCATTATTGTTATTATTGTTATTAGTAGTTGTATTGTTATCTTTATTATTTTTATTTATTTATTTTCTTATTATTATAATTATTACTATTATTTCTGTTATTATTATTATTACTATTATTATTAATAATCAATTATAATTTTTATTTTTGTTCTTATTATTATTATTATTAATAAAAATAATATTATTGTTATTACTAATACTATTATTATTGTTACTATTATTATTATTTTTATTATTAATGTTTTTATTATTATTATTATTATTATCATTATAATTATTATTATTAGTATTTTTCTTATTCTATTATTATAATTATTATTTTTGTGGTGAGCAGTTAGCTCACTTGTTATAAAGAACCTGAAGGTACTGATATAAACTCATTTCAAACTTCTTGTTTTACTATATATATATATATATATATATATATATATATATATATCATTTGTTTGTAAATAAGAACTACGCGCATAGTGCTGTTATTGTTAACTGGTTGCAACCAGAAGGTTATTGCACTTTCCCAACGGAGCACTTTAGAAAAGTGCACATTGTGACTTATGGGCCTATTGAATAGTTGATCTCAGGAATGGAAGTCTTTTTTGCGCTAACCGTTTCTCATTTTCTCACAGATTCATTTAACGTCGTCGGAGTTTATAACGTCGTCGGTTTCTCGACAAATCCAAAATGGCGAAGTCAGCTGCTATTCCGTTATTTTGTTTTCCACTAGGAATTTTTTTCTTCTGGGTTATTGGCATGGATCCCCAGTTGAATAGCCCGCATGGGCAACTTCGCTCAAGTTAGCAATCATGGCTGAAAATTCGTGAAACATGGACGCCCTTCTCTTCTAAAAGCCCGAGGTAAAACATATGTTCTACCCAACTGAACCCATGTCCGAGCCCCCACCGAAAATGAGACAAAAACCCAATATCGCGACAGAGACCTCAGGAACAACAAAAAAATTGCATTGGGGAAAAGTGTGCAAGAGTATAAAATTCAAGGGCCCTATCGTCGACAGACACCCTTGGAATGAAGCCCACACAAAAGTAAAAAGCCTCATTTATCTCAGTCTCGGAGCTGAAGGTCAGCGCATTTATTATCATCGCTTCCTATACTAAATAGTGGACAACTTCTAAGCCTTCCAACTTGCACACAAATTATCACGGTCTTTTACAAGCCCCAGGAACAGTACGTATCACCGCTTTCTCTTGTTTACCTGTAAACAGAAAAACAACGAAAAATTGTAAAATTTTCACTGCGGTGGTCTGAAAGCCCTTGGAGCTAAATGCCGGCTGGGAATAGCAGAGGATGACCTCAAAAAGGACCTGTTTTTTGCCTTCATGTCGAAAAAGATCCAAAGAGAACTCCTAATGGAGACGCGCACCCCCTTCAAGTAATGAACCGCGAAAGAGGCAAGGAGATCCGGAAAGCAGTGATTCAGCTAAATTGTCACGCCTCCTCCTCAACAATCAAGTAGCACTCGTACAACAAAACCGAACTCCCCGGTGTTCCCAACGACGAAAATATGCCCATTTGGAAACAGCAAATCCAGCGCCAGCCCGCACCCGCCAACCCTCTAGAAGATGCGGAGTACAATTCAACCCAGATACATCTACAAGTAAAGCCCGCTAAAAAAGTACAATGCAACCTCTGCAAAACAGACTGGACACTAAAACAGAGTATGTCGCTCGGCAAAATGTTTGTGTGTTTTTTGTTATTTTTTTTAAGAACTCAAACTGGATAACCCCAGAAACAAACTCCCCAAACTATAAATGCTTCAAAATGTGGAAATTCCCATACTCAGAGCGATACGCCTGAATCTAAAAACCGGACATTTGGATGCAATAGACAACAGGATCCTTGTCGTCAAAGCCCAAACAGTCAGCCTGTTGGGAAAAGACATAATGCCCAAACTAGGCCAACAACAAGGTCGAAACAATAACACTACCCAATCGGATATACCATTCGAACTACAAATAATAAAAAAATTTTCTCACCTATGCACTACACTAGGCAGCTCGGAAAACCATATAGCAAAATTGAAATTTAAATAGGATATCACAAAGGACGCCGAGTTCTCTTGCATTTGACCAATAATCCGATAAAAAAATAAAACACCTGTTTGATAAAAAACAATTAATCAATTTTGACAATTGTTCAGATAATGAGTTCATAGGTCCCGTTGTGATACCAGTGAAACACGAAAAATCTATAATAAGAGAATTAGATTTGAAACCAATAAACAACGCGATAGAGAAAAACAAGTTTTAACTGCAATTGATAGGCAACCTGATGGACTCAATCGCCAAATACATATCAGACAATAAAAAATCCCCAGGGACTTTTTCAGTAAAATAGCCGTAATAGACGAATATAGCCGGATTCCCTTCCATCCTGAAATCAGAAAACACTCTGATTTCAACATTCTCGGGGGAAGTTCACAGGAATGTACACATTCGTTAATGGATTTTGCGGACTCTCAGATATGTCCGCAACCTTTCAAAAAAATCTAAACAGAACCCTAGAGAACCTACACAATATTTTTTTTTGCTAGACGATATACTCGTAATTACAAAAGGCTCCCTCCAAAACAACGAATCTAATATAGATATTGTCCTAAAACCCTTAGATTTGGAAAAACACAACGTATTTTGGCTCGACTATAACATAACGCAAACGTGCGTTTCCCAAACCGTGAAAAAAACGGACTCCAACTTAAATCTAAACCCCCTACACATTAAAACAATTACGCTCCCTAACGGGGTCAGTGCACCCACTAAAAAATGTATCTTTAATCCCGCAAGTTTAGTCGATCCACTCCGCCAATTCTGAAAAAAAGAAAATGTTACAAGCGGCAAAATACTATGGAATGAATCACATACAAAATCTCTAAAATAATAGAAAAGAAAAACTTTGATAAACAAAAGTATACACGCCTGAAATGCGATGCAAGCCTCAAAGGCCTCGGAACGGTCTTAGCTTAGAACAACAATATGCAAACGGGTTTGCTTACGCCAGTAGATTTGTTAATGATGCAGAACAAAAATACAGTACAAACGAATTCTAACTAATAGCCGTAGTTTGGGCCACGCACCACTTCAATTACTATGTTTTAAGATCAACTTTTGAGTTAGTTACAGATCACTACTTTCGGCTTTGAATCCGAAGTGGGGCACCAAATGTTGTCAAAGCGGATGAACCAGATTGGTAGATAGATTACATCCTTATAGATTCTCAATAAATCAGATTCCAGGAAAAGAAATGAGGTTCACGGAATATTTGAGCAGAAACCCCATCTTATCCCCCCAATTAGTAAAGAAGACGAACTTTTTGTAGTGAACAGAATTATAGAATTCACATTCACTCTGTTCATTATAAATGATTGGTATAAATTATACAATTTCAACCAATCAAAACGGTCCATTCGGTGTCACGCGACGCAATAATTACGTAATAAACCAAAATAGGCGTGCACGTAATAAATCAAACGCTTTCTGCCAAATTTCCAATCCAATTCAGTTGCACACAAAATGTCTCGTTCTTTCTAAATCTGTTCTTAATTCTCAAGACATAAGTAACGTAATCACTCTCAATAATACCCAAACCAACACTTTTGGTGTCGCAATTATTGAACGAAAACGAGCCACCAACTTCAAAAAAAATCATGACTTCCTCCATGTCAAATTTTCCTACCTCAATTACAATCCCCATTTCCGTATTAACCCAAATCGACGAGACTCCATCACTACTAAGATAGGCTTAGGCCGAAATTTAATCGACAACGCTTTACATCTCCCACATTTTGCATTCGAGAACGAAAATCTCCCCGACTATCGACTTAACTTATCCCGTCTATTCGGGGAAAATATCCTTGCTGAACCCACCCTCTAGGACAAAAACCTTCAACCCATAATCAGACCGGTTAGAAATGTGATTGGGACAGGCTGAAGTTAGTAAGCAAATATTACTTAATGCATGCAACTATCTCTTAGTTGCCCAATCGGGCTGCCTGATTTATGGCGGAAAATTAGTTGTCCCTTACCAGCTCCAGAGTTTCCTTTTAGACGCTCTTCATCGGACTCGACCGGGTCAAGTGGGCATGATCGGTTTAGCCAAACTGATCTGGTCTCCGCAAATACACCAGACGATAGCTCTCAGAGATGAAAATTGCAGGCAGATAGACCAGATTGGTAGATAGATTACACCCTTATACATTCTCAATAAATCACATTCCAGGAAAAGAAATGAGGTTCACGGAATATTTGAGCAGAAACCCCCATCTTATCCCCCCAATTAGTAAAGGAGACGAACTTTTTGTAGTGAACAGAATTAAAGAATTCACATTCAATCTGTTCATTATAAATGATTGGTATAAATTATACAATTTCAACCAATCAAAACGGTCCATTCGGTGTCACGCGACGCAATAATTACGTAATAAACCAAAATAGGCGTGCACGTAATAAATCAAACGCTTTCTGCCAAATTTCCAATCCAATTCAGTTGCACACAAAATGTCTCGTTCTTTCTAAATCTGTTCTTAATTCTCAAGACATAAGTAACGTAATCACTCTCAATAATACCCAAACCAACACTTTTGGTGTCGCAATTATTGAACGAAAACGAGCCACCAACTTCAAAAAAAATCAGGACTTCCTCCATGTCAAATTTTCCTACCTCAATTACACTCCCAATTTCCGTATTAACACAAATCGACGAGACTCCATCACTACTAAGATAGGCTTAGGCCGAAATTTAATCGACAACGCTTTACATCTCCCACATTTTGCATTCGAGAACGAAAATCTCCCCGACTATCGACTTAACTTATCCCGTCTATTCGGGAAAAAAATTCTTGCCGAGGCCACCCTCTATGACAAAAATCTTCAACCCATAATCAGACCGGTTAGAAAAGTGACTGGGACAGGCTGAAGTTAGTAAGCAAATATTACTTAATGCATGCAACTATCTCTTAGTTGCCCAATCGGGCTGCCTGATTTATGGCGGAAAATTAGTTGTCCCTTACCAGCTCCAGAGTTTCCTTTTAGACGCTCTTCATCGGACTCGACCGGGTCAAGTGGGCATGATCGGTTTAGCCAAACTGATCTGGTCTCCGCAAATACACCAGACGATAGCTCTCAGAGATGAAAATTGCAGGCAGATAGACCAGATTGGTAGATAGATTACACCCTTATACATTCTCAATAAATCACATTCCAGGAAAAGAAATGAGGTTCACGGAATATTTGAGCAGAAACCCCCATCTTATCCCCCCAATTAGTAAAGGAGACGAACTTTTTGTAGTGAACAGAATTAAAGAATTCACATTCAATCTGTTCATTATAAATGATTGGTATAAATTATACAATTTCAACCAATCAAAACGGTCCATTCGGTGTCACGCGACGCAATAATTACGTAATAAACCAAAATAGGCGTGCACGTAATAAATCAAACTCTTTCTGCCAAATTTCCAATCCAATTCAGTTGCACACAAAATGTCTCGTTCTTTCTAAATCTGTTCTTAATTCTCAAGACAAAAATAACGTAATCACTCACAATAATACCCAAACCAATACTTTTGGTGTCGCAATTATTGAACGAAAACGAGCCACCAACTTCAAAAAAAATCATGACTTCCTCCATGTCAAATTTTCCTACCTCAATTACAATCCCCATTTCCGTATTAACCCAAATCGACGAGACTCCATCACTACTAAGATAGGCTTAGGCCGAAATTTAATCGACAACGCTTTACATCTCCCACATTTTGCATTCGAGAACGAAAATCTCCCCGACTATCGACTTAACTTATCCCGTCTATTCGGGGAAAATATTCTTGCTGAACCCACCCTCTAGGACAAAAACCTTCAACCCATAATCAGACCGGTTAGAAATGTGATTGGGACAGGCTGAAGTTAGTAAGCAAATATTACTTAATGCATGCAACTATCTCTTAGTTGCCCAATCGGGCTGCCTGATTTATGGCGGAAAATTAGTTGTCCCTTACCAGCTCCAGAGTTTCCTTTTAGACGCTCTTCATCGGACTCGACCGGGTCAAGTGGGCATGATCGGTTTAGCCAAACTGATCTGGTCTCCGCAAATACACCAGAAGATAGCTCTCAGAGATGAAAATTGCAGGCAGATAGACCAGATTGGTAGATAGATTACACCCTTATACATTCTCAATAAATCACATTCCAGGAAAAGAAATGAGGTTCACGGAATATTTGAGCAGAAACCCCCATCTTATCCCCCCAATTAGTAAAGGAGACGAACTTTTTGTAGTGAACAGAATTAAAGAATTCACATTCAATCTGTTCATTATAAATGATTGGTATAAATTATACAATTTCAACCAATCAAAACGGTCCATTCGGTGTCACGCGACGCAATAATTACGTAATAAACCAAAATAGGCGTGCACGTAATAAATCAAACGCTTTCTGCCAAATTTCCAATCCAATTCAGTTGCACACAAAATGTCTCGTTCTTTCTAAATCTGTTCTTAATTCTCAAGACATAAATAACGTAATCACTCTCAATAATTCCCAAACCAACACTTTTGGTGTCGCAATTATTGAACGAAAACGAGCCACCAACTTCAAAAAAAATCAGGACTTCCTCCATGTCAAATTTTCCTACCTCAATTACACTCCCAATTTCCGTATTAACCCAATTCGACGAGACTCCATCACTACTAAGATAGGCTTAGGCCGAAATTCAATCGACAACGCTTTACACCTCCCACATTTTGCATTCGAGAACGAAAATCTCCCCGACTATCGACTTAAGTTATCCCGTCTATTCGGGAAAAAAATTCTTGCCGAGGCCACCCTCTATGACAAAAATCTTCAACCCATAATCAGACCGGTTAGAAAAGTGACTGGGACAGGCTGAAAATAGTAAGCAAATATTACTTAATTCATGCAACTATCTCTTAGTTGCCCAATCGGGCTGCCTGATTTATGGCGGAAAATTAGTTGTCCCTTACCAGTTCCAGAGTTTCCTTTTAGACGCTCTTCATCGGACTCGACCGGGTCAAGTGGGCATGATCGGTTTAGCCAAACTGATCTGGTCTCCGCAAATACACCAGACGATAGCTCTCAGAGATGAGAATTGCAGGCAATGCCGGGATCAAGGTAGGAATTTAGAAAGCATTTTGCCCATGCATAAGCTAGGATCCTTACCACGACTTACCAAACCAAACGAAGAACTACAAATTGACTTCGCTGGCCTCATAAAAGACAACTTAAAAATTAACACTGATCATCATATACTAGATTCAGTCGATCGTTACTCTAGATAACCAGCAGCTCTAGTACACGCAAATTGCGACAATCAAACAGCCATTGATTTTTTAAATCAATACGGTGCCTTTCAAGGCATTTACCGCAGCATCTGATTTGGACAAGTCGAAACATTTACATAATGAGCATTTGAAACGTTTTGCAAAGATAAAAACATCAAGCTCATATTCTTCCCAACACATGACCATTGGTGCTCAGGAATGGTCCAACGTCTTATACAAACTCTAAAGTGACGACTTGAATCAATAGACGCAGATTCAATTTATAGACGAAAGGCGTTTTATAAAGAAAGGCGTTTTATAATTTATAAAGAAAGGCGTAAATCATAGACTCCAGTAAACTAATACCCAACAGGGTCACTAAAATTCCACTTCCGAGGCACACTTTGGAAGAACACGAAATACTGAACTTTCAAACATACTGACCCTACCCAACAATAAAAACCTATCATGTGGTACATTGAAAACGTTGTACATAGATAAATGACTCCTTCAGAACCGAACACTCACCTCGGCGGTGATATGGGATAGAGAGACTAACTCTGAGAGAAACTTGGACATCCAATTCTGACCCCAACAATAACAAGCAACCACGTCCGGAACACCAGTGGACTCCTGAGCTTCAGAGAATTACGACTCTAACAATGCCCCGCTCGGAGCATTCAACAAGGGTACAATAATTCTCTCTAAATTCACTTTCAGTTAGGCGTTAAAACAACCGTTATTGACCAAAACAAACGTAACTTAGCACTTAAAACATTAAGGAGACGCAACCCCGAACCCAACAGAACCTTAAAACCCCTGTGGTCCATTCTCCTGGACGAAACGATCGTAGACTACACTCCCCACACCGTAACCATCAATACCCAGAAAAAAACACAGTAATACGTACTAACAAAATACCCATGGCCAAAAAAGGTCCCAATTTCTCAGAACCTAAACCCAGACTAATAAATTTTGCTGTCTGTAAAACTGTAGTCGAATATATGCGCAATAAATGCAAAATCAGAAAAGTTTGTTTAACTGAAAGGTACCAGCAAAGAGAATCACAAAGCACAATGCAGCCCGGGATCAAGCAGCTCAAGTGTTGGACGCGATCCACCCAAAGCCAACCCAACAACCACGCAATCATCTTCAACACCAATTGATATTGCAGGACCATCCTCTAGACCAACGGGACCTCCCAAGAAAGCCCAACAGGGCCAACTTAACGGGATTACGAAACATGCAGAAGTCTCGTCCATACGGAAAACGGCCAACTCAAGAAACCTTCACGAACATTTGAACTAGCCACAAGCCCAACAAACGATTAAGCCCTCAAAAGCAAACCGATCTCAATAGTTTAGAAATCGTGAACCGCGGGGAATACACAACCTTTTATAAATACAACCTCCTCTTCCGCCGCACACATCATGTCACCCCTCCCATCCGTGCACGGAACCGCCTCCGCCATTTTGACATCCCCTCCGCTAGGCATTATCAACAAAAGTAAAGCCGAACTCAGAGTGAAGAAACTTCGCATCGAGAACTTCATATCGCAACTCCCGGTAAGCTCAATGAACAACGAGACAACTGTAGTTGACCTTGTCGACACTTCAGATTGAACTCTGCCCAAAAATCTGTAAATCATTACCCACTTCTACAAACTTCGGCAAATCTCTTGTCATATTATGTTGGTCTCCCAAGACTCGTGTGCATTCTCTCACACAGCCTCATTCTCTCAACTCACATCCCATAAGGGACCCCGAACAAGATATTTCATCTGCGATTGACTGCTCAACATTCTAACTTGACCCACATTCCAACCAATGCATTTATCAGTAAACTGATAACCTTCATAGGGGAGTGTGGTGAGAGCTAGCTCACTTGTAATCAAGAATTTAAAAGTACTAAAAAACTCTAAT
>NC_134479.1:39788805-39802958 GCF_964194025.1 Convolutriloba macropyga | reverse complement strand
TATCCATTGTTTGTAAAGTCGTATTACGCGCATGTTATTGTTAACTGGTTGCAAACAGACGGTTAATGCACATTCCGAATAGTACACATTTGAGAAGCGCACATAGTGCCTTATGAGCCTATCGAATAGTTGATCACTGGTATAGTTCAGTTTTTACATGCGCTAGCCTTGTCTCAGCTTTTCACAGATTCATTCAGATTTTATAAGGTCGTTGGTTTCTCGACTCAACAATTATCATTATTATCTCAATTGTTATTATTATTTTTAATGCTATAATTATTTTTTCTTATTATCCTTATTATTTTTTTTATTATTATTATTATTTGTATTGATATTAATTTTATTTTTCCTATTGTTATCATTTTTATTAATCTTAATAAAATTATTAATATTTTTTTCAATTATTTTTAATATTATTTTTTTTTATTATTATTACTATCATTAATTTTATTATTATTATTATTTTTATTATGATTATTATTATTATTTTTATTATTTTTTATTTTTATGATTATTATTATGCTTATTATTATTGCTACTATTGTGGTGGAGCGTCTATCATTCCCTAGGGAGAACTTATATTCAGTTAAACATTGCTATTTAGAACTTCTTTCTGTTATACTAAAATGTTGATTAGTATGTATTCACCTAATTGTTAACTGATCTTTAACGCTCCTACGTGAGTGAATTTATTTTGTGTTAGTTGACTAGCAGGTGTTGTCTGCTGTCAACCAATTTTAAATCCGCTCTCGCTATAGAACTTTGGTGACTAAAGGTAACAAATGATTGATATTTTAATCGAATCCCTCGGTAAGAAGTGTTTTTTCAGTTTATGAACGACAGTTATGGATCAGCCTTAACCTGGCGCAGTCAATGAAATCACCAATTGGTGTACCACTCTATTGGAAACAGGAGCCAATCCAGCAAAATAATGGTGAACAAGATTTTCCACCTTTAAAATGGCAGTCATGGCGAAAGAGAACATGCACGTAAATCAGCTTTGCACAAAATTTTAGCGCATTCCATTTTTTCATTTTTTTCAGCTTCGTTCAATTAAATAATTTTTTTGTTATTCGGAGCTATCATATAAGTACTGTTTTCTTATTTTTAGAGTGACAAGCAGTTTATTGGTGGCCATAATTAAAAAGCATTTTGTTCTATTGTTGTATAATTGACCCGAAAAATCCCTAACCAAAAAATTCAATCTTTTTGATCCGGAATTTGTCTCATGTCTTTTGATGATAGTCAAGTGGCCTGCAAAAATTCTGAAATCTGAGAAGAAATATTTGGATAATGTGTTTCTGAATAATTCAAGTAAAGTTACGTAGTAGGAAACTATTTATGATTGCTAAATTCTTTTTTGTTTGTGGCAAAAAGAAATTTCGCTATTTTCCTGAATTTCTGTATTATATTCAGACACAATTACAATCGTTGGGCTCGGCGAAGTATTGCTATTTGGACCATAGCGACCCATTTTAACATCCCTCCTTCATGTTTCATGGATTGGTGAGTCAGGTTGCTGACGTGTGGCTGTTATGTTTGTTGGGATAGCAATCAGTTTTTATTTTACCCGAACAAAACATTTCCATAAACCAAAAATATTTTTGTGTCGACTTGCGGAATCTTATCACTTTTATTGTCTTGAAACAAATTTTCTGTGAAACAGCTGAATTCTGATACAAATTTTTGAAAAAGGGTTCAAGGTTAATTACTTTAAATTAACCCAGATATCATATAACTTTCTAATCATCGTGAGACAAAGCGTTGTTTGCTTGTTAGAATTGAACAAATTCATCGTTTTTTGTCCACTCAAATTTTTGTCTCTGCTATTTGCTATGTCACAAGAAACCCATTCTAATAGTGACCTTATTTAATATCACTCCTTCATATATCATGCATTGAGTAGTCAGATGGTTCACGTGTGGCTGTCATGACTAAGTTTGTGCTGATAGCATTCATTTGTTATTTACTCGATCGAAAACTTTTCATTACCCAAAGAGGTCTTTATGTTGCTTTGCGGAAGCTTATCAGTTTTTTCATTTTTTTAAAGTACATTTTCTGTGAAACAGATGAATCCTAAGATAAAACTTCTAAAAAGCGTTCAAGGTTATTTACTGTAAATTTATCCAGATATCATATAACTTTCTATTCTTCGTGAGACAAAGCGTTTGCTTGTTAGAATTGACCCAATTTATCGTTGCAGCTCAATTTTTATGTCCTGGCTAATGACTCTGTCACGAGAAACCCAATTTAATAGCGAACTGATTTAATATTCAAACTTCATGCGTCATGGATTGGTGAGTCAGATTGTTGACGTGTGACTGTCATGGCCATTTTTGTGTTGATAGCAATCAGTTTTTATTGACTGGAACGAAAAATTTCAAATAACCAAAAAGGTCTTTATGTTTTTTTTGCGGAATCTCATCAAGTTTTTTGTTGTTTGAATTTAAATTTCCTGTGAAACATGTGAATCCCAAGATATTTTTTAAACGCGTTCATGGTTAATTAATGTTAATTTACCTAGAAATTATATGACTTTCTAGTTTTCGTGAGACAAAGCATTTGCTTAATAAAGTTGAACAAATGCATAGTTGCCACTAGTTTTTTAAAAATCTCTGCTAATGGCTATGTCACTTGCAATCTATATTCAGGAAAAATTCAGTTCTACATTAATTTTGCCGACAATACAATTTGATTGCGTATAGAATTGTTGATAATGTTATGAAAGTCTTTTTTTACTGATTTGTGTTTTTGGTCTGTCTAAAAACAGTGACGCATTTTAAGTGTTGAATTTGGGCAAGACTTGAGTGATGACTTCCAGAAGTTCGGCGATTTCAATAACTCTACATCTGTTTGTTTTTATTTTTTAAAGTGAGATATTTTGATTTCGAAAACCTTATAACCCAAATTTGAAAGGTTATTCCGGATTGATAATGTTAATAAAAAAATGTATAGAGAAATAAGTTATGTAATTATGTGGTTCGTTGAAATGAGATATCAATTTTTAATTCAGTTTGGTGCATTTCGGCATGCTAATAGTGAATAAAGTGAAGTCTATTGGACCTTTTTGAATTTAATTGCTTTCAGTTTACCCGGTGTGTGCGCTGAGATGAAATGTTTTGATGGTTTGGGATTTTGTAGTGTTTCATATTTGTTCCATTTGTCGTTTTTTTTTTAAAAAAAACTTGTAGTGTAGAAAATTTACACATGAGTTAAGTAAGAAGTTAATTAAAAGTTTTAATTGTGACAAAATTTGTACCTACACTTTATATTGGGGTGATTTTTATAGTTCAAGAAAAATTTCCGGTGATACTTTGAGAAGATTTTTCTATTATGTAATGTTCAGTGAGAGAAGTACATTCTTCTCGGCAGTTAAAACATTCTTCTTGTGAGAATTATTTGAATTGTTTTGTAACAATGGTGGTTCTGTGAGATATGTTATTTCATGTTTAACCGCTGTAGCCGTACTTTCAATAGGCGTATGTTAGGTCAAACAATATTTCAAAGCGTTTTCGTTCTTTCCCGAGACATCTACTGTCCAATTACCTGTTCTTTGAACAATGGTATGGCAAACCTATCCGACTATAGATGGTCAAAACTTTTTTTATTAGTTTTTGAATAAATTCTATTAGAGTTTTGTTGTATATATTCTCTAATTGGGATTCTCTGACGGGACGAGTTTCACTTTTCTCTGTATTGCTTCTAGATGGGTACGGAAATGTTAATTGTTTACCCGTAATGCATCTTGACATCACTTGTTTGTTAGTTAGAGTTTTATCCTTCATGGCTTGATTGGAGATTTGTTTCAGGAATCGAGGCTTAAGTGCTGTTCATGTGATTTTGCGATGATCTGGGAAGTCGAAGTACTGTGCCTACTTGACCAAGTGCAATTTTTGCCTCATTGGGGGGATAAAGTTTACCTTTGAAATTTGTTGGGTTAACACCATCTGAGATTTTTCTAAACTAGTTAATAGATTATCATTATCATTTGTTTTTGAATCTATTGGAGTTTAGTGACAATCAGTGTACATACGCAAGATCTCCTCTTGGTGGAGCGTTCTAACAAGGGGGGCAATTAGAACCTGATTTTCCAATGAAACTTAATAGTGACTCGCAGTTTTTAGTGCATTGTCCGCAAATTATTGGTCTAGTGCTTTAACTAGAATTTCATTTTCCATGTGTTTCTAAGCTCTTGCTTATAAATGAAACTTGCTTGTCTTGTCACCAAATCAATCCGATGAGTTTAAAAATTTGAATTAGCACTCCCGACGCTCACTTAATTCCTTCAAGGAGTTGCCGATCTTGTGTGTGTGGTGTCACTGTTGACTATCAATTTTTTAATTATTGAAAATTTAGGCTTGAAAAAATTGCAAAAACTTGATCTTGTTATACAGTTGTTTATATTTTTTCTAATTTCTGGCATAATCAAGTAGACAACATTTTCTGAAAACTATGTAATTTTGGGAGACGAGACTACTATAGGCGGGCTGGGCCAGCGGTTGCTCTTTGGATGATAGCGATCGCTCTTAATATCCCTCCTTAATGCTTCAGGGATTTACAGTATCCTTGTAGTTCTGTGGATCCAGTGGCGGAAAGAAAATATACTATCGTGATTGATTATTCTGCCTAAGAGAAAGCAAATTTTTCATTTTTTTTCGTTTTATTTGGACTGCGCCTGTTTCAAATTATTCGATTTTTTGTGAAAAATGCAAAAATGTATTTTTTTCTGTTAACTACCAATGATTTTTACGGTTACAATTTGCCAAATCACCCGTCACACCAATTGAGGCAGACACTATTTGAATTCTCTTCATTACCTTAATTTAATAGTTGGAGCGCCACTTACTTCCACGCAAAAGTAGACTTAAGTAAACTTCAATCATTAGGACAAGACAATTGAGCAGCGCCGGACTCAATGAAATGAACATAGTGGTGAATAAAAAATTCAACTACTGACAACTTCAAGCATTTGTAATTCAAAAGAGAATAGAGCTTTATTATTCTGTTATTTGCGGAGATTTCCATGATTAGTAATAACAAAAATAAAAAATTTGGTTCCTTTGTAATCGCAGCTGAGCAGCATTAGACGACTTCTTTAACTTATCAGTACCTCATATGTGACCAAGAGTTCACGGGTTTCTTTCATATTCAATTCCCAGGTTTACTATTTAAGATTTCATAAACGTAAAAAGTTGTTGAAGGTTCTTTCTAAACATGCTTGTTTTGTTTATTGAACCATAGTTTTCAAACCAAAAAGAAAAATGATTTGGAAGATTTATCGACCCTAGCGGGTTAGGACAGTTGTTTCCCTGCAGTGTTTTGCCAATAATTTGTTCACTCTTTATCAACAGCGTCTGAATTATAGGAGACGTGCAGTTAGGTCCAGAAACTGATTTATCAAAAAAATATATCAATTCGATTTATATGTTCCTGTTTGTTTTTTAGACGGTACCCTTTAAAATGAAAATCAAATGCAAGCAACGTGTAGAAAAAGTTGCAGAAATCTCAAACTATCATTCAAATAGGTCTGGCTCAGAAATTTTCTAGAGTTTTTTTCCTCAATGAAGAAGTTTAATATATTTTTTTTTGCTAAAGATTTCTAGAAAATGTAAAGAATGAAAATCACCCGAATGTTTCAGTAACAGAATATAAAACTGCTCGGTAGCTTTTAAATCAATCTGCAAACCTTCAGCTCAATACAACATAATGAGTGTCATCCCGGGTCAGACCGAATGGTTAACTTGTACGAACTTGCAAGTTTTTTGCATAAGACGGTTAACTTTTAAGAATTTGCAAGTTTCTTGCAAAAGATGGTTAACTCGTAAGAACTGGTAAGCCTTATGGTTAACTTGTAAGAATTTGCAAGTCGAATGGCTAACTGGTAATTTACTCGGAGGTACGTTGCAGTTGAGCTCAACTCTTATTGATTAATTCAAATTTAGCATCCAGTTATTTAGCGAAGAAAGCGCGTGGGAGTTAGTAGCTCAATTTGGATGAAATAATAGAAGGCGACATAAATTGACAAATTGATTACGCTTCAATTTTATCAACTCAAGAGGTCCTTTTGCAATTCAATTTAAATAAAGTAGCTCTCAATTAACTTCTTCACGATTGCTTTTTTTAAATGTTCCTTAAGTTTTACTCTTCTTTGACTTTTTGAAGTTTCAATTTCATATGTCAGCATTTTCTCATTTTCGCATTGAGTGAACCTTCAGTTTGTATACTACTTTTTGTTTTATAATTTCAGTTCACACTTTTCCAGATTCGTTGTTTTTTAAAGATTTTTACTTTCATATCTTACAACGTTTTGTTCTTTTTTACCACAATATAGGCGGAATTGTTATGTTGTAACTACTAGTACTCTCAGAACTTCTGTAGGAACATATAATATAAGTAGAATGTTTTACCTGTAGAGTCCCTGTTAGTTGAATGATTAACTTTTAAGAGCCTTTTAACTAAGAGCCTTTTAAGTCGATTAAATGAATTGTAAGAACTTGAAAGTCGAACGGTTAACTTGTAAGAACTTGCATGTTGTTTTAAGGAAAACTTGTAATTCGATGCATCGCTTTGTATGAACTTGCAAGAAATTTGCAAGTTCTTACAAGTTAACCGTTCGATTTCGAGACTCCTTTGGCAGTTAAAAATTGCCGAAGAAAGTGGAAAAAATTTCATTGTTGTTTAAACTTTTTGTTGTCAATTTTCAATTTTTGTTGGAAACTGACTTCCAATTAGTGTTGAAAAAAAGTTAAACTTTTGATATTACGGAAAACAAATGGTTTTACAGGGGAATGTTTTATACTAGTAGAATTGTAGAATTACGTTGTGAAGTAACATTTGCTATTTTTAATGCCCCACTGATTGTGGAATTTTTGTCGTGTAAGGTCTAATAATAAGCAGCTCACTAAAAACTTTTTATTAACTTTTTCTTATTAGATCTTAAAGGATTCTAAAATTACCTTTAGCAGTTCCTATTAACGGCATTCATTATCGAGGCAACGTTGGCCAGTTGTTTACCAACTTAAGTCTACTTTGCAATTCAGTTGTGATTAAATTCAAATCAATTCGGTTCAGCAAAAATTCAGATTCATTTCAGTTCAGTTATTTTAATGAGTGGGTATAAAATGTCTACAAGCGAGCCGCTTTTAATGTAAAACTATGTAAAATTGGCTAAACGAAGTTGCTGATCAAACTTTCTACAGTTTCTCGCGTTCTAGAACGTTGTATAATTAAATGTTTTCGACGCATATGTATAAAACTTTTCGACGGACAAACCACAAAATGTTTTTGAAGAACAGATAAGATGGTAGTACATAATAATTGAATACGTGAAAAAGTTGTACTGTTTTGTGTAAGCTGTTTTTCAGTTCTGTGCTCGTCTGAACAAATTTGGCCCGATTTCTCTTTACATGTGGAGCACACAGTATAATTTTAAAAAGGCGTTGTTTTCTCAAACTGCTGTGCACTGTCTCAACAGATGTCACGTGATTTGTGCTTTAAAAAGCTATGGTTATTATCTGCATTCATTTTTCATTGATCGCCGCTAAAAAAAACTGATAATTTCGTTGCTTCTGCATAATCTTCAACAAAAACAGGTATATATTTATTGCTTTTCATCTTTATCTGTGCTCAGTTCGCAAGTTGTATTCAAGTAATAGACCGAGTCGAGGTGCCAAAGGTAAAAATGAATTCAAAAAAGTGTCTGATTTGTAGTGATTTGCCGTGAATACCTAACCTCTGATCTCTGCAGCCCCCTATAATTTCAGATTTTTCTTCACACTGCGAAATATCAATCCTGCAAGTTCTCTCAAGCAAGGTTAAGTGCGTCTGCTAAAGTCGATTCAAAAATCTGATTAGATCTTGGACTGCTTCGCAGTTCTTGATTAATGCCTTTTCTCAATGACTTAATAAGTGACACGTAAACTATACTTAAAACGGGTGCTTTTAAGTTTGAAATATTAGACTGTATAATTGAAAAGGATCTTTTCCGCAGAGAGCTGGCATTCTAAAACTTCAGGGGTATATTTCAAGCCATTAGTGGCGAACCAATATGCTTTGAATCATTGCTTTTAACTTGTTTTCTTATTTCAGAAAATCAGATTCCAAAATGCTTCTCAAACTAACAATCTTGGTGGTGTGCATCGCAGTTTTGCAGGCGGATGTCCTGTACAGGCGAAATGAGAACATCATGTTTCCCCGGGGGTTTGAAGAAAGGCGAAACCTAAGGACCGAATTCCAAAGACGACAAAAGTTTTCAGACCCGCGACCTGAAAATTGGATCGACTGCAACTTAGTCACAATCAGTGACGCGTGTGAATTCTTTGGTCAATGCAATAGTTCTGAGGAATATTGCAAGAATTAACTTTTAGAGTTATATCAGAAACTATTTTAAAATTTATAGCTTTTGTAGTGTGATGCTAACTTGTGAAAAAAGTTCCAGCATATTATTTTTTCAATAGATTTTTTGTCTTCCTGTGAACATACAGCGTACAATGACAGCAATAATAATTTTAATTGCGCGCACTGTTCTAACCTTAGTCATTCCCAACCTTAATCAAAATCATTTCTTCTTCAACAGCTTTTTAGGCAAACTTATTTATTCGGACGTGTCTCTGTTTTGTTCAATACCTGTTGACAATGTTAATTAATGAAATATGAAAAAAAATATTAAAAGACAAGGAGGCTCGGTAATGTGCTTTCGCACATAATGTTCCGACTCCGCTAAACCACGTTTCTGTCTTAATTATCCAACAAAATCAGAAAGAGATAGAAAACTTGCAAAAAATCAATAATTTCAAAAAAATAATTAGAGTATCCATTTAAAAAATCGCTTAAACTCAAACCACTATACAAACTAAACATTAATTCATTAGAGGGCCGACAATACCTGCCATTAGGGAGTAAGAGACAAAATAAACGACAAAATCAAATAAAATCAACAAGCATTACATACGACGTAAACTCAATTTCTGTCAAAATAGCATCAGATAAAATCAAAACTAAACAAAATGACTTGTACTTCACCAGAAGAGATTTGAAACTTGTCTTTATTAAGAATAATTAAAAAGTAGACAGAAAATCGAAAAACAATTGTAAAAATATTTTTCTGAAATCAATTTAACTTACAGTTAAGAAAAAACATTAGCTATCAACTGAAATCTTTTAATGGCTTCCTTTTTACCTTAATACAAAACCAGAGATACCAGTCAATATCAGAATGTCATACGACTACAACAGGCAAAAAGCAAAAAGACAACTCAATTTTGCAAAGAAACGGTGTCGAATCCTATAAATTCAAAACCGATTCTCTAACTTTATTAAAAATATTCAGTTCAACCACCTTTCAACGCCATTGGTATGTTCCATTAATGTGAAGATCGGACAAGGTAACAAAACAGAACCGTAAAAATTTGTCAAATAAATTTGTCAAATAAAATATGTAGTATCAACGACAAAAAGCATTATTAAAAAACAGCAATAAAAACTATATTAAAGTTCATTTGGAAAAAACTACGCTAAAGGCGATTGAAAGTGGCAAATGTCTTTTTTCTTTTGAAATTATTATCTTATAAAACCGTAAGACATAACGATCGTAAGCTTTCAATAAAACATGGTGAATCGATTAACCTGCTGCTGCTTAGTAAGCGAAAAGGAAATGCCATTAGTGAGACAAAGCCAAAAGACTACAACATTACTATGAATATAGGCGAAACTTACAATCTCACAAACAATTTTACGCAAACTGTGTTAAAGCCCAAAAATGCGCTGAAAACATTAGTTTAATTCATTGACCTCCATTGATACGAAAATCTGTTTCTTCAATATTTCAGGTTTGATTTCAAATCATTCTAGTCCTTAGTAAGCGAAATGGAAATGCCATTAGTGAGACAAAGCCAAAAGACTACAACATTACTATGAATATAGGCGAAACTTACAATCTCACAAACAATTTTACGCAAACTGTGCTAAAGCCCAAAAATGCGCTGAAAACATTAGTTTAATTCATTGACCTCCATTGATACGAAAATCTGTTTCTTCAATTTTTCAGGTTTGATTTCAAATCATTCTAGTCCTTAGTAACGAAACAAAAAGCAAAGAAGACAAAATTACTTCAAAAAGCATATAAACAGCGCTCCATTACAATCCTGAAATGTTTTGAATTTTGAAATTCCACAGCTGAGCCACAAGTGTTCCTGCTCTAGTTGTTTTTCAATTGAAACAAAAAGAATGTTCCAAACTTTACCGAAATAGCTCATTTGTCTAAAAAATCGCTAACAGAATAAATTAAAAGCATTAGATAGTTTTTCAATAGCTCCCTCGATACCAAAGTATACATTTTATTAACTAGTCTGAGTCTTAAGAGTACAGAATGAACATCAAATGTTTGCATACCTAAAGAACTCAGGAAAATTTAACGAAAACAATTTGTTGGAGCTATGAAAACCATGAGTTTACACAAAAACAAAATGTTTTTTATTTGACCTCGTTGGAACAAAACGGCGCCTCTTATTAATCGAACTTTTATAAATAGACCTTGCTTACTCGATGAAATGAATGCAAAAAAAATTTAAAAATGACAGATCCAAATCACAGTCGGATTTTTTTGCGCTGCAAAAATCAACGGTGAGACCGAAATTTATTTATCAGTAAATTTAACCAGAGATACCAGTCAATATCAGAATGTCATACGACTACAACAGGCAAAAAGCAAAAGGACAACTCAATTTTGCAAAGAAACGGTGTCGAATCCTATAAATTCAAAATCGATTCTCTAATTTTTTTTAAAAATATTCAGTTCAACCTCCTTTCAACGCCATTGGTATGCGAAGTGTCAATATTGTTCGATTAATGTGCAGATCGGACAAGGTAACAAAACAAAACCGTAAAAATTTGTTAAATTGAAATTAAAAAATTGAGAAAATATGTAGTATCAACGACAAAAAGCATTATTAAAAAACAGCAATAAAAAGTATTTTAAATTTCATTTGGAAAAAACTTGGGCCTCTCTGATTGCCGAGACTACGCTAAAGGCGATTGAAAGTGGCAAAAGTCTTTTTTTCTTTTGAAATTATTATTTTATAAAACCGTAAGACATTACGACCGTAAGCTTTCAATTAAACATGGTGAATCAATTAACCTGCTGCTGCTTAGTAAGCGAAATGGAAATTCCATTAGTGAGACAAAGCCAAAAGACTACAAAATTACTATGAATACAGGCGAAATTTACAATCTCACAAACAATTTTACGCAAACTGTGTTAAAGCCCAAAAATGCGCTGAAAACATTAGTTTAATTCATTGACCTCCATTGATACGAAAATCTGTTTTTTCAATATTTCAGGTTTGATTTCAAATCATTCTAGTCCTTAGTAACGAAACAAAAAGCAACGAAGGCAAAAAGTACTTCAAAAAGCATATAAACAGCGCCCCATTACAATCCTGAAATGTTTTGATTTTTGAAATTCCTCAGCTGAGCCACAAGTGTTCCTGCTCTAGTTGTTTTTCAATTGAAACAAAAAAAATGTTCCAAACTTTACCGAAATAGCTCATTTGTCTAAAAAATCACTAAGAGAACAAATTAAAAGCGTTAGATAGTTTTTCAATAGCTCCCTCGATACCAAAGTATATATTTTAATAATTAGTCTGAGTCCTAAGAGTACAGAATGAACCTCAAATGTTTGCATACCTAAAGAATTCAGGAAAATTTAACGAAAACAATTTATTGGAGCTATGAAAACCATGAGTCTACACAAAAACACAATATTTTTTATTTGACCTCATTGGAACAAAAACGGCGCCTCTTATTAATCGAACTTTTACAAATAGACCTTGCTTACTCGATCAAATGAATGCAAAAAAAATTTAAAAAATGACAGATCCAAATCACAGTCGGATTTTTTTTTCGTTGCAAAAAACAACGGTGAGACCGAAATTTTCACAGGAACAGAAGGTACACCTAATCCATTAATTTCTAAAAAGAAGATTATGAAAGCCTTTTTTATGTCTGCACGGTTCGTAAAATTGTATAAAGTGAATCAAATATGCATATTTGATGGCTTTTTTATTCAAAAAATGAAAAACATTTGGAAATTACAACAATTTAACTAAAGAAATTTGATGAAACAATTGATTCAAACAATTTATCATTTCCCATATATATTTAATCGTATAACCAATGAGACTATCGTTAACAAGTTTATCAAATTTTAACAAAAATTGTTCGAAAATTCAGAAAAAAATTAGAAAATTGTGAACAAACAACGGAAGAAGGCTAACGATCACAATCCCTTAAACCTCCATAAACGTTCGAAAAATAAAACGAAATTCGAATACTCTTTTGAATTTGAAATTCTATGCATGGCGAGTTCTCTGATGATATCACTCACAATTTGTATCATGAAATTTTTGATCGACGAATACTGACTGAAGAAAAAACCCAATTGAGCATATAGTTCATCCCATGCAAAAGTGGGTCGGAATCGAAACTGCAGACAAAAAACTTCATGTAGCTCTAACAATTAATAGCTGATTAGCACCTAAATATCGAGTTGAATTAAAGGGATAAAATTTTGAGGCTTTTCTTCTAATAATAATGATTAAATCAGAAAAAAATTCATATCTTATATTTTTTTTTATTTTATTCCTGCTTCTCTTGCATTGTTTTGTTTTGAGTGTTGTTTTCTGGTACAAATTATTATTAATTTTTATCAGTTCTGATACGTGGAGATAATTGAAACTTTGATGAGTGTCTATTAATTATTATCAGAGTTCCCTAGAGCGAACGCTATTTGTATTAATAATGAGTATAAGAGTAGATGATTGAGTATTGAGTATAAGTAGCTAATTGAGAATTGGGTTATTGAGTATAATATTAGTTATATTTGTCCTATTTTCAACCAATTTACACCAATAAAGACAACAACATCTATTACCGCAAACCCAACACCTATAAAACAACAATTTGACGCCCTGCACCTTTGATCGAAAGGGCTCCTTGAAATCTTGTGTTGCGGATGCAACTTCAAGATGGCTAAATATGGAAGTTAAGATGATTTGCCGCAAAAAACTTGACTTTATGTCCCACATTGCTAACTGTCAGTTACCAAAAAACATGGAAACAAAACATCTAAATTTGACTTTTTCAATGCTAGAAATATGTTTTCACTACATCTTGCAACAAATAATTTATAAATAAGGAAAAATATATGCACGCACACAAGTATATCAAAACAACAAGATAACAAGGAGGCTCAGTAAAGCGCGTTCGCACATAATGTTTCGACCCCGCTCATCCACATTTTTGGCATAAACCCAGGAACAGATAGATGTATTTTTTTATTCATGTATTTTTCAAACAAAAAAATGTGTATGAACAAAGATCGCCTCCAACGGAAATAACTCAGTGGAGTAAAAAAAAATGCAGCATTAGATTTATGAGATCAGTCATTATTAAGAGCGCAAGTCAAGACGAACAACAAAGTCAAACAACAATAACAACAAACAATAATTACATCCAACAATTTATGTCCATTTAAAAAAAAACTTTATAACAAGCTCAAAATAGCATCGAACAAAAGTGAAACTAAACAAAAAACTTGTACCTTACTAGAAAAGATATGGAAACACTCTGTTAAAAGGCTCAGTAAAAATTAGACAAAAAGAACAAAAAAACAGCAAAACTAAAAAAAATTGGCTTATATTTTCAAAAACAATTGATTTCAAAATAATTAAAAACAATAGATAGCAATTGAAAACATTCAACATGTTTATGATAACATACGTCTCCATATGAGGGCATTGAGACTTGTCATTAATCAATTGTTTATGCGGTTACAAAAAGAACAACAAATAAAGACAACAAAAAAAATTCATTTAAAACTTGCGAGAAAACGCAGTCGAAACCGTAAAGCTTTATTTTGCCCCTCAAAAAATGTTCAATTGAGCCTTCCTCGAACGCCAAAATTGTGTAATAGGAACAAGAAGAGGTAAAAAGTAGACCGAAAAAGCAAAAAAAAGAGAAAAAAGGGCAAAATTAATTAATTACTTTTTGTGCGAAAAACCCGCGTAGAAGCCAGTAAAATCAGAGAATTATCATAGTCGAAGCCAGTAAAATCATAGCGAATTCTAATTAATAAACATTAGGTTTTGTACACTTGC
>NC_134479.1:39758805-39783805 GCF_964194025.1 Convolutriloba macropyga | reverse complement strand
AATTTTTGCAATTTTTTTTCCGGGTTTTTTGAAAATGTTTGTCATTTTTTGAGTTTTTTTAGCCCTAGGTGTCAAGAAGATTCCTCTAGGTTTTGATAAAGGGTTTTATGATAGATTACTGCAAAAGTTTTTCTAGTGGCAATGGAATGGTTTTCATGTTTTTGCCATCAGGAATTTTTCAAAACTTCAATTTTTTTCCTATCTTTTGTTATTTATTGTCATTATTCAAGTTGTTTGAGTCCCAGGGGCCAGAAAACCTCATCAGGGTTTGAATAATAAGTTATTGAAAAATTTTTAATTGCCGCTTTTCAGTTGGAATAAGTTTCAACTTTCGATTATCACAAATTTTAGCAATTTTTTTTTGACAAAATTCGCATTTTTTTCAGGTTTTTGACAATTTGTCTTTTTCTCAGTTTTTCAGTTTCAGGGACCAGGCAATCTTCTTTGAGGTCTTTTAATAGGGCACTGCATAGTTTCTAGTAACAATGGAAGGGTTCTTTATTAATTTAATGTCTCGTATTTTATCTTTCTTTTGATAAAGTCTGCAAACTTTTTAAGGCTTACTAAAGTTTTTGTCAGTTTTTGATATTCGTCCATTCTCATATGCGAGAAAACATATTCCACCTTCTGATGAAAAGTTACAGCATGTTACTGGATGAAAAGTTACTGGTTTTCAGTTTCAATGGATTTGTTTTCAACAATTTAACCTTTCGATTTTTAGAAATTTTTGGATGAAAGTTGCAATTTTTTTCAAGTTTTTTCAAAAGCAATTATTTTATTTTTTCTTGCCTCAGTAGCCAGGTAACCTCATCCAGGGTTTGATAGTATGTTATAGATTAGTTGCTAGGGGGCAATTGAATGGCTTTCATCATTTCAATAGAACGAATTTCTATTTTTGGAAATTTGAACTTTTGTCTTAAAATTGTTGCTTATCGATCTATGAGCCAATGAGTTTTTTAAAGCTTGGAATTGGATTGGGTTACTGGATAGCCTCTATAGACACAGAAATGATTCTGTTTATATTTATATCACGATATACAGCAACATTCCATTATAATTTGCGATTATTTTTTCTAAATTTGTTCATTTTCGAGTTAATCGATCTTCAAGGGCCAATGAATATTTTCAGGTCATGCAGATATAATACTGGACCGGGTTCAGAAACAAAGATTGGTTTTCAACATATTTTTGAAATAGGCATTTTTGAAGGGAAAAAATTTTGCCTTAGGTTAAAAAGCTTCAAGTGTTTTTGCAATAAGTATGTTTTTGTTTAGTTTTGATTCTTTTAGTTTCTCAATTTTTTGAAATGATTTTGTTTGTGTTCTGGCTGGCATTGATAAATTGATCTGCTGGTCAGGTAGAGTACGTCTGAGCTTTACAATTCTTTGAATTGTATTTGAGTACATGTCCTGCTATGTATTTTTTTGTTCAGTCAATTTTCACCAATCGATATATTCATCGTAGAGAGTTGTGAGTGGTATCATTAAAAAGCCCGTCCAGCGTAGAATATGAAATTAACTTTTTTTGATTTTCGTTTTTTAGAGAGAGTTATCGAGACTTCAAGTTTTGTGAAAAGTAGACGTAAATCGGTTGTTTTTATTCACATTTTCGTGATTTTTGACCAATTTCTCATCAATTTTGCCAAAATTTGTTAATATTTATAACGACAATGTTGTTGGGTTTACTTTTCAGTATAGCGGAGGCTTGCCGATTGGTTTTATCCGAGTCTTTTGATTATCGTGGTTTCAAATTTTGTAAATAATAGACCAATTTGCGTTATTTTCAAATTTTCAGGAAATTTTGCCTAAAATTTTGTCAATTTTGCTAAAATATGTAAAAATTGTAAACAATGACACTTTTGAATTTGTTTTTAGATACAAAAAGTCTTGTTGACTGTTTTGATTGAATTTTTTTGACTAATATTTTGGGTAAAAATTTCAAAACTCAGCCTTTTTCATCAAAAAATTGCCCGAAATAAGCTTCTTTAGTCCACTTAGAATAAGTTTGCCAAAAGTTCACACCCAAAACAACTAACACAATCCTTTTAAACTACAAAAGAAAACTAGTCTTACTAAAAAATTCTATTGCTAGTAGTCTGGAAATAAAATTTTGCCGTTTTGCTAATTTTACTCTAGGATTATCAAAAAACAGCATTTATTTCTGATCTTTTAACTAACAAATTATCTAGATCTAACAAACTCAAAACAATTGAGTATTCCTAATTAATGAAGAACAATAACAAGGCAATGTAATTCACATTGTAATAGGTCGGTCTAATTTTTTTTAAATTCGATCTTTTTTTTTATATCATTTAAAGAACAGAACAATTCAAATCAAAGCTTACTTTGATAGCTACAGGAGACTTCCAAAGCAGTTCCCAATCAATGTATATAGTCTTATTAGTTGAAAAATTACGGTCTGATTTTTAAAGATGTTTGATTTTTAAATAGGCAATGGCTTATTGGACGGAGCCACTATTTTCTTTAATTTAGTCAACTTGTAGCTTACTGTCAGCGAGGAAAGAATGATTTTTCAGCGTCCTCGTTCCACTGAGTTAAAGTTTAATATGTTTTAAGGTTTTACGCGTTGAATTATGGTTTTCTGGCGTTGAGACTCCGAGGTTTCACAATTTGTACAAATTGTGAAACCTCGTAGTATCAACGCCAGAAAACACTAACTTAACGCGTAAAACCTTAAAACATATTAAACTTAAACTCAGTGGAACGAAAAACCATAATTTCCTTGCTGACAGTAAGCTACAAGTTGACTAAATTAAAAGAAAGTAGTGGGTCCGTTCAATAAGCCATTGCTTATTTAAAAATCAAACATCTTCAAAATTCACACCATATTCTTTCAGGTAAAAAGACTAAATACATTGATTGGGAAATGCCTAGGAAGTCAACTGTAGCTATCAAAGGTAAGCTTTGATTTGAATTGTTCTGTTCTTTAAATAAAATAAAAAAAAAGATCGAATTTAAAAAAATTTAGGCATTGGCCCCTTTTTCACGTTTTTATTTCGTTTTGTCACATTATCACAATATTGACAAATCACATATTACAAACTTGGTGTTCAAAGAGCACACAACTGAACATAGTAAGTCATAGATTTTGACTTTAATGGCTTCGACACCCCTTTCTCGAACAATTTAATTGATTTTTCCATATTTGTCCTTAACTGTAGATTTTTTTGCCTTTCTTTTTAGTCGTGTGAAAATTCCTGGATAATGAGAGGTCTCCTTGACCACTTACGGTGGTTAAATTGAGCCAATATTCTGATTTGAGTACATCACTGCTGCTTTTCATGTTTTTGAAAACAATTGTTTTCAAATAATGAAAAAAAAGATTTTTAACTTCGCATTTTGGATCTTTTGTCAATTTGTCACCTAGTCTCGTTAACTACAGGTCACATATAGCATTATTGTCCTCAGGAGAATTTGCAAGTGTACATAAGTTAATGTTTCGGAAGAAATTGTTATGAATGTACTCGCTTCGACACGGGTTTTTCAGAAAAAAAGTAAAATAATTTTTGATTTTTGTTTATAATTGACGTTCTTTTTGTACATGTAAGACCTATGCTGATTAAAAGCAGCTCTCAAGAGCTTCCTTTGGACGAACAAACAGACCTATCTAAATCTTTTTTGTAGCTGATGGCTTTCATGACTTGAAAATTAATTGTTTTCGAAAAACAAAAAAGTATTACTTAATTTTTGTTGTTTCTAGTAACAATGGAAGGGTTTTTTTTATTATTTTAATGTCTCGTATTTTATCTTTCTTTTGATAAAGTCTGCAAATTTTTTAAGGCTTACTAAAGTTTTTGTCAGTTTTTGATGTTCGTCAATTCTCATATGCGGGAAAACATATTCCACCTTCTGATGAAAAGTTACTGCATGTTACTGGATGAAAAGTTACTGGTTTTCAGTTTCAATGGATTTGTTTTCAACAATTTAACCTTTCGATTTTTAGAAATTTTTGGATGAAAGTTGCAATTTTTTTCTAGTTTTTTCAAAAGAATTGTTTCATTTTTTCTTGCCTCTGTAGCCAGGTAACCTCATCCAGGGTTTGATAGTATGTTATTGATTAGTTGCTAGGGGACAATTGAATGGCTTTCAACATTTTAAAAGAAAGAATTTCTATTTTTGGAAGTCTGAATTTTTAAAAAAAAATTATTGCTTATCCATCTATGAGCCAATGAGTTTTTTAAGCTTGGAATTGGGTTACTGGATAGCCTCTAGAGACACACAAATGATTCTAAAGATATTTATATCACGATATTCAGCAACATTCCCTTATAATTTGCGATTATTTTTTCTAAATTTGTTCATTTTCGAGTTAAACGATCTTCAAGGGCCAATAAATATTTTTCAGGTCACGCAGATATAATACTGGACCGAGTTCAGAAACAAAGATTGGTTTTTAACATATTTTTGAAATAGGCATTTTTATAGGGAAAAAATTTTGCCTTAGGTTTAAAAGCTTCAAGTGTTTTTGCAATAAGTATATTTTTGTTTAGTTTTGATTCTTCTAATTTCTCAATTTTTTGAAATGATTTTGTTTGTGTTCTGGCTGGCATTGTTCAATTTATCTGCTGGTCAAGTAGAGTACGTCTGAGCTTAACAATTCTTTGAATTGTATTTCAGTACATATCCTGCTATGTGTTTTTTTGTTCAGTCAATTTTCACCAATCGATATATTCATCGTAGAGAGTTGTGAGTGGTATTATTAAAAAGCCCCTCCAGCGTAGAATAAGGAATTAATTTTTTTTTATTTTCTTTTTTACAGAGAGTTATCGAGACTTCAAGTTTTGTGAAAAATAGACGTAAATCGTTGTTTTTATTCACATTTTCGTGATTTTTGACCAAATTTTTATCATTTTTGCCAAAATTTGTTAATATTTATAACGACAATGTTGTTGGGTTTACTTTTCAGTATAGCGGAGGCTTGACGATTGGTTTTATCCGAGTCTTTTGGTTATCGTGGTTTCAACTTTTGTGAATATTAGACCGATTTACGTTATTTTTTTTCAAATTTTCCGGAATTTTTGCTTAAATATTTGTCAATTTTGCTAAAATATGTAAAAATTGTAAATAATAACACTTGTGAACTTATTTTTAGATACAAAACCCTTGTTGACTGTTTTGGTTTAATTTTTTGGACTAATATTTTGGGTAAAAATTTCAAAACTCAGCCTTTTTCATCAAAAATTGCCCGAAATAAGCTTCTTTCGTCCACTTAGACTAAATTTGCCAAAAGTTCACACCCAAGACAAGTAACACAATTCTTTTAAACTACAAAAGGAAACTAGTCTTACTTAAAATTCTATTGATAGTAGTCTGGAAATAAAATTTTGCCGTTTTGCTAACTTTACTCTAGGATTATCAAAAAACAGCATTTATTTCTGATCTTTTAACTAACCAATTATCTAGATCTAACAAACTTGAGACAATTGAGTGTTCCTAATGAAAGAACAGCAATAACAAGGCAATGTAATTCACATTGTAATAGGTCGGTCTAACTTTTTTAAATTCGATCTTTTTTTATATTATTTAAAGAACAGAACAATTCAAATCAAAGCTTACCTTTGATAGCTACAGTTGACTTCCTAGGCATTTCCCAATCAATGTATTTAGTCTTTTTACCTGAAAGAATATGGTGTGAATTTTGAAGATGTTTGATTTTTAAATAAGCAATGGCTTATTGAACGGACCCACTACTTTCTTTTAATTTAGTCAACTTGTAGCTTACTGCCAGCAAGGAAAGAATGGTTTTTCAGCGTCATCGTTCCACTGAGTTTAAGTTTAATATGTTTTAAGGTTTTACGCGTTAAATTATGGTTTTCTGGCGTTGAGACTCCGAGGTTTCACAATTTGTACAAATTGTGAAACCTCGTAGTATCAACGCCAGAAAACACTAACTTAACGCGTAAAACCTTAAAAAATATTACACTTAAACTCAGTGGAACGAAAAACCATTCTTTCCATGCTGACAGTAGGCTACAAGTTGAATAAATTAAGGTTTTACGCGTTAAGTTAGTGTTTTCTGGCATTGATACTACGAGGTTTCACAATTTGTTTTCGATTTTAAGGCATTGGCCCATTTTTCACGTTTTTATTTCGTTTTGTCACATTATCACAATATTGACAAATCACATATTACAAAATTGGTGTTCAAAGAGCGCACAATTAAACATAGAAAAATCATAGAACATGACTTTAAGGTCTTCGACACCCTTTCTCGATGAATTTAATTGAAATTTCCGTATTTGTCCTTAACTGTAGATATTTTGCCTTTTTAGTCCTGTGAAAATTCCTGGATAATGAGAGGTCTTCTTGACCACTTATGGTGGATAAATTGAGCCAATATTCTGATTTGAGTACATAGCTGATGGATTTCATGTTTTTGAAAAAAATTATTTTCAAAAAATGAAAAAAGATTTTTAACTTCGCATTTTGTATCTTTTGTCAATTTGTCACCTAGTCTCGTTAAGTACAGGTCACATGTAGTATTATTGTCCTCAGGAGAAGGTGCAACTGTACACAATTTTTTGTTTTGGAAGAAATTGTTATGAATGTTCTCGCTTCGACACGGGTTTATCGGAAAAAAGTAAACTAATTTTTAATTTTTGTCTATAATTGACGTTCTTTTTTTTACATGTAAGACATATGCTGATTAAATGCAGCTCTCAAGCGCTTCCTTTGGACGAACAAACAGACCTATTTAAATCTTCCATTTTTTGCTGATGGCTTTCACGACTTGAAAATTAATTGTTTTCGAAAACAAAAAGGTATTACTTAAATTTTGTTGTTTCTTTTCTTTTTTAATTTGTTTCAGATTCTCATTAATGAGTTAATGAAAGTTTGCATACCACATTATTTGCGTACGAGGAAGGCTCAATTGAACAAACTTTGTGGGGAAGGTCTGAATTTACGGCTTCGACAGCATTTTCTCGCAAAGCTTAATTGAATTTTTGTATGTTGTCTCCATTAGTTGTTATTTTTGAAACCGCATAAGAAGTTGGTTAATAACAGGTCTTACTGTCCTCCTAAAAAAACAGTATGTGATCATAAACATCTTGGAAATTTTCAATTGCTATCTTATGGTTTTCCTTACTCAGAAATTATTTGTTTTTAAAAATTTAAGCCAACTTTTTATTGTTGTTTTTTTTTGTTCTTTTTTGTCTAATTGTTACCGAGCCTTTGAGTGAGTAAGAGTTATTTTGTTTAAGTTTCAGTTTTATCTGAAGCTATTTTTACTTTGTTATTAAGCTTTTCTTTGTAAAAAATTGAACACAAAATTTTGGATGTAATTAATTTTGTTATTGTTGTTTGATTTCGCGTTCGTTTAGACTTGTGTTCTTAATAATGGTTGATCTAATCAATCTAATTTGACATTTTTTACTACACTCAGTCATTGGCGTTGCAGGCAATTTTTTTATTCAGACAGATTTCTTGAAAAAAACTGTTCCGCATTTGGTAGACATTTATGCCAAAAATGTGGATGAGCGTGGTCGGAACGTTATGTGTGAACGCACATTACCGAGCCTCCTTGTTGCAATAAAACAGTATCAAATATTTACTTTCTATTACATTTTAACCCTTTCTAGGAAAGGTTACGCCTTGATGTTCAAGGAAAACAAGCTTGGGTTGCGTTCAGTCATAAATTTTGACAATGGTAAAAACCTAATCCAAAGAAAAGGAAAAATTTCAACACAAATGTAAGCTCTAAAAAAGTCCGTTTATCTTCGTAAAGGAGGATAATGTAGTTTCTAGAATTTTTTTAAATCATGTGTTGAGTATCCACAAGGTGAATTTGGTAAATTGCGGTTTTCTCTAGGTAACCTCTCTAGGAGGCGCATTTATACTCTTCGTCAGATGGACAAAACGTTGTTTTCTTTGATTTCTTTCAGTAGAGTACGGAATTTGAGTAACCATTTTACCAGATGCCTTGATATATCAAGAGCGAACCGCCTTCTTATCCACAAAACTGGCACAAGCATTCGTTGATGAAGGAAAAAGACTGAAAACATTGCTCCTAATACTACCAATCAGATGCAGAATTAGAAAACCTAACAAGCCAAAAATCAGCCCAAGGTACTTCATTTGTTTAAACATTATACTATTTAGGTGGGGTTGTCGAGCCATAACAACTTGTAGGAAAATTTCGAGAAAAATGGCCAGTTCTGGTTATGCCAACCTGCAAGATAAACCTGCAATATAAGCCTCAGTAGTATATAATACCTACGTAAAGAAAGGGGGGTTATCATTCGACTCTTAACCATAGGATAATAGGTAGTTGCGGTTAAGTCGGAATAGGCTAGGCGGGATAAAATCTTTCCGCCGCTGTTTATATCCCTCTCCTATTCAATCTTTCCCTTTTGAGTCTTGCCGCTTTTGTTTCCCTTTAACTTTGCTTTCTGTCTCGCCGCTTGCTTTTGATTTCAAAGTACTCAAACAAATTAAATTAAAACCAAATTTCACACTGCATGCAAAATCAATACTGGTTCAGTTTTGCGTGTCTCTCTCTGGGCAATTAAATTTAATTATGCACACTAATATCGCCTTGCAGTTTTGCACACTGGGCCCTCTGACTCGCTTTCACTTGCTTCTTCTGCCTCAAAATTAATGAACGGATTATCGGGCGTAGAGTTTTCTTCAAAACTGGCATCGAAATCAACGATATCGCTACTTTCAATATCCGAATCATTTATATTCTGAGCAGCGACAAAACCGGGGTCTGGTGGTTGCCATGTGTTGGAGCTTTTGGTGGTATCTGGAGAGGAATTTGGTACAACAAAACTGTTATCCCACTCTGGGCTAGAGCTCAAAAGTAAGTCGCTAAAATCGTCATAATCCCATTCCACATCGTCGTTATTCCAATCAATTTCATCGATAGCATAATCGACAATTTCATAATGGCCACACGGGAGGGTTTTTATGCCATCGGGTAGTATATAGCGCTTGTTGTCAAAAGCTGACAGACAAATTTTGTTTGTAGTAACTGTCTGCAGCCTGTGGTGGTCGGACACAATCCTGGTGTTCTCTGAGCGCAGGTGGTTTCCAGTGCTGAGAGTGTTTAAGAAGTCGACGTGGCGAAGATGTTGTTGTGCGGCCCCCGTCACCCCTTTTGCTGAAAGTTTTCGACAACCTAAAAGAAAGAAAGAAATGAGAAAAATTAGGTGCTATTATAATTACTAACCCCCTATGTAAATATAATACGATTTAACACCTTCCAGATGCCTATTAACCCAATACGAAATTTTATACAACAACTAAGAATTTTGTTTTATGAGAGAATAAACTTACTTTTTGACAGGATGGAGTACAGCTTCGGCTTCAAACAGATAAAGTCAGTAATATAGTCGCTGGCAAATTCGTCCTTGTATTTGAGGACGACTCTTTTGTTAGTGGTATCGTAAAGAAAGTGATTGGGTGGGTAATTTGAGAAATCAAAATGACTTAATACTGACTTAGGCTTCTGCGATAACTCTGTATAAAAATCGTCGCTTTTTATCGCATAAAGGAGACTATCTGTATCGCTGTAAAGAAGGCGACAATTAAATTTGGGGCGCATGACATTGTAATGGAATGAGTACATGTGCAGTTTTGCAAGATCTAATATAGTCGCTCCCACAATAGTGGGAGTGTTCCAATAAATGGACTTCGGCCGTGTGGATAAGGCTGCTAAATTCTCCCCAAAGATCATATAGCGATCAAACTCAAATCTGGATATTATCTTCAGCGCATGCTCGGCATCTCGTGAGATTGTTACTTTATTTCTGCGTCTTTTCGATTCGCAGTTTTTACCATAAACTGCATTATTCATCAGTTTATAAAAGTTCTGTTCAAACTTGTTTGACGCAACTTGCCGCTTTTCACTATTTAGTGTAATGTATGGCGACAGCCAGTTTTCTTGTCGAAATTGAAGCACTCTGTGAACTTTCCTGATTACCAAGCCGAGTTGGACATAGAGTTTCAGCAGTTTGTAGTGGACCACGTATCTCTCTTTATCAAAGAACGTTTGCAGGAGTTTCTTTACTTTGGAAGATGGGAGATTGTGTTGTTCTTTTAATTCGATCTGGTAATCGCTCAACCACTCATCTTCAACCACGTCTTTTGTGGGCACCAAAGGGAAAATAGCGATGCTCATCATGAAGGCTCGGCGGGTAAGAGATATCGACCTCTACAAAGTATCCAATGCTAGCGTCATCGGCGGTGTCCAAAATCTCTTGAAGTTGAATATCTGTGTTGAACGCAAAGTCGGCGAGCGGTAGTTTCTCTAATTGCATTACGCCACCATAAAGGTTATTAGCGTCGACACAGAAACCAAAACAGGATTCCTCCGTGCTATCGTGGTTGGGAATATAGGAGTTATTTGCAGTGAAGCGCCGATTTTCAAAGACAGATGTGACTCCACCGCGAATTGCGGGTTCAATCATGTCCAAGTGTTCGCGCTCAGTCAGTAACTCGACATTGGCTTTGCAGATTCTAAGTGATGCTTCCTTAGCCATATTGGGTAGGGTGAAGAAGTGCATACAGTCCAGTTTATACGTATCGAAACTCAACTGTCGATGGAATTCGCAAACACATGCGAGTAGTGCACAGTCGAGCTTCAAGTATGAGTCATGATAATCCTGCAGTGTTCCACATTCCAGAATTTCCCACATCCTGCGTGCATGTTGTAAATTAGTCTCCGTTACCTTCACTGCCCCTCCGTCCAGAGTGTTACCCCACTTGCTCAGTGGTGGGAGACTGGTGTCACTGAACTTGGACCGACCAGTCACATAAGAGTAAGGGTAGTAGCCTTTCTGTTTAAGTAGCTGAAGGTTAGCATCAGATAATGTAGAAAACATTTCCCTCATTATTTCGAAACGGTCATCGGGTAAATATTCAACAAGTTTCTCTAAAGAACTGTTCATCATCTTGAAGGAGTCTATGAATCGAAGATATTCGTAAACTTTCACTGTTTTTCCCTTTTCCGTTACGAAAGTGTCAATAAGCACACCAAATGTCATTGATATGTATTTTTCGTCGGTGGCTGGTATGACGCTGATGGTTGTGGTTGGCTCGCAGTTGTTCAGTGCCAAGCAAATGTGATGTAAGTCATAATTTTGAATATTATGACCCACAACAGGGGTGAAATTGATATTTCGTCTCAAGCGATTGCATTTCTCATGTGCCCATCCCAAGAATTTACCACTGTAGTGGCAATGGTCCAGGTCAATTGTGTTCTCTGGATCTTCCTTTTCTGAAAACAATTTTTCACAAATCCAACAGTGCGTAGCGTTAGACTTTCCCAAGTTTCGTCTATCGCCTTTGAAGAAAGGGTGCTTCCTTTTCTGCTGATAAATATCTCTGGCTAGTTTGTGAAGCATTTTGACAAAATTTGTCATGCAAGCAGGAGAACTGTCTACATGATGAAAGATTGGCTTTGATGAGTGGTGATCTATCACTGTTAGCGCAAAGCCACACGGTTCATGTATCTCCTTGACCTGTGTAAAGGCTTTATCACTTGGTCCCTTGCAAGTAGATACGGGTCGTAAGAAAGACTCGAAGTCAAAATAGATAACAAGAGGGACAAACCACGTAGCAGCCATGTTCGTGAACTTGTATGAGTTGTTCTCACTTGAAGGCATATGAATGACAGCAGGTGCATTTTTGCAACAGTTATTGAGATGTAGGTTGTAACTTTCAAGTCCTTCTCGACAAACCCAAAAACATCTTCGACAAATTTTGTAGGAGAATCTGTAATCAAGTTCTCGCACGTAGCAAACAACCTTCACAAGGTTTGTAATGAGGACGTAGTGATGACGGTCACAGTCGTACAGCAAAAGTAAATCCATTACAAAATCTGAGCTGTATGACGAAATTTTTAGAGGGAAAAACTGGCCGTTATCGTATCCAAACACGTTTACCTGAACGTTGTTGATTGTTTCAAATTGAGGAATGTCTACAAAGCCCATGGGCATAGTAAAATCGCCCAGAGGTTGATGCAGTCCTGGTTGATTGTATGTAGTTGGTGAAGTTTTGTCGGTTTGATAGTTTCGATCAATTCTATCTAAACTTATCTGATGATACATGTGATAAGCGGCCACAAAACAATACCTGAAGCAATCTCGATCTTCGTGGTTCCTAACGTTGAGCAATCCTCTGCAGTTGGCATTTTTTGACGACAACGCGATGTATGATGAACCAAGAATTGGTCTGAAACATGCGAATTTGACGTCAACTTTGAGAACTTTTTCGAGTGTCCAACCACTCCCCAAAGAGTTGAATGTTGTCAATACGCTCATCATCTTTTCCACCATTTGCCAATACGCTTCATCCGACAGTAGTCCGTTTGCATAGACAGGAGTCATCAGAGAGTTTGCGTATATTTCAATACGGTCATCTTCTGGCATATCTGGCTCATCATACATAACTTTGACAAGCCGCAATTTTGCACACAGTTGAAATTTTTGAGGACCCTGGGTCAACTGCTCACTTATTAGAGCGTCTATTTTGGGTTTTTGTATCCGCATAAAGTTTTCGAGATCATTGGACTCTTCGGCCGCTGTTGACTCGAACGATCTCAGTACTCCATGGAATGCACTTTCCAACGGAGTGTCTCGAGGCTGAAATTGTTCACCTAGGACGGGTAAGTGATGAACGGAAGTCATATGCTGTACGTAAAGATGGCAATCGTTGAATCCGAGTAGACAGCTTTGACAGCAATTGGTGAATCGTTGGTGTGCTGTTTTCATGTGTTCTTCGAGCAAAGAAATCTTCCGACAAGTAAACTCACATAATAAGCATTGATATACGGGTAAACCAATCTCATCAGGATGGAATTTATGCTCATGCCTGGAGCGATTTCTTTTTGTACTCAGAATAGAATCACAATAACGACACTGGAAACCCATTTTTGAATTGTCTAACTTTAGTAAGAACTAATTGTTAAACTCGAGTACGAACAGTTGAGCTAGAAAAACGAATGAACAAGAAATGGCTTCTCGGGTTTACAGTATTAGAGACTACAGTACTGCATAGGCGCCAAATTCGAAGTTTTGAAATGCTGTTTTCTGATTGGTCGGTTTTTGGCGCATACCTTTATTTCGAAATTTTGTTAGTTTTGAGAGAAAAAAGATGTGTTTTCAACTCTCCATTGCAATCGTATGCCAAAATATACCACCACAGGGAACCCTACCGAGTATTGCTGATCATCGTTTGTGTCAAAAAACTTTTTTTGAGAACCTGGAAAAACATGCTAACATTCAAAATTGTAATAAAAAGCGCTATTTTATGCATTTTCAATTACGGATGGTTAGAGTTGTCCTACGTTCTTAAGTGTGATGAGCAAAAATGCTCCCCGTGCCGAAAAACATAGGACCCATATAAAAAAATTGCTCAAAAATAAACAGAAAAAAAGTTTGTTTTTCTGTCAATCAAGTCATTAATTAACAATTACATGACAATTACATGACATAAACATGTGTCTTTTTTCTGAGGCCTTTTTTGATGACAGCTGTTATGAGATAAATTTACACTGAGGGCCCAATAAGTCCAAAAATTTAAAGAAAACCGATCTAACATCTTTCCTTAGGGTACTTCATATGCTAATTAATGCCAGAAGTTAATGTGACATTAATTGCCAGATGTTTCGAAAATCGGTGAAGGAGCCGTTTTTTGATGATGATGCTTATGAGCAATAATGTCGGGCATCAAGCAGTGAGTACAAAACCGTTGCAAAAATTTGAATTTTTTTTTCAGTAATTAGTAATTAGGTTAATTAACCCTTAATTAGTCGCTAATTAGAGGCTAATTATCTCCATAACGGATGAGTAAAATTTGACGAGTGTGATGAGATGTTTTGTACTTTAGAGTATGCTGAGTCTTACTGAACAATCAGTTTCTTCCCAAGTATTTTTGGAACCCTCTTTTTTGGGGTCAAAGGTCAGAGGTCATGTGTTAAAAAAAATTTTTTTTTTTGAGTTTTTTCGTTTTTTTTTTAAACTAACAAGCTCTTTTTTTCAATTGATCCCCATGTAACAAATGAGAGTTGATTCTAGTGTAAGCTGAAGAGGGCATCTACTGAATTAAGTGTCAAAATTTGACGTTTGAAATGCATTTTTTCGAAATATTTTCTTTGATTATTTTTTATTTTTTGAACAGTTCTTCGACTTATGAATTGAATTTGGAATTCAATCCATGCTACAGCTGTGGCATGGAGTTAACATGTCATTAGCGTCAATACCGCATACTCTCACATATGGCTATATCTCTAAACTTTATGTTTAATATATATAATAATAACAAAAATTTTGCAGATTGGGAAAAGTATTTCTGGATATAATATTGAAAAATCTCACCACGTCATAGTAGTTGTTGTAATAATTGAGTGTTTGTTAGGAAACAAATGTTTACGTCATAATGAAAATCTTTTCTGAAAATGTTTGAACTTGATCAGTAGCAATGTTTTAATTTCTTTGACTCAGCAGATTTAAAGCTATAAAACAGATTTAAAAAGTTAAATTCAGCTTTTAAAAAGTTGAAATCACACATTCTTGAAACAAAATCAAGTTAGCATCTCACTATATAAAAGAGTTTTGTGGTGATCCATTAAGTTTAGTTTTCAAGTTAATCAAATAAGTCCATTAAAGTATTCTCAGGTAGCCGTTTCTTTGTTGCATTGCAAATCTTTGGCGTGTCTGTGACACCAAAAACACGTGCTGGTTCTGGTGTTTGAAATTGTGTAGCTGACAGTAACGTTGTATCAAACTGGTTGTCACTGAACAGAGCCGTAGAATTGTTCTTGTGAATTCCCGCAAAGAGAGATGGACTAGATGTCGGTGTCAAACTGGGACTCGGATCAACTGCTGGTGTTACTGGCAAGCTGCCTGAATCCAATTGCGATTGATTTTCTGGGGAGCAAGGTGATGACTTTATGCCCCACATGTCAGCTAAGTTTTCGCAAGCCTGATAAGCCCCTAGCTGGTTTTCAAACAGAGGCACACAGTTGCAATCGTAACGAAACAAAAAATTCGTTTAACGTCGTCAGGTAATGACTCCATGCCAAGATGTTGAAATGTTGGCAAAGTTTTTGGAGGTAAATGTCCTCCTGATGTAATAAGACTGCAATCTGCTGGTTCTGTCTTCTCTGGTAAAGAAGCAATTGCGTTAATGAAAAGCTTGCGTATCAAGCAGTGCTGGTAAGTTTGCCAAACATCGCCTTGTCTCTTCTGTTGAATAAGCACAACAAAGTTTTCGAACACTGTCTGATAAACCAATGTTCGCTCCGAGGAAATTACAGATTCAGCAAGTATTTGAACGGACATATTTTTTGTACAAATTTTGAGAAAGAAATGAAAACCAATTTGATAGAAGACTGTTGGTAGGTGTTTGTCTGGTAACGAACTGTTGAAAGAAAGCAAAGTGCACTGAACGCAAGGTTTAAAGAAAATGAATAACTATTTTTAAAGTAATATTGCACAACGTGTAATTCAACAAATTATATCCGGGGTCAAATACGGTTTTAATTTTGGTAGTGTATGTGCTCTGATATATGCTCTAAATTTTGTTATTTTACATGGGTCGATACACTTTATAGTGTGTACTAACTCAGTTCTTATCCAGAGCGTATTTTATTATTAGCATTTCATTGTACGCTGGTGCATGTTTATTCTTATCAGAATTTCCTTACTGCTGTAGGTTCACTTGTGCTTCTAATTATATCACACACCCAGGGTCACATCTGTTCCAAGTTATAAACATATGGTCCGCATATAATTCCAATAAACAGTGTACACTGCACTGCTGGTCCAAATACACACCTAGGTTCACATTTTTTTGTTTTATCTAAGGTCACAGCTGAAATTAATTATGCAATATGTGAACAACAGACAGAATCAAGTACGCCATAGGCGTACTTGAGCCTGTATTCACAAATCAATTGGATTTAATTAGGCAGTTTGACGACACTTGTTTAAACCCAACTTGCCGCCCCATTGAGTTGGAGTTTTACACATTATAACACTTGAAAGTAATAAAACAAGTTGCACACTATGCCTTTCACGTCCACTAAAGACACAGAGTTTGGAGATTGTTATTTCGATATTTCCAAAACTGATAAGCGCTTAATCAGAGCAACGCTGAAAACCTATGAAAGGACAGGGACATACGTATTTCTGAAATTGTTCAAAAAAGCAACAGACGATTACGAGTTTGAACAGAGAATTTCTCTAACTCTTGGAGAGTTTGAAAATTTGGTCAGCTCAGCTAGCAAAATACAGAACTCAGTGGCTGACCAGCTGTCAACAACAAAACCACCACTAGCGAAGAAACCAAAAATTCAAAAAGAAGTTGCCAACAACGATGGTTGAGGCGATGTTTGAGCGTTCTCCAAATTACTTGAAACAATTTCAGAAACAGTTCAAATTTCTCATTCTTGAAGAAAAACCTAGCTTTTCTATTGGAAATTTTTATTCAGTGTGTGCACATTTTGATTCCGAATTTTGCAATTTAGTAAACAGTCATTATCACGTTCTGATTGATACAACTACTTTTGAAAACGAAACAGTGAAACGATATCAGAGCTTTCATGTGCCTTGTGTTTATACAGCTTTCAAATTCTTGTTTTGGACTGCACCAAACTTGGAGACTAATGGAGACGTTTTTACAAAACTCAAATTGGCAATCGAATTCAACGGTTCGGGAGAAAAAACCGATTTACAGTCAGTGCGCAAACGACTGCCAGCTTTTGCTAACCACAACAATTTATCGAAAAGCAGCTCTGCAAAACAAACAAATGTCAATCTCAAACCGAGTGCCAAGATGCCAGTAGTTGCTCAAAAAACTATCTACAATGCCCGGCCTCCATCGAAACAAGTTCAAACTGATTTTGTTAATAGTGAAACTTTACGAAGAGATGAAACAATTTTGTATGGTCCTCATTCTGGCGCTTTTTGTAAAATTATAGATATTTTTATGAGTGGATATGGAAAATTGATTATTGATTCTGATTTATTGAGTGTTCGCTTTGTGTATGAAGAAAAAGTAAAGTTTTGAAAAAAAAAAAATTCTCAAGTTAGTAAGGTTAGAACATCATATGAAAAGCGAAACGAATCAATTCATTATCGCTAATATTTACAAGTTTTTGAGCATTGAAAACAAAATGAGCAATATAAATACAAAAAAGTCCACAAAGTTTAGAGTTTGCTCTTTGAATTGGTTGATTCTCCAAGAGTTGATAGATGTTGTGATTGCTGCCAACGGAAACGATTCTTTGATATAGGTGTTTGTACGGTGAAATGGGCTGACCAAGGGGATCGGCAAACAAAAGTTGATTGTTTTTTCTGCATAATAGTAACCAGTGGCTGCCAATATTTTCAGCAGTTGCTGCATTAACAATAAGGAAGCTGTTTCTGTTCATTTTTTCCGGAAAGTTGTTGGCCGCAAACACACCATGGAATTTATATTTAAGAGTTTTGCAACCTTGGATTAAACCATTAATATCATCTTCATCCATCATTAATTTGTCAGAATGTGATTCTTTGATACTCTTCTTGCACTATCAACAAATATTGTGCTAGCTTTTTCGCCAATAATGAATATTTCTATATTGTTCGGTAAGGCCGCAGAAAATTTCAACTCAATAGAAATTGACGAATTTGTAAGCTCAGGATGAATAAAATCGTGGGATGCCTGTTGGGTGCTGGTCAAATCAAAAACCATTATGAAATGGTTTGGGTAATCTGTCAAACTTATTCCATGACCATTGTCGATGTAAGCTAAATCGGATATTGTGCTAAAGTAAAGACGTTTGTCATCACTTGTTGATATCGGACTGTCCGCCACAGGTAAACCGTTTCGATAAATATAAATCTGCTCAAGGTTGAATTTGCGGAAATTAAATGGATTTTGTCTGTTGTTACCAAGAAACGCTTTGTTAGTGTTCAGACAAATTGCTAGTCTACGAATCGGTTCTCTGGCAAAAACATCTTCTTGTTTCCAACTGTGGAGACCCGTTGACGCCAGAAACGTTTTTGTTAGAGTCTGCAGGTAGGGATACGAAGCTGGACTTGTTAATAAAGTTTTTTCAATAGCCGATACAACATCATCGTTCAATGTCATCTTGCGCACATACAAATTAGCTTCGACAATTTTTACTTTGTAGTGCTTGGCAGCATCGTCAGACATTATAACAAAATCATCTATTGACCGTCTAAATGCAATTCGAAGTGTCACACCACTTAGCAAATGTCTGTCACAGGTGAAAAAGTCGACTGCAACTTTACCGTAGAATGTGCACTCAGCTGATTGCCTCACTAAGGCTTTCCTTCTGTTCACTTCCGCAGTTGACAGCGCTCCTGGATTTTCTTCGTAGGAGTAAACCTGACATGCCAACCAGGTGTTTTTTGCATCTTTGTTATGTGAAAATTCTGTTTCAATAAAACTTTTATGAGCATAGTTTCCGTTAGCGTTTGAAATTTTTAGTCCATTAGCAGACACTGTACAGTCAGAGAAGAGTGAATGTAATACATTATTGCAAAAATAGGGAGCATCTGTCTTCGTAACATCTGTTGCTGCTCCTGCGTCATATCTCAAATCAGCTTCTGATGACTGGACAATTTTACATTTTACTTCCAAGAAAATTTTCTGTAAGTCAATAAAATTATTTCGGTCACCGGCGACTTCAAATTCTAACATGGGTCCATTTGGACTGTAGACTGGGCCCAACTTTTGACAAAAACAACTATTGAAAGTTACTAAAAGAGAAGGTTTTTCGAACAAATCCAAAGAACTCTGAGTTGCTTCTGATGGCAACAAATTAGCGATCATCGTTCACTCTGGCAAAAAAATCTGACCGACTTCTTTTTGGAGCTCTGTGCGTTGAAATGGTTTTGTTGCGTTTGTTGATCGCTTTCTGTGGCTTGACTCGACTTGACTTCCTCCGACGTGAAGTAATTCGTCGAGATCCCCCAGTCTGTTTTTTAACAATTATTGCGATTGTATTTTTAAACGCCTGTTTAGGAGATTTTTTGCTTCCGACTACATCCAAAATCTCTGGAACACTTTGTTTCAAAAGCTCTTTCCCGATCCGCTTCGCTGTAGGCAAAATGAAACGACGTGCTAAAGGCAGCGCAACACGTCCAATGCCTGCAGCTAGGGCTCCAAAACCACTTCCTCTTTGACGATAATGTCCAGAGAAGTGAGGCAAAGACGTTGCTAGATTCGCATAATAAGAATCCATTTTAGGAGGAAAATTTTTTGAATTGTAGTGTTAGAATAACTTTTCCAGCTCCCGAAAAGGGAACTAATTGTCCTGTTTCCGTTCTCAGTTCAATTGAAATCGATTGAATTGTGTTGGTTAGGAGCTTCTTATAGTCTAAATTTGTAAAAACTATCCGATGAGTTGGCTCAAGCTCACAAACACTACCGTTTTTCAGACGTTGTTTTGAATCAATGACTCGCAAAAGAGGAGCCTTAGTGTCACCAACGTATTGATATTCAATTATGTTAGTGTAGATGAAAATTAGATGCTTTCCAGCACAAAGATCAGCTGGGAACTCCCCATAATAAGCTTTCGTATCATCACTTTTCATAAACCTGTTCGCATTGGGAATCATTTTGTACCCAATATGTATTCCATTACCGTCAGGAATACCCTTAAATCCAATAATGCTCGGAATTTCCTCGCTGGAAAATGTAATTCCCTCATATTTGCCAAAAAAAATTTCATATTTTCCAGAGCTCTTCAACTCTCTGAAAGAAAAGTTGGGCAGTCCAATTGTTCGCTTAATTGTAGCAAGAAGTTGTGCCACTGTATCAAAGGTTCCTGGCATAAAACTAAATTGTTGTCCACTAAAAGGTCTAGAAATAACATTAGCTCCCGAAGACATCTATTGGGAATCTTCATAGTCTTTTAAGTTTTACACAATTAGATTTCCGTTTACTATGTTTTCTATTTTTGTTGGGAATATGATTTCACTTAACGCCACTCTCCAATCACCTGCAAGTTGAATTTCGTCAATAAAAAAATTTCGAAGTGATGCAAGTGTGTTTGAATCAAATATTTCCATTGAAGCGGATGAAACAACGTGAACTGTAAACTCGTCTTCAAACCGGTTGTTGGACATTTTCAACGAGAGGGAGTTGTAATTCTGGTTGATAAAATTTTCCTTGAATTGGTTCTTTGTCTGTGTCGACTAGGGAGTATGTTGGTGGGCTTAATGTCGGTATTCCCGTTATTTCAAAGACTTCGTCTGTGAACGATTGCTTGTAACATTTCCTGAATGCTTTATCATTTTTAACTATTCTCACAAAGTCTCCAACGTAAAACTTGGGCTTCTGATTTGAGCTTGTTTGGACTGTCAATGAAACTAGTCGTGGCACATCTTTTTTTGTAACTTTGTTGGGAGCAATTTTAGTTACTCGATTGACTCTTGAATTGATTGTTTTCACAAATTGGTCTAATTGGTCAATGTAGCTATAGGTCCACTTTTCTTCGAGATACCGATGAATTATCTTTTTGAGAGATCTAATGTTCCTCTCTGCAAAAGCTGATTTTTTTTCACTGAAAGTACTATATAACTGAATTCCGCGTTTGTTGCACAATTGTTTGAATTCTCCCAGAAATTCTGTGCCATCGTCAACCCATACTTTTTCGGGCTGTTTGTTTTTGATAATCTTTTTGAATGCTTCAGCTGCCTCTGTTGCGTACTTTGTTTTTAATGGTTCCACTCGTAAATATCTTGACAAACAATCAACCGCTACTAGGAGATACTTGATGTTGCGGTTATACTTTGCTAATTTATCAACGTGTGCCAAATCTAAAGACCAAATTTTGTTAATGTCTTTTACAAAAACTTTAAGCCCAGGAAATTTTAATCGAATTGAACAGTACTTTGTGAAAGACGGCTTTGTCTCCAAATAGGACAGGACTTTGCCTATAGGGAGCTTGCTTTGAGTCTGTAGTCGTTTTATGCTTCCATACGAAGTTGGTCCTTTTAAATAAAACTGATCCAATTTTTTTACTTCAGGAAAAGAAAGACCACATCTTCTGACTGGTCTCTTCTTTGTCTGGCGTTTGGTCCGTTTCTTCTTTATATTTTTTTTGGGTTGGTTTTGAGCCACTGAGTTGTTCTCCAGTAGAGGAGAACTCTTGTTGACTGGGTTGTTCTCTACTTGGAAAAAATTCTTGTTCACTTTCAGACGAGGCTTCCAAGATTTGCTTGGCATGTGTATTTGCAACAAGATGAGGTGAGATATTAAGAGCAAATAAAATTTTTGAGTATTTTTCAATGTCAATTTTTTTAGTTGGTTGCTGTAGATTGTACAGAAATGTTGAAGCTTTGATGCCCAGTGTTTCTTTATTAACGTGAAGAACGTCGTTCGACTCTATTGTGACTGTTTCAGATTGGTTAATCAAGTCAAGTATGATTTTTGATCTTTTGATTTGGTTTTTATTCATAACTTCTAGCTCTATCATTATAGAGGTGAAATCTTCGCTTTTTCTTTGTTTCTTCACTACCGGTTCAACCTCGCTGTCTTCGCTCATGGGTTCTGTTTTCTCCTCTTCTGCTGTTTCAATCATCAGTTTGTTGGCAGTCTCAACTGGTTCAAATGCTTTCTCTGGTTTTTCCATTGAGTTGGACTGGTTTCTTTGCAAAAGAGACAGCTGTGTAGCTTTCTGTTTATAAAGGGGATTGTCCAAAACTTCTTTTTTCACCGGTTGATGTGAAGCAAACATTCGTTTTGGAATTAAAATGAATTCTTCGGTGCGCATTATGTTTTTGTCAAATATCGATAACAAGCGAAACCAACAATTTTGACCAAATCTGTTTCTCTAGCAAAAAGTTGCCTCTTTTCTTTCAAACTTGTTTGTCTAGACAATAGCTTTCTGAATGTTTTTTCATAACCTTCTACAACACTTTTTCTTATTGGAACGTTACCATTGACAATGTTGAGCAAACATTCGCAAAGGAATTTAATGAACTTATTTGGAGCTCTCTCGATCTTCTCTTTTAGTTTTGTATCCGATATGTCTAGCAGCCGCCCCAGCATACAAACTTCTTTCTCTCTCATCGCTCAAATTTGTGATAACGGCTTTAGCTGATGGCAGATAAAAAATTGATGGTCCTGGAGGAACAATATTTGAACAGTAGCGCAAGACGTCTGATGTTTTTGGATCTAAATCAATTAATAAATGACCAAACGGTTCTTTGGTTGCGAGCTCATAGCTTTCTTTTAAAAATTGTGCATTATTCAACTGTCGACCAATAAAACTAATCTGTTGTGTGTCACGGGGTGATTTGAACAATATGATATGTGTTGTGTTTAGATCAATCTTCCTGGACCATCTGCTTTGCTGGAACAAATTCTGTTTAACATAAATTACACTGATGTTTCTATGTCGCCCTGCGGTTGCTAATTTGGAAAATTTTTTGTCATTAAAAATCTCTTCACATGAATCATCGAACACAAGAAGGCAGTTCTCTAACTCTGAAATGAGCTCAAAATTGGAGAATTTTTAAAACTGTATGTTCAGTTTCTTCTCTAACGATTGGAATTTTGGCTGATCATGCTGATAAAAATAATAAATTGTTTGAAACTCTGGGAAAAATGTGCCAACTAATAACATTTTGAAAATGAGCTCAGTTTTCCCGCAGCAAGACGGCCCGCAAACAGCCATGAACAACCGGTCATTGGTAGAAATAACTTTATTCATAACTTTGGATTTGGAGGAGCGTATCCAACTGTACAAGAAAGAAGTGAAAACCAAAATTTGGTTCTTCACAGTCAAGACTGAAAAAAACCAACTTGGTGAGAGATACAGTAATAAGAAAAATTATTATAATGATTTGTGTAAAGTATACAACCTCTGATCGAGGCAATCTCGAATGGCAAAACCTCCAAGATTGTCTTTCTTGGTGCTCGGCGTCAAAAACCAAGTCAGTTATGCCTCCACCCGAATCTAATTGATCTTCGGTTTGACTCATTGTGAAATAAAATTGTTCAAAAAAATGAATTGCTTTCCAGGAATTTTTACATAATTATTTAGCTATAAAAAATTCATAAGAAACATATCCAGAGTCTTCGTCTCCATGTTTGTAAGTGATTGTATAGTTTGCATTCATCGAATCTTGTTTATCTCTAAAAACAATTGACTCTACATTGTTCTCTTTAATCAGCTGCTTGATGTCATCGGGAAGAGTCTCATCGTCCAGAGACATCAGAACTGGAACTGCACGCTTGGGCGTAGGTAAAGTGGTTAGTTTCAACTTTTTCATTTTCTCTTGTAAAGACATGGTACAATTGAAAGTACTCCAGTAGAGAAAGATACTTCTTGAAAGCTTCTATTTCAGCAGCAGCACACACAATCTGCTGTTTTCTCAAAACTGTTTGGCTTCTTGTGTCAATTTTTTCTTCCTTGATAAGAGTAACCGTTAACTGATTTTCAGGCGTTATGCAACTGTAAACTGTCAAATTTGGAGACAAATTCACTTGTAGTAGAGACGGAGCTGGTTTCTCTAACCGACGATTCATTCGTCAGCCACTGGTAAAAGAGTTCTGCCTTCTTATTGGCACAATGCTTGGTTCTCTGTCGTTTTGGGCAACTCAATGCATGTAATTTACAAACTGGTGTCTCCCGATAGAACTTCAAGTGTTCAATTTTTGGGCAGAACAAAGTTTCCAAGTTGATAACGTTCCTCTGTAACAGCTGTCGTAAAGTTTCCGTTTTTTCTAAACCTTTTGCGTAAAAATCAGAAAAGGGAAATCGAAGAACTATACTTTGAAAAATCTGTTGCAAATAATGATAAGGGTACTCTCCTGTCTCCCACGAGAGACCATGAAGGAATTTAGATACCCACAGGAAAGATCTTTGCTCACTCGAACAAAAAATGTTAAATGATTTTGGAGGTAAAAACGAAATTATATCGTTGTAATTTTCGGTAGATACCGCAAGTTCTTTTGTTATAAATCCAGATTTTTTACTTCGAAAGCCTTCAAAATCAAGAACAACCGCTCCGGATTTCAACATTCCAGCAAATTGAATAAACTATTTTTGAAAGATTTTACGTATAAACAAAAAGCAATTCCAGTCACATGACCAAGGTACTCATTTGTCACTGAACAAGGTAATACGTAAGAATATCCTAGACCCTTTTCACTATATTCATAAACAAAACCGGAAGCGTCGTGGAGTATGGCATGTAATCTCAAAATTTTTAAATTTTTGAAATATTTGTCTAACGAAGAATTATCAATACCAATCAAACCTCCGTACGGCCGCAACTTCAACGCAATATCCAAATCAAGATCCGGATCCAAATGCAAACAAGTGGCTAAAAAGTATAAAAATCGTTTACCGTATTGTGAATATCCTTTTTCGATTTCCTTGTAAGTTTCGTGAATACTTTTCAAATCAAGCGTTGCTATAGTTGACATTTGATCTATGCACACATTCTCCCAATAATGATCAATTTTTGCTAACAACTGACCAAAACCACTTAATCACACGTCTAAAGATCACATAATAAGCCCCTCCCCTCTATTAGGGTAATGAGACTACTTTTTACATGTAGCGTTAAATTCAAACGACCAGAAAGAACCAGCAAGAACGGCGGAATAGAACAATCCAAACGGCAATAAACTGCAGGCGGAAAGATTTTATCCCGCCTAGCCTATTCCCACTTAACCGCCACTACCTATTATCCTATGGTTAAGAGTCGAATGATAACCCCCCCTTTCTTTACGTAGGTATTATATACTACTAGCCTCTGCAAAAAGAAACCCTCGCATTTTTTATTTTTTTTTCAGCGCAACAAGGTGCTTGGTTTGCATGAGGCTTTGTTTGAACTCTGAAGTTCAAATTCGCATGAAAAAATAAACTTTTAAACTTTTTAGGTATAAATGTGCAACTCTGAAACTAAGCATAACTAGAAAAACTTTCCTACAAAAAATTAACTGGATGATTGGTTCCGTGAATATGACAAAAAAAACTCAATTTGCCGATCAGAAAATCGTTC
>NC_134479.1:39729832-39758605 GCF_964194025.1 Convolutriloba macropyga | reverse complement strand
CATCAATTGAAAAGCCAGCGTTTGTTTGAAACTATCTCGGCCACCCATACAGGGAAGGTTGGATTTTTTGTCAACCAATGAGTTATAAATTAGTATTATTTATCAATTTTGTCGCAATCATTTCGTGGGGAGCTAAACGTTTGCTTTTATTTTTAACGTTTGAGATTCGCTGAGAATGAAAATAGAGAAAGATACGAGGAGTAACAACTCAAGTTTCTTCATATGCAGAAGCGAAAACAATGTCATTCTAATCACGTCCATATATCAATATATTGCCTCATCTGAAAAACTCCAAAACTTTTTCATAGTTTTTATTTTTCAATTTTATGACTTTCCTAAAATCATATTCAGTTTCACCACTCTACAATTTCACAGATTTGATGAAAATACAAAATTTTTTCAAATATCCCATTATAGGTGCAAGAAAGAAATTTAATATCAATCTCAGGGATTTTGTGACAATTTGAAAAATTGTGTACGGACGCTTTGTTTCTATGGACAGAATAGCAGCAAAAAGAGTTTCTGTAAATTAAATAATTATCTCCTTTAATTAGATAAACTGATTAGTTTGATTGGGATTATTGTTTGATAACCCAATGACATTTTGAAGAAATTGTTCAATCTGTTTCCGATTGAATTTAAGTGATAGTTCCATGTTTTGAACAAAGAAGTTTGGTAATGTGCCTTACCACAATATTCCAAGCAGTCTCGTCCAAAACTTTTTGACCAAAAAATTAAACGTGTAAAGAAAACCGAAAAATTTTAAGAAAACAATTTCAAACCTATATCATTGACAAGTTCTCAAATCTGGCAGAGTTACAGAATTATTTTAAAAATTGACAGGGAGCAGCGCATTTACATTGGCTTTTATAATTTTGATGCGACTGAATGAAAGTTTTATTTAAAAAGGCAATTACTCGGCAAACTGTCAGTTGTGTTGAAAAAAAGCATTTCCGAGGCTCAATTTTATAACATAGTTGAGATAAGTTGATTGTTGACGTTTGTATTGACAAAACGGAATTAGAAAAAAAACTGCATTCAATTTCTACGTGTTTTGCAATGAAGCCACTCTTTGATTTGTTTTTGTTTTTGTCAAGTTTAGTTTCCATTATTAAATGGCACTGATAACGTTCTCAGAAAAATTAGTAACGTGATAGTTCACAATATTGAATATCACTATTTTCTTACTCATTGCGCATTTTTGTTTGATAAGGCGCCATCATGGTCCGCTCGTTGGTTGATAATCTATTAATAATGTTAAATTTATAGTTGCAAAGAACCATTTTGGGGCCAATTTTTGGATTGTAGAAAACATTTTACGGTCTGCTTGATGCACGCTGCTGCATCACACATGATCCGCATTCGAATTGGTTAATTAACGCAAACAAACATTTTAAGGTTTCTACAATTCCATAAGTTTTCACCTTTGACAAAACTCTCTGAACATATTGTAAAGCAAAAGAAAATATTGACAATATTGTTAAAAAATTTCATTTTGCCGTTTTTGCTTACCAGTATAATGCCGTGATTTGCAGATATTTATTATGAAATGATCAACTCTATAAAAATGATGCATTTTTGTTTTATAATTACAATTTTTTATGGTAAGTGTTTAATAGTTTGTGACCATCAGATAAACTCGTTTATTGTGATTTGCCGTATTTGATGATGTTTTCTTCTATATTATGCTTTCTCTTAATTTTGTTGAAAAGAGTTTGCCGAAAAATTTCTTAATTTTCCTAGTTGCTCTTTGTTGTAAGTAAGTTGCCAGGAAGAAGAATTTTACTATTTTAGTGTTTTGATGAGCTATGTTGTTCTCAATTTTGATCTCAGCTGTCATTTCTATGGCAAAAAAATCATTTTGCTGCCAAGCCTAATTATTATAATGATGTTGAAATTTAAAAATGGTTAAAATTAGAAAGAAATTGGTCTTTGTCATAGAAATCGATGTTTTCGTAATAATTATTAGTTTCCAACGTAAACATTGATGTACATGTTCTGAAGCTTCATTCCGGGAGAAACCAAATTATTCAGCCCGAATTTAAGGAGGTAACGCCATGTTAAATAGTTCGAAAGCCTGTCACTTTTCTCGAAACAAAAAATTACAAACGGTCATCCCCAACATTTAAACATATTTTGCAAAATAATGTAAAGATTTTTTTTAATTAAGCCATAATAAATCGAAACAGATATCGTTATCCAAATGTTCTCAAAATATTAAGACTGGTGAACTGCACAAAAACAAAAAAGGTTATATTCCTCTACTGACGCTAGTCAACTATTTTTTTACATCAAATGCATGATTTGGACAAAATGGAATTACCAGAAATTCCCAGCTCAAATGGAAGTTTTTCGTTTTTTTAGCGAACTCATATTTAATTGTGTGAAACTTTTAATTGATAATCAGGGTAATAGCATCCAAGAAAAATGAGTTAACCAATGGTCTAGCATTTGCAACATTTCTATATTGCAAATCACGGTGCAATTCTGGTTAGTAAGGTACCATCACGGATGGTCCGTTCTATGTTTGATAAGGCACCATTATTGTCAAATTTGTAGGTCCACGGAATCATTGTAGACTGTTTAATTGATTTTAAGGAATCTTTTATGCTGAGTTGGCCGGTGTTATATCATCTATGATCGGCTTTAGAATTTTTAAGGTACCGGAAACAGCAGTTTTATGGTATCTACAGTTCTATAATGGATTGAGGGATTCATATTCAACAAATTGTTCTAAAATATTCGAGAATTAAATATAAACTTTAATAGTTATGCAGTATTGAAAATGTCAGTTTGAATTTGCCAAATTTATTTGCCGTGTTCCAATGGGGTGAATTGCAGAAATTTTTAGCTAAATGAACAACTCTCTAAACGAATTATGCGACATTTGTTGCCATGAAGAGATAAACTGAACAACTAATTTATTGTAATTTGCGTTATTTGAAATTTATTTCATATTTTGCTCACTCTTCCTTTTATGAGCAATGTTGCCAAAATGAATCACTATTTTCTATGGTGTTTCATGGTAAGTTTTAAAGTTTTAAACCAAGTTCTCGAATCATACACAAAACATGCCAAAAAGGTTGACGACTTCATTCAAAGTTTGAGAAGAAATTTTTTAGCAACTTATCTGAAATAATTTAGACAGGAATTGCATTTTTTTGCTTGACAATTTTGCTATTCTTGATTATAGAAACTCTTCAATTTTGACAAACTTGCATTCAACGGTAAACCATGTAGTTGCTCGGCGCTGAAAAAAATTTTTTTACCGTTGCTCAACAAATTTTTGATTATTTCTCAGTAAAACTTCGATTACACCCACGCACCTGGTTTTCAACACTGCTGGACTTTTTAAAAACAAAAGCTACAATTAAGTTCTTAAAGATTCGAAGTACCCGATACTAGATTAACATCAAATTTATCGCAAAGAGCTTTATATTGAGAATTGGTTTCCTTTTGACCATGGATCAATTTTGCACATAAACAGCATGGGCTCATTCTTAGCTTGTTTCTTCTTCAGCACAGCGGCGGTCATTTCAATTTCAAATATTCTTAGACTAAATTGCGCAATAAACGTAATAACAAACTTCACTGTATAAAATACCCTATGGAAATTCCGAAGAATACTTTCGTTCTCTCTTATCAGTGGAAAATTCTCAGTGAAATTGCTCAAATACCAATTCTTGGTTGCCTAATTTGCAGAGAAATTCACGGGACCCAAATCACACCAAAAGCCCACCAAAACACACAACAGTCAGAAGTATGCGGGTAAAACTTTATTATGAAGTGCGATCGGCATAAAACCTGTGTAAATATTCCCACAATTCTATTTTACTGCTTTTCCTGACCTAATGGCGTGTTTTGAGTAAAATTTGCCCAAATTAAAACCAGAACAGTGCAGCTTCAAAATTGTTGGAAATATAGAGCGTAATACAAGCCAAGACGACGCATGCTTTAGTGCTGAAAGTAGAGCCGAGATTTTATTATAAGCGCAATTTTGCAAACTAAACTAATATCCAAAACTATATTGCTCGCTGTTCTTACTAACTTCTACTATATTTCCTTTATTACTCTGGCCCTTAGGTACTTAATTTTTTGTACATTGATTTAAACCTTTTTGGTAAAAAGTCATTTATTAATAGCATTAAAAATGCCGTACAGAAGATCGGTTAAAGTTACAAAAACCCCGAAATTGGATCTCTCTTTGGATCGGAAATTAACCCAGCCCTACAAAAATTCTGCCTTAAAAGCTGCGTTAGATGACCAAGAGTACGAATTAGCCCGGGCTGCACGCCGCAGGGCACGCATGAGGAGTCTAGAACGCGAGGCACCCTCCGAAGTCGAAGTCGTGAGGTACAACAACGTCGGATCCCTCGCGACTGCTGGCGACATCTTTGCAACCCAACTTTACCAACCGGTCCAGTACCTTGTTGACGCTCCTAGGATTCTACCCGCCGCCCAGACCATCGCGTATTACCGGGTCATTGATCCGGAAACAAACCAGCAAATGGTGGTTCCAGCTAATAACATGTACCTAAACATCAACCAACCGTTTATGCACCCGGCTACTAGTATGTATCCGACTCATATGAGGCCTGGAGTTTATGAGATCGAGGCACCCATGGCACCCGTAGCTCCGATTGTTCCTCAGATTGGAGAGGATTGTTATGAGATTGTTGAGGAGACTGTTTCTGGAGATACAGATCCGTTTGGAATGGTGCAGAAACGAAGGACGCTCAAGGCAAGGACTCTCAGTCTTTTTTTCTTTAAAAAAGGCCGTTAAAAATTATGGACAAAGGAAAACAAATTTTTAAAAAATATATGCTTAAGAGGCAGTGTACAATCAAAAGTTCTAAAAATTACCGAAATTTTGGGAAAACAATTATGTATTAATAGTCTAACAGCGCTAAATGTAGGAAGTTAAATCGAATTCAAGATAAAAATTGAACGTGCAAACGCAATTATTTCATGTTTTCAATTTCAAAATTTTTTTCTTCTGTACTGAAAATGAGAAAATGGGAACTTTTATCCCAAAAATAAAATGGGAACTTTTATCCCAAAAACTAATATGGGATGTTTTATCCCACTTTTAAAAAATATGGGAAATTAATTTCCACTTTGCTGACTATATATAGGAAGCCAGTTTTTATATCAACCAGTTATTCAGTATCGTTCACTTCAACCATTTGTTCACTTCAATTCCAATTTAGTTAGCCATCTGATATTCCTCTCTTCAATTGTCACCACACACTTGCTCAATAAATTGATAAAGTAAACATATGATATCGATATTGCTTAACTCATTATTCATATTGTACCGCCTTAACTGTTTTTATAATAAAATTTTTAATTCCATTCCTTTTGTCTTTAGAACTTTAAAGTTAAACTCTCTTTGTATACTCCCATTTAAGCGGCGAGTATAAATTGGTGCGACCAGTGAGGCTCACTCAAGGTTAGTAAATTCTATGTTCTAAAGACTCTAACTTTAATCTTTAACTTAAATAAAATTTGCTGCGAGGCAAAAAACTTAGGAAAAGTTTCCAAGTTGTCTCATTTCTATGTTCTGACTTAAATAAGTCGAACTTAACACTTTGTTTTAAATCATATGTTAAAATTGTATCAGCTATTACTAAAATTTTCTATCTTTCGTCAGTTATCTGACTTTAATAAAAGACTTAGAAAAATTTCTAAGTTCTCAAATAAAAATAAATTGTACCCAGAGGACGTAATTCTTAGACTATCTAAAGTTGTCTCTGGTACTTACAGAAACACTTAATTTATCTTAGATAAAATAAAGACTTGGCAAACGTCCAAGTATTTTAAATAAAAATGGCTGATGCTCCTATTTCTTTGAGTAATGTGTCTTTAACTACTTTTTCAGGTAACGATCCCAGTCAGAGTGCTCTTGACTTTTGGAATTCTGTTGATCAAAAAGTAAAATTTTCGTTAGGAGTTGTTCCTACTGATCCTGATAAGAAAAAGAGTTATGAAAATAGACAGAGATCTCTATTTGGGTCCCTTTTAACCGATACAGCCTTAGAATGGTTTAATACTATCGATGAGGCTAAAGTCTTAAATGATATTAAAAACGACTTTCTTGATAGATTTACTGACGGTCGTGATAAATTTAAGCATAGATTAGAGGTAGAAAATGCTTCTAGACAAGAAGGCGAATTAATAAAAAATTATTTTCATAGAGTCAAGCACGCGGTTGATAAAGGTTGGCCAGAAGACTTAACAAATGTAGCTAACGCTGATCGAGCGCAAGAAGCAGTAATACAATCCAGACAAAGAGAACAGAAATATATTGATTTTGCTATAAGGGGACTGCAACCCCCCTCATTAAAGCGAAAAGCACATGAACGGCGTATTAAGAAACCTAACGAAAGTTGGGACGATTTAAAAGAACATCTGATAACACAAGATTTAACTTGTATAGTTTTTAATGAGAATTCGGCTAAACAACCTTCAGACAAAATATCGTCCTTAGAGACAATAATTAAGGAACTTACAAGCTTAATAAAAAGTAATGAAGTAAGTGCTATACAAAATACAAGCAACTTCAATAGAGACCCGAATATAAAAGGACGAGCCAATAATACTAGGTTCTGTGAGTATTGTAGAAACCACGGACACTCTATTTCTACTTGTAACAAAAAGAAGTTAGACGACGAAGTACAAAAGATAAGAAAAGAATTATTAGAGCAAAAAGAGACCAAGCCTACATTTAGTAATAACTACAGACGAGGTGCTTGGAATAACAACCAATATAATAGTAGAAATAATAGTTATAACAACCGAGCTCAAAACCCGAATTCTTTCTATAATAACCAGAACGGCTACAAGTACGGCAATAGATTTAACCAAAATAAGCAATATGACCAAAGATTTCCCCGAGAAAATTCATTTCGGCAAAATGAATATGCTGCTAAACAATTTTATGAGCGTGAAAACAGCCAATTCAATAGAAATCAAGCCCATAGTAATACAAGGCCTACTTTACAACAAGACACAAAGTCTTATAATACACAAAATGAAAATAACGTTCGTTGGATTCAACAGGAAGAAAACAATGTTGACTATTGTGACGCTATCTCAGATTTATTTCCTTTAAACTAATACGGTCTCCGAAAAATAAGAATATCACATCAAATCCCAAAGCCCGAATTTTCTTGAACTTATATCACTTTGCTACCGGAGACAATAAAAAACATAGTGGCTTAGAAATAGAATTCATGATCGACCCAGGATCAACTTGCACTATCATAAATTACCCAACATTTCTTGAGCTTAACCAATTGGGGCAACAAATAAATATCCAGACTTCAGGCAATAAAACAAGAACTTATAACGGTTCCGAAATACGCATGATAGGCTACACTATACTAACTTCATACTTTGATACAGACGGGAAATATAAAGCAAATCATAGAGTATGGGTTACTGAGGAGAAAACTTCTAATTTATTAGGAGTAGATTTTTGTCATACATTTCTTAAAGCATTATACTTTGATATTCCAGCAGTAGAACTGAAGACTAGTGATAAAGGAGTTCTTAGTTATGGCTCGCTAAATAATGAAAAGGAATATCCCCAAGTCTCTAAATTGAACGCAGTGATAATACACCAGCCTCTATATATCCCACCTAAGTCTACATTTCTCTACAAGCACAAGTGTAGTGAGCAAGATATATTTCCGAAAGGCACTTCTTTTGTACCTAATAGGACTACAGTAAAAACCGAGTTGTGCTTTATAAATACTATTTGTACTAAGAACGAGAAACAAATTCCCCTGCTCATCGAAAACCACAAAAATCATCAAGTTACACTAAATAAAGGGATAATTGGATTTACTATATGTGATATTACAAACAATACACAAAAATACAGTATTCGTGACTGTAACGAATTTACTTATTCTGTTATAAATAAATGCGAAGAGCTTGATAGTTGTTTTATGCTAAATACAACTACAAATACTATATCCGAATCCACTGACCTAACTGCTGAGTGTATTAGGTATATTAACTTTGACGAAAATTCGATATTCGACGCTAATATGCCTATTATCCATACTATATCTAGAGACTTAGTATTAGACAAAGGCTTTACTGCCTCCCTTATTAAAAGATACCCCAACTTAAAGAGGAATATTCTACAATACTTTAAAAGTATAGGATCGGAGAATAAGGTAGACCACGAACTAATACATTTTCAAGATGAGTATAGTCGGCAAATTATATATAGTCTTGTAATGAAGGAATATTATAACTCTCCCCCATACGAAGCAAGTAAAACTTGTTCAGTATTTTGTGAACTACAAAAGACACTTATGCTTGACGGAATAAGATGTATTGCTATGCCTAAGATAGCATGTGGCGGAGACCCCAGATTGTGGAAAAGAATAGCTAAAGAACTAGAAGAACACTTTAAGCACACGGGAATAACTATTTATGTATACATTAGTGGCAAAGAATTACAGTTAATTAACAATATAGAAAATCGTCCTCTCACTGACGAGCATATCGCCGAAATAATGGAGCTATCCGCAGGAGAACTAGTAGAGAAATGTAAAAGCGAGGATGATATTGCCACTGACTTTTCTAAAGAGGCAAAAAAGATATGCCAACCCAAATCAAGAGAACAATTTCCAATATTCCGCTCAAAATATCAAGTAAAAGAATTAATAGATAAATTTACTACAAGTGTACATGCTGGACAAAATACTCACTTCAATAAAACGGAATTCCTACAAAAATTCGATTTTACACAAACTGACTTGACTGAGAACGAATTCTTTCGACTTGCAGATATACTGCTTACAGACAACGATGTATATTCACATCATAAATATGACATTGGCCGTACTAAACAACAATTTAATATACCCCTAATAAAAAATGCAGAATTCAAAAAGCAAAGACCTAGTAAAGTACCCTTCCATTTAAGGGATAAACTCGAATTACTGATGGACGAGTTAATACAAGCAGGCATTATAAGAGAACTAGATGAACATGACGATATGAATAGCTGGTTCGTTAACCCGATCATAATCCTTCCTAAGAAGGATTACGTCAAACTAGTAATAGATGCTCTTTATCTAAACTCTATTACTGACACAAGTAATTCAAGTTGGCCGTTAGAACCACTACAAGTCCTAATAACCCGAGTGAATGGATCATATTTTACAAGCAGCGACCTTTCTTGTGCTTATCATCAAGTGCCGCTAACGCCCGAAACACAAAAGTTAACAGGATTTATAATAGGAGGGAGACAGTATACTTATCAAGTCGGCTTCTACGGATTAAAACCACTACCCAATTTCTTTAGTAAATTAATGCGCTATGCATTCGGACCTCTTATAAAAGAAAAGAAGGCTATTACATATATTGACGATACACTACTACAATCTAATACTAAAGAGGAAATGTTCAATATAATAAAAGAATATCATGCTCTATTAAGAGAGGCTAACTTAAAAGCCGCACCGGATAAAACAATGTTCTTCTTACGAAAAGTAAAATTTCTCGGACACGTTATATCAGAAAATACACTTTCTCCAGTTATATCGCGTATTGACGACATTAGAAACTTAAAGACTCCCGAATCAAAAACTGACGTTCTTAGCGTATTAGGAGCAATGGGATTCTACTCGAACTATGTGATAAATTTTCATATAGATGCTAAGCCTTTGTACGATTTAACAAGAGGCGATGTAAATTTCAAATGGGAAGAAGAACACGAGAAAGTATTCAATATACTAAAAGAAAAGTTCGTACATGATATATCACTAGCAATTCCAAATGCGAACTACCCATTTCATATACATGCTGACTCGTCTAACTTAGGCACTGGTTGTATACTTATACAACAATTCCCTGATAGAAAAAGAATTGTATCAGCGAACTCTAGAGTATTCGACAAAGCTGAACAGAAAATGTCCCCACAGCATAGAGAATTATGCGGAATTATATCCGCACTACAAACGTATGAATTCTATTTAATAGGATCGCCATTTCCCATATACCTCTTTTGCGATCACAGGCCAATACTATTTTTATGGTCCAGGCGCGGACAACTGTCGCACAGATTTTTCAAATATCAAGTCGTCCTAACTAAATTCCAGAACTTAAAAATTATATACACCGAAGGCAAGAACTTAGCATTTCCTGATTTACTGAGTCGACAAGTCCCAATAGAAGAAGCGAAGAAATTTCAGATTGAACATAAAACAATACCTAAGGATATAAATTTCTACACTTCGGATTTAAAGCCAGTCTTTTACTCTGTATTGCACAAAGAGGATAAAACAAACTCGTCTAACGATTCTTATCCTATACTAGCACAAGTATAAGGTGGAACAAGAAAAGTAATGAATATATCGGATAATGATTTTAGTATTTCTGACGCACCCGAAGGATTTACAGACTCTTGTAATGCTATACATACTGTAGCCGACTATTTCAAATTTGGCAAAAATATAAATCAAATAGTTAAGCTCACAGATAGTAAACAATCGGATAATACATATAGTGAAATACAAGAAGAAGTAAACTATGTAGAATTGGACGACTCAGGATATAATGACGACGAATTTAGTGATGTTATAGATAATTTAGTCGATCCAACATTAATACATGCACTAGAGAAGGCAAAAGAAATCTACAAAGAGCGTACAAAGCATTATACTATTATAGAGTCAACAGCACTACATAATGAGAATGTCAAATCAGATTGCTCTGATTTGCTAACGAAGTTAACTGAATTTGCTAAAAAGGCACAACTAGATATTGACACTATACTACAAGAACAAAATAAAACCCTGTATTACATATAGTACGGAAATGGATAGAATCAGGCAAAGAACCTGAACACTACTATATGACTCGACAATGTAAAGCATTAAAAGCTTACAAGAGTATATATAAGTTATTATTACAAGATGAGAATTATAAACTACTATGTTACAATAAACCTAATGAGAATGGTTCCTTCGAACTAAAGATATGTATCCCTATCTCTCTATTTCTAAAGTGCTTCGAGCTAGCACATAGTAACCCAATGAGTGGCCACCGTGGCGATGCTAGTACCCTAAACAATATATCCAGATTCTTTTACTGGCCTGGAATGTATAAATGGGTTACAATGTTAATCCACGATTGCTTAGATTGTCAAAAGAATAAAAGTAAAAGACACGATTTAAACGAAGCACCCTTACAACAATGGGGCGAATTGGAGACAACTCCCTTCCACACTATACATATAGACCATAAAGGACCTTTTCGGCCTTCTAGTAATGGCAAGTACTACTGTCTTGTAGTTGTAGATTCATTCTCTAGATATGTACAAGTATATGCTGTTAAGTCCGCTACTTCTGACGATACTATAAAACAAATGGAGAAATTTATAACTAGCTTCGGAATACCTCAACACATAGTGCATGATAACGGTACTGCTTTCATGAGTAGTGATTTTGTAAACTGGAGTTTTGAGCTTGGAATTACACTGAGGCCACGAACAGCATATTCCCCTTGGACTAACGGGAAAGTAGAAATTCAAAATAAGCACCTTACAAACTATCTTAGACACTTTCTAAATACCACTGGAAACAATTGGGCAAAATTTGTTGACAAATTTGCATTTAAGCATTATACAGCAGTGAATTATAGTACTGGTTATACGCCGTACGAGATTATATTCGGAATAAAGCCACAAATACCTATTTCGCTTAGACTAGGATTGCTGCGGGATAATAAGAAGAATTGTATATCTCAATATTGTCAGGACTTGCCGTCACATACACATTGTAAAAATTCGTGTAGAAACGAAAAGGTAGATAATCTACTACAAAATAGATTATCCAATACTGTACTACAACGTGAAACAGATTTTAAGAACATATATTGTAATACTTATACTCGTTGTCGTCAAGTTACAAATAAAGCCCATGAATACAGAAATAGATTTAAGCTCGGACGACCAATCAGCATTGGAAGCAAAGTCCTACTAGAGAATCATTCTAAAAGCTTGCTTATATCTAAGAAGCTACAATCACTTCGGTCCGGTCCATACACTGTTACAAAACATATAACTAATACAACATATGAAATACAAGGAGACGAGACGCAACAAAAAAGAGTAGTGCATAGAAACCATATAGTAGAATATTTTCCGAAGGAAAGAGAAATACAACCATTAATTGCCGATTATACTACTGTATATGCTGAACCCGAACAATTCTATGATAACTATAACAGGCATTACATAAACAAATTTAATACTACCCAACCTAGTAATTTTATGCACTATATGCCTTGGCCAGTATTCAACAATGTTGAAACGCCGCCGCAACTCCCAAATAGTAGACCCACTACTACTACTTCTACTAATACTACTACTAGATGTAGTAGCAATAACCCTCCGATTGATTCAGGCATTGACACATTAGGACTCCGAACATTATTTAACACACAACAGCAAGTTACTTCGCCTAGTAAGTCATTTAGGCCACAGCATATATCTACCCCATATCCAAGAGGACCTCTTAGTTATCCACAAACACCTCATTCCCCCCAACCATTAGCACATGATATAAGTCCCTTTAACTTTCAGAGTAGTTCACAAGTCATTACTACACAACCTACAACCCCACTAGCTAATAAATCAGTAAATGAGAAATTATATCCTACTGAACCCAGAAGGTCTGGTAGACAAGCAGTTGCTACAAAGTTATTTAATGATCCTATTCCATGGGACGCTTTAAAGGATAAAAAGAAATAAAAATTTAAATACACAGAACAAAAAGATTTTATTATTAGCCAATCAAATTCTATCATTTATAAATAAAAGGAGAATAGAAACCCCAACTCTAAAAACCAATAAAAAATGAAAACTTGAATAGAAAAATGGGATAAACATTCCCAAACTATGAAAACCAATGAAATTGCACAAACTGGTCTAAAAAATGGGAATATCTTCCCAGCCAATAAAAAGACAGAAACCGTCACTAAAAATGGGAATAATTGAAACATGTGTCTAAAAGTGAGATGAAACAGCCCATTTTGCACACTATAAATAAGGGAGCAAAAACACAAAAAATCATTCTTCCTTCTTCATCTCTTAGTCAGCATTTAAATGCTTATCAGAATCAACGGCAAACTAGCCAAATTGAAATCCACTTTCTTTCCTGCTAACGACTTAAGCGTTATTTACGCTACTTTCCTTTTTTCCGATTTAACCACAGAGACTTTTCTAGTGAAAGACACATCAAGTCTATTCGCTGCCTTAAAATTCAACTTTGAATTTAAAATCCCTTCAAGCATTCATACCTTCACTAACATAATTGAATATTAAAAATGAATTCAGAACAAGAAACAGTTGAGCTAACCAGCTTTCAGTTCCCCGAGCCCGATCCAGAAGTGTTGGACGAAATAATTGAAGTAAGTAAATTTATAATTCTTCTTTGTTCAAACTTCTACCCTTTCAATATGAGAGTACCTGTAATTGTACCTCTAATAATTTCCACACTACTTTCAATAAATGGAGCCAACGCAGACTCCGAATTTAAAAATACTCTAAAGAAAGTAAAAGTAGGACACTTTGATTGTTCTAAAATGGATTCTAATAAAATGTACTCATTAAACAAAATAGCTCCATGCGATATCGATACTGAGAAAATAAAAGTAAGTGAGGCAACTGCTACTATTATGCAGCGCAATTATAAGACTAAATTAGAAGCAACTATGTGTAAAGCTACACATCAACGCCTAAAGTGGTATTGTGATACTTTTGACGATAGTGGTTTATCCGCTACACAAGCAACTATTAGCTCAGATATTAAATTAACAGCCGAGCAATGTCTCGAAGCTAAGAAAACAGGCTCCGCGACTATTAACACTAACAAAGTTCCATTTACAAAAAATGTAAAGAAACAAACAGTTATAAATAAGGGCGACGTTAGTGATAAATACAGTAATGAGTGCACAGAAACAGGATGGATCTACCACGATACTTACGAGACATATATGCAAGATATTAAATTACTAGTAAATTTAGAAGATGGAACGGTAAATAACCACTATAATATTCCTCTGCCTTGTAGCCTAAACAAAAATGGCTGCGACAGTGGATCAACTGATCCTTATGCATATACATGGGAAAATAGAGAAAATTGTATAATAGAAGAATTACACACAGCTCCAGTAAAAATGATACAAATAGATAGAAAATATTATATAGTAAGAGAATATGAAACTGAACCTGAATCAACAGAAGCTGTTATTAGACGTGCGCAACCATTTAAAGGGCCACGAAATACTTTCATTTTTCAGATTTATAATAACCCACAATCAATTTGCGACTCAAACAAAATAGTTTATCCTACTCCTTATAGCTCATTATATATACATTATGAAGGAGGATTCGATATGGATACAGGAAAGGCAAAAAAACCAATTCCAAATGTTGTAAAAAATACTTATGTAAATAGCACAAGAGGCAAATTGCTCGTAAAACGAACTTCATATACAAATGGAGAGCCAAATATTGATCTGCACTCAGGAATAAATTATGAAGCCCATATGGGAACGAAATTTGACTATTACGAATATACTAATATAAGAAGACTACAGCTTTTAGATTTACAAATGATAAAAACCGATTGTGAGTTAGAACGTGCTATAAAGAGAACAAATTTAGTCTATTCGCATAGTAATCCACGTATGGCTGGATTCTTACTAACAAATAATCGCTCAATGTTCTTAGAGACAAATGATAATGTTGCATGGCTATATCATTGCCCACAGTATTTCTCACCCTTACAAATTATGGAAAAATGTTATAATAGAATTCCTATAATGTATCAAAATAAAATACATTTCGTTGATCCAATTACTAGAAAGACATACACTAGCGCTGAAGAACGATCATGTGTAGATAAACACGATAATTTATTTCAATTAGATATTGAAGATGATAACTCCTGGGTTGAATTAACACCGGGTATAACTAGAGTCAAAGGACCCTCTGTTTTTGAACCTAATATTGCTCCACAGAGATTAACTAAATACAAATTCCAGGATAGTGATGAAATATATTTATTTACTGATCAAGAATTAAAGAAATTTTGGCGCGGAATTAAATTCAATAACGAAATGAAAGATGCTATACAAACTTTCTCTAAAGAACTTGTTGTTTCTCAAGATAATTTTAAAAGTGAGGATAGAACTTATCTTAACTATCCAATGAGAACAGTCTACTTAGACTCTTTTATTTCTCCTAATTTCTTTGATAACCGCTATATAGAAATGTTCGGTTATACACAATTTATCTTAGAGCAATGTGGAATTTATTTTGCCGCTTTTCTTTTCTTGAAATTTATTATTCAAATTGTTGTAACAATTATAAAAGCCCTACAAATACATAAAATAACAGGAGCTTCTGTTAATTTTGGCAAAATCATCTTATTTGCCACTTACAATATTCTGTTCACTTCTATTATGACTTCTATCTTTAAAAATGAGACAACCAATGAGAAACAGCCAGATGATGCTGAACATTTAGTAACTGAAATGAAAGAAACACACTTTAATCTATATCCACATATTCCGCACCCATTATATAGTGCAATTAGAAATGAAAGACATGAAAACAATGTTGCAATAGAAGAAAATGGTGATAATCCAATTTCTCCCGTATAAAAGCAATAATGACTTTAAAAAATATACACAACTATAAATAAAAAACACAAATAATTAGTTTGTTATATATATAGAAAATAAATATCTTATCCATACTACACATTTATGTTATTTCTATTTTTAGAATTTAGGATACGAAGGTGACGATGACATGCCAGACCTAGATGACTTCATTCTCCCCGATACCTTCGAGGAACTGATGGGCCAGCAACAGGAACCACCAGAACAACAACCAGTACGAACTACACCAGGGAAGAGTATTCACACTATCAATACCGGGAGAGGAGAAAAAAAATTGGATTTAACAGAAGTTACGATTGCTCCGACAGCCACCCACATGAAACACACAGCTACAATTTGCCCTATACAGCCACGAATCCTTAGCATGAGCCAGAGATTGGAAAAACAGAAATTTAACGAAGAAAGAACGAGGAATAGGCAATTTAGAGGACACCCAAACTTTGACTGGGGCCTCCAATACAGAGTGCTACCAGAGGGAAATATTTATAAGATCCAATCTTATAACTCAAAATTAAAGACATATCGACTAAAGAATATATCCCTCGACCGACAGAACTTAACAGTCCCCTACCAGTTCATAACCGCAGACCTCAACAACGAGCGGGACACATACACGCTGGGACTGGAGCAAAACTTCTTACGAGAGAAGAAGAAGAACGCGAATCTAATGAACCGAATAAAATTTTTGCAAAACAGAATAAATCAACTTGAAGGAAACTAAAACAAGAAACTTATTCTTATTCTAGAAACCATCTTATTCTTAATTTTGTTTTAAACATGTCTGTAAATTTTTATATCTAAATTTTTATGTCTAACCTTGTATATCCAGCTAGTTACAACAAAACCCGCTAAGTCGCCGGTTGGATGTACTGAAAATGAGAAAATGGGAACTTTTATCCCAAAAATAAAATGGGAACTTTTATCCCAAAAACTAATATGGGATGTTTTATCCCACTTTTAAAAAATATGGGAAATTAATTCCCACTTTGCTGACTATATATAGGAAGCCAGTTTTTATATCAACCAGTTATTCAGTATCGTTCACTTCAACCATTTGTTCACTTCAATTCCAATTTAGTTAGCCATCTGATATTCCTCTCTTCAATTGTCACCACACACTTGCTCAATAAATTGATAAAGTAAACATATGATATCGATATTGCTTAACTCATTATTCATATTGTACCGCCTTAACTGTTTTTATAATAAAATTTTTAATTCCATTCCTTTTGTCTTTAGAACTTTAAAGTTAAACTCTCTTTGTATACTCCCATTTAAGCGGCGAGTATACTTCGTCACAACGCTTGCAAAGTTTGCTTCATAACGTCAATGCTGAGGTTGCTAAGATCGATACTAAGGTTGTTGCTCTACCTCAACGCTTATCTCTCTATTTTAGTAAAATACTTTGGGAGGTGAATTTTTAAAGCTCGATATCTTGTCAAACTCTAACCACTCTATAACTCTTGATTATATACATATAGGGTTAATTTTCCAAGTAAGTTTAAAGTGGGCTCTCTTTGCTTAAGCTGTTCCATAAAAGTATATATTACGAAACCGCACTGTTTAAGTGTGTGTGTGTGTGTGTGTGTGTGTGTGTGTGTGTGTGTGTGTTTGTGGACGGGGTGAGCTACGTGGGCAACGCGCTTTTTTTGTTTTGCCAATTTTTAACAATAAGTATATCATACACAGAAGCTTGAGTGACGCTATCAAAATGACAACCGAGTATAGGTTGTTTTGTTTGGAGGCATCACTCAATAAACCCGAATCACCTTCGTTTTTTTCATTATAATTTTGTAGTCGGTCGGTGTTTTCCAATAGTATTAATATCACCATCGATCTAATGATTTTTCATTGGTATTATTTAAACTATTTGCCAATTTTGCTTATTTTGACTTAATTCAGATATCACTGTGCTACACTGTCAAAAAATTTGATCAATCAGAGCTTTAGAAACGTTCAAAAAATTGTCGAAATTTTCCACAGGAAAAGTGTTTAAATTTTAAAAGAAAGGTCAATTTGCAGCGTTCTTCTGCAATGTTTTTCCTTTTTTGTAACAGTGCGTTAAATTTCAAGAGAACACAGGGAAAATAACCTTTCACTAATTCTATTTGGCATCTTAAATAAGCATTTGATATAGAGATAACTGGGCAACTTCAGTTTGATACAGCTGATATCTAAAACCACGATTATTGAAAAGTTTCTGACTGCAAATATTTAGGTTGCTTAATTTCAATTTGCAAAATTGTTTTTACAATCATAATTGATGATACTTTTTTCACTAAAAAACGAGCAAATAGCCCGGTATGAACCCCTTCCATTCGTCTCTTCATTCTGTTTTTGTGTGAAAAATTTCTTTTTTATATACTTAAAACTCTTTCAACGCAAAAATATTCGCTAAAAGTACAATCATATCAATCATCGGCTAAAACTTTTTTCTTGACACATTCAAAACTAGTCAAAATAGACAGAACAAAATTTGAAGTTTAGTTTTCCAAACAGACAAAAGTAGCTCAGATTGAGAGCAAAAAACCGCAAACTAAAGTTAAACTAATTTTTTTGTTGTATGTTGATACATAAGGAACCAGATACATTTTTCATACAATTATTCAAAAAATCGGGTCCCCAGTTTCATGGTTACAGTTTAACAATAGGTGTAACAATAAGTCATAATTTGAAAAAACCGGCGCGGACTTAATTATAAGGCTTGGCCAAGACGTGTAAATCTAAGTGGATGTGTTATCCAAGACTTGCTTTTTGACTAAAACGTCTAGGCCAGGACTTACATTTAAACGTGCATGTGGTAACTGATACTTCTATTTAGACCGTTAAGTGTAAAAAGCTCTGAATCAGCTGATATAAGACTTGCAATTAGACGTGCACAGTACTGATATAGTCTTGCTGCTAGTTCAGGTATTTTGAAATTATCATGAGTTGGGCCAACTGTCAGTTCGGAGCTGGCAAAATTTTATGCTCAAAATATGTGTAAACAGTTAATAGACTCTAGTAGCAAATTGAGCTTAGTTTTTTCATTAAGATTTTGGTACAATTTATCAAAATTGAAAGCAATGAGAATTCAGAAGATATTAAAGTACAATATAATACCGGTTGTTATATACAATTTATAATATGAAGAAAAAAAGTAACAATGCTCTCTTTTGCAAATTTGTGAATTGTTCGAAGCCATGATTTTTTGCGGTCACGTTAGAATAGATAAAAAATTAAGCTATAACTAGCAGAGAATATCTGTTACATACAAAGTTTCGAACTGTTTCCTTTTAGACCATAAAAATGATTTTCAATAGACTATGTAATAATAACATGTGTTTTTGTTGTATTAATTTATGATTTTTGCAACCCAAAAAATGATGTAAGTCATAAAAATGAAAATATTCAATTAGTGATATTGTATAAAATTTAATGAAGATATTATATAATATTAGATCAGATTAGATTTTGAATTTCCAAACGCTATATAAAAAGTTCAATGCATTAGTGCAATCAGTGTTTGAGAGACATTCAAATAGGTCGAAACCTGTCGAGTGATGTCTCTTTTCAAGAACATTGAACCAATTGAAGCATAACCTAATTGAGGAGCTAATTTACTAATTGAAGAGCTAATTTACTGACCCCTACCATAATTGTTTTAAAAGGAATTGGTTTCCTTGTATTTAGTTACCCCTAAATTTAAGTAAAAAAGTTGGAATTTTTATTTCGGATAGCGTTAATAAATTAATAGCGCAAAAAATTGGTTTTCAATAGGTGTCTGAAAAATTAACGCATAATTTTGCATTTAAAATGAATAAATTTTGAAGCTGATTTTCAAAAAAGATGATTTTGGAAACTAATGAGAGGTGTGATCATCCATATCAATCAAAATACCATTATAATACAGCAAGATATACACACATATATGCACCAAGATCAAAATTACCAAATAAAAAATAGATAATCATGCTCTGCAGGTAGAAGTTTCCATGAATTCTTAATAATAGAGAAAAAATGTTCTGATGAAGAACATAAGAGTCACTGCCTGATTTTCTCTCTGCCGACTTAAAGGACGGGATCTTGACAAAGCAACAAGAAGTGTTGGATCTTACGATCAAAGAGGGCGGAAGGTACTATACTGCGGCGGGGAAGCTACCCGAGTTGGATCTAGCAGAGGCTAAAGGTCTCAGCAGAAGTGCCGTCCGAAACAGGATTGACAAGAAAACAGGTAAGCTTGTTTTTATGCAATAACCCCCCCCCCCCCCCCCCGCTTATGGCATATAAATCTGGAATTATTTTTTGTTACTTCTCCCGAGCTTAGGTACTTCTCCCTTAACAGTAACACCCCTATGCTCAGAGGTCTCGTGGTTAAGAGCTGCACGTACTGTAAGCTCCCTGATAGCATGCGCTGTTTTTTCGAAATTAACAAAAAAGCGTTGCTTAGCTTATATGCAACCTTGCGAATCCCATTATCGCCGCGTATTTGGAAAAAAATTCATTGCGAGTTTACCAAATCAGGAGTCTGACGCGGATCAATTGGCCCATTTTACTTTCTTTAATTCTCAAAAGCGTATCTTAATACATGTCGAAGGGCCTTACAGTGTGGGATGTGGCGACAAAGGAACAATTTTATTAAATAATCCATACCATTAAACAATAGATTATACTAAATTATACAATAAGATTAAAATTATTAATATTATAAATGGAAAATTGCGACAACTAGCGCAAAATTAATCAGAATCTGTTGATTAGTGTGCTGAGCAAATACTATATGACATGTTGACTTCTCATTTTTAAATGTCGTACTTAAGTGCTCAAGAATTTTTCAAGTGCTTTCTATCATTTTGGGATCAAATTTCGGCAAGGTATAAAAAGAACCACTCTGGAATCAGACCGTGTTGAGCAGAAATCATTTAAAAAATCGAATTTTTTTGAACTTTTAATATGAACACTTCATTAAACCTTTGGAAACCATAATAAGCTACAGTTTTTGTCGGATTCAAAACTCTGAAATCAGAGCATTTAAAATTTATTAAATTATCTGAAAATTTAATAAGAAATGCGATGATATTTCCACGTAAGAAAAACTCAAATCACTGTGGCGATAATCGCTGGAATGCGCTGAAAAAAAGCGATGAAAGCCGCAGAATTTAGAAAAAAATTCAGTGTATCTCACATTCAAAAGCATTCATTTGTGAGCTGCGCTAGTTTGCTTTCGAAAATTGAACTAAACATGGAGCAAGCGGTGGTGGAGTTAATAACACCCTAGAAGAGGGGGCTCTATATGGGGTGTTGAATCCAGGGTTGGCAACAGTTTTTGAATGAATATTTCATGGAATCTTAGATATACCATACACTTGAAAATTAAGGATATCCAATCTTAATAGCAAACAAAGAAGCTTGCTAATGTGTTCCGACCCCGCTCACCCACATTTTTGGCTTCATACTCTACCAAATTGGGATGTGAAAGATATTTTTCAAAATGTCAAATATTGTTCAAAAATAATGGTTCTATAAAAAAATGTTTCAAATTAAAATTATTTAGTTAAGTAAATAAAACCAGATTACTGAGCGCTGACACCTGACGTTATTAAGACTACAAGGCAAGATAAACAAATAAGAAAACTCACAAAAAAACAACAAACTTTTACATCAAAAACTAAATGTCTGTTTTCTTGAAAAAAGACCACGTAAAGACAAAGTCAAACTAGCGTCAAGTTAAACCTAAACCTAAAAGAAACTCGTCGCATCATTGCAGAAAAACCATCTCTAATAACCTAAAACAGACACAAAAATGTAAATTTAATTGAGTACAAAAACGTTGCAATCTGTCTCAGCTGACCGTTATATGATGACCAAAGTTGAAATGCTCATTAACTATTGTATATTTTGAAAATATGTGTTTTTAAAATTCAAAACGACCATACGCTTTTTGACTAACAAAAAGATATGTTCCATGGATCTCCTAAGAAAACGAAGTGGGATTGTCTTAAATAATTCTTGATTTGATTTGTTCTGATCTGTAATTAACGTTAAAAAGTAACAAAAAACGAAAACAATTTTTAAAAATTCATCGACTGATTACGATTTCAATTCGACGTTTTTGGTTTTTGAAATAAATTGATTGGACCTAATCTAGCCTTGCTATTGCCATTTTGCCATCATTAGTTATACGTTCTTGTTTTGAATATTATAAATATGGATAATTTGACATGTCAAAATATCAAAATTAAATGATGAAATTTCCATCACTATCGATTTAAGTTAGCAAAAAAACGATATTATTATTATTTGTTCAAGAACACTCTGAAAGGATGCACAAACTACAACAGGCTTCTTTAGAGTAAACAAAGATTGTGTCAGCAGTTTCAAGGTATGTTTATCTGAAAAAATTAAACAATGTGGACTAAAGAAGCTTATTTTATGCCATTCTTGATGAAAAAATATAAATTTTGAAAAAGATAGCGAAAAATTTAGCGAAAAAATTAGATCAAACGATTTTACGACACTTTTATATTTTTAGAGATGAAGTAATAGTCGCGTTGCCTTTTACCGTTACCAATTTTAACAAATTTTTTTTGCAAAATTTTCAAAAAAAATTGCTAAAAAATTCGGAAAATGTGAACGATAACAACAAAAATACTGATCACATGCTCTCAAATTTTTAAGCCTTGATATCTCCGAAAAAAAAACAAAGTTAAAAAAAATTGCTTCAATTGTATGCTCTACGCTCTATGGAGGACGGGGGCTTTCTAATGATATTACTAACAACCCTCTACGATGAATATATCGATCGGCGAAAATTGACAGAACAAAAAACCCATCGGAGCATAAAGTTCGCCATTAAAAACAGTTGGAACAATTAGCATAAACTACTGATCGTACCAATCTCAAATTTATAATAAAATTTAATAAAATAAGTATAATGTTAAAATGTACAGTAAATTAAAAAAAAACTAAGAAAATAAATAAAACCTCATTAGTGTGGAATGATTTCCGTCAGAAGGATGAATGTTTTATGCCCGTCACTCTTGAGTTAACTATAAACCTAGTAAACGAGTGCCATGTCCTGTACTTCTTTATTTCTGTGCTAACCTTAAACAATTGTTCCTAAAATTAACTCTTGATCAAATAGTAGATTGAGTGATAAATTCATTGCAAATATTTGGGAGGCTTTTTGATTGCTAAGCCGTGGATAACACAAATGATTAATTAAAAAAGAAACAGGACATTTTCCTTGCCTATGAATCAAAAAGTTTTACTCGCAAAAAAACTAGACCCACAGTGGACTAGGAATGGATTTGCTTTTCCCCTCATTTCATGTTTCGAGGGTGGGGGGGGGGCAAAATCATCACTTCATTCTGGCTTCAAAAATCTCGAAAATGTGTAAACAGATCTTCGAGAAAACAGAAAACATAGCAAAAAGATTTCCTGAATTGCCTCGCAGTCATCTTTGTCAAAAAAGTCTTATAAGCATATAACGTCTCATAATTGCAAAAAATACTATGCAAATTGCTATTAATTTAGCCCGAAATAACACATTTGGACGACATAAAAAAATAAAAACAAAAAATTAGCTTGAAAAATTGGAGTGCGAGCAAAAATAAAATATCTCGCCTAGCGAAAACTTTTTCACACCCAATTCTGTCGCTCTGTTTCAACATTGGTTTTGAAAAAAAAATAATCCGTCTTTTTTTCTCTGCTCTTCGAATTTGCCTACGGAAACAATTTTTTTTTTCACCCCTGAGCTTCCGGTTTTTCACAAGCTCATTTATTGAAAAAAGACAGGCGCAGGAATCCAGGAGCAGCTCAAAGTAAAGTTTTATCTTACACTCCAACCAACCACTAATTGCTGGATTGATGTCATTCAACTTGAAACAACAAATGGAGGAAACATAATAACAATGAAAAACAAGTTATGAACAAGTTTTCTCTGAAAATTGGTTGGAAAAGCAATTGCTTGGAAAATTTTTGGGAAAACGCCTTATAGGGAAGTGTTATGATGGTATTATTGTGTTCAACAAATAATAGCGAAATATGACCATAAATCTCAAGAAAGGAGAAAAAACGATCAAAAGTAAAAGATAGTATTTATGGACAAAATCTAAGAAAAACCGTTGATTTTTTTTAAACTCCTCCAAAAAATGCGTAGTCTCAACAATTCAAAAACTGTTCTGATCACACCTTAAGAAACAGTCACTTCTGAGTCATTGAGCAGCCACACGACACCTAAATGCACTGGAAATACTTAACTGTGAGCATAAAGTAAAAAAATAGAGAAAAAACGGAGTCGACTGATTTTTAATAAAAATAAGTGCTATCGATTATTTGATTGTTTTCGATTAAAAACACCAAGCCTACCCAATACTTATTTGAACAATTGAAAGGACAAACTATCTTGCGAGGCAGATAGAAAAACACGGCTTAGGAAAAATAGCAAAAACAGAAAAATTAATTAAAGTTGTTTAACTTGAGCCAATAAACTATAAATAAAACAATTTGTTTTCGATAATAAAAAAATCATGGAGCCACAAAAGCCTGCATAAAAACTAAGTTCAGCAAAAAAAATACGTGAGACACAAAACAAAATAAATATAGTGTAAACCTCTTAAATGGTGAAATCACAAAAATAGCTCAAGATTGCATATAAAATGTTTAAATTCTTCTTTCTTCAAAAATGTTTCCTAATTTAGAGGTTTTGTTTTCAAGGGTATAGGATAAACTTTGCCTGAAAGAGAAACGTAAAAACTAAAAAACTGCGTCGAAAAAGCCGCACATGATCAAAAAGAATTTCTTCCCTTACCAAATTTTTTTTTCACCTATCTTTCTCTCTCTCTCTCTCTCTCTCTCTCTCTCTCTCTCTCTCTGTCTCTCTCTCTCTCTCTCTCTCTCTCTCTCTCTCTCTCTCTCTCTCTCTCTTTCTCTCTCTCAAAACCGCGGCATAAGAAAAAATCACTCTCTCTTCTCTCGGCTCTTCAATTTGTTCAGCCGTTTCATTTATGCACTTAGTGCAGCATTGACTTTTACTTCTTATACCCAAAAAAATTATACTCAAAAAATGATTTGTAAGAGATTTTTGTATCAGGGTCATATATAATTTCTCTGGATTCAGGCTAATATCGCAATCTAGTACTCCAAATCGAGTAGGGTCAGCATGAAATCATTCATGATCCTTGTTTGAAATCAAAGATAATTCAACCCGGGGTCTGACTCAGTGTCTGAATCAGAAAATTTCAGAGTCTGAATCAGAGAATAACAGAGCTAAATGTGACATGAACAGACTCTGAATCAGTACTAAATATATTCTGAAAAACCTCCCATTTCAGTACTGAATTACTCCGAAAGTTAGGTATGGGTATGTGATCCCTAGTGATATCCCTAGTGATCGACGAATTCAAAATCTTGCAAGAATCTTGCAAGCAATCTTGGAAGGGAATGCATACTACTTGCAAGCAGCTTGCAAGATTCTTGCAAGATTTGAATCATCTTGCAAGAATCTTGCAAGATTTTGAATTCAACTTGCAAGTATCTTGCAAGATTATGAATTCATCTTGCAAGTTTCTTGCAAGATTTTGAATTCTTCGATTTTTTTTACCTGGTTCGCTGGCTGCACTCGGCGGTTGATGGAGCTGAAATAGTTAAGCTACTGTCGGAAAATCTAATTCAGTCCAGTTAAAAAACCGACTTTTTCGAGATTTTCCAGTATGATTTTTGTGGTTCATCCCTCCTCCATTTTCATTCCGGGCTGGGGACCGGCAGTGGCGGAGTTACTGAAATAAGCTATAGGAGTACTGATTCAGTACGGCAAAAAAACCGCACTTACACAGTTCTCCGAAACAAACAAAACGACTAAACCAGACAAAATAAATCAAAATAAATCAATATAAATGCAAAATAGCAAACAGAGTGTCGGAAAATTATCTCAAGTCAAGTTAAAAAACAAGACTTTTTCGAGATTTTCCAGTATGATTTTTGTGGTTCATCCCTCCTCCTTTTTCATTCCGGGCTGGGGACCGGCAGTGGCGGAGTTACTGAAAAAAGCTATAGGAGTACTGATTCAGTACGGCAAAAAAACCGCACTTACAGTTCACCGAAACAAACAAAACAACTAAACCAGACAAAATAAATCAATATGAACACAATATAGCAAAGAAGTTATCGGAAAATGATTTCAAGCCATTTTAAAAACCAACTTTTTCGCGATTTTCCGGTATAAATAATGTTTTTCGCTACTCTATTTTTATTCCGGGCTTAGGACCGGAAGTGGCGGAGTTACTGAAATCAACTAAAGGAGTACTGATATAGTAAACTATAGGAGTACTGATACAGTACGGCAAAACACCGCACTTAGACAGTTCTCCAAAATAAAGAAAACGACTATATCAGACAACAGAAGTCAACATGAAAACAATATAGCAAATAAGTTGTCGGAAATTGATCTCGAGTCAGGTTAAAAAACCAACTTTTTCGCGATTTTCCGGTATAAATAATGTTTTTCGCTACTCTAATTTTATTCCGAGCTTTGGACCGGAAGTGGCGGAGTCACTGAAATAAACTATAGGAGTACTGATATAGTAAACTATAGGAACACTGATACAGTACGGCAAAACACCGCACTTAGACAGTTCTCCAAAACAAACAAAACGCCAAAACCAGACAACAGAAACCAATATGAAAACAATATAGCAAATAGGTTGTCAGAAAAAGATTTCAAGTCAAGTTAAAAAACCAAGTTTTTCCAGATTTTCCGGTATAAATACTGCTCTTTGCTACTCTATTTTAATTCCGGGCTTAGGACCGGTAATGGCAGAGTCACTGAAATAAACAGTAGGAGTACTGATATTGTAAACTATAGGAACACTGATACAGTACGGCAAAAAACCGCAATTAGACAGTTCTCCAAAATAAAGAAAACGACAACACCAGACAACAGAAACCAATATGAAACAATATAGCAAAAAGGTTATCGGAAAACGATCTCTAGTCAATTTAAAAACCGACTTTTTTAGATTTTCCGGTAAAAATAATGTTCTTCGCTACTCGTATTTTTATTCCGGGCTAAGGACCGGCAGTGGCGGAATTACTGAAATCAACTATAGGAGCACTGATATAGTAAACTATAGGAACACTGATACAGTACGGCAAAAAACCGCACTTAGACAGTTCTCCAAAACAAACAAAACGCCAAAACCAGACAACAGAAATCAATATAAAACAATAAAGGAAATAAGTTGTCGGAAAATGATGTCAAGTCAAGTTTAAAAAACAACTTTTTCGAGATTTTTCGGTATAAATACTGCTCTTTGCTACTCTATTTTAATTCCGGGCTTAGGACCGGTAATGGCAGAGTCACTGAAATAAACAATAGGAGTACTGATATTGTAAACTATAGGAACACTGATACAGTACGGCAAAAAACCGCACTTAGACAGTTCTCCAAAACAAAAAAAACGACGAAACCAGACAACAGAAACCAATACAAAACAATATAGCAAACAGGTTATAGGAAAATGATTTCAACTCAATTTAAAAACCAATTTTTTTTTTTGAGATCTTCCGGTATAAGGTCCTTCGCTACTCTATTTTTATTCAGGGCTTAGGACCGGCGGAGTTACTGAAATCAACTATAAGAGTAATAATTTAGTAAGCTATAGGAGTACTGATGCAGTACGGCAAAACACCGCACCTACACAGTTTTCCAAAACAAACAAAGCGGCAAAACCAGACAACAGAAACCAATATGAAAACAATATAGCAAATAGGTTGTCAGAAAAAGATTTCAAGTCAAGTTAAAAAACCAACTTCTTCGAGATTTTCCGGTATAAATACTGTTCTTTGCTACTCTATTTTAATTCCGGGCTTAGGACTGGTAATGACAGAGTCACTGAAATAAACAATAGGAGTACTGATATAGTAAATTATAGGAACACTGATGCAGTACGGCAAAAAACCGCACTTAGTCAGTTCTCCAAAACAAACAAAACGACAAAACCAGACAACAGAAACCAATACAAAACAATATAGCAAACAGGTTATAGGAAAATGATTTAAACTCAATTTAAAAACCAACTTTTTCGAGATTTTTCGGTATAAAGAAGGTTCTTCGCTACTCTATTTTTATTCCGGTCTTAGGACCGGCAGTGGCGGAGTTACTGAAATAAACTAGAGGAGTACTGATATAGTAAACTATAGGAGTACTCATACAGTACGGCAAAAAACCGCACTTACACAGCTCTCCAAAACAAACAGATCGAAAAAACCAGACATCAGGAACCAATATGAAAACAATTTAGCAAAGAGGTTTTCGGAAAATGATCTCAAGTAAATTTAAAATCCAACTTTTTCGAGATTTTCCGGTATAGAGAAGGTCCTTCGCTACTCTATTTTTATTCCGGTCTAAGGACCGGCAGTGGCGGAGTTACTGAAATAAACTATAGGAGTACTTATATAGTAAACTATAGGAATACTGATACAGTACGTTAAAAAACAGCACTCACCGAGTTCTCCAAAACAATCAAAACGACATAACCAGACAACGGACATCAATATGAAAACAATACTGCAAATAGGTTGTCGGAAAACGATCTTAGTTAAAGTTAAAAACCGACTCTTTTGAGATTTCTAGGTATAATATTCTTCGCTACTCTAATTTTCAAATTCAGACAAACGAGATCAGTATAAAAAGAAAAAAGCTAACAGGTTGCCGGAAATTGATCTCAACTCAAGTTAAAAACCGACTCTCTTGAGATTTTCCATTATCAATTTGTGGTCCTCTTCTCTTTTCATTCGAGGCTTTGTGGGCAAGAAACGGCGGAGTTATCAAAAAGTATAGGAGTACTGCTATAGTACAGTAAAAAGGGCCGCACTTAGACAGTTTTCCGTAACAGAAACAACAAGACCATACGAAATAAATCAGTTTATATAGAATATAGCAAACAGGTTGCAGAAAATGATCTTAAGTCAAGTTAACAATCGACTCTGAGATTTTCCAGTATCATTTTGTGGTTCTTTAGTCTATTTCTGCCAGGCTCGATGGGACCAGCCGCGTTAAACTATCGGAGTACTGAT
>NC_134479.1:39489832-39724832 GCF_964194025.1 Convolutriloba macropyga | reverse complement strand
GAATGTAGCCAAAGGGGACCTAACATCTTAACTTGTTCCGGCAAATGTCTCACGGCATGGAAGTTAAAGGACTGCGACTCTACAGAAAACAGTGTTAAGAAATTGCGAAAGAAAATTATTTGTTTCTCCGCGTAGCTGACTAATTCTTCGGGAACATTAAACTCACTTAATAATCTTATTGCCAACGAAAGACGCATAAAGTTTTCCACAAAAAGCCGATCTCCACAAAAATAAGAGTTATTCAACAAGATAGGCCCAAGATGAAAAAAGAAAATTTTGTAATCAGAAGCCTTCCAGAGCTTTAATTCCTTGACACTTTTAGGTTTATGAATGCTTTCGTAGGGTACCATACATTTATCTAATTTGTTGTCAAAGCTGTCTTTCAACGATTTCAATTTTGTTATAAGAGCTATTGTTAGGATTTTAGCAACTCCCAGAAAAACTTGATGCATTGAGTCTATAGGAACAGACCAGGGGATTGGAAAGAACTCATGGAAGGGAGAAATATCTTTAACACCAAATTTTCCATTCTTCGCATTCTTTTCGTACTGCTCATTTTGTCTTAAACAATAACTTTCAGTTACAGAATACAACATTCGTCTATTCTCATGACAACCTCGAATATAACAATAAGGACATCCGTAATAACCGTTAAATTGCTGAACTTGACAAAGGGAAGCCATTGCTGGCATGTCGCAAATCAAGTACTGGAATTTGAAAGAACACAAACCAAGATTATCGATAAAAGCTTTGCCCCTAACGAAGAGTTCAATCTCGGTGCAAACTTTTTTATTAAAAAAATTCCAGTTTGCTTTACTTTTTCCATGCCACAAACCTAAGAGAGCAAGGTTTTGGAACTTGCCTCGCAATTTTTCATGTAAATTAAATATTTGAATCCAGACCGGCCAGATCGAAAAATTTCTCGACTTGAAGAGAGCTACCCCATCTATGTTCATGTTTAGATATATAACTTTTTCGTTTATTCTAAGAGAGCCAAAATTTAAGGGGCAATTTGAACTCCACGAATTTTTAATGTGTGAAAGGTTACGTGCGAGAATTTTTTTTTATTTGTGGCAACAACCTAACAGAAATAAAGGTTGATTCCTGATCGGTGAACTTAGTTGTACTTGGCAACTGATCAATCGGCATTGTAGTAAAAACGTTATTTGGATCCTGCAAAAATTTGCAAAAAAACTTCAAAAGATCTTTCTGCGCTATACCTGAGAGTGTATGCTTGTTAGCTAATTCCTTAAAATTTTTATGAAAATCCCTTGTTGAGAAATCAGAACCGTCAAATAGCTCAATTTCATCAGGTTCGAAGTTCAAATCGCAATCAAAAGATCTATCGCAAATTTCACTCTCTTCATATTCATCTAACCCCTCCAGCTTATTCAGAGCAAGGGGGGCATCACGCAGCGGAGTTGAGCACACAGGCAAGCCAATACTAGGAGTGTTGGGAGAAAACGTAATATGAGACTCAGACGAATCAATTGTAGTAGCAAGAACTTCCTTACTTAACTCCAACGAACCATACAGATCATTATAAGATAAAAAAGAAATTTCATCACCTGAACTATCACCCGAGCTTTCGTTTTCAACTACAATTACGTTTTCCTTAAACCGATGTTTCAATTCTGAAACAAAATTCTGTTTCCGGTATACAATAGTTTTTTTTGCCTTACCAATTGGGGCTTCATTTTCCTTCTCTGCTTCTTTGGAGAACTTTAATTTACGCTTTCGTTTCGGAAGTTGATCTTTCAGAGGATCACCATGTAAATAAGTAAACTTACATAAGCAATTTTCGTTGAACTTTCCAAAAAAATTAGTGTCATATTTTACTACAATTTCTTCACCTGGTTTGATAGCTTTCAAACTTACGCAACGTACCGCAAAATTTCTTATCTCATACCTTGCATTAGGCCGACATGACGAATTTATAAAAGATATTGGCCCGAGCATCAAAAAAGTTTGTCTTAATTTTCTGCTTCTAGTAATTAAAGAAAAATCATTGTAGCCCTCTACGTGATCGGAGTCCGGGAGCTCACTCAGGAAACCTGAGAGACCGTTAATAACTTCTCCAGCAACAATTTCTTGTTTTGACAAAACTCCTAATTGCTGAAAACCAGCAGAAGGTACATAATTAATTGGTTCAAAGGATACTATCCGTCTTGAAAATTGATACTGTTCCTCGAGAAAATTTTGAAGTTCTTCAGAGTTCTCACGAGTCCCCTCTTCGTCTTCCACCAAAATTTTGTGCGAGAGGCAGTTATCACTGTCTATGTAAGTTCTCGTTAGCCTAGCGTCCACCCATGCTAAGGTCTTCCAATTATAATTGCGCGTTTCTACACTAGGACTCATTTCTTCTGGAAAAACTGGTGAGCTTATTTAACGAACAATGTTGAAACTAAACCAATTTTTCCAAATAGACCACAAAACAATTTAAGTGAAAAAAAATCAAGGAAACAAAACTGGATTATTTAAGAACATAAACCCTACAGACTTCTTACAACTCTACTCAAATATTAAGCAACAAAAACTGCTATCACGTGACGCGGAAACATCAAGGACCTAAACCGCTCATCCACTGATGAGCGAACTAGAGTTTTCCAGGATTACTTTTGAGAGCTTCACATTTTTTAATGTGACGTTCTTTTAAGCCCACTTGGTTTGCCCCAAGCTTTGCACGGTTGTAAGCATACAGAGATGTTCCACAGAAGATTTTGACAGCTTCTAAAACAAAACCTGTTCTTTAATTTTTACGGAAGCAGAAACCATGAAATTATGAAGTTCGATCTCGGTCATACAGTTTTGGTCCAAAAACTCCTCTATTCTCAGCAACTGTGCAAGGATACGTTCAAGGCTCTCAGTAGACAAAATGTTGCGCAGAACTAGGGACTTTATTTCTTCCAGGGAAACAAAATTCATTTCAGACCTATAAGTGATTTCAGGTTAAATGTTAAAACATTCAATTCTGATTTTCTTCGCATTAACGGAAAACTTGAACGTCTCAACTGAAAAATTTGGAAAACTGAATAGCAGGAGAGAAAAGCAAGAATCTCACATATCTTTAGGAAAAGCATCAAATGAATTATTGCAGCAACACTGAAATTGAACATCCAAAGATAAAGACAGTCACGGCACCAAACAACTGACAATCATATTCAAAAGATAGAGGATAGCAGATCCCAAACAGCATCAGGAAAACTAAACGGAACTGCATCCGAAGCAGAAAACAACGTACTAATGTAAATAACAAAATAATGCTATTAAACATGGAAGAGTGAGTCAAAGAAACTGAGAAACATAAATATTAGGCATATCCTTCAGGACCAGCGGGGTCTAAAATATCCTAACCACGGTTAGGACAACTTATTTTCTTTTCAATCGGGCAAACATTGCATTTGCCATTCAATCAGAGTCGCTTTCAAGAAATCCTCTATTCTTGTAACCATTTCCCATAACATTTATTAAGCGCACACAGCGTTTATACAGCTTTTGTGAATACTGACTCCCAAGAACAACTTTAGCCGCTTTTTTGAATGCAGCCTCTCTATCCTCGTCGGCTCTATCACGACCCGTTGCTTCTGGTTTCAAAGATTTTTGCGGGTCAATAACTAATTTAGACAATTCACTTTTTGTCCAGAGACGGCGTGCGATTCTCTTCAATTTCTCCTCAGCTGTATCACCACCTAAGTCAGTCAAGCAGGTGTCCTTGTAGAAAACCTTATCCAGGCTTTCATTGCTTTCCTCATCGGGCTTTTCCTTAGTTGCATCTTGTATGCATTCTACTTCCTTCATAGCTTTTTTCGCCAACATCAAGATCTTTCTGAACATTGTTCGACCGATCTAACCTCTGTTCAATTCGCGACAGGACATGAAGCACTTTCTCACAAACAAGTTGATCACTTACGCTCTTATCGCTTCCATCAGATTCAGAACTACCACAGTTTGTGCATTTTTCTCTGCCTTGATTCGATTCTTTCTGAGAAAGCTTTACCTTTTTTGGGGCCGTATCCAACTCAGGACTCGGATTACTCGCAGTGCTATCATCACTATCAGAAATTTGATCGTATTCCTCTGCCTCAATCTCCACCGATTTTCGTTTGTTTCCAGAGTTCACAGAACTTAAACCCATGAATATCTCCTTAACCTTCGTACTCAAGTCTAAATCCGAAATACTACGATCAGGATCCGCTGATTGCAAATATTTTCCTAAAGCTTCCATTACAATTTCTTCGCCTTTTGCCTGGAAGACACCTTCTCCAATTTTTGGAAAATCGATTTTGGCATGTCTTTGCAGACTAATTTTTTCAGAGTTAAGAATAGTTTTTGGCCAAGCCTTCTCGTTAGCCTTGAAGAGCATATAAGAATTGTCAACATGAAAGTAGAAGAGGAAAGTCAAATTGTCATCTAGCGGAATATCGTTTGACTTTATCAGCTTTTCTGCAGCTCGATCCGATTTTCGAATTGGTGTGGGCATCTTGCGGTGCCTATAAATCAATTCAGAACATAGAGCACGATATTTAACAACGTACTACGTACTTTTTCTCTTAGACCACCTCGAAAAAAATAAGTTCTCTTTCATAACGTACTAAAATTTTGACACTCCTACAAAAACCTCAATTTATTTGAACCACTCCTTGACTAAATTGAAAAAACTTCATGAAATTGCACAAGCATATATTTTGAGCCCGAAATTTGTGGAAAAGCGATTTATGTTGAAACACTATATAGCGAGTTTTTGAGCGCGAAATTTGACAAGGTATGAAGTACTTTTTTCGTATACCACCTAGGTCAAAAATTCTTTCGCCCTCAGACTGTACTCGGACAGTGACACTCCTCCCTAGACCCTCAATTCATTTGAATAAGTCCTTGACTAGGTTGAAAAGCGATTTATGTTGAAACACTATATAGCGCGTTTTTGAGCGCGAAATTTGACAACGTATCAAGTACTTTTTTCGTATACCACCTAGGTCAAAAATTCTTTCCCCCTCAGACTGTACTCGGACAGTGACACTCCTCTCTAGACCCTCAATTCATTTGAATAAGTCCTTGACTAGGTTGAAAAGCGATTTATGTTGAAACACTATATAGCGTGTTTTTGAGCGCGAAATTTGACAAGGTATGAAGTACTTTTTTCGTATACCACCTAGGTCAAAAATTCTTTCGCCCTCAGACTGTACTCGGACAGTGACACTCCTCCCTAGACCCTCAATTCATTTGAATAAGTCCTTGACTAGGTTGAAAAGCGATTTATGTTGAAACACTATATAGCGCGTTTTTGAGCGCGAAATTTGACAACGTATCAAGTACTTTTTTCGTATACCACCTAGGTCAAAAATTCTTTCCCCCTCAGACTGTACTTGGACAGTGACACTCCTCCCTAGACCCTCAATTCATTTGAATAGGTCCTTGACTAGGTTGAAAAGCGATTTATGTTGAAACACTATATAGCGCGTTTTTGAGCGCGAAATTTGACAACGTATCAAGTTCTTTTTTCGTATACCACCTAGGTCAAAAATTCTTTCCCCTCAGACTGTACTCGGACAGTGACACTCCTCACTAGACCCTCAATTCATTTGAATAAGTCCTTGACTAGGTTGAAAAGCGATTTATGTTGAAACACTATATAGCGCGTTTTTGAGCGCGAAATTTGACAACGTATCAAGTACTTTTTTCGTATACCACCTAGGTCAAAAATTCTTTCTCCCTCAGACTGTACTCGGACAGTGACACTCCTCACTAGACCCTCAATTCATTTGAATAAGTCCTTGACTAGGTTGAAAAGCGATTTATGTTGAAACACTATATAGCGCATTTTTGAGCGCGAAATTTGACAAGGTATGAAGTACTTTTTTCGTATACCACCTAGGTCAAAAATTCTTTCGCCCTCAGACTGTACTCGGACAGTGACACTCCTCCCTAGACCCTCAATTCATTTGAATAAGTCCTTGACTAGGTTGAAAAGCGATTTATGTTGAAACACTATATAGCGCGTTTTTGAGCGCGAAATTTGACAACGTATCAAGTACTTTTTTCGTATACCACCTAGGTCAAAAATTCTTTCCCCCTCAGACTGTACTCAGACAGTGACACTCCTCCCTAGACCCTCAATTCATTTGAATAGGTCCTTGACTGGGTTGAAAAGCGATTTATGTTGAAACACTATATAGCGCGTTTTTGAGCGCGAAATTTGACAACGTATCAAGTACTTTTTTCGTATACCACCTAGGTCAAAAATTCTTTCCCCCTCAGACTGTACTCGGACAGTGACACTCCTCCCTAGACCCTCAATTCATTTGAACAAGTCCTTGACTAGGTTGAAAAGCGATTTATGTTAAAACACTATATAGAGCGTTTTTGAGCGCGAAATTTGACAACGTATCAAGTACTCTTTTCGTATACCACCTAGGTCAAAAATTCTTTCCCCCTCAGACTGTACTCGGACAGTGACACTCCTCCCTAGACCCTCAATTCATTTGAACAAGTCCTTGACTAGGTTGAAAAGCGATTTATGTTAAAACACTATATAGAGCGTTTTTGAGCGCGAAATTTGACAACGTATCCAGTACTCTTTTCGTATACCACCTAGGTCAAAAATTCTTTCCCACTCCGACTGTACTCGGACAGTGACACTCCTCACTAGACCCTCAATTCATTTGAATAGGTCCTTGACTAGGTTGAAAAGCGTTTTAAGTTGAAACACTATATAGAGCGTTTTTGAGCGCGAAATTTGACAACGTATCAAGTACTTTTTTCGCATACCACCTAGGTCAAAAATTCTTTCCCCCTCAGACTGTACTCGGACAGTGACACTCCACCCTAGACCCTCAATTCATTTGAATAGGTCCTTGACTAGGTTGAAAAGCGATTTATGTTAAAACACTATATAGAGCGTTTTTGAGCGCGAAATTTGACAACGTATCAAGTACTCTTTTCGTATACCACCTAGGTCAAAAATTCTTTCCCCCTCAGACTGTACTCGGACAGTGACACTCCTCACTAGACCCTCAATTCATTTGAACAAGTCCTTGACTAGGTTGAAAAGCGATTTATGTTGAAACACTATATAGAGCGTTTTTGAGCGCGAAATTTGACAACGTATCCAGTACTCTTTTCGTATACCACCTAGGTCAAAAATTCTTTCCCCCTCAGACTGTACTCGGACAGTGACACTCCTCACTAGACCCTCAATTCATTTGAATAGGTCCTTGACTAGGTTGAAAAGCGTTTTAAGTTGAAACACTATATAGAGCGTTTTTGAGCGCGAAATTTGACAACGTATCAAGTACTTTTTTCGCATACCACCTAGGTCAAAAATTCTTTCCCCCTCAGACTGTACTCGGACAGTGACACTCCTCCCTAGACCCTCAATTCATTTGAATAGGTCCTTGACTAGGTTGAAAAGCGATTTATGTTAAAACACTATATAGAGCGTTTTTGAGCGCGAAATTTGACAACGTATCAAGTACTCTTTTCGTATACCACCTAGGTCAAAAATTCTTTCCCCCTCAGACTGTACTCGGACAGTGACACTCCTCACTAGACCCTCAATTCATTTGAACAAGTCCTTGACAAGGTTGAAAAGCGATTTATGTTGAAACACTATATAGAGCGTTTTTGAGCGCGAAATTTGACAACGTATCAAGTACTCTTTTCGTATACCACCTAGGTCAAAAAATTTTCCCCCTCAGACTGTACTCGGACAGTGACACTCCTCACTAGACCCTCAATTCATTTGAACAAGTCCTTGACTAGGTTGAAAAGCGATTTATGTTGAAACACTATATATAGCGTTTTTGAGCGCGAAATTTGACAACGTATCAAGTACTTTTTTCGCATACCACCTAGGTCAAAAATTCTTTCCCCCTCAGACTGTACTCGGACAGTGACACTCCTCCCTAGACCCTCAATTCATTTGAATAGGTCCTTGACTAGGTTGAAAAGCGATTTAAGTTGAAACTCTATATAGCGTTTTTGAGCGCGAAATTTGACAACGTATCAAGTACTTTTTTCGCATACCACCTAGGTCAAAAATTCTTTCCCCCTCAGACTGTACTCGGACAGTGACACTCCTCCATAGACCCTCAATTAATTTGAATAAGTCCTTGACTAGGTTGAAAAGCGATTTATGTTGAAACACTATATAGCGCGTTTTTGAGCGCGAAATTTGACAAGGTATGAAGTACTTTTTTCGTATACCACCTAGGTCAAAAATTCTTTCGCCCTCAGACTGTACTCGGACAGTTACACTCCTCCCTAGACCCTCAATTCATTTGAATAAGTCCTTGACTAGGTTGAAAAGCGATTTATGTTGAAACACTATATAGCGCGTTTTTGAGCGCGAAATTTGACAACGTATCAAGTACTTTTTTCGTATACCACCTAGGTCAAAAATTCTTTCCCCCTCAGACTGTACTCGGACAGTGACACTCCTCCCTAGACCCTCAATTCATTTGAATAGGTCCTTGATTAGGTTGAAAAGCGATTTTTGTTGAAACACTATATAGCGCGTTTTTGAGCGCGAAATTTGACAACGTATCAAGTACTTTTTTCGTAAACCACCTAGGTCAAAAATTTTTTCCCCTTCAGACTGTAATCGGACAGTGACACTCCTCACTAGACCCTCAATTCATTTGAATAAGTCCTTGACTAGGTTGAAAAGCGATTTATGTTGAAACACTATATAGCGCGTTTTTGAGCGCGAAATTTGACAACGTATCAAGTACTTTTTTCGTATACCACCTAGGTCAAAAATTTTTTCCCCCTCAGACTGTACTCGGACAGTGACACTCCTCCCTAGACCCTCAATTAATTTGAATAAGTCCTTGACTAGGTTGAAAAGCGATTTATGTTGAAACACTATATAGCGCGTTTTTGAGCGCGAAATTTGACAAGGTATGAAGTACTTTTTTCGTATACCACCTAGGTCAAAAATTCTTTCGCCCTCAGACTGTACTCGGACAGTGACACTCCTCCCTAGACCCTCAATTCATTTGAATAAGTCCTTGACTAGGTTGAAAACCGATTTATGTTGAAACACTATATAGCGCGTTTTTGAGCGCGAAATTTGACAACGTATCAAGTACTTTTTTCGTATACCACCTAGGTCAAAAATTCTTTCCCCCTCAGACTGTACTCGGACAGTGACACTCCTCCCTAGACCCTCAATTCATTTGAATAGGTCCTTGACTGGGTTGAAAAGCGATTTATGTTGAAACACTATATAGCGCGTTTTTGAGCGCGAAATTTGACAACGTATCAAGTACTTTTTTCGTATACCACCTAGGTCAAAAATTCTTTCCCCCTCAGACTGTACTCGGACAGTGACACTCCTCCCTAGACCCTCAATTCATTTGAACAAGTCCTTGACTAGGTTGAAAAGCGATTTATGTTAAAACACTATATAGAGCGTTTTTGAGCGCGAAATTTGACAACGTATCAAGTACTCTTTTCGTATACCACCTAGGTCAAAAATTCTTTCCCCCTCAGACTGTACTCGGACAGTGACACTCCTCCCTAGACCCTCAATTCATTTGAACAAGTCCTTGACTAGGTTGAAAAGCGATTTATGTTAAAACACTATATAGAGCGTTTTTGAGCGCGAAATTTGACAACGTATCAAGTACTCTTTTCGTATACCACCTAGGTCAAAAATTCTTTCCCCCTCAGACTGTACTCGGACAGTGACACTCCTCACTAGATCCTCAATTCATTTGAATAGGTCCTTGACTAGGTTGAAAAGCGTTTTAAGTTGAAACACTATATAGAGCGTTTTTGAGCGCGAAATTTGACAACGTATCAAGTACTTTTTTCGCATACCACCTAGGTCAAAAATTCTTTCCCCCTCAGACTGTACTCGGACAGTGACACTCCTCCCTAGACCCTCAATTCATTTGAATAGGTCCTTGACTAGGTTGAAAAGCGATTTATGTTAAAACACTATATAGAGCGTTTTTGAGCGCGAAATTTGACAACGTATCAAGTACTCTTTTCGTATACCACCTAGGTCAAAAATTTTTTCCCCCGCAGACTGTACTCGGACAGTGACACTCCTCACTAGACCCTCAATTCATTTGAACAAGTCCTTGACTAGGTTGAAAAGCGATTTATGTTGAAACACTATATAGAGCGTTTTTGAGCGCGAAATTTGACAACGTATCAAGTACTCTTTTCGTATACCACCTAGGTCAAAAAATTTTTCCCCCGCAGACTGTACTCGGACAGTGACACTCCTCACTAGACCCTCAATTCATTTGAACAAGTCCTTGACTAGGTTGAAAAGCGATTTATGTTGAAACACTATATAGAGCGTTTTTGAGCGCGAAATTTGACAACGTATCAAGTACTTTTTTCGCATACCACCTAGGTCAAAAATTCTCTCCCCCTCAGACTGTACTCGGACAGTGACACTCCTCCCTAGACCCTCAATTCATTTGAATAGGTCCTTGACTAGGTTGAAAAGCGATTTAAGTTGAAACTCTATATAGCGTTTTTGAGCGCGAAATTTGACAACGTATCAAGTACTTTTTTCGCATACCACCTAGGTCAAAAATTTTTTCCCCCTCAGACTGTACTCGGACAGTGACACTCCTCCCTAGACCCTCAATTCATTTGAATAAGTCCTTGACTAGGTTGAAAAGCGATTTATGTTGAAACACTATATAGCGCGTTTTTGAGCGCGAAAATTGACAAGGTATGAAGTACTTTTTTCGTATACCACCTAGGTCAAAAATTCTTTCGCCCTCAGACTGTACTCGGACAGTGACACTCCTCCCTAGACCCTCAATTCATTTGAATAAGTCCTTGACTAGGTTGAAAAGCGATTTATGTTGAAACACTATATAGCGCGTTTTTGAGCGCGAAATTTGACAACGTATCAAGTACTTTTTTCGTATACCACCTAGGTCAAAAATTCTTTCCCCCTCAGACTGTACTCGGACAGTGACACTCCTCCCTAGACCCTCAATTCATTTGAATAGGTCCTTGACTAGGTTGAAAAGCGATTTATGTTGAAACACTATATAGCGCGTTTTTGAGCGCGAAATTTGACAACGTATCAAGTACTTTTTTCGTATACCACCTAGGTCAAAAATTCTTTCCCCATCAGACTGTACTCGGACAGTGACACTCCTCCCTAGACCCTCAATTCATTTGAATAAGTCCTTGACTAGGTTGAAAAGCGATTTATGTTAAAACACTATATAGAGCGTTTTTGAGCGCGAAATTAGACAACGTATCAATTACTTTTTTCGTATACCAACTAGGTCAAAAATTCTTTCCCCCTCAGACTGTACTCGGACAGTGACACTCCTCCCTCGACCCTCAATTCATTTGAATAAGTCCTTGACTAGGTTGAAAAGCGATTTATGTTGAAACACTATATAGAGCGTTTTTGAGCGCGAAATTTGACAACGTATCAAGTACTTTTTCCGTATACCACCTAGGTCAAAAATTCTTTCCCCCTCAGACTGTACTCGGACAGTGAAACTCCTCACTAGACCCTCAATTCATTTGAATAAGTCCTTGACTAGGTTGAAAAGCGATTTATGTTGAAACGCTATATAGAGCGTTTTTGAGCGCGAATTTTGACAACGTATCAAGTACTTTTTTTGTATACCACCTAGGTCAAAAATTCTTTCCCCCTCAGACTGTACTCGGACAGTGACACTCCTCCCTAGACCCTCAATTCATTTGAATAAGTCCTTGACTAGGTTGAAAAGCGATTTATGTTGAAACACTATATAGAGCGTTTTTGAGCGCGAAATTTGACAACGTATCAAGTACTCTTTTCGTATACCACCTAGGTCAAAAATTCTTTCCCCCTCAGACTGTACTCGGACAGTGACACTCCTCCCTAGACCCTCAATTCATTTGAATAAGTCCTTGACTAGGTTGAAAAGCGATTTATGTTGAAACACTATATAGAGCGTTTTTGAGCGCGAAATTTGACAACGTATCAAGTACTCTTTTCGTATACCACCTAGGTCAAAAATTCTTTCCCCCTCAGACTGTACTCGGACAGTGACACTCCTCCCTAGACCCTCAATTCATTTGAATAAGTCCTTGACTAGGTTGAAAAGCGATTTATGTTGAAACACTATATAGCGCGTTTTTGAGCGCGAAATTTGACAACGTATCAAGTACTTTTTTCGTATACCACCTAGGTCAAAAATTCTTTCCCCCTCAGACTGTACTCGGACAGTGACACTCCTCCCTAGACCCTCAATTCATTTGAACAAGTCCTTGACTAGGTTGAAAAGCGATTTATGTTGAAACACTATATAGAGCGTTTTTGAGCGCGAAATTTGACAACGTATCAAGTACTCTTTTCTTATACCACCTAGGTCAAAAATTCTTTCCCCCTCAGACTGTACTCGGACAGTCACACTCCTCCCTAGACCCTCAATTCATTTGAATAAGTCCTTGACTAGGTTGAAAAGCGATTTATGTTGAAACACTATATAGAGCGTTTTTGAGCGCGAAATTTGACAACGTATCAAGCACTCTTTTCGTATACCACCTAGGTCAAAAATTCTTTCCCCCTCAGACTGTACTCGGACAGTGACACTCCTCCCTAGACCCTCAATTCATTTGAATAAGTCCTTGACTAGGTTGAAAGGCGATTTATGTTGAAACACTTCATAGCGCGTTTTTGAGCGCGAAATTTGACAACGTATCAAGTACTTTTTTCGTATACCACCTAGGTCAAAAATTCTTTCCCCCTCAGACTGTACTCGGACAGTGACACTCCTCACTAGACGCTCAATTCATTTGAACAAGTCCTTGACTAGGTTGAAAAGCGATTTATGTTGAAACACTATATAGAGCGTTTTTGAGCGCGAAATTTGACAACGTATCAAGTACTTTTTTCGTATACCACCTAGGTCAAAAATTCTTTCCCCCTCAGACTGTACTCGGCAAGTGACACTCCTCCCTAGACCCTCAATTCATTTGAATAAGTCCTTGACTAGGTTGAAAAGCGATTTATGTTGAAACACTATATAGAGCGTTTTTGAGCGCGAAATTTGACAACGTATCAAGTACTTTTTTCGTATACCACCTAGGTCAAAAATTCTTTCCCCCTCAGACTGTACTCGGACAGTGACACTCCTCCCTAGACCCTCAATTCATTTGAATAAGTCCTTGTCTAGGTTGAAAAGCGATTTATGTTAAAACACTATATAGAGCGTTTTTGAGCGCGAAATTTGACAACGTATCAAGTACTCTTTTCGTATACCACCTAGGTCAAAAATTTTTTCCCCCGCAGACTGTACTCGGACAGTGACACTCCTCACTAGACGCTCAATTCATTTGAACAAGTCCTTGACTAGGTTGAAAAGCGATTTATGTTGAAACACTATATAGAGCGTTTTTGAGCGCGAAATTTGACAACGTATCAAGTACTTTTTTCTTATACCACCTAGGTCAAAAATTCTTTCCCCCTCAGACTGTACTCAGACAGTGACACTCCTCACTAGACCCTCATTTCATTTGAACAAGTCCTTGACTAGTTTGAAAAGCGATTTATGTTGAAACACTATATAGAGCGTTTTTGAGCGCGAAATTTGACAACGTATCAAGTACTTTTTTCGTATACCACCTAGGTCAAAAATTCTTTCCCCCTCAGACTGTTCTCCGACAGTGACACTCCTCCCTAGGCCCTCAATTCATTTGAATAAGTCCTTGACTAGGTTGAAAAGCGATTTATGTTGAAACACTATATAGAGCGTTTTTGAGCGCGAAATTTGACAACGTATCAAGTACTTTTTTCGTATACCACCTAGGTCAAAAATTCTTTCCCCCTCAGACTGTACTCGGACAGTGACACTCCTGCCTAGACCCTCAATTCATTTGAATAAGTCCTTGACTAGGTTGAAGAGCGATTTATGTTGAAACACTATATAGAGCGTTTTTGAGCGCGAAATTTGACAACGTATCAAGTACTCTTTTCGTATACCACCTAGGTCAAAAATTCTTTCCCCATCAGACTGTACTCGGACAGTGACACTCCTCCCTAGACCCTCAATTCATTTGAATAAGTCCTTGACTAGGTTGAAAAGCGATTTATGTTGAAACACTATATAGAGCGTTTTTGAGCGCGAAATTTGACAACTTATCAAGTACTGTTTTCGTATACCACCTAGGTCAAAAATTCTTTCCCCCTCAGACTGTACTCGGACAGTGACACTCCTCTCTAGACCCTCAATTCATTTGAATAAGTCCTTGACTAGGTTGAAAAGCGATTTATGTTGAAACACTATATAGAGCGTCTTTAAGCGCGAAATTTGACAACGTATCAAGTACTCTTTTCATATACAACCTAGGTCAAAAATTTTTTCCCCCTCAGACTGTACTCGGACAGTGACACTCCTCCCTAGACCCTCAATTCATTTGAATAAGCCCTTGACTAGGTTGAAAAGCGATTTATGTTGAAACACTATATAGAGCGTTTTTGAGCGCGAAATTTGACAACGTATCAAGTACTTTTTTCGTATACCACCTAGGTCAAAAATTCTTTCCCCTCAGACTGTACTCGGACAGTGACACTCCTCCCTAGACCCTCAATTCATTTGAATAGGTCCTTGACTAGGTTGAAAAGCGATTTATGTTGAAACGCTATATAGAGCGTTTTTGAGCGCGAAATTTGACAACGTATCAAGTACTCTTTTCGTATACCACCTAGGTCAAAAATTCTTTCCCTCTCATACTGTACTCGGACAGTGACACTCCTCCCTTGACCCTCAATTCATCTGAATAAGTCCTTGACTAGGTTGAAAAGCGATTTATGTTGAAACGCTATATAGAGCGTTTTTGAGCGCGAAATTTGACAACGTATCAAGTACTCTTTTCGTATACCACCTAGGTCAAAAATTTTTTCCCTCTCAGACTGTACTCGGACAGTGACACTCCTCCCTAGACCCTCAATTCATTTGAATAAGTCCTTGACTAGGTTGAAAAGCGATTTACGTTGAAACACTATATAGAGCGTTTTTGAGCGCGAAATTTGACAACGTATCAAGTACTTTTTTCGTATACCACCTAGGTAAAAAATTCTTTCCCCCTCAGACTGTACTCGGACAGTGGCACTCCTCCCTAGACCCTCAATTCATTTGAATAGGTCCTTGACTAGGTTGAAAAGCGATTTATGTTGAAACGCTATATAGAGCGTTTTTGAGCGCGAAATTTGACAACGTATCAAGTACTCTTTTCGTATACCACCTAGGTCAAAAATTCTTTCCCCCTCAGACTGTACTCGGACAGTGACACTCCTCCCTAGACCCTCAATTCATTTGAATAAGTCCTTGACTAGGTTGAAAAGCGATTTATGTTGAAACAGTATATAGAGCGTTTTTGAGCGCGAAATTTGACAACGTATCAAGTACTTTTTTCGTATACCACCTAGGTCAAAAATTCTTTCCCCCTCAGACTGTACTCGGACAGTGACACTCCTCCCTAGACCCTCAATTCATTTGAATAGGTCCTTGACTAGGTTGAAAAGCAATTTATGTTGAAACACTATATAGAGCGTTTTTGAGCGCGAAATTTGACAACGTATCAAGTACTCTTTTCGTATACCACCTAGGTCAAAAATTCTTTCCCCCTCAGACTGTACTCGGACAGTGACACTCCTCCCTAGACCCTCAATTCATTTGAATAAGTCCTTGACTATGTTGAAAAGCGATTTATGTTGAAACACTATATAGAGCGTTTTTGAGCGCGAAATTTGACAACGTATCAAGTACTTTTTTCGTATACCACCTAGGTCAAAAATTCTTTCCCCCTCAGACTGTACTCGGACAGTGACACTCCTCCCTAGAACCTCAATTCATTTGAATAGGTCCATGACTAGGTTGAAAAGCGATTTATAATGAAACACTATATAGAGCGTTTTTGAGCGCGAAATTTGACAACGTATCAAGTACTTTTTTCGTATACCACCTAGGTCAAAAATTCTTTCCCCCTCAGACTGTACTCGGACAGTGACACTCCTCCCTAGACCCTCAATTCATTTGAATAAGTCCTTGACTAGGTTGAAAAGCGATTTATGTTGAAACATTATATAGAGCGTTTTTGAGCGCGAAATTTGACAACGTATCAAGTACTTTTTTCGTATACCACCTAGTTCAAAAATTCTTTCCCCCTCAGACTGTACTCGGACAGTGATACTCCTCCCTAGACCCTCAATTCATTTGAATAGGTCCTTGACTAGGTTGAAAAGCGATTTATGTTGAAACGCTATATAGAGCGTTTTTGAGCGCGAAATTTGACAACGTATCAAGTACTCTTTTCGTATACCACCTAAGTCGAAAATTCTTTCCCCCTCAGACTGTACTCGGACAGTGACACTCCTCCCTAGACCCTCAATTCATTTGAATAAGTCCTTGACTAGGTTGAAAAGCGATTTATGTTGAAACACTATATAGAGCGTATTTGAGCGCGAAATTTGACAACGTATCAAGTACTTTTTTCGTATACCACCTTGGTCAAAAATTCTTTCCCCCTCAGACTGTACTCGGACAGTGACACTCCTCCCTAGACCCTCAATTCATTTGAATAGGTCCTTGAATAGGTTGAAAAGCGATTTATGTTGAAACGCTATATAGAGAGTTTTTGAGCGCGAAATTTGACAACGTATCAAGTACTCTTTTCGTATACCACCTAGGTCAAAAATTCTTTCGCTCTCAGACTGTACTCGGACAGTGACACTCCTCCCTAGACCCTCAATTCATTTGAATAAGTCCTTGACTAGGTTGAAAAGCGATTTATGTTGAAACACTATATAGAGCGTTCTTGAGCGCGAAATTTGACAACGTATCAAGTACTTTTTTCGTATACCACCTAGGTCAAAAATTCTTTCCCCCTCAGACTGTACTTGGACAGTGACACTCCTCCCTAGACCCTCAATTCATTTGAATAAGTCCTTGACTAGGTTGAAAAGCTATTTATGTTGAAACACTATATAGAGCGTTTTTGAGCGCGAAATTTGACAACGTATCAAGTACTCTTTTCGTATACCACCTAGGTCAAAAATTCTTTCCCCCTCAGACTGTACTCGCACAGTGACACTCCTCCCTAGACCCTCAATTCATTTGAATAAGTCCTTGACTAGTTTGAAAAGCGATTTATGTTGAAACACTATATAGAGCGTTTTTGAGCGCGAAATTTGACAACGTATCAAGTACTTTTTTCGTATACCACCTAGGTCAAAAATTCTTTCCCCCTCAGACTGTATTCGGACAGTGACACTCCTCCCTAGACCCTCAATTCATTTGAATAAGTCCTAGACTAGGTTGAAAAGCGATTTATGTTGAAACACTATATAGAGCGTTTTTGAGCGCGAAATTTGACAACGTATCAAGTACTTTTTTCGTATACCACCTAGGTCAAAAATTCTTTCCCCCTCAGACTGTACTTGGACAGTGACACTCCTCCCTAGACCCTCAATTCATTTGAATAAGTCCTTGACTAGGTTGAAAAGCGATTTATGTTGAAACACTATATAGAGCGTTTTTGAGCGCGAAATTTGACAACGTATCAAGTACTTTTTTCGTATACCACCTAGGTCAAAAATTCTTTCCCCCTCAGACTGTACTCGGACAGTGACACTCCGCCCTAGACCCTCAATTCATTTGAATAAGTCCTTGACTAGGTTGAAAAGCGATTTATGTTGAAACACTATATAGAGCGTTTTTGAGCGCGAAATTTGACAACGTATCAAGTACTTTTTTCGTATACCACCTAGGTCAAAAAATCTTTCCCCCTCAGACTGTACTCGGACAGTGACACTCCTCCCTAGACCCTCAATTCATTTGAATAAGTCCTTGACTAGGTTGAAAAGCTATTTATGTTGAAACACTATATAGAGCGTTTTTGAGCGCGAAATTTGACAACGTATCAAGTACTCTTTTCGTATACCACCTAGGTCAAAAATTCTTTCCCCCTCAGACTGTACTCGCACAGTGACACTCCTCCCTAGACCCTCAATTCATTTGAATAAGTCCTTGACTAGGTTGAAAAGCGATTTATGTTGAAACACTATATAGAGCGTTTTTGAGCGCGAAATTTGACAACGTATCAAGTACTTTTTTCGTATACCACCTAGGTCAAAAATTCTGTCCCCCTCAGACTGTACTCGGACAGTGACACTCCTCCCTAGACCCTCAATTCATTTGAATAGGTCCTTGACTAGGTTGAAAAGCGATTTATGTTGAAACGCTATATAGAGCGTTTTTGAGCGCGAAATTTGACAACGTATCAAGTACTCTTTTCGTATACCACCTAGGTCAAAAATTCTTTCCCTCTCAGACTGTACTCGGACAGTGACACTCCTCCCTAGACCCTCAATTCATTTGAATAAGTCCTTGACTAGGTTGAAAAGCGATTTATGTTGAAACACTATATAGAGCGTTTTTGAGCGCGAAATTTGACAACGTATCAAGTACTTTTTTCGTATACCACCTAGGTCAAAAATTCTTTCCCCCTCAGACTGTACTCGGACAGTGACACTCCTCCCTAGACCCTCAATTCATTTGAATAAGTCCTTGACTAGGTTGAAAAGCGATTTATGTTGAAACACTATATAGAGCGTTTTTGAGCGCGAAATTTGACAACGTATCAAGTACTTTTTTCGTATACCACCTAGGTCAAAAATTCTTTCCCCCTCAGACTGTACTCGGACAGTGACACTCCTCCCTAGACCCTCAATTCATTTGAATAAGTCCTTGACTAGGTTGAAAAGCGATTTATGTTGAAACACTATATAGAGCGTTTTTGAGCGCGAAATTTGACAACGTATCAAGTACTTTTTTCGTATACCACCTAGGTCAAAAATTCTTTCTCCCTCAGACTGTACTCGGACAGTGACACTCCTCCCTAGACCCTCAATTCATTTGAATAAGTCCTTGACTAGGTTGAAAAGCGATTTATGTTGAAACACTATATAGAGCGTTTTTGAGCGCGAAATTTGACAACGTATCAAGTACTTTTTTCGTATACCACCTAGGTCAAAAATTCTTTCCCCCTCAGACTGTACTCGGACAGTGACACTCCTCCCTAGACCCTCAATTCATTTGAATAAGTCCTTGACTAGGTTGAAAAGCGATTTATGTTGAAACACTACATAGAGCGTTTTTGAGCGCGAAATTTGACAACGTATCAAGTACTTTTTTCGTATACCACCTAGGTCAAAAATTCTTTCCCCCTCAGACTGTACTCGGACAGTGACACTCCTCCCTAGACCCTCAATTCATTTGAATAAGTCCTTGACTAGGTTGAAAAGCTATTTATGTTGAAACACTATATAGAGCGTTTTTGAGCGCGAAATTTGACAACGTATCAAGTACTCTTTTCGTATACCACCTAGGTCAAAAATTCTTTCCCCCTCAGACTGTACTTGCACAGTGACACTCCTCCCTAGACCCTCAATTCATTTGAATAAGTCCTTGACTAGGTTGAAAAGCGATTTATGTTGAAACACTATATAGAGCGTTTTTGAGCGCGAAATTTGACAACGTATCAAGTACTTTTTTCGCATACCACCTAGGTCAAAAATTCTTTCCCCCTCAGACTGTACTCGGACAGTGACACTCCTCCCTAGACCCTCAATTCATTCGAATAGGTCCTTGACTAGGTTGAAAAGCGATTTATGTTGAAACGCTATATAGAGCGTTTTTGAGCGCGAAATTTGACAACGTATCAAGTACTTTTTTCGTATACCACCTAGGTCAAAAATTCTTTCCCCCTCAGACTGTACTCGGACAGTGACACTCCTCCCTAGACCCTCAATTCGTTTGAATAAGTCCTTGACTAGGTTGAAAAGCTATTTATGTTGAAACACTATATAGAGCGTTTTTGAGCGCGAAATTTGACAACGTATCAAGTACTCTTTTCGTATACCACCTAGGTCAAAAATTCTTTCCCCCTCAGACTGTACTCGGACAGTGACACTCCTCCCTAGACCCTCAATTCATTTGAATAGGTCCTTGACTAGGTTGAAAAGCGATTTATGTTGAAACACTATATAGAGCGTTTTTGAGCGCGAAATTTGACAACGTATCAAGTACTCTTTTCATATACCACCTAGGTCAAAAATTCTTTCCCCCTCAGACTGTACTCGGACATTGACACTCCTCCCTAGACCCTCAATTCATTTGAATAGGTCCTTGACTAGGTTGAAAAGCGATTTATGTTGAAACGCTATATAGAGCGTTTTTGAGCGCGAAATTTGACAACGTATCAAGTACTTTTTTCGTATACCACCTAGGTCAAAAATTCTTTCCCCCTTAGGCTGTACTCGGACAGTGACACTCCTCCCTAGACCCTCAATTCATTTGAATAAGTCCTTGACTTGGTTGAAAAGCGATTTATGTTGAAACACTATATAGAGCGTTTTTGAGCGCGAAATTTGACAACGTATCAAGTAATTTTTTCGTATACCACCTAGGTCAAAAATTCTTTTCCCCTCAGACTGTACTCGGACAGTGACACTCCTCCCTAGACCCTCAATTCATTTGAATAGGTCCTTGACTAGGTTGAAAAGCGATTTATGTTGAAACGCTATATAGAGCGTTTTGAGCGCGAAATTTGACAACGTATCAAGTACTCCTTTCGTATACCACCTAGGTCAAAAATTCTTTCCCCCTCAGACTGTACTCGGACAGTGACACTCCTCCCTAGACCCTCAATTCATTTGAATAAGTCCTTGACTAGATTGAAAAGCGATTTATGTTGAAACACTATATAGAGCGTTTTTGAGCGAGAAATTTGACAACGTATCAAGTACTTTTTTCGTATACCACCTAGGACAAAAATTCTTTCCCCCTCAGACTGTACTCGGACAGTGACACTCCTCCCTAGACCCTCAATTCATTTGAATAAGTCCTTGACTAGGTTGAAAAGCTATTTATGTTGAAACACTATATAGAGCGTTTTTGAGCGCGAAATTTGACAACGTATCAAGTACTCTTTTCGTATACCACCTAGGTCAAACATTTTTCCCCCTCAGACTGTACTCGGACAGTGACACTCCTCCCTAGACCCTCAATTCATTTGAATAGGTCCTTGACTAGGTTGAAAAGCGATTTATGTTGAAACACTATATAGAGCGTTTTTGAGCGCGAAATTTGGCAACGTATCAAGTACTCTTTTCGTATACCACCTAGGTCAAAAATTCTTTCCCTCTCAGACTGTACTCGGACAGTGACACTCGTCACTAGACCCTCAAGTCATTTGAATAAGTCCTTGACTAGGTTGAAAAGCTATTTATGTTGAAACACTATATAATATAGAGCGTTTTTGAGCGCGAAATTTGACAACGTATCAAGTACTCTTTTCGTATACCACCTAGGTCAAAAATTCTTTCCCCCTCAGACTGTACTCGCACCGTGACACTCCTCCCTAGACCCTCAATTCATTTGAATAAGTCCTTGACTAGGTTGAAAAGCGATTTATGTTGAAACACTATATAGAGCGTTTTTGAGCGCGAAATTTGACAACGTATCAAGTACTTTTTTCGTATACCACCTAGGTCAAAAATTCTTTCCCGCTCAGACTGTACTCGGACAGTGACACTCCTCCCTAGACCCTCAATTCATTTGAATAGGTCCTTGACTAGGTTGAAAAGCGATTTATGTTGAAACGCTATATAGAGCGTTTTTGAGCGCGAAATTTGACAACGTATCAAGTACTCTTTTCGTATACCACCTAGGTCAAAAACTCTTTCCCCGTCAGACTGTACTCGGACAGTGACACTCCTCCCTAGACCCTCAATTCATTTGAATAAGTCCTTGACTAGGTTGAAAAGCTATTTATGTTGAAACACTATATAATATAGAGCGTTTTTGAGCGCGAAACTTGACAACGTATCAAGTACTCTTTTCGTATACCACCTAGGTCAAAAATTCTTTCCCCCTCAGACTGTACTCGGACAGTGACACTCCTCCCTAGACCCTCAATTCATTTGAATGAGTCCTTGACTAGGTTGAAAAGCGATTTATGTTGAAACACTATATAGAGCGTTTTTGAGCGCGAAATTTGACAACGTATCAAGTACTCTTTTCGTATACCACCTAGGTCAAAAATTCTTTCCCCCTCAGACTGTACTCGGACAGTGACACTCCTCCCTAGACCCTCAATTCAATTGACTAAGTCCTTGACTAGGTTGAAAAGCGATTTATGTTGAAACACTATATAGAGCGTTTTTGAGCGCGAAATTTGACAACGTATCAAGTACTTTTTTCGTATACCTTCTAGGTCAAAAATTCTTTCCCCCTCAGACTGTACTCGGACAGTGACACTCCTCCCTAGACCCTCAATTCAATTGAATAAGTCCTTGACTAGGTTGAAAAGCGATTTATGTTGAAACACTATATAGAGCGTTTTTGAGCGCGAAATTTGACAACGTATCAAGTACTCTTTTCGTATACCACCCAGGTCAAAAATTCTTTCCCCCTCAGACTGTACTCGGACAGTGACACTCCTCCCTAGACCCTCAATTCAATTGAATAAGTCCTTGACTAGGTTGAAAAGCGATTTATGTTGAAACACTATATAGAGCGTTTTTGAGCGCGAAATTTGACAACGTATCAAGTACTTTTTTCGTATACCACCTAGGTCAAAAATTCTTTCCCCCTCAGACTGTACTCTGACAGTGACACTCCTCCCTAGACCCTCAATTCATTTGAATAAGTCCTTGACTAGGTTGAAAAGCGATTTATGTTGAAACACTATATAGAGCGTTTTTGAGCGCGAAATTTGACAACGTATCAAGTTCTTTTTTTCGTATACCTTCTAGGTCAAAAATTCTTTCCCCCTCAGACTGTACTAGGACAGTGACATTCCTCCCTAGACCCTCAATTCATTTGAATAGGTCCTTGACTAGGTTGAAAAGCGATTTATGTTGAAACACTATATAGAGCGTTTTTGAGCGCGAAATTTGACAACGTATCAAGTACATTTTTCGTATACCACCTAGGTCAAAAATTCTTTCCCCCTCAGACTGTACTCCGACAGTGACACTCCTCCCTAGACCCTCAATTCAATTGAATAAGTCCTTGACTAGGTTGAAAAGCGATTTATGTTGAAACACTATATAGAGCGTTTTTGAGCGCGAAATTTGACAACGTATCAAGTACTTTTTTCGTATACCACCTAGGTCAAAAATTCTTTCCCCCTCAGACTGTACTCGGACAGTGACACTCCTCCCTAGACCCTCAATTCATTTGAATAAGTCCTTGACTAGGTTGAAAAGCGATTTATGTTGAAACACTATATAGAGCGTTTTTGAGCGCGAAATTTGACAACGTATCAAGTACTTTTTTTCGTATACCTTCTAGGTCAAAAATTCTTTCCCCCTCAGACTGTACTAGGACAGTGACATTCCTCCCTAGACCCTCAATTCATTTGAATAGGTCCTTGACTAGGTTGAAAAGCGATTTATGTTGAAACGCTATATAGAGCGTTTTTGAGCGCGAAATTTGACAACGTATCAAGTACTCTTTTCGTATACCACCTAGGTCAAAAATTCTTTCCCCCTCAGACTGTACTCGGACAGTGACACTCGTCACTAGACCCTCAAGTCATTTGAATAAGTCCTTGACTAGGTTGAAACGCTATTTATGTTGAAACACTATATAATATAGAGCGTTTTTGAGCGCGAAACTTGACAACGTATCAAGTACTCTTTTCGTATACCACCTAGGTCAAAAATTCTTTCCCCCTCAGACTGTACTCGGACAGTGACACTCGTCACTAGACCCTCAAGTCATTTGAATAAGTCCTTGACTAGGTTGAAACGCTATTTATGTTGAAACACTATATAATATAGAGCGTTTTTGAGCGCGAAACTTGACAACGTATCAAGTACTCTTTTCGTATACCACCTAGGTCAAAAATTCTTTCCCCCTCAGACTGTACTCGGACAGTGACACTCCTCCCTAGACCCTCAATTCAATTGAATAAGTCCTTGACTAGGTTGAAAAGCGATTTATGTTGAAACGCTATATAGAGCGTTTTTGAGCGCGAAATTTGACAACGTATCAAGTACTCTTTTCATATACCACCTAGGTCAAAAATTCTTTCCCCCTCAGACTGTACTCGGACAGTGACACTCGTCACTAGACCCTCAAGTCATTTGAATAAGTCCTTGACTAGGTTGAAACGCTATTTATGTTGAAACACTATATAATATAGAGCGTTTTTGAGCGCGAAACTTGACAACGTATCAAGTACTCTTTTCGTATACCACCTAGGTCAAAAATTCTTTCCCCCTCAGACTGTACTCGGACAGTGACACTCCTCCCTAGACCCTCAATTCAATTGAATAAGTCCTTGACTAGGTTGAAAAGCGATTTATGTTGAAACACTATATAGAGCGTTTTTGAGCGCGAAATTTGACAACGTATCAAGTACTCTTTTCGTATACCACCTAGGTCAAAAATTCTTTCCCCCTCAGACTGTACTCGGACAGTGACACTCCTCCCTAGACCCTCAATTCAATTGAATAAGTCCTTGACTAGGTTGAAAAGCGATTTATGTTGAAACACTATATAGAGCGTTTTTGAGCGCGAAATTTGACAACGTATCAAGTACTTTTTTCGTATACCTTCTAGGTCAAAAATTCTTTCCCCCTCAGACTGTACTCGGACAGTGACATTCCTCCCTAGACCCTCAATTCATTTGAATAGGTCCTTGACTAGGTTGAAAAGCGATTTATGTTGAAACGCTATATAGAGCGTTTTTGAGCGCGAAATTTGACAACGTATCAAGTACTCTTTTCGTATACCACCTAGGTCAAAAATTCTCTCCCCCTCAGACTGTACTCGGACAGTGACACTCCTCCCTAGACCCTCAATTCATTTGAATAAGTCCTTGACTAGGTTGAAAAGCGATTTATGTTGAAACACTATATAGAGCGTTTTTGAGCGCGAAATTTGACAACGTATCAAGTACTCTTTTCGTATACCACCTAGGTCAAAAATTCTTTCCCCCTCAGACTGTACTCGGACAGTGACACTCCTCCCTAGACCCTCAATTCAATTGAATAAGTCCTTGACTAGGTTGAAAAGCGATTTATGTTGAAACACTATATAGAGCGTTTTTGAGCGCGAAATTTGACAACGTATCAAGTACTCTTTTCGTATACCACCCAGGTCAAAAATTCTTTCCCCCTCAGACTGTACTCGGACAGTGACACTCCTCCCTAGACCCTCAATTCAATTGAATAAGTCCTTGACTAGGTTGAAAAGCGATTTATGTTGAAACACTATATAGAGCGTTTTTGAGCGCGAAATTTGACAACGTATCAAGTACTTTTTTCGTATACCACCTAGGTCAAAAATTCTTTCCCCCTCAGACTGTACTCGGACAGTGACACTCCTCCCTAGACCCTCAATTCATTTGAATAAGTCCTTGACTAGGTTGAAAAGCGATTTATGTTGAAACAATATATAGAGCGTTTTTGAGCGCGAAATTTGACAACGTATCAAGTACTTTTTTCGTATACCTTCTAGGTCAAAAATTCTTTCCCCCTCAGACTGTACTCGGACAGTGACATTCCTCCCTAGACCCTCAATTCATTTGAATAGGTCCTTGACTAGGTTGAAAAGCGATTTATGTTGAAACGCTATATAGAGCGTTTTTGAGCGCGAAATTTGACAACGTATCAAGTACTCTTTTCGTATACCACCTAGGTCAAAAATTCTTTCCCCCTCAGACTGTACTCGGACAGTGACACTCCTCCCTAGACCCTCAATTCATTTGAATAAGTCCTTGACTAGGTTGAAAAGCGATTTATGTTGAAACAATATATAGAGCGTTTTTGAGCGCGAAATTTGACAACGTATCAAGTACTTTTTTCGTATACCTTCTAGGTCAAAAATTCTTTCCCCCTCAGACTGTACTCGGACAGTGACATTCCTCCCTAGACCCTCAATTCATTTGAATAGGTCCTTGACTAGGTTGAAAAGCGATTTATGTTGAAACGCTATATAGAGCGTTTTTGAGCGCGAAATTTGACAACGTATCAAGTACTCTTTTCGTATACCACCTAGGTCAAAAATTCTTTCCCCCTCAGACTGTACTCGGACAGTGACACTCGTCACTAGACCCTCAAGTCATTTGAATAAGTCCTTGACTAGGTTGAAACGCTATTTATGTTGAAACACTATATAATATAGAGCGTTTTTGAGCGCGAAACTTGACAACGTATCAAGTACTCTTTTCGTATACCACCTAGGTCAAAAATTCTTTCCCCCTCAGACTGTAATCGGACAGTGACACTCCTCCCTAGACCCTCAATTCATTTGAATAAGTCCTTGACTAGGTTGAAAAGCGATTTATGTTGAAACACTATATAGAGCGTTTTTGAGCGCGAAATTTGACAACGTATCAAGTACTCTTTTCGTATACCACCTAGGTCAAAAATTCTTTCCCCCTCAGACTGTACTCGGACAGTGACACTCGTTACTAGACCCTCAAGTCATTTGAATAAGTCCTTGACTAGGTTGAAACGCTATTTATGTTGAAACACTATATAATATAGAGCGTTTTTGAGCGCGAAATTTGACATCGTATCAAGTACTCTTTTCGTATACCACCTAGGTCAAAAATTCTTTCCCCCTCAGACTGTACTCGGACAGTGACACTCCTCCCTAGACCCTCAATTCATTTGAATAGGTCCTTGACTAGGTTGAAAAGCGATTTATGTTGAAACACTATATAGAGCGTTTTTGAGCGCGAAATTTGACAACGTATCAAGTACTCTTTTCGTATACCACCTAGGTCAAAAATTCTTTCCCTCTCAGACTGTACTCGGACAGTGACACTCGTCACTAGACCCTCAAGTCATTTGAATAAGTCCTTGACTAGGTTGAAAAGCTATTTATGTTGAAACACTATATAATATAGAGCGTTTTTGAGCGCGAAATTTGACAACGTATCAAGTACTCTTTTCGTATACCACCTAGTTCAAAAATTCTTTCCCCCTCAGACTGTACTCGGACAGTGACACTCCTCCCTAGACCCTCAATTCATTTGAATAGGTCCTTGACTAGGTTGAAAAGCGATTTTTGTTGAAACACTATATAGCGAGTTTTTGAGCGCGAAATTTGACAACGTATCAAGTACTTTTTTCGTATACCACCTAGGTCAAAAATTCTTTCCCCCTCAGACTGTAATCGGACAGTGACACTCCTCCCTAGACCCTCAATTCAATTGAACAAGTCCTTGACTAGGTTGAAAAGCGATTTATGTTGAAACACTATATAGCGAGTTTTTGAGCGCGAAATTTGACAACGTATCAAGTACTTTTTTCTTATACCACCTAGGTCCAAAATTCTTTCCTTCTCAGACTGTACTCGGACAGTGACACTCCTCCCTAGACCCTCAATTCATTTGAATAAGTCCTTGACTAGGTTGAAAAGCGATTTATGTTGAAACACTATATAGAGCGTTTTTGAGCGCGAAATTTGACAACGTATCAAGTACTCTTTTCGTATACCACCTAGGTCAAAAATTCTTTCCCCCTCAGACTGTACTCGGACAGTGACACTCCTCCCTTGACCCTCAATTCATTTGAACAAGTCCTTGACAAGGTTGAAAAGCGATTTATGTTGAAACACTATATAGCGCGTTTTTGAGCCAGACACAACTACGAGTACTACTACTACGTAGCACTACTACTAGTACTACAAATACACCAGACCGACCAAATACACCAGACCAGACTACCAGACCACAGATCATCGACCTATAACAAGTTTAGCGCTTCTACACCAGAAGCAACTACTACGACTACTACACCAGACCGACCACACTATTGGTCCGTTCCCCCAAATTTTTGGGTGACAGCACAAGCCAAATTAAACGTCTAGAACATTCTGTGCTCAGCACATTACCTTGTGAGCTCAACTACTAAAAACCTTTGCCTTGCTATGGGAGTACAACACTTTGCACTCCAACTCATAATAAAAATACGCTTCTAAAGCTAAAATAGGCCTATTTTCCGATTAAGAGGTGTAATATTTGAAGTTAACTCACGTATCACGATGCGTGTCTGTGTTGCACAATTTGAGGAGAACTTGTTTGATCAGTTTCAGTAAATTATTTTACAATCAATCTGAAATAATTAAGGTTTTGAAGTACAAACGTGAAGCGTACCCAGTCACTAATAAGGCAAAATGACCGTATGTTTCAAGGCCAATTTCTCAAAAACGACTGAAAGAAATTACACCAAATTTACAGGAATTAAAGTACGGCTCATGGTGAGTTCAAATCAACAAACAGATCCAAAATCGGTTGGCACTACGACGAGTTATTAGCGAAACTAAGTGCGGAACTAAAGTCCAAAATTGACCCAAAACGACTGACGTTTCGCTAAAACACACATTAATTTCTCAATAACGCCTGAACGAAATTACACGAAATTTACAGGAATTAAAGTACGGCTCATGGTGAGTTCAAATCAGCAAACAGATCCAAAATCGGTTCACTCTACGAGGAGATATTTCAAAATTAATGTACCGTACCAATGACCAATATGGGACCTGGTCCGACCACAGTTCGCTAAATTAATCATTAAAATTTCGGAATAATGAAAAATAAAAACATATACACATACTCTCCACTAACACACGGATCTGAAACACTAAAAATTGTAGTCTAAATCAAGATATAACAAGTTAAATATTGTACTCAAGGTAGTGCTTCTCTCCTCAGGAGCTAAAACTGGGGTCAAATTTCCTGGCCAATTTCTCAAAAACGGCTGAACAAAAACAAACGCCCTTAGTACCAATTGTAGCACTGCTTGAGACACGCGTCATATTAAAAAATGAGCCCAATCGGTGCACTCTTCAAGGAGTTATAGCAAAAAATAGGTACCGTACCAAATGACCATAGAGGAGAGATGCACCACCTTCAGAGCTAAAATTGAACATCTAAAACATCATAAAACGCTATATAAAGTATACATATTCAGAATCTACATTAGACGGGCTATTCAGAACACTAATTTTGTAACCTGAAGTAACAAAATTCAAAGCTTCAAAACTGGTGCCGGATGGTGTCAACCGCTTCCGGGGCTAAAATCGACGGCAAGTTTACTGGCCAATTTCTCTAAAACGGCCGAACCAAAACAAACCCCCTTAGTACAGTTTGTAGCACTGCTTGAGATACGCATCATATTAAAAAATGAGCACAATCGGTACATTCTTCAAAGAGTTATAGCAATTATAGGGTACCGTACCAAATGCCTAGAAAAGCGAGGTGACCGCTCTGCAGACTGAAAATTGACCACCTAAACTACATAAAATACTATATAAAATATATATGGGGATACTCCCCACTAACTGAGGATTCTGAAACACTAACACTTGTTGGGTAAACCACGTGTTTTGTTGTACCGAAATTTGGGTCACCCAAAATAGCCCGAAAGTTCGACCTATTTCAAATTTGAACAATAATAACTTTTTGATTAGGCCGATTTGGGAAACCAACCAAACACTGCAAGCAAGAGGGGTTCAGTGCTAACGAAATGCGACCACTCCCGTTTGATTTGGTCAAGTACTTCAGAAGATATTAACAAAATACTGTTCTGTACCCCATTTTTTGGGCTAAAATCGAAGCCCAAGATCTCCGGAACCGACGTAAAAACAACGTGAAACAGTGTTCCCGGCGTATTTGTGGGTGTAATTCTGGTCCACTTTCACGTTCTAGGTCACGGCAAACCTTCATGGTGAGGTGGGAAAAAAATTTCCCACCTCACCATGAAGGTTATGAAGTTTTGTATGTTTTGACATAAAACAACATCCACAGAAATTTGATGAAATCGTGAAAAAAGAAAAATTGTTGATTTAATCCCATTGTTTGATACAAATAGCTTCAACAACCTAAATATTGCCTAGAAAACACAAAACGCACGCCGAAAAACTTGTTCAATTGCGCAAAACACCACTTCAGCCATAAAATTTGAGAAGAGATTTGTTTTTCCACATTCATCATTGAATAACAGTTCTAAAGAAAATTTTCAGGACTAAGACTAGCCATTCTAGAAACAAACGTCTCAAAAGCAACAAATTAGGCCATTAATCACTCGTTTTGGTCAAAAAATGAATGAGAAAATCGAAAAAGTACAAAACATTAAGTTCCTTTTTCAATGTGATATAACAATTTCCTTCCTCCAATTTCTTCATTAGGCCGACCTGAGAAACCAAGAAACACTGCAATCAAGAGGTGTTTAGGACCAACAAAATGCGACAATGCCCGTCTAATTTGGTTAAGCAGTTTGGGACGAATCGGCAAACGCATGAAGCGTAACCCCGCATTTTGGTCTAATGGGAGACACCAACTTCTCAAACAATTAAGCAGAATGGCTGAAAATGGTGCCACGTTGACAATACTGAACGCAATTTGAGTCCAGTCAGTAGTTATGAACATCCAAGACCTCTACTGTGGAGTGGGAAAAATCCCACCACGCTCTAAAGGCCAGGGTGTTTTGTATGATTTGACAAAAGAGAACTCTAACAAAAATTTCATGATTTCGCATAAAAATGAAAAATTGTTGAATTCCCAAAAATTAAGGATTCGAAAAGCTTCAGCGACCCAAGAAAAGACTAAATGACAGAATTTGTAGGCAACAATAACCCAAATTAGAAGAGAAACTACATCAGTACTAAAAACATTTAGAACATCATTATTTTTTTAAAAATAAAAAATTTTTAAAAATCACAGCTTGAAAACGTTCTGAGTAGAACATTTTAGACAACAATTAAAGACTGCAGACCTTCACAAAGCTTACAGTCAACAAAAGGAGACTATGACCGGCCAAATTGACGGAGTAATTCAGGAAAAATAGTCAGAAACAAAAAGCGTGACCCCGAAAATATAATTTCTACTTCAATTTTTTTCAAATTTAAACATTATTAACTTTTTGATTAGGCCAATTTGAGAAACCGACTGTACACTGCAAGCACGAATAGTTTAGTGTTAACAAAATGCGACTATTCCCGTACAATTTGGTACAGTGTTTTTGGAGAAATCATTGATGAGATGAATCGTGCTCCAATTTTTTGGCTATTGGGAGAGCCCAATTTCACGCAAAATCTTGCAAAATGGATAAAAATGGTGCTACGTAGACAAACTTGAACGCAATTCAAGACCACTCAGTAGTTACTGAACAACCAAAACCTCTACTGCGAAGTGGGAAAAAATTTCCACCTCGCCCTAAAGGCCAGGATGTTTTGTGTGTTTTGATAAAAAAGAACTCAAACAATAAATTCATGATTTCGAAAAGACTGGAAAAAGAATGAATTCCCAAAAACAAAGGATGTGAGAAACTTCAAGGACCATAGCAACGCCTAAATAACACAATTTGCAAGCAACAATAAACCAATTAGAAGCAAAACTACATCAGTACTGAAAAACATTTAAAACATGTTTTTTTCTAATTTTTGAAATTTACAGCTTAATAACGTTCTGAGCAGGACTTTTTAGACAACAATTAAATGCTGCAGACCTTTGCAATGCTTACAATCAACAAAAAGCGACTATGACCTGCCAAATTGGCAGAGTAGTTCAGGAAAAATCGTCAGAAACATTAAGCTGCCTCAAAAATAAAGTTTTTACTTCATTTTTTCAAATTTAAACACCAATAAACTATTGATTAGGCCAATTTGAGAAACCAACTAAAAACTGCATGCAATGAAAGTTTACGATCAACAAAACGCGACAGTGCCCGTACATTTGGTTCAGTAGTTTTGGAGAAATTGTCAAACACATGAAGCGTACCGCAATTTTTGGGCTAATGGGAGACATCCATTTCTGGCAAAACGACCAAAAACATTGCCACGTGGACAATTTTGAACCCAATTCAAGTCCACTGAGTAGGTATTGAACAACAAAGACCTTCACTGCGAAATTGGAAAAAAATTCCCACATCGCCCTAGAGACCGGGTTGTTTTGTTTGATTTGACAAAAACAACTCGAACAAGAATTATTAGAAGCACCGGAAAACCGAAACGACAACTTTTTGACACAATTTTTTTCTTGCTATGTGATGATTTAGGGATTGGTTGAATGAACTAATATATCGTTTTGTACAATTAGTTTGTTGTGGTACATTGTGAAAAATCAGAAATAAAAAAAATCCGACTGTTGTTTTCTCTTTGTACTTAAAAAGAAACATTACTTGCATAAGATCAAAAACGGAGCTGATGTTTGATTTACTAGAAATTTGAAGTCAATTGTTTAAGATGATGACTAAACTATAAATCCAATGAAAGAAGAACAAAAAAATGGAACTCCAAAAACACACCAACATTTTTTAGAATGAAAAAACTTCAAGGACATTAACACCAATAGCTATCAACTGAAGGCATCATAAACGTTTGTTAAAATCTCAATAGGAAGATATTTAGACCGCACCATAAATAATTGGAAATTTTTACGACAACAAAAACATGCTAAAGTACCGATAGGATCAGTAACAAAAAAATTCCAAAAAATGTTTGTTTCTCTAAAAATATTTATTTTAAAGAAAAATGAGAAAGAGATTGAAAGTGTTTTTGTCTTAAATTAGGTAAATTGAACTTTAAAAAGACTGATTTGATTGCCTCGAGTTGTCTCTAGTTATTTGTCGGAAATTAAATTTTGAATTCAAAATCTTGCAAGAAACTTGCAAGATTCTTGCAAGATTTCACATTCAAAAGGCGTGTTCAAAAAAAGTCAATTAAGTTCAGTTTTGCTGATCAAAAAAACTGATATCAGTCATTTCATTTGGGTTTCAGTTAGTTTCAGCCACCAATTACACACAAATAAACTTTCCAGAATTCAAAAACTTGCAAGATTCTTGCAAGATTCTTGCAAGTTTTTGAATCCGAGCTAATTTTTTTTTCATTGAATTCGGTTTTGTAATCTGTTTAATAAACAAAAGTTTGCTTCAAAGATGTTTCCTAAAACATTTGTACCCCGATTTATTTTTTTGCCTTGATTGATATCTTGCAAGATTCTTGCAAGAATCTTGAAAGTTTTGAATCATCTTGCAAGATTCTTGCAAGATTTGAATCCGCTCATCACTAGGGATACCAGATCTCAGGAAAGCTCACTGATACGCGGTTTACATGTAAACTTTCTGTAACAGATTGGCCAGATCGTCGACGCAATAATCGAGGCAAGTAGAGTGCACATAATTGATATACTATCGCTTTCATCCAATCTGTTTGTTATCAGCTGGGCTCAAAGGAGTGAAGTGTTTGATTGTTTTCTCTGTGCTTTATATAATTGAGCAGATAGTGCATGAACGTTTCCCAGGTTGATTTCCAAGTTTCAAATTACCCCTGATCAGACAATTACCGAATAATTCTCCACAATTTCGTGAAACCTCCTTGGTTGAGGTCTGAGACCGAATTTGGTATATCCAGACCACTCCAAACAAAAAACGCTTTTGTACAGAGTCTCTTGTTCATTATTGTTTCCACACCTTATAATTTTGAAAGTTATAGGTTCTGCCATTTGGTTCGAGCGCACAATAGTATGATCGAAGAACCTTCCGATCTGGGGATGGTCTGATTAGATGTCACTTCCGGATGGTTATGGTCTGATCACAAGTCATTTCCGCGTTGGTCTGGTCAGGATCGGATTCAAGCGCACATTAGTCTGATAAGAAAAGACTTCGAGCGCAATTGCGTCTGATCAGAGACCATTTCGAGCGCATTTTTTTCTTTCGATTTTTTGTGTATTTTATTATTGAGAGACCTTGGCTCAGGCAAGAGGCAACACAAAAGCAGCATTCTACTCAGAGACACATCAAGAGTCTGATGGCTCTGATCAGAACCAAATGGGTTCAGATGATATCAAATGCGGATCCCCTTAAGAGGAAATTCTGATTAACTGCAGACCACGACGTGTCTTTTGGAAAGCTGTCTATGTTCATCCATTCAGTCATAAATATGCACTAACGATATACCAAATAAATTTTTCTGTCAACATTTTGGTTTTATTTTCATTAGCAACACTTTTAGAATTGGCTTCTTCTTAGATAAATTTAGTAATGCAAACATCAATTTTTATAAAATGAACAAATGATAGTAAAATAAACGAGATTCGTTCATAGTGAAAACAATTCACTGATCGAAATGTTTCGGGCGCACAATATTCTGATCAGGAGTGGCTTTCAAGCGCACAATAGTCTGATCAGAAATAATTTTACGTTCACATTGTTCTTGACAATGGTCTTGGTTTGGTCTGGGTCATGGTCGCACAATCGTGTGGACAATGGCCTGATTTCGGTGTGATTGGAGACCATTTCCTTCTGGCAAAGTCTGATCAGAGGCAACTTTGAGCGCACTCCGAGCGCACACGGTGTTTCGAGCGCACTTCAGTCTGATTAATAGACACTTTGGTCTGGGATGGTCTAATCAGAGGCTACTATCGTCTGGTACGGTTTGATGACAGGTCACTTTCGGATGGAACATCAACCTGGGATTGACTCATATCATTACCATACCACACTATAGTCAAGACTATCCTACGCTCGAAACCGTTTTTGATCAGACCTTCAAGGACCGAAATTCAAAATCATATGAAAAGCTGAAGATATTTGTCTCAATAGCTAGTTATTTATGGAAACTTTACTTGGTACATTTTAACTCTGGCTTCAAGATTAAAATTTTAAGAATGGAGAAATATATGGATGTTGTCCTTTTTTGGTTCACTCTGTCTCTACTTTGCCACTTAGATAACTAAGTTGATTTTTGCTTCCTTTGATGATTGAAAAGAACAATTGGTTACTGATTCCAAATCCATTATGAATTGCAAGAATATTTAATGTACTTTAACTCTACAAGTTTCGAATTGAGAAAATTTTCCCTCAGAAAAATCTATGATTAGACTTTTGTTGATTCCAGAGTCATCTATAGTCAGAATTTGAACGGAACGACCTCTAATTAGGGTTTAGTGCGCTTTGAAACCTCCGACCATAATTTCGTGCGTTTGAAGCAGCTTTTGATCTGGCAGTCGCGCTTTGGAAACGGTCACATGAAAGTGATCTGGAAAGTATCTACTCGAAGATTAATTTTTAGCAGACATGTGTGCAGTCGAATTTAGCTCGTGACCTGACCATTCCAGGCCGAAATGACCTCTGGTTACCCGGGTCGAGAAATTTTCCAAAAATTATGTAAGAAATGCGCTGAAATGCGCTTATTTTTCAAAAAGTTCAGCGCAAAAACCTTACATAATAATGCGCTGAAATGTGCTGAAATGCGCTGATATTTTGTAGAAAATGCGCTGAATTTTTATTGTTTTTACGTTTTTTTTTCAAAAGCGCTGAAACTTTTCTATGGTTGGGCTGAATTTGTTCTGAAACTTTGTAAGAAATGCGCTGAAAAAACTGCTGAATCTTTTGCAAGAATTGTACTAAAAATGCGCTGAGATTAGGCACGAAGTGCGCTTAATATACGCTGAAACTTTGACTTTTCAGTGCCCTTTCAAAATTTTAGCGCATTTCAGCGCATTCAGCGCTTTTCGTACAAAATTTCGTACACTTCCTAGTAGTCATAATATCGTAACGTATTTCCTAGTACGACCCTTGTATGACTACTAGGAAATCATATATGATCCTTGTATTAAATCAAGGAAATCATAAATGATGGGTAACATTGTGGACCGCACGCAATCGAAAACCAATAGCTGACCGATTGCAATCACTGCAAGCAGACCTATGACTTATGAAATCATCTAAGAACCTTGTATGACTAATAAGAAACCATACAAGTATCATGTATGATTTCTTAGTAGTCATACAAGGATTATATATGATTTTCTAGTAGTCATACAAGGATCATATATGATTACTTAGTAGTCACACAAGGATCATATATGATTTCTTAGTAGTCATACAAGGATCATAAATAATGCTAAGAAATCAAGTTTTTGGTGTCAGTTGTTTAGGGCTTAATGAATTTAGCTTTCTAGTGTTAAGTTTGACATTTTGTATGATCCTTGTATGACTACTAACAAAATCATACAAATCGTATATGACCTAGTATGCTTACTAGGAATCATATATGACCTAGTATGACTAATAAGGAAATTGTATGATGAGCAACCCGAGGGGATGCAAAATTTTTATCACACTTTGTCTATTTTAAAATCTCGAAACATCTTGATGAAATCGTAATAGGAGATATACATTATGGAACTTTCCAGAAAGTACTTACATAATTATTTATGATATAGTCATTTATGATATAGCCATAAATTCCATTAAAGATTTCAAGATTTTGTCATTTTTGTGTCACTGTGGTCATCACTTTGAAACGCTTTGCACCAAACATGTCTTCACTTTGTGAAATCATTGTTGCATGTGCAAAAAATAGATTACGCGTTCAATTGCAGAATCTTTATATTTTTATAGGATAATAGATTTCAAAGATGTGGCCAATTCTTATTTTTCTGCCGGAAAAGAGAGACAACCAGTTACGCGCTTTTGCGAACCTGTTAGTGATTTGAAATAACAGCAAATAAAGATCTTTTACTCTATTTAAAGGCAAAAAATAATTTTAAAATACTAAAACTATAGTTTGGGGCCTCTCATTTTTTGCACTACATCAATGGCTTTAATAAAAAAAGTACAAGGAAATTTTAAAATCATTCAATTTAAGGATGACACATGTTTTTATATCAAAAACAAAAGTTTTGTTAAAATAAAGAAATGTGCTCTCGGGAGAAAACGGATGAGTACCTCAAATAAAACCAGTTAACAATGAATGCTAAGAAAATCTATTTGTTTTTTTTTCGAGACAGAAATTTGATTTTGTCGGAATAATTGTCAAGGACGAAAAAAAAACAAAAGAAAAACGGCAGATTTTTGGGAATTAAAAGTGATTCAAAAATGAGCTTTCAAAATCAACTCAAAAAATTCCACTCAAAAGTGGTGGTGGCCGTATAATCAATATATGTGGATCGTCATCAAATATCACTTGGAGCACAATTACAGATGCTCAGTTCTCTAGGCCTCTCAAAATTAAATTTCAGTGCATTTTATTTCAAAAGTTTAACAATTTAATGATACAACCCATAAACTGACAGATAAATTGGGGAATTAAAGTATGCTAGGTGAAAAAAGTTTGAAAGGTCAGGAGATCTTTTAAATAAATCTGACATTTAACCAGCAGAAATGTTAATCACTGAAATAAGTGTTTCGAAGTTAAGAAATGATATTTTTCTCAAAAATCATTTCATATAGAAGCTTCCTCCTGAGGGTAATGTTCTGGTGATAAAAAAATACAGAACAAAAAAATGATCATATTAAAAACAAGAATCCAATTTTACAACAAAAAGCGTTCTGAAAAGGAATAAACTTTTGGTTGAAATACGAAAAATAAAATTCAAAACCACTTAAAAAATGTTGAGGTAACTCATTATTTGCCAATTGGGGAAGAAATATCATTTTCACTCAACAAAAAACACTAGATACAAAAAATCTTTTTCCATCGGAGATGAATTTTTTAGGTAATTTAGAACCAGAATACAAAAGAAATGTCTGGCAGAAGCTATTTCGCGGCGTTAAGTCACTATACAGCTCTACGTTAGTTTTTTTACGAAAGTCGCGAAACGGCTTCTGTTATTGGAAAAAATTTGAAAAAATTTTAAATTAGAAGAGTTGTTTTTTTGTAGTTGAATAAACTATAGCAAAATTGTTATCATAGAAGTTAAAAAGTTATAAAGTTGATATAAATCAAATTTTTCAGAGAACACTCGGCTTCCTTTTTTTTCCTACCATTTCAAAAATGAAATTTTAAAAGATGTTTTTCTGGATAGTACGGATTTGGCAGAACAGTTTTTGTGCAAGGTAGTAAATTCTCTGATCCCTAGTTGAGAAGACCTAATATAAAGGCTTCGAATGTAAGGAAGAGTCGGCGTTGTCATTTTCGGACGCATGAGATTTTTGTTATGTTCAGTTTTGAAGAATTCGGTATGTTCATATTTTAAATTTACGAAATTGGTTTTTCCATAGAAAATTTTGATTTTCTGTTTAATTTTCTGAGGTCAAACGTTATGATAGCGTTTTTTTCCAAGAAATTCAGGCGTAACTCGTAAAAAAAATTCTGCCGACTAAAAAACTGTAGGAATTTTTTGTCGTTTTGGCCAGAAAAAACATCGATACCGACATTTTCTTATGTTTAAAAACAGAATATCACTCGACTAGGGATAAAGTTTGTATATTACGCCTTTATATGGTATCTATAAACTGTAATGTATAAATTGAGCTCTTATTAGTTAGGGTAAAAACACGCATTAATTGGCTCATAGAGGCTAACAAAACAAAAGTTTTTTTAGAGGGCGTAAGGATAAAAGTGAATATTTTCCTGTTCCTGTAATTGGCTGCGATTTTTCTACTTTTGCCGTTGCTGCTTTTATTCTATGGAACCAACAGCATTGATCTCAAATAAAGGGAATTTAAGCCTTTTAAGATCGACATAATGAAACTTTTTTTTGTTGAACGGAAATGTAATTTTCATCATTGAGCTTGAGCTTTTTTATCAAAAAAGTTGGTTGAAAAAACTCTCCGTGAAATTCAAAGAGTGCACTGCGTGAGCTTGCTTCTCGTAAATCGCTTCTTAGAAAAAAATAGAAGTTTCTTTAATAAGTGCATAGTGTTGTTTGTGAACAAATAATATTACGTAACACAAAATAATCAAAATAATTTCACGCCCTATTTCCTTTTCAGGTCAGCAACACATCCAGTATGTCTATGAAGGTTTCAACAATGCCGATGGCAAAGTCACATCCGTACCCTATGATTACACATACGACACGTCCTACATTTCGGATTTGGGCTCAAAACCGTTGACGTATTACACGACCTCAACCGATGATAAAACTACGAGTAAATACTTGACGAAGGGCGCGGGTGATTCATACTTGACAGGGTTAAACTCGAGGCCGAAGCGGGCAAATCGGTTTTCGTACAAGACGACTGACACTTCGTATGAAATTAAGAGGTACAGAACACGGATTTGCGCCTTTTTTTAACTAGCCCAATTTCAAATTCAAACAACACAAGTTAGACTGTTTTCATCATCAATTTGTCTAAACGTAAAAAAACGGAAGACATTGTTTAGTAGGGTAGCAGAAAAATCAAAGATCATAAATAACTGGCCTAGTTTTAAGACGAATCCAAACACGGCCTCAGCTCCCTATTCGGGTTTTAATCTTGCTAGATTTTGTAAAATTATGCACAACGTAAACAAGATTTTCCTGCACAGGAAGCTTTGTCTGAATTGCAATATGTTTCGAGAATAATTAACGTCTTTCACAAGAATCGTAATACTTTACAAGATTACCATCTGGTCTCGACTTGGGTTTCTAAAGCCCGTTTCAATAAGTTTGATTGCAAAAGTAATTCTAAGTTAATTTCTGTGTGACCTCTATTCTGTTTCAGCAAAGATGACAAGCCAACTTACTCCTACTTGGACTATCTTTACTTCCCAAGGTTAGTTTTTATTAACCACCAATTTAGGTTCGAAGTGTATCAGTTGATCTTACGGAACTATTTTTTCCCAAGTTAGAGTATATATCAGCCCAGGGCAAGTATAGATGGAAGTCTTACAATTTTTGCAAGTCTGGGCCAAGACTTGCAAGTTGATTTTGCAAGATGACTTGCAAGATGACACTCGCAAGTTGATTTCCAAGTCCAAACCAACTTTCCATGAGTTTCTGATTAAAAATTTTAAATTTTTGATTATTTTGCAGTGGGCCACGATTTCAAGTTTAATTTTCAGCCAAATGTACAATTGATTTTGAATAATTTGCGTGTAGCAAATGTGAACAAAGCTGATACCTAATTTTCATTTTGTATTTTCTGAAAAAGAGAAACAAAATTTCAGCTCACGCTATAGTGTAAAAGAAAAGAAACTAATTCACAGTAATAAAATGAAACCTTTCCCTTACTTTTCTCTTAAGTTCAGCGCTAAAAAACTTATAAGGCCATTTTGTTACTAATATTTTAGTACTAAAAGGTCCAAGCCATTCTCCTCGCAAAGGGGGAAATAAATCAAAATCTCACTTTTTGGAGAAAAAAATTTCAGCGGCCTTGAAATACTACCAATTCTTTTCTAAAAAAAAACTAACAAATAAAATTCAGGTAATAAAACAAACATTTTCAAGTTGAATCAAACATCTAACAAAAGTGCGATAAAAATGAAATTTACCTGACTAATAAAACTTCTAATTCGAATATTAGAATATTAATATGGCATCTACATTAGCCAAACTTTTTGTGGTCAGTATATGTTGTAAAGCAATAGATACCAAATTTTTATTGATTTTTGAGTTTCTCGGCTTTCAATTTACAGATTTGTTTTATTAAATTACATCGGAATCAAACAAATCAGACTCTAATTTTGATTCTTAAATAAATGGCCATCTATTGAAGCACACTTACAGCAGTACAAGGGAGATTCTTTTCTAGGATAGGACATTGGAATCCGAGTTTTAAATTGGACTTTAAGTCACTGCGAACAAACAAAAAAATCGTATTTCCGAATCCTTTTTTCGCGATTTTTGAGTGAAAATGTTTTGTCTATTTATTTTTTGCTTAGTTTCTGAAGTTCCGGTGCTCACAGTTGCAGAAGTCAAAAAGAAATGACATCTAGATTTTCTGAATTTTCTGAGGCTTGTTAATAAGCGCTTTTCGTGGCGGTTACAGACAAATTTTGAGCAAGCCGTTTATGAAATTTATAGTTTTTTCTTTGTTTTCAGTTCTTCATTGTCCAGAGTGAAATAAGTTATTTCTAAACTTCTGAGGTCATTGTTCATATTATTCTTAAAAAATAACATCAACAACTTCTTTAACTATACTACGTTCCTAGAAATTTTTCTTTTGAATTGGAAGTTGGGATCAAGAAATCTTAGAAAGCATTTTAGTGGTATTTCTGGATATTTTCAACTCTAGGAACTCAGATTTAGGAATGACTGAGTACATCACAAGAAAAGTTCAGCGTTTGTATTGTCCTTTAAAACCTCTGAAAAATTATCGAAATTTTGCTCTTAACAAAATTAGAGTTTTTTTTAAAAAAAAAACTGTTGATAAACTAGAAAACTCTTGTTTTCCTCTTGCGTTTGCAACTTTTAGTTGCAATGAAACTCAAGGTTATCAATGTTGTTTCAGTGTGCGAGCTACTTTCTTTGCAGATCTTAAAGAATTTTTAGGATGCTCGGGCGTGTTTTTTGAAGAAAATTTGTACGCTTCTTAAAAATTGAAAATGGCCATACAGTCAATTCAAAATTGGTGAAATCCAGTTTTTGATGCAGCAAATGTCTTTCAACTAATTTAATGGCTATTTTATGGCATAGTTCAAATTTTCTATATTTTCCCATTATCATTTTTAAGGGGAAAATTTTCACCCTTCCCTTCCCCACTTCCACTCCTGTAGAGTGCTTTCTCCTGTTATTCCGAAAACTTTTCTAAAAGTTTTTAAGGTTGCTAAGTTGCATAAGTTAGTTAGGTTAAGAAAAATATTATCGGAGCTTGCGAGATTACTTCAGCTGTGTTTGGTATGTGGACCATCTTTTACATAGTTTAAGAAAGAAATTTTATTATGGGGACATTATTATTCAATGCTTTTCATTTGGTATTTTGTGAAATGAAGTTTTAGAATATGATTACTTGGATAATGATCAAAACCATTTACAATCATCACAGTGACATGAATGCAAAGGGGAGGCCTTGACAAATGTTGAAAATTAAAAGCCAAATTCTGTTTTTGTTTCCACTAAAATTTTGCGCAGAAAATATGAAATGAAACTTCAATACAATTCATGATTACCCGGGCCGAAGTGTACAGCCGTTATTAAGAGAGAATAAGGGATTAAAGCAATTTCAATTTTTTAATGGTGTAATCCGAAGAAAGTAAAAAATAAGTTAATCCACTCTTATTCTACCATTAAATCTTAAAGTTGCCTTTTTAAATTACACTTTGTCCACCCTTGTTAAGCGGACCACTAACGGTTTTAAAGTCTTATTTTTACACTCTTTACACTCTTTTCCCGTTATTTTCGAGCAAAATCCTCGCCCCCGTGATAGAAGCAAAAACAGATAATAACTGAAATATGCCCAGGGTCAAAAAAAGGAATTCTATTTTAAATCCGACAAATGTTTTAAATGCAAGTTTGCTCTATTTTATAAATTATTTAGTTTGGATTAAGCAGAAGTTTTATGCAATAAAAAATCGCATTTTGCAATATAAAAATTTGGTGTCCGAATTTTGTAACGTAATTTTAATTCTTGCTATCTTTCAGAAAAAAGTACTAAAAACTGGACCAGAGTTGATCATTAATAACTCTCAATAGTTAATAAAAGTTACGGTTATATTAGTTTTATTCCCGTCCAAGCTGGGGTTCTCATCAATATTTACGTCCAATCCGACCCACCCGAACGTAGATTTGGGCATTCTGTCCTTAAAAGGGTCTGAAGGGATCCCAAATATTGTGATCAGGCGCAGATTAGGGAGCATTTGAATCTAATTTCGAGAGCAAGACTGTATGCTCAGAAAGAGCAAATGCAATGCAGTTTGAGTAAAGTTAAATTCGAATAAATTAATACCAAAAAATATCTTTTAAGTTTTATTTTTAGTGAAAATTTCTCAGACGAGAAAGCTTCTGCTGGCTCTAAAGACAGCAGCAAGATAGTCAAGATCAACACAAGTGGAGTGAGCGGAGTGGCTCCTTCTGGCGGATTAATGCCGTTCGGACTGGACTACGAAGACCTCATGGAGGACGAGGATGGCGTGTTTGGAACTGTCCAGGTGGATTTGCGTAGGGGCAAGGGTGGAAAAGACGGAGATGGGGTGGACTATGGGAAGATTGTGCTACCTGGAAAGGTACAATAAAATTCAAAAATTGAGTGTCGAAAAAAAGCAAATCTTTACGCGTTGAATTACGTGTTGAAATTGTGAAGTTGTAAAAATCATGAAATGTTATACTATATATGATACCTATAAATGATATTGAGTAACAAAGACCGTTTATAGAGGTGACTCTTAATAGAGTCGTAATTACCAGTGAAGTTCTTTCTTCTCAAGCACTTTTTTTGGTGTTTTCTTGAGGAATTTTTTCCAGTTTTTAGATTAGGTTCAGTTTTTTTTCAAAAAATCAGGATATCAGGATCACAACGATATTGTAAGATGATTATGCCTATTTTGTTCAGTCTTTTTGATAACATATGCAAGAAAAAACTATGATTACTTTAATTTTTTACCTTGAAAATAACGTTATTATGGCACGACCAAAGAGAACTCTACGAAATCAGTTTTTTTCAATGAAAAGTCATGATTAGGATACAAACTGATTAAAGATTCGTAGCTGCTTCAATTCATGGTTTTTGACGTGGCTGGTTTCTGCTGTTAGCCTTTGTACTGTTTTCATACAAAAGTCTTGCCCGTTACTTTTTTAGTACCCTTCTCCTGCAGTTTTCGTTTCCTATTAACCATATAACCACCATAAATGGTTTTCTTAAAAACCATAAACCGACCATTAATGGCTTTCTTGAATACCATGAACCTTCCTTAAATGGTTTTCTTAGATACCATACACATTCCATTTATGGCCGTCTTGGATACCATAGAGTTACCATTAATGGTGATCTTAGATACCATAGAGTTTTCATTAATGGCTATCTTGGATACCAAAGAGCTTCCATTAATGGCTGTCTTAGATATCATACAACCGACAATTTATGGTATCTTGGATACCATGGTAAGATCATACACGAAAATTTGGCCCTCCGTGGATGGAACCATAAATGGTCTTAAGTATGGTATCTAAGATGGGACAACCCGGGCTGCTTTTTTGTTTTTTTTTAGTTAATCATGTGAATGAAAGCACTTCTGGAAACTCAATAATGGGCCTTTTTAAACTGATTTCTAGAAAACATCTGGCTGGAAAAAATATGAAATGTATCCCAAATTCTCGAAATCTTGTTCAGCTTAAGAAGGAAGCTTAATAAAGTCAACCTGTCGAAGAAGAAAAGAGAGAGAAACTTAGAAATGCATACATAATGAGAAAGAAACCTACTTTGAAGCTGTTTATACCTAGTTTGAAAAAAAAATAAGCCAAACACATTACAACATTTTTCTCTCGCAGTGCATTTCAATGTATGTTTTAAAAGTACATTGTAGTTATCGCAAAATAAAATCATTACACGTGATTACATGTACATGCCCAAATTGGGACAGTTACACTGGCTTTTTCGTTAAATGCAACATTGATTGTTTTCAGTTTCCTGGATCCAGACGTCGGCACAACTCCTTTGATGGTGGCATCCCAGGGTACGTCCGGAATGTGCCATCTTTAGCCGGTCATTTGGCCGGGCGAATTGTGAATGATGCGTTGGATGGTATGTTCAGACATGGGTCGGTTGGGTCGGGTCGTGTTCCAAAAACGACCCTCACCCCCACCCCTTCAGCTACTTCTACCTATCGCCGCTCCCCGTCGTCCAAGATTTCTTCGAGAAGTGCACATAAAAGGTGTGTTTTTTGGCTCATTTTTCTTCTCCGAACCAATTTTCTTCCGATTTTTGTTCGCAAATACTTTTGCATGTTACAGCAGAGAATCTGTTATCAACTTTGAGCATCACAATTGGTCAATTTTGGGATTCGAAATTAATCTCATTTTGCTTGAATTGCACAAGGACACTGATGATATTCAAATGAACAGACTTGATTATCTTCGCAAAATGAGCTGTTCCAGAAATCCTCATTATTCAAACGCTGAGTCTTTTTTGCAAAATTTTGCCAATTCCATTAAACTGCTGTCCTAATTCGTGATCTCAAAGCGCAGTGCTATAACAGGATGTTTTTACAATAGCCGTCGTCATTCGAGGCAGTCGTCGAACATTCTATTAAGTTATAACCGTCAGAATTTTATTAATGAAGATATTGATCAATGCATTATTTGTAAAAAATGATTCAGATATAAACTTTATTTTATACTCTAGTATATGGAAGTTAAAAATTTTAGGCTTGATAAACAGTCTTGATAAACAGTCCGGTCAGGTAAACATCACCCTTCAAACATGGCTCCTCAATTATGGTTTTTTTTTCAGCTCCTCGAAGCCCCGCCCAAGGTCTGTTTTTAATATTTTATAACTTTTAGTCCAACGAGCTTCAAATAATTGCCAGTCGTAGATTAGATTGCTTTTTTATTTGCTACCTAAATTTATAACTATTATTCCTGAATAGTATTTCAAAGTTTAAACCGATTAAACTGCTTTATTTAATCTGATGTAAAAAGAACTTTTAAAAATATTGTCCTGTAGAATCACATAAAAGATTCTAGATAAATTTACCCATTTTTGCGAGATGCAGTTTTGTTTCCAAAATCTAGCAGTTGGATTTTAAAAATTACTATGCTTCATCTTACAAATACCTTGTTAAAGGCGATATGTGCTGAATTGCTCAGTTGACTATAAATATCCGTATTTTACGTGTAACAGTTTCTGTGCTGTTTTTTTTTGTTTACCGCTATATAATGTTCTTTCATTCCATTGACGCGAAGTTTTAATATTTTCAACCATTATGGGTCAAGAAAATTAATTTTGTCGTTCAGCAACTTTGAATGATACAAATTTTTTCGGCTGCTCCTTAGATCGACGTCATTACTTAAAAATTTGAAGCCAGAGTGAACGTTTGTGATCACTATTTTGGGACAAATAATCAATGTTTTTTTGTTTCTTCTTGACCAATTTCTTAGTTTTTGTTTATGGGTGTTTTAAACATAACAGTTTTATCTTTTAACGCTACGCTTTTTGACTGTCTTTGTTAAAAACAGCATCTCTTAATAACGCTGTTTCATTCGTCTCAAAAACGTTTGAAAAAACTAAAAACGATTATTTTGCATAAACCAAAGACCTTTCTTTCCCAATGGATCTACCATCTACTGTATAAAACTAAGTTTTGAGTTGTTTATTTGTTTCAGCCTACCAAAACCCCAACCAAGGTCTGTTTTCTTTTATCTAAATTCTATGCTGCTGCTTTACTTTAGAGCTCCTATTAATTGTTCCGACCCCATCATATGGGGGGGAGGAACTATATACTCAAATGGGTTTTTTTTTTGTTCAGTGAATTTTCGCCGATCGATATATTCATCGTAGAAACTTATGAGTGGTATCATTAAAAAGCCCGTCCAGCGTAGATTATAGAATTAAAAAGATTTTTTCGAAATTCATTTTTTACAGGGAGTTATCGAGCTCCAAAATTTTGTGATCATTCTGGCGTTTTTGTTCACTTTTACAGTTTTTTTTCACTTTTCCGATAAAAGCATGTGTCATATCATTGAAAAGCCCTTTGAAATAGATTATATAAGTTTTTTTTGAAAAATCCCTGATCAGGTAATATATTTTTTTAGTTATCATATTGACATTTTCGTGGTGTCAAAGTGTATTTCTGATGTTGGTTTTAGATTTTCGGTTTTTGGATAGCAAATTACCGTGTAAAAATATTCACTGCGCCTAGGGTAGAATGATACCAATTTCGTAAAACCTTCGAAACAGAATAGATTCAAAAATTTCTAATTTCTGTCTGGAAAAGGCAAAAACAAAATTTTTGGTTTTTGCCAGTTAAGGTTATTAAAAAATTATTAAAAGGCTTTAGAAAGTTAAATTTAAAAAAGTTATGTCACCCTGATTTGGGGTTTTTGAACAATAAAGTTCGAAAACACCAAATCAGATTGACAAAACCTTTCTAAATTTAAATTTCAAGAACTAGCAGATTTGGATCTAGTCTATCCCCCACCAAAGTGGGTATCTATTTTTACGCCGCCCCACGCCTACGTGCTGTTGTTTTGCACAGTGATACGCTGCATCAGGACTCTTGAATTGTAAATGGTAGTAATGAAAAAAAGATAGGGGGCGGCGGAGCAGAACAGATCCCATAATTTTTTCCCCTTGTCTAAAAAACAGGGGTCTTCCAATTATAGGACCCCCCCCACCTCAACTTAGTGGTCAGATAACCTATAGCCCCCCCCCCGTCATAGTAATTATACAATAATGGGGGCTAAAATTTCATGGGGGATATAATGGGAAAGACCGAAATATAGATCTGCACAACTTTAGTTCATATGTAGTTGAAACCTATTCAATAAATGGTCTTTCACATTATAACCCCCTGCAATTATAGCTCCCCATTATGGTATATTTAACATGACTGGGGGTTATAAGTTATATAACCACTAAACTGGGGGGGTTATAATGGGTAAGACCCCATTATTGAGCCTGTTTCAACTAAAAATTTATAAAAAAAATGTGTCGGTCTATCTTTTAGATATGGGGGGAGAATTATGGGATCTATTTCCCCCGCCCTCCGTACCTTGTTTCTTATTACTACGTTTTACAATTCATGTGTTGTGATGCAGAGTATTACTGTGCAAAACATTAGCATGTAGGCGTGGGGTGGCGTAAAAGTTACGGGTCGTTCCCATTATAGACCCCCCATGAAATTTTAGCCCCCATTATGGTATAATTACCATGATGGGGGCTATAGGTTATCTGACAACTAAGCTGGTGGGGGCTATATTGGGAAAGACCCAAAGTTACATACCCACTTTGCTGGGGGGGATAGATTGGTTCCAAAACTGATGGTTGCAATAATAGCTTTGACCTCATTCTGATGGTGATAATTAAAATGGGAGTAAATTGTATTGTGTTTGCAGAAATCAAACGTGCGTTCAAATCATCAAAAAAGTTGTGATTTTTGGCAGAGTTGTTTTGCTGCTGATGATTTCGCGCCAAGTCAAAAATTGCAGCGACAAAGAATTTTTTGCTCATCTCAATCTATAGAAGTCAACAGAAGTTATATTGTTGGGAAAAAAGTCGGTGTCCCCAAAGTACTAAATATCATCCCCCCCCCCAAAAAAAAACATACATACACAAAAACACACACATACCCAAACACACACACACACACACACACACACAATCATGTATGCGTGGAGGGCGTTCGAAGTGGTTGGGGGGGGGGGGTCGGAACATAATGTGCTGTGCACATTATCACGATTCGCCTTGTTGTTAGTTTTAGAATAGTATGCATTTTTTTTTCATTTGCCATCTTAAAATCCAGTAGTTAATGCTGATAGTTTTCTAACATTTATCTTGAATAAATTGCTTAATAGCTTATGTTGTACTGCAGACAAGACTAAAAATTAATTGGTTATGACTTCAATGTAATCTTGTTCATAGGTAGTTTTTTAACGGATTGATATTTCATTCAGAGCCCAGTTGAAAATACTTCTATTTTCGTTACAATATTGAAGATTTTATTGATTTCTTTTATGAATGTAGTCCATTAATTTTGACAACTGTCAAAATATTTCATTCATACATTGCCTCGAATGTTCAATCGTTTAAATGTCTTTTCTCAAATTGAGTTCGAGTAAACCCAGAATCCCATGAGCCGGTACTAAAATGTGTTTGGAGCCTGCAGATGCTACTCATCAAAGGAAACGAAACTGCCAACAAGAAAACCAATCTTTTGTGCGTAATATTAGCAAAACTCGAGGCGATTTTTGAGTAATTTTAAATAAGATTAAGTGTAAATATTGGCAAAAATTGTGCAAAAATTTGGCAGCAGTAAATATATTATTGCATGCAATGACCTTCGTTTTGAAGTTCATTCATAATTGAGGGGCATTGACTAAAATGCAAAAAAATTACTGAGGCAAACATATTTTTTGTATCCATTAGGCAAAAAATTTGAACTAAACTTTGTGAATATTGGGCGAATAGCAAAAAAAAATTACAGGCGGTACATCAAAATCCACTGGACGCTTTGAATTATTCAAATTTCCCTAAAAAATGTCTTCACTTAAGAAACAAGTAAACAAAGCTGGTTTAATATATACCGTTTTTGCTAACTATTTTTGCCCCTCGATAGAACTCGGGCATGGGTATTTGGTCAAACAAATATGATAAAAAAGTGGAAACATGATCAGAAAAAATCAATGCTCTGTTCTAAAAATATCAGAGTGTTGTGGCATAAGAAAAAAATGTGGCTGGATAAATGCTACACGGACATGAAAAAAAGTATGACTTATGCCACAACACTCTGATATTTTTAGAACAGAGCATTGATTTTTTCTAATCATTTTTTCACTTTTTTATCATATTTGTTTGTCCAAATACACTTAATTGCCCGAGTTCTATCGAGGGGCAAAAATAGTTAGCAAAAACGGTATATACTAAACCAGCTTTGTTTTTGTTTTTTAGTGAACACATTTTTAGGGACATTCATCAGGTAGGAACAATTGTTCTTGCGTTCTTTATAGCCTCAAGTGGAATTTGAAATGCTGGCCACAACTGCTTTAACTGGCATTTGCCTAATGTTCACAAATTTAAGTTTAACCTTTTAAAACAATGGTTTTGAAAAATGTGTTTGCCTAATCGAGTTTTTGCCTTTATATCCCATCTGGTTGCAATTTCGTACCGGCTATTCGGTGAGATGTAATTTTTGGCGACCATGGCAAGATACCAGGCTTTTAATTTGGCTGTCAACCAGAGAATTGATTTGTTCTAGTTTTTTTTGAAGGGTTTAAACCTTTTTTGTGACAAGTTAAACACAAAACAAAATTTGGCGGATTTTGGTTCTTTCTCAACAGTTTGTCAGAAGTGGTGATCTCCTAAAAATACCTGTCAGTCAAGGTCATCAACCCACAGAAACCGTGCTTTGTACAAATATTACACCGGTCATCTCTAGTACGTCTGCAACCAATTGTCTGTAATTGAGTTCTGCCTTATTTCAGCTCTTCAAAGCCCCAACCCATCCATGTCTGAACAAAAGTCGAGCCCATTTTGGTCACTCAATGACCAATTGGCCGACTGTTTATTAATCAGAACGCAACGCCGTGCTTTACTGCCTTAATCATAACCATTGTTTTTACTAGCCATTGACCCGAGGTTACAGCAAGCAAAAATTTGAAAAATAACAGTCGTTTTAATGGAAACTAGAAGTAAAAATAATTGAAGGAACTGGCTTTTTCGATGTGTCGGTTTGCTGTAACGTCGGCTTAATGACATTCCAACCCGTTTCTGCACATCTCAGCGTTCAGATTTGAGTTCCCCTCACTGGCAATAATGATTATGATAAAGTTTCTTTTGATTTTGAGTTTATCATATCCCCAACTTTGCAAAGAATTCCATAAAGCTGTAGTTAAAAAATACCAAAGAAACGCCTGTCATTATTTTTGCACCGATCATTATTTTATTTAGTTTATTTTGCCAATTCTGGTTTTTGTGTTGTGAATTTTTTTATTTAACATTTCTGATTTACTTTATATCAAAAACTACTTTTCAGAACCCCTGTTCGGAACTTTTCGGTTGACAAAATGGAGAAAATCTATCTCGGAGAAATTTTTTAGCATGTTTTTCTATTGGATTGTTTTTTTGAAAAAAATACAGCCATGTAAAAATACAGAAAAAAAAATTGTTTTTTTTTTGAAAAAAATACAGCCAAGAGAGAATCGATTAGATATTCTTATTCACATACATTTCTAACATGCCTCTTTCAAGAAAATCATGCAAATATTAGTGTACATTGAAACTAGTGTAAATTCCGATAATTTGGAGAACATAACATTGTTTATATAAGACATCAAAAATATTTTTTTGTAATTTTATTTTCATTTTTACATAAAATGGCAAAATTTCAAAATTTGGACTGTTTGACATTTTTGTTGAAAGTTTCTCAAAATTTAAAATTTGAAAAATTTTTTAAAATTTTTTTACTAACATTACCAAAAAACGATGTTGGCAAAATTATCTCTTTTTTGCATTTTGTTATATCATTTAACAATAATCATACTAAGCTCTGTCGGTATTTGTTTTCTTACTCCTTTTAATTGGAAGCAACTAACATCTTTTTTTTGTAAAATTTTTAACTCGAAGTTACACAATAGAAAAAATATTGATGCATTTTTGTTTGATCCTATCATAATTTAAATCAAGATATCAACAATTCAGACCAATTTTAAAGAAGGTTTGTTCCGATTTTCCCAATTAAATGACTGTAGTTTGTTTCTGCTGGCGGTTAAATTTAGTTTTTTTTTCGAGTGTAACGTAAAAATTGACAAGATTTGGTGGTGAAGAACTTGCCAAATATTGTAGTATTCTTTTGTTTGAAAATAAAATAAAAACGAAAAACAATTTTTCTTGCTACTGGAGTTCGTAGAATTTTATTATTTCTTTATTTAGAAATTGCAAACTTATACAACTCAAAATCAAGTTTTATAAATGACGATCCGCAAAGTTCTTTTTTGTCTGATATGAATAGGCACCTGTTGCTTGATAAGACAATTGAAGGGTCACTTTTGATTTGAAATCACTTCACGTGAGAATTTTGAGATTGCATGTGTTTGCTTATTCACTGTCACTAACGCAGATTTTGGGTGTTATGGCTCAAATCTTTACAATTGAACATTGAAACTCTTTGTGATATCACAAAAAAACAAAAAAAACTGAATTTAGGAAATTCATTCATCTGCCAAACTAAAATTTTTTAAGAATGATTTTTTCATTATCAGAATTGATTTTTTTTCCTTTAAGAATTAATATGTTTGATTCCGTTGTTGTTTTCCGTTTTTGAAACAATAAGCAAGGTTTCACTATTGATTATTTTCAAAGACAAATATCAGGTTTCGTACTGAACTGAGACATTTTTCATTCAAAACTTAAGTTTAGATTTTTTTCTCCAAGTCAATAAAAGATAAAACCAGTTCAAAATAATTATTCACGAGGCAATTTAAGTTTTTGTTCATATGGGTCTTTGTTAAAAATTAACACAGCTCCTGTTGATAATTGACATTTACAGTTGCCTACGACACTCATTTTGATCTTGTCATTTCTGTCATCATCTTTTATTTAGAAGCTAATTCCTTAATTTAAAATACGTTAAATGATCATGACAATTAATATTCAAAAAATTTGTAAAAACAGCCAATTCAAATATTGAGAAATTTTGCATTCAACGAGTTTTATTGAAAGTCTATTCCAGCAAAAGTTTATTTTAAATTTATATTATAAGTTTGTGTTTACTCTCAGAATATGAACTACTTATTCAATAGTTTGACAAAATATCACGAAATCGTAAGAAAATTATGTAACACAGCCAATTTAATTTTTAGTTTTGGCAGAAAAAAAATTAAATTTTACAATAAATGTATGTGCGAATATTTATTTCAATTTTTTCATTTTCATAAAACCACTATCTGGCATTTCAAAATGTCACCAAATGAAAATTGAATGGATAATCTTAATCTCAAATGCTTTTTCTGAAAGCCATTTTTGATATTGTAACAAATTTATTGCTGAACCGACTTTACAAAAAGCTGTGTGCAATTTTCTTTTGTTTTGCAATTTTTTGAACAAAGCCAGCACCCCTATGATGCTATATGACTTATAGATTCTAATTGCTTAAAAAGTCGGAAATGGGAATCTAATTTTTGGGTAAAGTAAGAAAAATTGAGACGGTTCTTCTTCGATCTTTTACTTCTTGGATTTGTATAATATCAATAAAAATATCCGAATTTTGGTTCATCAAGTTCCTGATATTGTCTTTTTGTCAAATTTTATCAACAACAGTACTTTTGGTAATGTTATTTTCTGTTTTGTTAATTTTCAAGTACAATTCTAGCCGAATAGCATGAAATAGTAGCATTTATTAGGGAGCGTTAATTTCAGCCTTGAATGCGAGGGTAAAAAGCATAATTTTTAGGTAAATTTTGAAAGTTCAATATTTGTAAAATACTCTAAAAGTATTTTTAACTAGCTTTTTTTAGAAAAAACTCTATAAATTGAAATGAAGGCGCATTTCAAAAACTCAATAGATTCATAATAAATTAAGCTGATTCCAGCAGAATTTTAAATTAAAATAGTTATTAAAGCTGCTATATATTAAAGCACCAATATACAACGCTAAGCAAATTTAAATAATTGCACTCGCTCGGAATTCTGAGTAGACAGAATCAAAACCAAACTGTTATCATTCTTTTTAAATTAGTGCTGATGAAATCAAACATTAAAAAACTTATCATTATCAAAAACAGACATTTTTGCGTCGTTTGTGCAGATCTAATCTAGCAGGATTTGATTTATGAACAAAAGACAATTTTTTTCTCTTTTGTAGAGAGTACATCTCTGACTTCTCCTCTGAGCACAAGAGGAGACAGCAGAAGTGGATGGAGGACTATGAGCGGGAGGAGAGGGACAGGGAGAGGAGGAGGAAGGACCGGGAGATGGAGAGGAAGGCGGAACTGAGGAGACTGGAGAGTGACTGGGAAAAGGAGAAGAGGGAACGGGAGAGACGGGAAGAAGACAGGAAGAGGTTAGTTGGTCAGGGGGTGTCTCAATTTCTTATTAGGAGTGGTTCAAAATTCGACCGAGTCGAAAGTAGGAGTAAGTCTTGCAAGAGTTATGGCATCAATATTGCAAGATTTTACATTATGTTTTTTGAAAAGATTCTTACAAGATTTTTTGCTAGATCTTGTAAGATTAACATTTGTTTTTGACTAGGGCGTCTATATACATCATGAACCCGGTGAAAAGTTCTCATATTTTACCAGAATTTCACGATTTTGCATTTTTTGGCGAATTAGCCAGATCTGTACTAAGAGATACTGAATCTCAGCACAAAATGACAATCCTTGAAGTTTATCAAATTATACAACAAAAGGATAAAAATTTACAAAAAAACAAATGTTGATCAAGTTGACGTCTTAATGCCAAAATGACGTCTAATCCGAGCAGTCCAGTCCAGTTTTTTCTGCTCTCAGGTCACAACAAATTACGCAATTTTTGGAACAGAGCTCAATAAATTGCACGGGAAGTGAGTCCAATCAGAGGTATTGAGATATAGGACCTCGGATGTTTATTTGGATTGTATGTTGAAATCTCCAGCGAAAAAAATTATTAATCCGAAATCAGAAATAATCTGAAATCATCTTCTGTATGAAATCATCTTCTGTATGAAATTCCGTAGTTTTATTTCAATAATTTCCAATTTCTGTTTTAATTTCAGAGACCGTGATTTGGAGCGTAGGCGTCGTGAGGCAGAGTGGGAGGCCCAACAGGCAGAGTGGGAGAGGGAGAGACAGCAGAGGGAGAGGGAGAGAGAAAAACTCAGAAAGGAACGGGAGAGAATCGAGGAGGAGGCTAGGCTCAAGGCACAGCAGAAGTTCGATCCCAGGTTGGAGCATGTCTTTTTTCATCATACATTTTCTTTCATTTTTGGAGCACAAAACTAAATCTGCGTGACACAACGTGCAATGAGTTCCCCAGGCAGTCCAAAAAAATTATCTCGTACGAATCGCACTAACTCGAACTAACTAGAAAAATTAAACACGAGTTAATAATATTCAGCCAGAAAACAATTCTGTCGCACTAGATATCTATCTTTTAAGACCTTATAAGATCTTGCAGGACTCGAAATTCCAGTGTAAACTTTTTTTTCTAATCGTACCCAGGATGCCGAAATCAGCCCGACGAAAAATCTGATATGGAGAAACAGCTACCCGTTCTGTATTTCCATATTAATATTTTGATTATATTCCTCTTTTTTTCTCAAGAAATGATTTTGAGCTTCTCTATTAGTCAGTCTTCATAAAACGCATTTCCAGACGTTTCTATTTTCTGTCGAGAAATATATTCGATTATAGACATTTAAAAAGCAATAAGTGATAACCATTACTGCACTCCACTTTTAACTCAGCGTACAGAATTCTCTTGACTTCTGCATAGTTCCGTATAGATGTCATGAATTTGAATTCACGGAAGTTCAGCCTCGATATTTGTCTTGTTAGTCGAACCAGTGCTCACCTTGCTACTGAGCCGATTAGAGCCTTGTTTAGTGTTCCAGACAGCCGAATCAGTTTATTTTCAACCGGGAGTTGAGCCCATTACAGCGTTATTCTTCATTGTTCCCTTCAGCCGAACAAAATTTTTTTTCACTTTGGATCTGATTTGACTAGAGAATGAACTTTCCAAGATGCAACAAAGAATGAAATGTGTTCTCTTCAGTTAAAAGTTTTCACTACCGGGATAAAAATTCTTGATACTTAGACCTGAGATTAATTCTTGGCTTTAAAAAACTTATTCACGTTTTCTCAGTATGATCTTGCATTGTTTATAGCGAACCATTCTTGATCTTTTTATTAATAGAAAGAACCATATGTTAGCTTTCTATGGCTGTTCAACGAGTTCTCTTCTAATATGGAAAAAAAACGGGATCGGATATTGGATGGCGTAGCTGTTAGCCGTCTTCGTTGACTCCGAGAAGTGGGGAAATTATGTGAGACATTTGATATGAGAAATTGAAATTAACTAAAACGTGTGAAAGACCTGCTACGTGTATTTCCATAACGTTTTCAATTTTCATTGGTTCCAATAGATTAAAATTTATTTAAAGATCCAATTAGTATTTGATTTTAATTGTCTAAAAATTCTTTTTATCTGAAGTTGGCGTAAACTCATTGGTCCTATATGAAACTGCTTGATAAAAAAAAACAAATTAATTTTGAACATTTAAATTGTTTATGTGGTCCGGTTATCTCCTCGTTGGATGCAGTTTTGTCTACGATTAAAAGCAGGTTTACATAAAATTACTATCTGAAAACTGAAGCAGTATAAATTTTAGCCAACACATGCAAAATTTGCAGTTTTTCGTACCCAGGAAGCAGAATCTTCCACCTTACTTTGCACGAATCAGTGCCACTTTTGATAATGAGTTCTCATACACTGGGGCTCTAGTTCTTGAAGTATATTATATTCTGGGATTAAGTTTCCAATTTTCACGTAGTTGATTTATTGGAGGGAAAGAGGGGGGGGATTTGAATTAACCCTTCATAAAACAAAGTTGGGTTAAGAACATCCTTAAATGTTTTGATGAAATGACTCATTGCAATTCAATACTGCTACCAAATCGTTTTGCATAGATCAAAAATGCTTCTCCAGTCAAGACCAGAAGATTTTCCCATAGGAATATATCAGAATCTAAGGGAAAAGGGCTATCTTTCAAACTCGGGAAAATGATAGTATTTCAAGATTTTGGCTCAAAACGCTTTATTTTGCAGAACCTTCGAATAGAAATATAACATGGTGGAATGTATCAGAAGCATGATATCTGGTTGAATCCTGCAAAGTACGGGAAAATATTGTTTTGCAAGATAACGGTAAAAATAAACAAGGCGGCTCGTTAATGTGCGTTCGCACATGATATTCCGACCCGAGCTCATCTACATTTTTGACTAAATTGTCAACCAAATGAAGAGATAACAAAAATATATGCTTGAGTTTAAAACAATCGTTACACAACCTATCTACTAATTGAATTACATAATGCCATGACTCATTACAGCGCCTAAGTGATCTGACATTAACGAGATTACGCGACAAATAAAACAAACAACAAAATTAGCAAAAACAAAAATTTCACGGCAAAAACGGAATATCTAAATTTAAAAGCACCTAGTAACAACGTCAAAAAGCAGTCAGATAAAACCTTAACTACACAAATTTACTTTTTCTTAACTATACAGCAGACGGAGAGTTTTCTTAATGAGACTAGGTAACAGGCCGACAAAAAGAACGAACAGTGAGGCGAAACTTATAAATTAATCAACATTTTTTACACCACGAAATTTCAAAAATCTTAAAAATCAATAGCTTTTAACTAAATAATCCTTGATAAATTACTAAAAAGTTATTACAAAACCAAAAGGACCTGTATTTGGTTAGACTAAGCCATAGAAACGAACACAAAAAAATCAAAAAAAAAATTTTAAACGATTTGCGAAAACACAAACTATTGCTACCATTAAAATCATTAGCTATCATGTGAAAATTATGTATTTTTATTTCAATTGTTCTTTCTACTAATTCACCTGAAGGATTTACACTGAGAGATTAAATAAGTTTACTTGGGCCACATTTTAAAACCATTGGGATCTGTTATTACGCGATTGTTCTGAAAGAAGAGAAAGAAACACAAAAACTGGCCACACAATAAAAGTTCAGAAAAACGCATATTGTCCAACAAACAAAATATTCGTGAAAAATAACATCAACAGATTTGTTATTTCTTGAAATACAAGAAATTGGATGGGACCTCTCATTGATGAAAAAAAGTTACAATTTGACGAAAAGAACAACAAAAACTGAAAAGTTGGAAAAAAATTTCAAAATGTTTACCATAAACATTAAGACTATTCGCTATAAACTGACTGCTTCGGGTAACATTAATCATTCAATCCTTAATTACAAGCCTATGAGACCTGTCATCAATTTACGTCTACCTAAAGAACAAAAACAGCAAGTTCACGAAAAAATTGAGCGAGAAAAGAGTCGAAGGCATTAAAAAAATGAACCTTTTCACTAAAAACTTTTCTGTTTTTTATTGTTTTTTAAGAGCAATGGAATTTCTCTTTTTTTTATCAATATAATTTCAAATATCAACAATTATGAACAAATACATTGGAACCACGAAATTATCGAGAAAACACGTATTATCAACGACATTAAATTCATTTGCTTTCAACGGACGCCATTAAATACGCTAAATTATGCCTCAATGGGACAACGAGTTTGTTTGTCAATCATATTTCATCAATAAGCCTTTACAACAAGGTACTGACTATGAAAACAACAACAGAGACAGGCAAAAACCAAAAATTGAGTAGAAAAGTGCCATTAGAAAATGTCGAAGCAATTCAACTCGTAAGCTCTTCTCTGAAAACTTTATCTATGATCCGTTGAACTTCTTCTCTAAACTAATGGCGATATCAGCAGAAGGTTGATGTGATAAGATTTCAACAGGATCCAAAAATAAAATAAAAGTACCCGAAAATTAAAAAAAAATTAATAAATCTCGTGGCATTGAAGTTTTAAAACTAATAGGTAGAAGATAAAACCGCAAATCAGACTAATTTTGGCTGCAGAAGAACGGAAAAAAATTCTGTTATTACTGACATTTATCAAGACTTCAAGAAAAATATTAGGATTGGTTAATCAAAAAAATTTTCGAAAAATTATTTTTAAACTCTTAACAGCCATTAAACTCAAAATCTTTCAACGGAGCTCAACAACTACGCTCAGGTATAACACAATGGGGGACAGATGCTGTTTGCTTGCGCAGAAAAATAACAAGACATCACAATAAGTCTTATGACTGTGAAAACAATAACAAAAACAGGCAAAAAAAATTCAGTAGAAAAGTGCGAGAAGAAAGTGTCGAAGCCAATTAAACCATTAGCTTTTCCCTGAAAGATTTATCTGTGATGCACTGAACATCCTCTATAAACCAATGGTGCTGAATTTTTTTTGATAATGTGTTAAATGTTTGGATTATGTGATAAGAGTTCAAAAGTAACCATTAATACAAAAATAAACAATAAGAAATTTTAAAAAAAGGACATGAAATCTTGTGTCATTGAAGTCATATAACCAATAGTAATAGATAAAACCGCTAACCAGATTATTTTTAAGTGCAATAGAAAGCAAGTGGGTCCTGTCATTACTGACACTGAATAACAGTTCACAAAAAACTTTAATATTTGTTAGTGTTCAAAAAAATTTTTTGAAATTTTTTTTCAAATTTTTAACAGCCATTAGTTTCAATAGCTTTGAACGAAAGTCTATAAATACGCTCAAGGATGTCCCAATGGGAGTACAATTATGTTGGTCATGCATAGGTAATCAATAAGATATCACAATAAGTCTTATGACTTTTAAAACAACAACAAAAACAGGCAAAAACCAAAAATTCAAAAGAAAAGTGCGAGAAGAGGGTGTCGAAGCCGTTTAAACCATAAGTTTTTCTATGCAATTTTTATCTGTGATCCACTGAATATCTTCTTTAAGCCAATGGGAGATATCAATATTAGGATAATGTGATAAGATTTCAAAAGTAACCAATAATACAAAAATATACAATTTTTTTTTTAATTTTTTGAAATCCTGTGTCATTGAAGTCATATAACTAATAGTTAGAAGATAAAATTTCTAACCAGATTAATTTGGTTGCAGTAGGTAGGAGGAGGGTGCTGTCACCCCTGTACTGACTTACAGTTCACGATAGTAAATTTATGATTCTTTAATGTTAAAAAAATCGAAAAATTGTTTTTTATTTCTTAACAGCCATTAGCTGTCCCCTCAAAGTACTAGATATGTCCACATAATGCTCATTATGGATCAAATTACACTGTTAGTCGAAGAATCAATGCCATAGGACTCCAAAAAATGGAAAAAACCTCAAAAAGAAACAAAAAATTTCATTTAAAATTACGAAAACTCAGAATCCAAGCCAAAAAAAACATGAGCAATTCCTTGAAAACGAGGTTTCTTGTTCATTGGGCTTCATTTGAATGTAATGGAGGTTTTTCATTAATAGAAACTCAAAATAAAAAATGATTTGTCCTTAGGTGACTTAAAAAAGCAAAATAGAAAAATTTTATTAAAAAAAAGAGCTCTCAAATAGATTTCGATTTTTTTTTGATAGTGAACTTCCTTATGAGACCAGAACTAGTATTTTTTATCGCCCTTAGTCTATTAGGAACACAAAATTGATCCATTTTTGGCGTGAAATTTAATTTTTAAACACTATTTCCATAGAAAATGTTTGAATTTTGAGAAAAACTACACTAAAAGTGAACAAATATCCCGTGTTCACACAAAACTTCAATCCTCGATAACTCCTCGAAAAAAACGAAAATCAAAAAAAAAATTTAATTTTGAATTCTACGCTGGGCTAGCTTTTTAATGATACCACTCACATTTTTCTTCGACGAATATATCGATCGGCCAAAATTGACTGAACAAAAAAAACCCGTTTGGGTATATAGTTCCTCCCCTCCACAAGTGGGGTCGGAACAAAAATAGGTCGTTCCAGTTTTGAGGTATTTCAATTGATTGATAGTATAAATTTTGCTCTTTTTAATTTAGACACAATAATTTGCAGTTCAGTTGCCTCGCTGTTCGAATAAAGAAGCATAAAAATTTTTGGCAAATAATAAGCAATGCTTTCTTGGTGATTGCTTGAGTTCAGATATGACTGCTTGCCCGTTAATTTTTACAAAATCGTGTAAATGTTTTACGATAGAGTATATTGCACGTATATTGCGCGATAGAATATATTGCATGTTTTACATTGCACATAGAGTATATTGCACATTCATTTTTTTCGCTCTGAAAAACGAAACAGTTTATTATTCAAAACCTTTTCTTCCATATTACAAACTTCTTTTACCCTGAACGTATAGTTGCTATTTCAGTAGTACGAGAACACATCATCTAAATTAGAGTAATGTTGAATGACATTGATTAACTGTGACGAAAGGTTTATATAACGAACCTTCCCGAGAAGGATTTGTCTTCAAAGTTTTACGAGAAAAAATATTATCCGAAGAATAGAATAGATTCTAATTTCTCTCCAATTTCTTCTAGAAGTCAGCTTAAAATATGCTTGTGATTATACAGGAATTACGCCAAGTACGACACTATATGGGAGCTCAATTGCAAATATTTGGAATCCACTATCCCAATTTACTGAGACTGAAATGTCCAAATTTAACAGTACTCTTAACAGTGTGTACCTATATTCAAAATTCTGGCTCCTGTCATGACTCGTAATAACCATTGGTGATTAGTTCAGTTTTGGAATCTCTGGGACAACTTTCTAATTTTGATCACGTGTGTTTCAGAGTGCACACAGTCGAGGTTGATGATAACAAACCAGAAGATGACAGTGCCACTCTGGCCAGACCCACAGTAGTGCCAGAACCAGTAGTCTCCCCACGCTCTCCAGGGTTGCAGACCAGACCAAAGAAGAAGGTATTAACACATGGACTAAGCTGACCTCCCATCCCCCCGCAAAACTTCTCTTCTCCAATTTGCATAGTAAACTGGGATCTACCATATATATTTTATGCCTCCAGGCGCACGTGCTAATTTTTTACATATTAACGTGCCATATAACAACACATAATTTGTAATGGGGGCATACAAAATTTGGAGGCCGAAACAGAATAGATTTGCGAACAGTCACAGTCGCACACAATCAGGGAGAATTTGGGAAACTCAAACAGATCTTTTCTGATAATTTTCTTCATACTTGATAGCAGAGAAATGTAAAATGTGTCTACGAAATGTTCTAAACAAAAAATTACGATCCTTAAATTGCCTTTGTTTGTTCAGGTTTTGAATGAAGTTGCCGAGCACGACCCTGGAGAGGTCAAGAATGACAGGGACCCTGGAGTCTGGGAAGGACAGTAAGAAAAACTTCCCATTTTTCTCCCAAGTAGTTAATTAATTAGAAGTGATAAGTTAACAAGGAGGCTCAGAATAGATGCTTACAATGTTAATTTCCGATGCATCCAAGGAAGTCTTCAGCTTCAATATTTTTAATCTAATATGAGCGTTGCACTTTTCAAGTTCTTTTTGTGAAAATTGTGGGATCAATGAGGAGCTCTAAGAGCTTCTGCCTCAAACTAAAAAGAAATTGAGATATTTAAAAAAAAACTGCGTTTTTAATTCTTCAAGGACTAATGAAAACTAACAGAGGCATTATAGATTACGCGAAACTGATTGAAGTCATTGCCCGTACTTAACGCCAAGTCAATATCAATACTGGGCAAGGCTAATTCCAAGTCTCGATATCAGTACTGATTCAGAGCTATGATCATAACACATTTAAGACTTGTCAGAGTTGGCCAAAATTTTACAACTCTAAGCCAAGTGCAAAAAGTTCCTTACGGGGATGGATTCCACGCTCTCCCTCTCACAAGCTATTTGTCATCCTTATTGCGCCACTGTGACTGTTGAAACTTTCGTCTTTTGTGCCGTTAAAATACGCTTGAAAGAAGCAAATTTCAAGTGAGAAAGCGAGCAAATTATACTACATGGGAGACTTGCATTTACAATTGCCCAGTGCTGATTAACACTTGGAGCTCGGTACGTGTCAGAATTTTTGTTACTTTCAAGAACCGGTGGTAGTGGGTCGAGATAATGAGCTAGCATTTTGGAATGATTTCTGCGGAGTCAAGTAATGTTGCTCACAGTGCTTAAAACACGCAATTTGCACGTTTTATATTTACAAAAAGTCAATGAAAGTCAACATCTGGCTATGCATGCAGGCACATCAAGCATTTTAACTTCAGGCACCTGAATTTTGGCATGTTATAACGTACGCTTATTAACGTACACTGTTTTAAGTAAAGCGTAAGTAGCGTAAGGGTTGAAAGCATAGCCTACACTCTTTTCAAACAAACTTTAAAACTGCATTTTCCCCCGTGAACGGAAATATTTATTTTTCTTGCATTTTTTGCTACCTAATGCTCCGTTTTGTGCTGATATTGCTATTCATTATACGATTATCAATAATATACGAAAATATGATCTAAGAATACACTCATTTCATTGAAAAAATGATGTTTCCTGGTCACTAAAAACACAAAATCTTAACAATCTTGTTGAAATTTCAAATAACAACTCTGATATCAAAAACGTTGGCTTCAAATGTATAACGTGTATTCTTTTTTCTCATCACCATTTTGGCGGAATTCCTAACAAAGAAACGATTGCAACTCTGCCTAATACAAATATACTTTTTTTGAACTAAATTTCTAGTCAAAAACCACGGAGATAAATTAAACTCATTGCCTCATTTTTAATGTAAAATTTTAGTTAAGTGTTTTATGAATACTGGGTAATATGGTATAACGACACTAAATATTATTTAAACTTAATAATACGTTACGGTGACATGTATTAGTTTTGAGTTCTTGTGGTTTTCGTTATTCCTTATTGAGTATTTGATGAGTATCTTATGCGTAAATGGCTTGGAGGTGTCGACTGTGGTTGGGCCGTATTGAACCTTAATGAAATTAACCCCGTAAAGTTGCAACGCAAGCGAATGACCGAATACTTTTTCGACATTCAAATGAACACCAAAACACTGCATATCTGCTTATTTTAAATTTGTCGTCTGACCTTTGAAATGTTTGACAGCGTTGCAACCTCCTAGGACAAATTATAGCAGAGTTATTGTTGCAAAAATCATATTTAGGGGCAGTCAACTAGACACGCGTGAGTTCAACTCCCTGCCATGGCGTAAAATGTACGCGTTATTCATTTTAGGCATTTAAATGTCAATGAGGACTTAAATAATGCTTTTCCAATCTGCGAAATCCTCAAACCTCCGATAATTTGATTTGACCATGCGAAGACATCCATATTATCGCCCAGTGAACTAAATTTTGATACAATCTGATCAGAAACAATTAAATTTTGGTAAATCTCGCCAAGATCTTGAGATGGTACTTACCATGAAAATATCAGGATTTGTACGAACTTGCAAGATCTTTGCATGGTTGTTATGGTAAACGTTACCTTAACTTTGTCTTAGCAAATTTTACCTTGACTTTATTTAGTGTGTTGAGTTTTCAGACGACTTTGATTACTTTTCTGAGGACGAAATACATCGAGCAGCGATCAGAAATGATAATAAGTGTTATTATGATTTGTCAAGATTTTGTCAAGAGCTATCAGGAAACTTTTTTGGTTTATCTTGATAAGATTTTACCAAGATTTATCAGTATTTTCCAAGATATTTTGGTGTTTCAAGTTTTCGGCAAGATGTTTCAAGTTTTGCTTAAGATGTCAAGATCAAGGTGTATCAAGTTTCCATTCACTGGGCGACCAAAAAATGCTATGAAAAGACTTTACCTCGACTTTAACAATGTTCTTGACCTTGTATTTCTAGTCAATATTGGACCCCCTATTAGAATTATATAGTCTTTTCCTAAGTCGAGGTCTAAATATGGGTAACGCAAGATTGATTTTCAAATGGCTGGCACTTATGTTGTTTGCAGTGGTCACTTCAAAGACGAGCGAGTGATCTTCAACTCTGAAAGTGGTCACATCAGTTGGACTAAACCAAAGGGATCTTTAGAGGTCATTTACAAGAACCCTGATGGAATATTGGAGTTCGGGTGAGCATAATCATTCTTAAAATCTTTATTTTTTTCACATTAGATATCTTGGAAGGCCAAATTTTATTATTAATTAGAAGTTTTATTAACAATTAGAAATTAGGTGGTTCCATATAAAAACATTCATAATTTCCCGTTATAATATCGCAAGGTTACCAAGATTAATGTATGATAATTTATTGATTACCAGTTTCCAAACGTGGTCTTTTGATTTGAGTCTTATTTGAGAGCTATTTGACGTGTTAGCGTCAATACGTGTCAGAGGACAAAATTCCCCAATGACAATTTACCCAATGTACCAAAATACGCAAATTGTACTTCCCAGTATTTTAATTACCCAATTGGTTAATATTATCAGAAGGACTATTAGCCAAATAATGCTATACGGAAGATGTATAATAATTAATTTAACAATTTCTAAATGTAACTCTAGTTCATTTGGCCATGCAACGTGCGCCATGACTATGCCTCAGTGTCCCGTGGGACTTAATACAAAAATATCACAACCAAACATGTGATCAAATAGCCGCTGAATTATATTAAAGCATGTGTAATACTGCTTTTTTGTGATGGGATATTTGACGGACAAGATCAAAGGGAATAAATTGGGCATCATGGCATTGATTGTTTTGACACATTGGGTGTTTTTGCACTGGGTAAATTGTAATGCAACTGGTCACAAATAGATTTTTAAAGCTAAATTTCAAGTAGTTGTTTCCGAATGTTCATCTTTGATTGTGAAAAAGCCATTTATATTTCAGATTTTGGTGAACTTTTGAGTCGAAAAAATTTTCTTAAATTTTGAGCCTAACGACTTTAGCATAGTAAATTATTTTTAAAAAGTTTTCTTCAATTGATTAAATAGTAAAATAAAGGAAATGTCCTCATAATAAAGGCTGTCATCATATTAGATTATAGTCTGTCCCATAAAGTTAAAATATTCGGACGTTCGAACGTTTTTCGAACTTTCGATTACTCCAACTTTATGGGAGAGAGACTATATTTGCATCAACTTAATGAGAAACACATGAAAAAAAAGCATTTAGCTTCGCTCAGTGATATAAGTACTCGAAAAGTCCAATGATGATGTTAGGTCTGAAGGTACATACAAGAGTGTATCTATCAGTATTTTCAGTCACTAATATAATCACCGGTACAGTTATAGAAACTTTTAGCAACATTGTTTCTTGATGGCTATGCCTCTTAGTTCCTCGTTAGTACTCTTTCGATGATAATTTATTCATTAATATTTTTTATCAGATTCTGAGGTCATGCATTGAATGCAAGATAGATACAATTTATAAACAGTGTGCTTCGTTTTTTCCAGGGACTATATCTCAACATTAAAGATCATGCGTCGCGTACGAGTAAGAATTCATTTCAATTCCTTTTTCCGCTTCAAAATCATTCTTCGAATATCTTACCACGAGCTATACTTGATCTTAAATTAGTAGATCAATTGACGATATTTGTAAATCATCACACAACACAAATCATCATTATACTTCTTGCTTCATTGCTTTTCCTGCCGCCACAACTGTTTTGACTCCCATTTTCCCGGAGTACCTCGGAAATGAAATCAACAGATGCACGTTGCCAAAACTTTCCAGATTTCAACATTTTTGGCACAGCTTTGAGCATCTTTTAGAAAATGCTGACTAGCAATGGTTTCTTGACAAATTTCTGTCGTCATCGCTAAATCTTGCTTCGCTTATTTGGGGAAAACATAAAAATTATTTCAACAATAAAAAAATAGTTTAATTTTATCCTAGAAGCGCTTGCAAAAATCCCTCAAGTCATCGTATGAGTTTCCGTTTTACGACAAGTAAACATGAAAAAAGATTTGAACAAGGCTACAGTACCAAAACTCAAGATCTGAAAAGTTTTTAAATTAGACTACAATAGATTGCAATTTTGAAATTATCATGTTTAAAATCGAAGATACTAATAATTTCAACGCATCAATCCAAAGATACCAAAAAACGGAAATAGCCAGTTCATTTAAAAGTTTCCGCAGATTTTGGATGATTATTCTCTGCATCTAGGAGAAAGTTCCCGGTCAACAAGACAAATCTGGAACTCTCTCAGTTTGTGATACTTGTTACCCGTGTTGAGGAATTCCATTTTTCACTTGTAAGAAATCGTCTTTATATCGAGGTCTAGACCAGCTCGAAATCAAAACTGTCTGTTGTGTTATGGGTTAATAGGTTTAATTGATCAACAAAAAAGAGCATGAGTCTATGAAAAAATGCTCGGTTCAAACTTTGTCTCTTCCATTAATTCCATTTCGTAATTTTAATTTCATGTTCCATGTCGTAATTTTAATTTGCAGAAAAGCGCTTAGACAACTTCCATTAACAAAAAACTCTTGAATTTTTGGAACTGCGAAACAGTCAGCTATAAAAATCCAAATATCTGTCGGCCACATTAAAATGCCTTTGATTTAGGGGAAAAATTACCTGATTTAGCATGCCTACTGTCGGCCACATTAAAATGCCTTTGATTTAGGGGAAAAATTACCTAAAAAGTTTGGAAGATTTTACTGGCCAAAAACATAAAATTAAATCCGCCACCTAGTTTCGAAATTTTCCCTCAGTTGGGATCCGAATTAAAAGAATATCTTGACTGAATATTTAGGTACTGGTTCAAGAAGATTTAAGAAGAACTCATATGAACATCTATTTTAAAAACAGTAAGACCTGAGGATCTGAAAAATTATAATTCAAACAAACATCCAAAAATCAAATCAGATAAAATAGACTAAAATTGAGCGTCTTCTTCCAACTCAACGCTTTTTGTGCGTTGAAAAGAAGCGGTTAAAAAACAACGAAAAACTATCAAAATACGACGAATTCTAAGGAAAAAACGACGTAAGAAACGAAAAAAATCTATCAAAAAACGTCGATTTCTCACAAAAAATATACGATGTACGAAACGACAAAAAAACGCTGAAAAGCGATCCCTCCTTGCAAGTAAGAGACAACGATTTTTTACAAAAGATTGTCATTTTTGTCGTCGTTATCCTCAACACAGGTAGCATTCGTGATTTAGTGGTTTAAATGACAGCCAAAAAACAAAGGTATGAACTTGGGGCTAAAATCTGGGGCTAAAATTGATTTTTCTCGCCATCGATTTGATTGCAATGAAATCCAGGTGCAAAGTAGAGCCTAATAACTAAGGTATGAAATTTTCTGGACCCGAAAAGACTAATCTTGAGCAAAAATTATGTTTTTATTATTCCTGTGAACGTTCCTGACAGATGTCGATCCGATGGATCGGTCTAAAGACGCAGAGGAAAAGTCCCCTGAAACCTCCGGTGAACATCCTGCGACAACTACAATTGCTCAAAACATCAATCAAGTGAAACTAAAACGGAGCTACTTAATTTAGACCAATACAAACTAAAACTGACCAACATAAATCTTAAACTAAACTAAAACTGTTTTTGAACTTCCATCGCTAGTTCTTTGTTTATTTTACCGATTCCTAACGTGATACATGTCTTGATTTTGTTTTAATTGAATGTTTAGTCCAAAATTCTTTATTTCTGTTATACTCAATCAATGTGAGTTGGGTCAATTGTGTTGCGATTGGTATTATCCAAATAGAAAGTGGCAATTGCATCGCGAATGGCGAATGTGTTATCTACTTTTTGTCGATTACGTGGCGATTAGGCAATCGCGTCGCGAATGGTTGATTTCTATTTAGTTAGTCCAATTGAGAAGCGTTTGACAAAGATTTAATTCAACTAAGCGATAGCGCTGAAAATGGGAAGAGTGACAACTAGAGTTAAACAAAATGAAGAAATGGATTTGTTCAACATTTGATCAAACATCCGGGAAGTAAAATTAGATTTGTTTACAGTATGAAATCATTAGACAGCATGAACAGACATTACTTGCAAAGTGGGAGGAAGTTAGTAAGAAGTTAGCAACAAAATGAACTAAATAGGCATTCGCCCTTCAAATGGAGTATTCAGACATACATAGATTAAAGTACGAGTGTAGATACAAGAAAGGTATCTATCACCGTACGACATTTCTCCCCTCTTGGAAAGAAAATAAATTATTAATTAAAATCAGAAAATTAATAAATATTCACCGGTTAGTAAGTAGTAAAATATTAAATAATAAGTAAAATATAAGTTTGAGAGAGGAAGTTTGTTTTAATAAAGTTTTTATTCGTGTCACTTTGTTCAGCCGTTTCCGCTTGTAATACGGTCATCTCTCTCGGCTGTTCTGGTCGGTCATCAATGTTCTGATACGAATCTCCTACAGTTTCTATGTCTTGATCGTCGACATATCCTTCGGTATTGCGAACCTTTTCAACTATTGTCTGGGTCTTCTTTTTCTTTAAAGTTCGTTTACTTCTTCTGACAGATGAAGTATCAGAGTCCGACGTATCGCTTATGGTTAAATTACGTTTTGAAGTTTTCTTCAAAATTGGTGTCGGGTGTGTAGGTGTCGGTGATGTTGTTTGTGATGCAGATGGTCCTGCTACAGTCGAATCATCCATTTGCGGCGCAATTGGACTTATGTTGAGCACTTGTACTAAATCAGGTCTGTTTAGGAAAGCTGTGTCATATTTTGGATTCCTTTTCGGAATACGCATCTTTAGTGATCATGCGATGTTGCTTGTTGTTGAAATACAAGAACGTCCAGAAGAAACTATGCTTACATCGTCGGCTTGTCGTTTATTCCTCTTAATTTTCTTGTCCCCGGTGTTTTTTCGAATTAGGTCCTTTTTGTGAAGTTGAATTTTCTGCTCTAATGTTTTTTCTGTTATTTTCTGCGGGCGGCGATCTATGTATTCTATTAATTTTGTTTCGCGTTCAGCTCGCGTTCCGAATTTCGCGATGTCAGAATTCCGGACTCTAACTTCCTGTTTATATGGCTCCTTTATAACGCTCGTTGTCGGGCTTATTTTGCAGACGGTGCTCCCTGGCGCTAGTACTTCGTAGAGACCGTCTAAATTCTTTTTCTGTCGTTGGCTTTCGTGTCGCTTTCTGGCCAATTTAACTTGAATACTTCTTTCGGAGCATGGCATCTCGCGGCAAATGGCTTCGGGTTTAATGAATCTTGTCTCTCCGTCCTTGCGTTTTTCTTGCTCCAATCTTGCGCGAGAACTTGCAGCGCAAATGACCTTTTCTATTTCGGTGTCGGAGCATAACGCAGTGTCGGCCCACTGTTCCTCCGTTAAGTACGAACGACCTGGGATTGTGTCCTCGTCTAAATAATAATTAATTATGGCATTATAGTTCAAATTTTTATTATTAGGTTTAGTAGTGATATTTGATATAGGTGTATTACATTTTCTGCCAAAATGTGCCTCAAATGGTGTAATATTTAATGTTTTTTGTTTTGATATTCTTAATCGTTGTATTATTGCTTTCAATGAATTTTCTAAATGAAATTTTTTATTTAATTGTGATTTCATGCAAGATAATTGTCGTTTAATTGTTTGAATAATACGTTCTACTAATCCGACTGCTCTATGGTCATTTGCTGGTGCATATATAGGTGTAATATTATTTTCAGCACAAAATGTCTCAAACTTTTTTCCTGTAAAACATTTAGCCTGATCTAATCTAATAGTTCTGGGTACTCCGTGTTGATATATATAATTATTTAAGAATTTAACTACATTTGGGCCTGATGCATTGTTTACTATTTCTGCCGTAGGGTATTTAGAGTATCTGTCTATACTTGTAAAAAAATATTGTTCTATGCCTTTCTCATTTAAAATTGGTCCACCAAAATCTAGTTGTATTTCCTCATTCGGTTCACTACACTTAGGTAAAGGTGTCCATTTGCGGTGCGAAATCACTGGTTTAAGATTCTTACCGATTTCAGTGCATGCCTTGCATTCACTGGCTTTTGCCAATATATCCCTGTGGATATAAGGCCACCAGATATTCTGAGCCAACGATAACATTGCAAAACTGCCCGGATGAGTAGAGTGCATGTCCTCGAGTACAGCATCCTTAATAGCTTTGGGGATTGCTATCCTTTCGTTTAGACAGACGCATCCGTTTTTTTACACTCAAGTCTCTCCAATATGAGTGGAGATACGGACTAATTTCCTGCAGTCTTTCAGCGTCGTCTCGTAATACACAGTCTCGTACCTCTTTTAGGATGGCATCCTTCCCCGTTAATATTGCGAGGAATTTTTTGCTGAACACTTTTTGAAGTGTTTCGTTAAACATCAGGTCATCTGTTTCATCGATCATGCTACCTGTCGGAGTTTCGGTACGGCTTGTGTTGTTTGATTCTGGGGTCGATGGGGTTGTATCAGAAAAGGTGACTCGTGCTTTTGCTGGTGTTGATTTTGAACGGACTGCTTTTGATTTTGACGTAATTCTGAGGCTGTTTATAGTATTTTTTGATTTTAAAGGTTCGTTCTCTTTATTTACGAAGTAATTGTTCGAACGCTGAATTTGGGCAAAAAGCGACTTTTTTTTGGGTGTGTGGTATTTATACTCGAATTTGGGTATTTTCGCGCTTAATTTGGTGTTATTTGGTGGATTAGTTGCTTTATTGCCATTAATGGGTTGAATTGGGACTAATTGTTCAAATTGTTCACATTCTTTACTGTCTGACATTTGCACCTCTTTTGCAGCGAATTTGCTAATGGAATGTGAATTATTGACTTTATGCTGATTTGGTACAAATTGTAATTTGCTAGTTTTAAGTGGCATTTGCGGCGCAAATGGATGATCAAAATGAGTGTTAACATTTGAATTTCTAAGTGTTAATTGCGATGCGAATGGAGGTTTCAACTGTGAAGTTGTTAATTGCGGTGCAAGTGGTAATTGAAATTTTGTCGAATTAATGTTTAACTGTGTGGTTAATCGCGGTGCGAATGGAGGTTTTATTTGTTGTGGTGGCATATTTGACTTTAATATGGTCTGAAATTTTTTAGTTGTTGTTTCTTTATTCACTATAAGATGTTTCATTGAATCACAAATTTTAGAAATTGTTGCTACAACAAAATGTTCGTCATAAGTAGATATCTTTTTAGCTCTAGCGAAGGGGTTTCTAGAAATGTAATCAACAAGTCCCATTTTTGCACCTGGCATATGTTCGATTGTGAAATTGTATGGTAACAGTCTATCTATCCAGCGAGACAAACGGCTGTTATATGATTTATTAGATCGATGTTCTTTAAGTATTGATAAGGGCTCTGTGGTCTGTTACTACCGTGAAATTTTTTCCGTATAGATAATATTTAAAATAGTCAATTGACCACACTATCCCCAATAGTTCCAATTCGTTGACACTGTAGCGTTCTTCTGTTGTGTTGAGAAATCGTGACGCGAATGCAATTGGCTTCCAACCCTCTGGTGTATTTTGTTCTAAAGCTGCCCCCAATCCTGAGCGTGAAGCGTCACATTTTACTCGAACGTCTAATTTGGGATTGTAATGACTATTTTCAGTACTATTTGCTATTTTTTCTTTAATTAGATTAAAGTGTTTTGTGTGTTCATCTGTCCAGACGAATTTTACTGATTTCTTTAGTAGTGGTCTGAGAGGGTGACATAATTGTGCTAGGTGTGGTATAAATTTACCGATATAGTGGACTGATCCTAGAAATGATCTAAGACGTTTTAATGTTGTTGGTGGTGGTATTGTGAGAATTGCAGCTGTTTTGCTTTCTAATGGTGATATACCTGTTTGTGTAAATTTGTAACCGAGCCATTCTATTTCTGATTTTGCAAAGTGACATTTTTGTAAATTAATTCTCAAATTATCGTCATCTAGCTTTTGAAGACATTTGAAAACTAAAGCTAAATGGTCTGCTTCAGTGCCTGTACTAACGATTATTATATCATCCAAGAAACAGTATGTGTTTTGCAAACCTACTAGAGTATAGTCCATGGCTTTTTGAAATTCCGCCGGCATGTCTGTGAGACCATAGAAACCTGTTTTGAATCTATATGTACCAGTAGATTCACCACATATTATATTAAAATTACAGTGTTTTGCTGTTTCGTGATGTAATTTTAATTGACTATATGCGTATTTGAGGTCTAATGTGGTGAAGTAGGCTTGTTGACTGTTGTGTGTACTTGTCAAGTGTTGTGAGATGGTATCAATTAACATTTCAATATTTGGCATTTGATATTTGTTTTTGTGTATTGCTTTATTTAGAACTTTTGAATCTAGTGCTAGCTTTATTGACTGGTCTTTCTTTACGGTTATTACGATTGGGGATATGAAGTTTTCATCCGAACAACTAGATAATTTTTCAATATGGCCTTCTGTCTGTAGTCTTTCTAATTCATCTGTAACTCGAGGTTGGAGATTTATCGGAACACGTCGGCCTTTTTGATGCTTTGCTGTAAACTTTTGATGAAACTTTGATTTTGCTACATGTGTCTTAGATAGACCAATTCTTGATACTAAATGTGGAAATCGCGTCGCAACTGTCTCTTTAATTTTACATGCAGAATTAGTGATGTTATTCACACATTTACCAGTTTCTGGTTGTTGTTGGACAACTGCAATCCTCAGTGGGCCAAACAGATCTCTTCCAATTATGTTTTTGTGGCCGTCATCTACCACTGTCAACATTGCTGATACATCTTTCCAATGGTTGTAGGTCACTGTAGTTTCCAAATGCCCGATGACTTTGATTGGTTCGTTGGAGAACGTTTTTAGGTTCCTTTTTTCTGACGAATCTGTCCATCTTGCAGATTTAGTTGATTGTAGGATTCTGTTTGCTAGACTTTTTGTTATAATACTCACAGCACTACCAGAGTCGATCATTGCCGATGTTTGTATTTCTCCAATCTGTACTTCCACATTCAGTGGCTCCAGTTGATGAACTGAATCTGAAGATATAGCTGCCACGTAGTCGTCTGAGTCAGTTTCGTAGTTTGAGTCGTATACTTGTTGGTACAATTGTTGATAGCTTGTTATATAGTTTACTGATTCCTCGTCATCGCTTTTTTCTGGTGATTGTTCAATTTGATTTACGTTTGCTTTTTGATTTTTCTGTGTTGAATTCTGCTGCTTCTTTGGTTTTCGACATTTTCGAGCAAAATGACCCAAAATACCGCAATTGTGGCATTTTTTTCCATTCGCAGGACAAATCTGTTTGTGGTTGTGACTCCAGCGAAGACCACAATCGGTACAAACACTTGTATACTGATAGTTTGCAGGGACAGTTGGATAGCGTGTGAAGTCACGTTTTGCTGGAGGTGCATTCGCGTTGCGATTGCGAATATAGCTATTGTTGATGTAATTTACAGATGTATTACTTGTCATTAAGTTTTGGTTAATTTTCTGTTGATTTTGTGCTCCCATTTCCATTTGTATGGCAATTTCTAGTGCTTTTGGTGGTTCCACAGTTTCCTTCAACAACTCCTTTTGAGTTTCGTGATCAAGCATATTGAGTATGAAAGCATCACGAATTAGTGTTGTTTCTTCGCTTCCGAGGTTGCAATTTTCTGCCAGTTCTATGAGACGACCATAGAAACTCTCTACTGACTCTCCCTTTTGTTGTTTGCATGAATAAAATACGAAACGATCGTAGGTTATGTTACGAACCTTTGTGAATGACTCCTCCATTGCCTGCCACAAATCTTTTAGAGGTTGTTTCTCTACTTGAAAGTGTGGGTATTTGCTCTTGAAGATTCGACGCCCCTCTGTGCCAATGCTTAGATACAGCAGCGATATCGTCTTCTGCTCACAGAGTGTCCATGGTTTGTCTCCACAGAGAATTCCAATTTCATCAGCCTTCTTGCATCTGTTTTGCCAGTTCACTTTCAACTGCTGGTTTCGAACCTTACGATCTCTTTCTGTGGCCTGCGTATGGTTTTCTACTGGTTCTTCATATGTAGGTTCGGGTGGATAGTTCACTGATGCAGGAGGATCATCTAAGAGAGTGTCAAGTTGTATTCCTTCCTTGGCGAGAAGAGCAAGTTTCCAATTTTGTGTCCATTTGTCCCACGTTAGAGTGGGTGTTGCTGTGGGTTTCTCCCAAAAGGCTTCTATGTGCAGTGGAGTTTTCTTTGAGTCCGCTGCTGACTGCGCCATGTTGTACTCAATCAATGTGAGTTGGGTCAATTGTGTTGCGATTGGTATTATCCAAATAGAAAGTGGCAATTGCGTCGCGAATGGCGAATGTGTTATCTACTTTTTGTCGATTACGTGGCGATTAGGCAATCGCGTCGCGAATGGTTGATTTCTATTTAGTTAGTCCAATTGAGAAGCGTTTGACAAAGATTTAATTCAACTAAGCGATAGCGCTGAAAATGGGAAGAGTGACAACTAGAGTTAAACAAAATGAAGAAATGGATTTGTTCAACATTTGATCAAACATCCGGGAAGTAAAATTAGATTTGTTTACAGTATGAAATCATTAGACAGCATGAACAGACATTACTTGCAAAGTGGGAGGAAGTTAGTAAGAAGTTAGCAACAAAATGAACTAAATAGGCATTCGCCCTTCAAATGGAGTATTCAGACATACATAGATTAAAGTACGAGTGTAGATACAAGAAAGGTATCTATCACCGTACGACAATTTCAATACCTATTTTCTTTAAATAGTACTATTGTAGGAATCATGCGCATGAATATTGAGTGATGAATTTGAGGGCTTTGCGGTTCAGAAGACAAACTTTAGTAGAGTTAATTGCCCTCTTGAGCAAACAGAAGCGGGCCTAATTATCTCTTAATTTGTTCATGGAAAGTAGTAAAAATTGCGGTAAAACTGCATGTTCAGACGCTTAAGTTGCTGTAACAAAGAATGTCCCGACCGTAAACAGTCGTAAATGAACAATTTTCAGATTGAAAACAGAAAGAGCAAAATCATATTCTAGTGAGTCATTTTCAATATTTCTGCCAAAAGCTCTGTAATCTTTAAAAACTGACATGAACATAATAAAGTCCATTAAAGTATACATGATGAAATTTCTGCTGGCTCAGTACTGTTTTCAACTGCAAGCTGAGTCCGGGTGCCACCGTTATCATTGTGATGGTTTCCAGGTGCAAAGTAGAGCCGAAAAACGAAGGTATGAAAGTCTACGAAGTGCGAGAGGACGCGGAAGTGTTAATCTCCACTGGAAAGGGAGGAGATCTAGGTCCACTGGAGTTCTCTTCAATTGACGGGGTTGTCATCATCGTCATCGAGACATACGAGGACGAAGAACTACTTCCCTCCGACTTCCGACTTGACTGGACTCTGCATGCTTAAACTTTTATTTACAATCTTTGTAAACAACAATAACAACAAAAACATCCAGCAACTGTTTCCTTCTCCCCCACGTAGAATGTGTAAATGAGTGTTAAGTTATGACGTTTAAGCTATGCAAACCATTCTGATGCATAAATGCGAATCAATTTGTTCACACTGGCTTCAGTTGCTCTTAAGATTTAGTTCACGGTGAGAAACAAACAGATCAAACAAAAAACAAGTAAAAAAAGTGGGGGGTTGTGGCGATATTGGGCCTGTATTCGAGCCACGATAACCCAATCGTTTGATACGAACTTTCGAAATTTTATCTTTTGGTATCCAAAAGTGGGTCACCTGTGGGTAAATTTTTTCACGCGCTGAAATAATATGTCACAATGCGGTTTGTTAATATCTAAATTTGTAAATTGTAGTTATTAATTTTATTAACCAGCAACATTTTGTATCTGATATCTGATGCCGTTTAAAGAGATGTGGACTTTTGATATCACTTCTTACCGCAGATTAATGGAAATTGGGAAAGGTTGAAATTAATTTGAAGGCAACAGATATTGGCAGTTGACTAATTGGTCACTTGAATTTTTTAATAAAATATCAGTATAAACTCTTAAGTTTCGCAAAATCTAAATTCAGAGTTTAGATCATAAACTTTTCAAAATCTTCGTGACAAAGAATTGAACTTTGGAACCTAATTATACTGAAGGCCTGATATCAGCAAGCGACCATTAACAGAGATAATTTTCAAATATTAAAAGAATATGTTTGATTGAAATGAGATTAAACCAAATTTGTCACTATTTTCCCCCAAATGTTCTATTAGTCTTAAACATTGCTTCTCGAGCATCCTTATTAATTATTTCAGCTATTTTTTTTTGCAACCAAATTATGTTAAAGAGCAATTCATGAGTATCAGCTAATGCGCAACTTCTTTTCTTAATCCGCGATAAACAAAACAATTGATTTTCAGCAATTATTTAACGATTAGAATTTTACAGAAAAAGTGGCGTGAAGGCACAAGATTTAATGATCACTTTGCGCGGCAATGTAAAAACGTTTGCTGTTGAAATATTAGAAAAAGCCTAGTCCCAATTGTTGTTACACAGCTTATGATACAAGCTCTATGAACTTTGGGGTACTGAAAATTTAGCAAAGAAATACTTGATAATTTTAAGATAAACGTGCTCATGATATGCACATCATCAATTAAAAACGTAAAAATTTTGAATGAAGTGTTGTTCAGTCAGCATCTTATTTCAAATCAATCCAATTTTCAAAGGAAAATGCAAAAAAGTGTTTCTAAATCGTCAAAATTGTCATCTTAGCGATGCACTTGTTGCATTGGGAATATATGTTTCTACAGTCAATTTTATTGACAAAAAAACTTAATCAATTTCTATGTTTTTTTTTCAATTTATTTGTTATTCAATATTTCTGCAAAACTTTGAGAGGGTGACTGATCTAGCAGAAGACTGAATTCAAAATTGTTCTTCCACTAATAGTTGGAAAGGTGCTTTTCATCCTTTTGTAGTAAATTGTGTTTGAACTTTATAAAAAAACTACTTTTTTGATTTTGCTTTTCAACATCATTCCCTTTTCTTGGCCTTTTCTTTGTGAACGGGTAACATATTCTCTCGAATGGTAATAACTTTTTGTTTCCTTGCTTCTAATTTTTTTTTTCAAATGCGGCAATTTGACTTTTATTTTTATTGTTCTGTTTTACTTTTTGAACAAATTTTCCCTTTTCTTGGCCTTTTCTTTGTGAACGGGTAACATATTCTCTCGAATGGTAATAACTTTTCGTTTCCTTGCTTCTAATTTTTTTTTCAAATGCGGCAATTTGACTTTTATTTTTATTGTTCTGTTTTACTTTTTGAACAAATTTTTTTTCTAATTGGTTTTGAGGCATTACGACAAAGTTTTCAAATGAAAGATAATGACAATGTTAAGCGGTTTTCAAAACTGTCAAACGGACAAGCAAAAGTTTCTATGAATTGATTTTTGTAAGCACCAAATAGTTCTGATTATTCATATTTTACTCACAAAGAATGATTGTTTTTTTTAAAAAAAGTAATAGGGATCAATTGACAATCTTTTTTAAAATCTATTTGTCATTTCTGACAAAATATCTTTATCTGAATTAAGTTGCAGATTGTTCCAGAAAAACCACATTTGTTTTTAGCCAAAATATCCCCAACATTTTAATGATAAGTAAAAATACCCTAGAGGCAGGAAATTGTTGTATCCTTGGTGGCCATGTTTAACTCAGTCTCAATCCACTAACCTGTTTTAATTTCTGCATTGCAATGAAAATCAAATTCCAGACTGTGTCATCTCTTTTATTTGTCCGCATATCCGTTACGCCTTGTTGATAAAAGCTGAGATCAAGCCTAGTTTTTCTATTAAAAATAGTCCCAGATATATTCATAAACAAATGGTCTTGTTTTTGATTCAAAGTGCAATAAAGCAATAAATAGGAAAACAACTTTTATTAACAATTACTTGACTACTTCTACAATGTTTAGATGCGTTCGAAGCTTACAAATGTAAATCCTGCAGCGTCACTTCCCAGGTTGAGTTCCCAGACTGAATTCGATATGTCCAAAATCAGCTATTTAGCTTGTGTATTAGAAAGAACTGGCAAACCATAAAATTGTTTTTCAAAGAGAGAGACTACTATTTCAACTGTCTTTGTAGCTCACTGGTCCTAAAAATATATTTTTTTGAAAAAAGAACGTTGTTTCTGTGCAGTTCTACCACTTTCTGAATTCGATTGCAAGTAATCAATTTAAAGATGATTTCCAAAAAATGAATAATTTGGAAATGCTAATGTTAAGTTGTGCTTCCTAAAATAAAATCAGTTCTAATATATCAATTTACCTTTTCTGGTTGTCGGTGAAAATTCTCTGTCTTATAACAGCTTTCAGAAATAGAGTATGGTTTCCATTTGGTCAGAAGTTATCCAAAAAAACAGACTTCAGTTTGCAGTGCTCTGAACTTCCAAACTTTAAAGTCAATTTTTTTTAGTTATGTTGACCTTTTTTTAGTTTGCAAGATTTGATAAAACTCTATTCTTTATTTGTTTACTTTTTCTGTTTTCAATAATGTGAATTTCAGTTCTTTTAATGGCCGGCTGACAACTTTTTCTTAACATGTATTGATTGCATTATACCCATGATTTGTGAATGTGACGTAAGCACTTGAAGGCCTTCCTATTTGTCAGTCACTTCTTCAGCCGCATTTAAGAAAGAGTCCATGTTGAAATTGAGGAATCAACGTAGAATTTTTGTACAAAAAAATGTTAACATTCTCATTGCATTAAAAGTATACATTCCCAAAAAATAATAACATTCTCAAATTTTTTAAATTAATGTAGTCCATTGGTCTCTTATCGTTTCTGTGAACATCTGTCTGTGGAATTGTATCTTTTTATACTTTAAGACTGTAAAAGGAGCCCAACAAGAGTCTGCATTAACTGGTGCAATCAGTGAGCTATTAAACTCTAACCTTAAAAAGAACTAAAAAAAGAAAATTATATCTCTTACAAAGAAACTTAAACCTAGAATTCATTTTAAACCCCTTTTTAATTTTAGTTTTACTAATAGAAAACACACTCCTAGTAAAAAAAAAGTTTAACAGTGACCAGAAAAAACTAAATTATCTCACCATTGGAGTCACAATGAATCGCAACACTAGCAAAACACCATTTGCGGATGCTAACTCTAAGAATATAGAATTCTCAACACTAGGTCAAGAAAATGAACGCTTGTTACAGGATAAAAAACCCTTTTAATCACACAAATACACAAAGATGATCAACTAAACATAATCTTAAACACTTCTTTACAACTCAAAACTCACTAACTTAGAAAAGAACAACAACTTTTTCACTCTACACCAAAGAAAGCTGCAAAAATTGCTCAGTCAGCACTTTTTCCTGCTTATTAGAAATTTATAGTCAACAACTGACAAAAGGAGCAATTTTTTTTATTAATGATCCCATCATAAACAGATACAATTCTCTTTTTTATGACCCACCATTCTGTGTAATAAAAGAGCAGTTACTTGAATTCCTGAGAGGATTTCATGGTGAAGTATATAATAATGATAGAGGCCATCAATTTCAAAAATCATCTTTTGAACTTCGTAAAAGACTTGCATGGGCACTTAATTCAGTTACCACACGTTCCCGAACAGAAAGTATACAAAAAATAGCCAGACTATGATTTGAATATTTTAGCAACCTCATACAAACTTTTCTTCGCTCAGTAACAGACACCGATTAGTCGTACACCTAACTTGGATTATATCCCGTTTCTGGAAAAGTCTCCTACCCCTTTTTTAGCCAAAAATTACGTACCAGAACAAAACCACTATCTGATTCCAAAAATGCATAAATTATTTTGGTACATCTACGACCCGAACTGGTTTCAAAAAACGTATCTATATATAATAGGTATTCCATGAGAAATTATACAAAAATTACAGATTCATAGTTCCGCCATCTCAATATGGATAATAAAGAAAACCATCCGCTTGAACTTGGCAATAATACAAACACAAATATGTCTTCAGAGCCGTCACCTACAGAAAAACAATATTCAGAATCGCAATTGCACAAGAATATAAACGAAACAACAGAAACTAAGTTTAATACCTAGTTGTTAGACGCCGGAACAAAGTTTTCCTTACACAGGCTAATACTCCTGTACTGAATTGTTTACAAACTATTTTAACTTTGAAAATTTTAAAATTCAACAACCAATTAACACAATAGAACTAAAACAAAATCGGTACACTATAATACTGAACCCGTTATTTTAATTACTTCAACTCAATATTCAAAGCAAACACCAAATTATCAACAAAATAGTCAAATGACGACAAAACCGATAGATAATCTCATCAAAGAATTTAATACACAAAACAAACAAGGGCCTACAAACGTTTCAATCAAACGTATTATTTAAAAGCCTTATCAACCCAAAAAAAATTCTCCCTCATTGAGAAGAGACTCAGCCTGCCCAACAGTGGCACTTACGTTTACCGTCAGAAATTGAAGAATTGTTAGGTCTTTTGCCACGGATGCGAGTGTATTAATTGTACCTCTGGTTCGTATTATTGTAACTCTGGAGCGTATTAATTGTACCTCTCTTGAACAAATAAAAACATCAGCAATTAGAATTAGTCAAATGGTAAGAAAATTATATGCTAACAATGCACCAGACATGAGGTACGCATTGAAAATTGATGCTCTAGTAAAAAAAGTAGATTCACAAATAGCACGAATAGCATTAAAAAAGATAGCGAACCACAAATCAACAGCATTGGAAACACTTATTCCATTTGCAAAACTGGTAGAAAAAAATCCACCAAGAACATTTTACTAGAAAAGATATTGGTCGAACCATGATCGACGCAACAATTGACCGACACAAGATTTGACAATAACAATAAACAAAATAAATAAAGATATCGAATATCTCATGGTAGATTATGTTAGAGCTATGGAACAATACATAGCATATGGTATTAATACAGTAAAACACAAGTTCTAAAATGATCCACTTTAAAGAAAAACAATTTTTCAACAATTCAAAAAAAACCGCTCCCATTGAGGAAATAGTATTTCAACCTGTCCTGACCCTTGATTCACACAATCTGTAGATAAAACAATTTTCCTGACAAACATTCAACCAATTCATGCACAGAAACCAAATCAATCTCTCAAAATCTCTTCGATCTCTTCTCAATCTCTCAAAAAATGAGTAATTTCAATAACATGACAGGGAAACCCTGCCATTTTTTATTGCTCCGGAAGCAATAGTTGACATAAACGAGACCCTTTTAAACATAAAAGTCCCAACAGAACAACCACAGAACAATTTTTAACAACAAATACCGTAATAAAAGAAATCTTAAACCACCAAGTAGATCGCGTTCACCATGTCCCCGACCACAAAATCTTTCAAAACAACATCCCAACAAAAAAATATAACAATTATAAATCTAATTCACAACCACATGATAAGGAAAACTCCGCCATTTATTTATCGCTCCACAAGCAATAGTAGAGATAAAGGAGACTCTCTTCGTCATATAAATCCTGACAGAACTTCTACACAGTTGTTTTTTAGGAACGTTTACTGTAAACGTAGTAGAAGAATTAAATCAACAAGTAGATCGCGTTCACCATACTCCAGACCACAAAACTTTCAAAAACACAAAGCAAAAAAATCAACAACAATTATAAACCTAATTTCTAATCACAATCACTAATTTATCCGGGATACAATAATGGCTCTCGAAAACTCTTCTTGAGAAACGACCTTGGAATTGTGCGAAACTACATTAACTGAAATATAGATCAAGAACAGACAGATAGCACAGCAGCTCAGTCGGAGAAAACAGGAATACAAAACACTGCAGAAGAGCAAATCCTTGAACAACAATTCAATGATTTACTCGTAGAATTAAATGAAGATGCACAAGATGAATATTTTAATTGCCAGAAAGAATCTAATAACCTCAGAGAGGAATATAATCCGTCTTATTCTCATAAGAGTAACGTCTAACTACTACCCCTTTTTCTATACACGCCACAGACGGATGGTCACAAACGAACGATATCACCACTACTTATAAAATTAATTTCCTGATGGGTTCAGAGGCCACACTGAACTCACTAAATAAAGACACTTGGAACAAAAAACTTCAGAAACGCGAACATAGAGCATCTAAGTTTACCCTCTCCGCATCAAATAACATTAAAAGGCAATTTAACGAAACAGACAAATTCGAAATTTTATCAAACGTTACTCAAATTCCGTAGATATTGAGACCCACGTTCTACATTCCCCCGTCATGTATCAAAAACAGAATTCAACTTTCAAGGAACACCATTCCACGAAAATTATATTGATTTTGTCAAACGTTCACAACACATACAAGTAAGTATATACATATACATATAAAAAACGATTGCTATAAGAGGTCACTGAAATTTTATGACTAATCAACAAAACTCCCTAAATTATTCTAGACTTTTTTTAGTCATTGGAGACAATAATTTCTTTTTTCAAACTATAGAACATCGTATCCTAACTTACTTCTTGACCGCATACAAATGCAAATATGGTTATCCGACTGGACCTACACTAATCAAATCAGATCAATTATTTACACCAATACACAAAAAACAACAATTTTTGTCCATAATGGGCATTAAAAATCTCAAATACCTATTTCAATTCTTCGTACAAATATTGATGCAAAACTGATTTTTCAACATTTCAATAGTCAAATACCATCATAAAAAATACTATTGTGTACACAAAATCAGAAAACCCGAGGACACGTACTCCTCTAATTACTTGAGTTACCTCTACTTACCTAGTACATGAGAAACGCTAACGAAATTTCATTCTTTAAATTTTAGTGAACAGCTATCAGAAGTCCCACTACAAAAACAGATTCATTTTGTGTCCCCTATGATATCTCTTCGTTTACAAAACGAGAAGAGAAATTTCTCCAAAAGTTCATTTTTGAACGGACAAATCTTCCTCAAGAATAGTTCAGACGCCTAGCTCATCTGCTAACAAAATACCAAAATTGCTATGCAACAACGAATTTTAATGTTGGAAAAATCAAAGTAGAACTCCATCTACCACGTTACCACAGTAGATGCTGATCATTTAAACAGAACGTTTGGCAAAATAAACTGCAGTTGGCCAATAGAGACAATGGAGATTACTCTAACACGAATTTAAGACCGCTTTTCTCAAAAACCGATATGAATAGTGCAATAATCAAATCCCACTAGACAAAATTTCAAGAGGACTAACAAATTTAGTTATTGCAGGACAACAATACTGCTTCAAAGGACTATTCTACGGAATTTCAATCGGCCCCTCCGGGTTGTCATCTTTTATGAGCCGTATATTTAGGCCAATCCGAAAAAAAAACAATATATTCGCAAAATTAGATGAAGTATTTATACATGACTAAAAGACCGACAAAATGAGAGAAACACAAAGAATATCATCAAATTCTCAAAGATTCAAAACCTTGAGGCTGCCCCCCCCCCCCCCCAGATGAACTCTTCTTCTCCTTAGAATCAGTTAAATTTCTAAGACACCAAAACAAAAACAACCACATATACCCACTAAGATCTACAATCGGTGTTTTCTCAAACATCAAACAGACAAAGACAAAAAAAGAAACAAGTTTATATTGATTTTCTCAACTTCTTCTTAAAGTATATACACAATTCAATTTTTATTTCAGACAACTTTACCTCCAATTTAGAAATCCAGTTGATTTTAAAAGGAAACCGTAACTACACAGACTTTTTGATAAGTCAAAAAAAGGAACAGACGGCAGACTACGTTCAACTATTCCAAATCCAGATAAATCCTTTTGAGTTCTTTGCAATGCCTCAAACTATTGCATAAGCGCAGCACTACTACAAAAAGCCACTCGAAAAACTGATATTGATTTCCACTGACTGCCGTCTGTTCTCAACAGCAGAACTTAGACCCTCAATTATACTGCGAGAGTGCCAATTGAATACAAACTCTCGCAATATGAATGCCTGATATGGTTGTCACGACACCTTATCATAATGTACACAGATCACAACCTAATCCCATTTCTGTTTACATAAAAGAATAAACCAGACCATAGGTTTTCAACATTCCAAATTGTTTTTTTTAAATTCCCAAACGTACACCTTCCTTGGTCGGAAGGAAAACATACTGTACTTCCTGATTTACTGAATAGTTCATTAACTTCCTTGCAGCCGAAGAAAACCGTCTCAAAACAGTAGAAAAATCAGAAACAATTACATTCTTTATGACATATAAAAAAGATACTTGTCCGCTACCTTGTGAGTACACTCTCCCATAAGAACATAATACCAGCGTGGTCAGAGTCTCAACAACAGACCAAACATGATTTCTTGTTTACCTTAAAACAGAGCACAACTATTTTAAAGTACAGTCGGAATATACACTACCAGTCAACTGTACTGAATACAATATGAAAGCACAAACGATAAAAAAAATTAAACTCATTTAACTCGGAAATCACAACTTTAGATAGCTAACGGAGGAACCCACACAGTAATACTTTACACCGATGTCTTTCTAAATACAAAAGAAACAGAACCTCTCGCACAACTTCTACCACAGGCAGACTATGCTGAACTCGTATATAAAATCCAGTTTTTATTTCAGCAATGTGAAGACTTTTTCGCAGACCCACAAAAATTTTTTTTCTGAACAAATAGAAATAACAGAAATTTTTTTACGTAAAACACAAAAATAAGATGCAGTACATTGCCGAATTGTACTTTGGAAAATATACAAATCTCGCCCGATCGCTACAGTTTTCACAATAGGTGCAAGTATGGGACTTTTACACTAGTACTGTCATTTTCATGACTTATTTGTGAATGATGCAAACCAGATACTATATTTCTTACGAGAAACTAAATGACCAAAAGTATGCCTACTCCTTTCTTTATTATTAACAGTATTTTATAAGGAACACACCCATAATCTCCCAGGACATCCGAGTCTTGAGAAAACTTACGCAAGTATCAAACAGTAATACATTTTCCCCAGACTCAATATTTGCATAGAAAAACTTGCACAAGACTGATTAGAATGCAAAACCGGGAAAACAATGCCAAACTTCCTCAGAGCCTCTCTGCAGATTTTACAGAGGTTTCGCCATCTTCAGCCACCTTATCTCAATGGAGACATAAAGTCTAGTTTCGCCCGCTTCAGAGGCTATCTTTTATATTTACGCTGTGGTGGATGCATTTCCACACTATGTTTTTTTACAACCATCACCACAAAACGATGCAGCTAACAAACTGAATATAATATTCAATCACTGCATTTCAACCTTTGGTTTTCCAGTTAATCTAGGCACAAATAATGGACATGAATATATTAACAGCGATTTTACACACTTTTAGCGCATATATAACGTACAATTTAAAACTTGAGCTCCGTTGTCTAATGGCTCAGAGGAAATTACCAACAGACAGCTAAATAAATATGTAATTTTTTAGATAAACATTAAGAAAATTGGTCACAAAATGTAAAAAACTTTGCCCTACGCTTTCGACTCTGTAAGGCAACGTAAATTTACAGTGTAACTCTCTCCGGAAGCACACACATGCAGATCGTCTTTGTCACAACATCAACAGATTGCAACAAATAGATTTGCATAATGGTTCCATAACAGAGAAAAGCCGCACTCTGTTGTCAATAACTAGATTGGTAACTACTTAAGCAAAAATTAGCTTCTCTGTTTGCTCATAAACCTTTGTTTTGATGCCTTCCAGCAACTCAAAATTAAAGTATGCACTCATATTTAACATAACACCATAAATTGGCAGTTCTTGGGAATTACAACCACGAAAGTTTGAACCCACCAGAGCAATAGAAACTCCTACTCTAATAACATATAGAATTGAGAACTTTTCAGGTGAACAATGATTTCGCCATAGAAGTAATGTTGTCCCTAAAAATTAATTATCCACAAACAGATGAGAAACAAATCTCCGTTAACTCAATTTTACGAATACAACCAAAAAATCCAACTATCGCAAACTAAAAATCAGTCTTGGTTAGCCTGGACAACCCCGTCTAAAATTCAAATTCCAGAGAACACTTTTTTCAACTTGTATACTACCCCTCTAGATGATGCATTTTTAACTATCAAAATTACAATACCAGAGATGACCGGTTACAGCCAATGAATGACTATACAGTCTTTATACCACGAAAGCTCTACGCACGAAAGCATACTGCACAAGAATACTAACTACAAGTCCATAAAATTCACGTTTTTCGCAGTATTTAGCAGAACATAATTTAGCATAGCACAAAAAGGGCCCCGATATTAGAACTAATGGAAAAAGAGATTTTTTCTGCACAACGGGAAAAGGAAATCGGATGGTTCTTCCGCCCATTTCCCTAATAATACAATCACATTCAGTGGGAAAATAAACAAAGGAAAATATCCCACCATACCCTCATTTGGGGAATAATTCATCAAACACTATCCTAGCAGAATAACGAAATCCTTTAAATAAAGAAATGAAAATAGGGAAGCCCGGTCCAATTATCGTGGGAAAAAAAAGAAATTAATTTGACCAAAAATTGAGTTAACAACTGTCCCAGGGCTTGATATGACAAAACACCCTACTCTGTTAACTCTAACAGATATGATTCGGCTTTTTTCTAACCACGAGAGAAAGTGTTAGTACGCCTGAATCGGACCGACTAATATCACTTCACAGTCTTTCTTCCTTGAGTCTAGGCTGTCTCTTCTCTCTTGGCTTGAAAATATTGTCAACATCTAACTTCTCTCTCATTGTAAACTCTAACCTCTAATTTTGTCTGACATTTGCAATCTCATCGTTCTCTCTCTCTCACTTTTAAAATTTTAAACTCGAAATTGATTAATTTTCCATCCCGTGTCTCACCACTCTCTCTTAAATAAAAAGAACAGTCACAAGGAACAGTTCTTTTTCTTCAATTTTATCAGCAAGTTTCAATAAATCTGACGCAGGTAGAGAAGATTTATAATTACCAGGCACAGTCTCTTTAATCTCCAATTGTTCCACTTGCTAACAACAGCAAGTGACGTCTTCCAGTGAAAACGATCAGAGCCTCAACAACAAACAAACAAACAAACAACTCTTAGCTGCCCTTTTTCTCTTCTCTTCAAGTGAAATTCTCAGTTCACAGTACTGAGAATTTTCTGCATAATCATCAAGTGTAACAGGTATGCGCATTGCCTCTCATCGAGGACTTGAGATTTTATATCCTCGCAACACCTAATTTTTAGATTAACCGTACACCTAATTTTTTAGATGTATTACAAACTTCAAGACTCAAATGAGATTTCAAAAAACTTTCGTTTTAGTTCATATATTATACTCACAAAAGTTGCTAGTGGATTTCTTAAATCAAAAATTTATTTTGAAGGCGATGTTTTTTTCAGTATTCCAATTTTGCCCAAATTACCCCAAAATCTTCAAAAGTACTCTCCAAAATTAGGCTTTGCTCTAAAAGCAGATGCTATCCTATCTTCATACGACATGAAGTACTTTTCAGATTCTTTAACATTGAATGACCACCTCCAACTTAAGTAACATTGAATATCCACATATTATTTTCATTTTTGGAAGAAAAGAGTGTAACAGTTCAGGATTTTTTAGTAAATTTTTGCTCTGTTTTATAGATCTCATCTATAAACACAGTGTCCTCCCAGCAGGGTCTCCTTTCACAGCAATCCGAGTAAGTATACCACATTTAAGTATTTTATTTGTCGTTGTACCCTCTATATACTAATTATATTTTTTTCTAACAAACTTTGTCCCAATGTTAGACAATGGTTAACTCCATAATTACAACACATAACTTTCAACGCAACACAAATCCCAGTGCTCCCCGGGTCACCGAAGCAACGTTTTAATATACTGACGCAACAAAACAACCCACCGCCAAAACGTTGTCATTTGGAATCGTTTACAAAATCACAAACCGCAGAACTAACTTACTCGGTCATAATTTCTGCAAAATCTGCAGAGAGACCTCGCTCTACTCACATACCCCGCTTTAACCCCATTCGGTAATACCTCATCCACCTATCGAGTTAAACGCAAACACATACACATCAGACTCAAAAACAATAACAACAATTAAACACAAACTCTACAGCAACACTCAGGCTTTCAAGTTGAAAACACATCTTTGCCACTAACACCACCGTTAATACATGTTTTGCTGCGAGCACCACAACCAGAGTTCCCTAACTATTCGAACTCACCGAGCTTCTTAAACACTTTGAATAACTTTGCGAACGATTTTAAAACTCAAATTTTGACCACAACCGAAATACTTTGTTTCTATAATCAACGCTTTCCCAAAAGCATTAGTAAAAATTCAAACTACTCATCAAGCAAAGTTCCTTTGAGTTCACATTTTTTATCATCAACTTCTTCATTAATTGCAAGTGACCCTTTTAATACAACACAAGGTCAAGTTTCAATTATCGAAAAGCTATTATCACAGGCCCAGTGGAATCACTCAATTAATCTTGTTAGTTCTTTAACTTTTTTTCAAAGTTCACCGCCACTTAGTTTACACTGAAGCCCCCCATAATTACTCGGCCAGACACAACAAGAACCTATCAAACCCTTCCCGAAGCTCAATAATTTTCGGGGAGGGTTAGACCTAGCTGCATACTTCCGAACTCTACCTGCACAAGTCGCCATCTTTTCTTCATTTAGAACAATTCAAATACATGCATTTGTCCTCTGGTCAAAACTGCGACTAAGCAAAACTTTTGCCTCAAAATTGTCGTTGAAAGAGGCTGGAGTTTTGATCACTATATTTGGTGTGATATAAAATTGGCCTTTTAAATAAATGTCAAATTCAACCACAGTTGATACAGTTCGATCTACTCAATGATCCACGTTGGCAATCGAACATTGAAGCAAAACAAGGGAGATTTAGGCCTGTGATATATCATTCATTTGCTTTCCAACATGGTAATAATGTTTATAACCATCGAGACTATAGTTGGATTTCGAACGCAACAGACAACCCACGGGTGAACTGTCTCGGCATTAGTTCCACTTATGAGTATCACACAATAGGATGATCAATACAGCTAACTAATATCACATTTCACTTTTGACTTACAGTATGTAAACTTTAACAACAAAAACATAGAAATCAAAAGTATTATTGCAACGGGGTACTGATGAACAAATCCTGCAATTAAAGCACCAGTAAGTTGAGAATCCAACAATTTTGTTTCAACTATTTGATGTAGGAAGATCAAAGGCCTGGATAAAAAACTTTCGGAAGCAAAATATTTTTGAATCACCAATAAAAAAAGAAAATTTTAGTGGTCATAAATATAATACCCATGTGTACAAAAACCGCTTTTTTGATTAATTGTATATCAAGTTTGCTCTCTCTAGATTTCAATTTATCACTAAACCCCAACACAAATGAAAAAAAGTTGCTCATACTACGCGAAACAGTATTAAGATGTTTTTGTTTAATATCAAGAAGGATTTACATTTGCTGCAGGCAAACCTTCATCAGATTTCGAAGATTTGTACCTAAACATAGTTTTTAAATCGACGCCAATGTCTACGAGGCTATGAGCCAAAAACTCTGAGAAGTGGACCACACAAGTCTTCATATTTATAGAGAAAACTATGTGATCTAGAAACGAATCTAAAACAAATCACTTTTACTCTACACAAAAAATTCCACTAGTAGGCCACATTATCAAGGGAAAAAGGAAAACATTTTATACTCTAAGGTAATAAGCCTGGCCCAATGCAAAAGAGTTTCTTCCCCTCTATTAGCATTAGATGGTCAATATCTTGAAATAGTACCCGTTTTCTATCAGAATCATCACAATAATTGGTATGATAGAAAGTTGGGCTTGTAAATAAATATCGCCATGAACCGCAGTTAACACAATTTGATCTTCTCAATAATCCGTGTTGGCAATCGAACTTTGAAGCAAAACAAGGGAGATTTAGGCCTGTTATATATCATTCATTTGCTTTCCAACATGGTAATATTGTTTATAACCATCGAGACTATAGTTGGATTTCGAACGCAACAGACAACCCATGGGTGAACTGTCTCGGCAATAATTCCACTTATGAGTATCAGGTCATCCATACAATAGGATGATTAATACAAGTAACTAATATCACATTTCACTTTTGACTTACAGTAAGTAAACTTTAACAACAAAAACATGGAAATCAAATGTAATATTGCAACGCAGTACTGATAAACAAATCCTCTAATTTAAGCACCAGTAAGTTGGGAATCCAACAATTTTGTTTCGACTATTTGATGTAGGAAGATCAAAAGCCTGGATGAAAAACTTTCAGAAGCAAAACTTTTTTGAATCACCAATAAAAAAGGAAAATATTAGTGGTCATAAATATAATGCCCATGTGTACAAAAACCGCTTTTATGATTAGTTGTATATCAAGTTTGCTCTCTATAGATTTCAAGTTATTACTAAACCCCAACACAAATGTAAAAAAAGTCGCTCATACTACGCGACACAGTATCAAGATGTTTTTGTTTAATATCAAGAAGGATTTGCATTTGCTGCAGGCAAACCTTCATCAGATTTCGAAGATTTGTACCTCAACATAGATTTTAAATCGACGCCAATGTCTACGAGGCTTTGAGCCAAAAACTCTTAAAAGTGGACCACACAAGTCTTCGTATTTATAGAGAAAACTATGTGATCTAGAAACGAATCTAAAACAAATCACTTTTACTCTACACAAAAAATTCCACTAGTAGGCCACATTATCAAGGGAAAAAGGAAAACATTTTGTACTCTAAGATAATAAGCCTGGCCCAATGCAAAAGAGTTTCTTCCCCTCTATTAGCATTAGATGGTCAATATCTTGAAATAGTACCCGTTTTCTATCAGAATCGTCACAATAATTGGTATGATAGAAAGTTGGGCTTGTAAATAAATATCGCCATGAACTGCAGTTAACACAATTTAATCTGCTCAATAATCTACGGTGGCCATCGAACTTTGAAGCAAAACAATGGAGATTTCAGCTGGTATATATCACTCATTTGCCCGCCGACAAGGTAATCTTTTTTGTAAATTTCGAGACCATAGTTGGATTTGGAATTCAAGACACAATCTATGGAGAAATTTTCCCGTTATTCATTGCACCTATGAATATCATGTCATCCACACAATAAGATTATCATTACAACTAACTTAAATCACATTTATTTTTGACTTGCACTCAGAAAATTGTGAAATTACAAAAACACACGAATCAAATGTTACAATGAAACGGCTTATGATCACCAAATGACGCAATTAAAGCAATAGTTATCTGGGAACCGAACAATTATTGTCTAATATTTGACGTAGGAGGATCACAGGCCGAATAATGAGGTTTTAGAGGCGATACGTTATTGAATCACTGACAAAAAACTAATGCTCGTAAGAAAGAAAATCGCTTTCAAGACTACTTGTATAAGGAGTCTGATCTCTCTGGATTTAAAATTATCAATAAACCCCTGCACAAATGCAACAAAGATTGCCCGTACTACGCGACACAATATCAAGACCTTTTGATCAATACCAAGAATGTTTTTACTTTGCTCTAGGAAAATCTTCATCACATCTCAAAGATTTACGCTTAAATCATACCTAGGGCAGCACCACATGTTTCATCGTACACAAAAGCCAATAATTGAAACCGTTGTGCTATGCCACAAGAATTAAAAGCCTTCCGCAAACCTGAAAAAAGAACTTTTCAGAAAGCGTAGATGATTTGGAGCAGTACATTCTAGTGTTCAAATCGAACCCAATGTCTCTTATGATATTAGTCGAAAACTTTGAAAAAAGGACCACACAAGTCTTCATATTTATAAGAAATGCGATCTAGACATGATTCTCAAACAAACCCCCTATATTTTACTCATACTAAATTTTCACCTCGAAAGCCTCATTATCACGGAAAAAAATTACAGTTGTTACTCTAAAAGGATCTAATGTAACAAGCCTCCTTCAATGCAAAAAGTTTCTTCCCCTCTATTAGCATTAGATGGTCAATATCTTGAAATAGTACCTGTTTTCTATCAGAATCATCACAATAATTGGTATGATAGAAAGTTGGGCTTGTAAATAAATATCGCCATGAACCGCAGTTAACACAATTTGATCTTCTCAATAATCCGTGTTGGCAATCGAACTTTGAAGCAAAACAAGGGAGATTTAGGCCTGTTATATATCATTCATTTGCTTTCCAACATGGTAATATTGTTTATAACCATCGAGACTATAGTTGGATTTCGAACGCAACAGACAACCCATGGGTGAACTGTCTCGGCAATAATTCCACTTATGAGTATCAGGTCATCCATACAATAGGATGATTAATACAAGTAACTAATATCACATTTCACTTTTGACTTACAGTAAGTAAACTTTAACAACAAAAACATGGAAATCAAATGTAATATTGCAACGCAGTACTGATAAACAAATCCTCTAATTTAAGCACCAGTAAGTTGGGAATCCAACAATTTTGTTTCGACTATTTGATGTAGGAAGATCAAAAGCCTGGATGAAAAACTTTCAGAAGCAAAACTTTTTTGAATCACCAATAAAAAAGGAAAATATTAGTGGTCATAAATATAATGCCCATGTGTACAAAAACCGCTTTTATGATTAGTTGTATATCAAGTTTGCTCTCTATAGATTTCAAGTTATTACTAAACCCCAACACAAATGTAAAAAAAGTCGCTCATACTACGCGACACAGTATCAAGATGTTTTTGTTTAATATCAAGAAGGATTTGCATTTGCTGCAGGCAAACCTTCATCAGATTTCGAAGATTTGTACCTCAACATAGATTTTAAATCGACGCCAATGTCTACGAGGCTTTGAGCCAAAAACTCTTAAAAGTGGACCACACAAGTCTTCGTATTTATAGAGAAAACTATGTGATCTAGAAACGAATCTAAAACAAATCACTTTTACTCTACACAAAAAATTCCACTAGTAGGCCACATTATCAAGGGAAAAAGGAAAACATTTTATACTCTAAGATAATAAGCCTGGCCCAATGCAAAAGAGTTTCTTCCCCTCTATTAGCATTAGATGGTCAATATCTTGAAATAGTACCCGTTTTCTATCAGAATCGTCACAATAATTGGTATGATAGAAAGTTGGGCTTGTAAATAAATATCGCCATGAACTGCAGTTAACACAATTTAATCTGCTCAATAATCTACAGTGGCCATCGAACTTTGAAGCAAAACAATGGAGATTTCAGCTGGTATATATCACTCATTTGCCCGCCGACAAGGTAATCTTTTTTGTAAATTTCGAGACCATAGTTGGATTTGGAATTCAAGACACAATCTATGGAGAAATTTTCCCGTTATTCATTGCACCTATGAATATCATGTCATCCACACAATAAGATTATCATTACAACTAACTTAAATCACATTTATTTTTGACTTGCACTCAGAAAATTGTGAAATTACAAAAACACACGAATCAAATGTTACAATGAAACGGCTTATGATCACCAAATGACGCAATTAAAGCAATAGTTATCTGGGAACCGAACAATTATTGTCTAATATTTGACGTAGGAGGATCACAGGCCGAATAATGAGGTTTTAGAGGCGATACGTTATTGAATCACTGACAAAAAACTAATGCTCGTAAGAAAGAAAATCGCTTTCAAGACTACTTGTATAAGGAGTCTGATCTCTCTGGATTTAAAATTATCAATAAACCCCTGCACAAATGCAACAAAGATTGCCCGTACTACGCGACACAATATCAAGACCTTTTGATCAATACCAAGATTGGTTTTACTTTGCTCTAGGAAAATCTTCATCACATCTCAAAGATTTACGCTTAAATCATACCTAGGGCAGCACCACATGTTTCATCGTACACAAAAGCCAATAATTGAAACCGTTGTGCTATGCCACAAGAATTAAAAGCCTTCCGCAAACCTGAAAAAAAGAACTTTTCAGAAAGCGTAGATGATTTGGAGCAGTACATTCTAGTGTTCAAATCGAACCCAATGTCTCTTATGATATTAGTCGAAAACTTTGAAAAAAGGACCACACAAGTCTTCATATTTATAAGAAATGCGATCTAGACATGATTCTCAAACAAACCCCCTATATTTTACTCATACTAAATTTTCACCTCGAAAGCCTCATTATCACGGAAAAAAATTACAGTTGTTACTCTAAAAAGATCTAATGTAACAAGCCTCCTTCAATGCAAAAAGTTTCTTCCCCTCTATTAGCATTAGATGGTCAATATCTTGAAATAGTACCTGTTTTCTATCAGAATCATCACAATAATTGGTATGATAGAAAGTTGGGCTTGTAAATAAGTATCGCCATGAACCGCACTTAACACAATTTGATCTGCTCAATAATCTACAGTGGCCATCGAACTTTGAAGCAAAACAATGGAGATTTCAGCTGGTATATATCACTCATTTGCCCGCCGACAAGGTAATCTTTTTTGTAAATTTCGAGACCATAGTTGGATTTGGAATTCAAGACACAATCTATGGAGAAATTTTCCCGTTATTCATTGCACCTATGAATATCATGTCATCCACACAATAAGATTATCATTACAACTAACTTAAATCACATTTATCTTTGACTTGCACTCAGAAAATTGTGAAATTACAAAAACACACGAATCAAATGTTACAATGAAACGGCTTATGATCACCAAATGACGCAATTAAAGCAACAGTTATCTGGGAACCGAACAATTATTGTCTAATATTTGACGTAGGAGGATCACAGGCCGAATAATGAGGTTTTAGAGGCGATACGTTAGTGAATCACTGACAAATACTAATGCTCGTAAGAAAGAAAATCGCTTTCAAGACTACTTGTATAAGGAGTCTGATCTCTCTGGATTTGAAATTATCAATAAACCCCTGCACGTATGCAACAAAGATTGCCCGTACTACGCGACAAAATATCAAGACCTTTTGATTAATACCAAGAATGGTTTTACTTTGCTCTAGGAAAATCTTCATCAGATCTCAAAGATTTACGCTTAAATCATACCTAGGGCAGCACCACATGTTTCATCGTACACAAAAGCCAATAATTGAAACCGTTGCGCTATGCCAAATGAATTAAAAGCCTTTAGCAAACCTGAAAAAAGAACTTTTCAGAAAGCGTAGATGATTTGGAGCAGTACATTCTAGTGTTCAAATCGACCCCAATGTCTCTTATGGTATTAGTCGAAAACTTTGAAAAAAGGACCACACAAGTCTTCATATTTATAAAAAATGCGATCTAGACATGATTCTCAAACAAACCCCCTATATTTTACTCATACTAAATTTTCACCTCGAAGGCCTCATTATCACGGACAAAAATTACAGTTGTTACTCTAAAAAACTCTAATGTAACAAGCCTCCTTCAATGCAAAACAGTTTCTTCCCTCTATTAGAATTAGACGCTCAATATTTTGTGCCTCCATTTTCTATCAGAAACATCAAAATAATTGCTATGATATAAATTTGGCCCTCTAAACAGATATTGCCATGAACCACAGTTAACACAATTCGATCTACTCAATGATCCGCGTTGGCAATCTACCATTGAAGCAAAATAAGAGTGATTTCAACCTGGTACATATATCGCTCATTTGCTTGCCAAAATTGTAGTCTTGTTTAGAACTAACGAGCAAACCGTCACGGTATTCGAGCGAACCCCATGAGCAAACCGTCTCGGAATTATAATCACTTATGAATATCATGTCATCCACACAATAGAATGATCATTACAACTAAGTAATACCACATGTACTTTTGATTTGTCATAAAACAATAATTAAAAAACACATGAATCAAATGTAACATTGAAACAGGGTACTGGTTCCCTAATCACGCAATTAAAGCGATATTCATTGGGGAACCGAACAATCTTTGTCCAATATTTGACATTGAAGGATCACAGGCCTGAGTAATAAGGTTTCAGAAGCGATATTTTTTGAATCACTAACAAAACAAAACTATTAGTGGTCACAAACTTACGGTACACATATCAACATAAGTACACAAATCGCTTTCAAGATTACTTTATTCAACAAGTCTGCTCTCTTAAGATTTGAAGTTATCTTTAAACCCCTACATTTTGAAGAGCAAGAAAAACAAAAAAGCATTTCCGTGCTCAATTAAAGTTTCATTATAAAACAGGTTTTTTGCTCTACAGGTCACGCTGGACGCAGATGAAAGAGACTTATATCGTCCGACACCTTACTCAATTAGGGCGCAAAACAACGTAAAATATCACACCCAAATATCGGTGAATGCAGCCTCACAAAACAAAAATTCACTGCACAATAATTAGGCATATTTAACCAATGTGACAGGACCAAATGCATCGACAAGATAAAACTTAACCAAATAATTGGTGATTCAACAGAAAAAATTGAAGTAGCAAAATCTGTAAATTTTGCAGATTTACCACAACAATTTTAGTAAAAAAGCTCTGTACTCAAAATTACATATCCCATTCTACGTTAAATAGTTGATCCAAAATTCTTGCACCCCACCCGCTATAATTGGAGATTAAAAAAAACGGAGAAAAGTAACATAATTGCTAAAACAAAGAATCACAAAATAGCGTGAAAAAACTGCGGTACTGAAACAGAGAGCACACGACTTGCTCAAACAATCTAATATAAATTTCTCATTTGAAAGTACTGTACAACAAGAAAAACTCATTTTTCATCCTCGAAGAGCCACTCCACATAGTGTAAAAACTTACCCTTCCCCATTATCTGCCACGGATGCCACTAAATTGATCGATACTCTAAAAACACAGCAGACTACATTGTATTTCATACTCCTTATTCAGGATTATCTTTTACATCACTACAAACTTAATCATAACATTGACTAACTTATTCTGTTCACTTTCACTGTCTTTAAAACAACCAAATACTATTGATAAGCAGGATATATCGAATCTGAAATCTTGCATACAAGTTCTTATAGCAAAATACTATGACTCCACATATCAAATACGCAGGACTACAAGCTCAATAAGATTCGGAAATATAAAATCCAGCTGCATACTTCCAAATTCTACCTGCACATGTTGCCTTCTCTTCATTAATCAGAACAACTCAGATACGCCCAATTGCCCTCTAGACAAAACTCAGCGACAAACAAAATTTTTGCTGCAAAATCGCCCTTTAAAAGGCTAAGTTTTGATCACGATAATTGGTATGATAGAAAATTGGCCTCGTAAATAAAAACTGCTATGAACCACAGTTAACACAATTCGATCTACTCATTGATCCATGCTGGCAATCTTACAAGAAGCAAAACAAGGGAGATTTCGAACTGATATAAATCACTCATGCGCTCTACAACTTGGTAATCTTGTCTATCACCCCATAACCATAATTGGATTTTGAATGCAACAGACAACCTATTGGTGAGCTGTTCCGGCAAAAATTCCATTTATGAATATCTTGTCATCCAAACAGTAGGATGATCATTACACCTAACTAGATTTACATTTTCTTTTGACTTGCACTCAGAAAACATTAATTACAAAAACACACGAATCAAATGTAACATTACAACGGGATAAAGATCCTCAAATCACGCACCTAAAGCAACAGTCATCTGGGATCCGAACAATCTTTCTCCAATATTTGACGTAGGAGGATCAGAGGCCTGGATCAGATGCATAAGGTTTCAGAAGCGATACTTTATTGAATCACTTATAAAAACAAATTTAATAGTGGTTACAAACATAAGGCGCACAAATACATAATTCCATTTCAAGATCATTTGTATAACGAATCTGCTCTCTCTTTCTCTCTCTCTCAGCTTCTCTCTAGATTTGAAGTTATCACTAAACTCCTGCACAAATGCAACAAAGATTGCCCATACTAACACTATATCAAGAAATTTTAGTTTAAAATCAAGACTGATTGAACTTTGCTACAGTCAAAACTTCATCACATTTCAAAGATTTGTATCTTACCATACCTAGCGTAGCACCACCTTTTTCATTGTACACAAAAGCCAAAAATTGAAATGTTTGTATTTTGCCAGATGAGTCAAAAGCCTACCGCAAATCTGAAAAATGCGAAATTTTCAGAAAGCAAAATTAGTTTGGGCAGTAGATCCTAATATGCAAATTGACGCCAAAGTTGACAATGCAATTAGCCAAAAAAAGTAGAAATGGACCACATACAACTTCACATTTTTTTAAATGTGCGATCTAGACAAGAATCTTAAACAAACCACTTCTTTTTCATATTATCACGGGGAAAAAGGAAAACATTTGCTACTTTAAAAAAACTGTAGTGTAAAAGTCGTCTTTCAACAAAAATAATTTCTTCCATCTAATGGTATCAGACAGTCAATGTTTTGAAAGCGTGCCCATTTTTCAGCAGAAAAATTTAATATGTAGACCAAGAAACGCAAAAAATCATTTCCTTGGTCAATAAAAGCACCAGTTTAGATCAGATTTTTTTAATCTACAGGTCCCCTTTGACTCAGATGAATATAAGTCATTTTGTCTGAAACATTACAGAAACAATGCGCGAAGCAACGTAAAACTGTTCGCATCCGATGAAACTGAACGCCGCCTTACACAATTTGATTTCACTGCATAATAAATAGGCATCTTTAGCAAAAGTGACAGGACCAATTTCATCGACAAGAAAAACCTCAGCCAATTAATAGGTGATGCAACGAAAAATTTTTTGAAGCACAAGCTGCCATTTTGGCAGACTAAGCACAACAAGCTCAGTTAAAAGCTCAGTACTCAAAATTACATAGGTAATACACAGACTATTTTGACAAGTTATTTATTAACGGCAAAAAATTCATATTTCGGCGCCTTGACTGGCGTGACATAAAGAAAAAGAAAACTTTATAAGACACCCTCTTATTAGCATCTTTGGATACCCTTGGTACGTATTCGAAAAATGAACCACCACATGTACAACGTTCACTTTGTTACAATGTGTCTTCGGTTTTTTCCAGTGCTTTCAATGCATATAATCTGAAAAGTCTTTCAGTCTTTCACTATTATCGAATATGACATTGACTAAATAATAGCAGCAGGATTTTTTGGACTTTTTTTGCAAACCATGCATTGCAAATGGACTCAAATACTTATAGACCATCATCCCCAAAACGAAAGGGGAGAAGACAATCAAGAAATAGTCGACATATATTTTTTCAAAACGAACTGAGATTTTATACAGAAAGTGCGAAATTTTTTTTTAATTGTTCACCCATTGTGAAAAAAACTTTAACTCTAAAGGAAGAAGATCGAGTACATCAATTTAAAATTGCTACGACCTTCAAATTGAATCCTAACAGAAATTGTATTTCAACTCTCAACATTTTGAATCTTTCTAACCTGGTAAAAGAAAACGAAATCACACAAACTCATTGTCATGATGTTCCTTTAAGGAAGATCCTGATTACAAGAATTTCTAGATGATCTTTTCTTTAATCTACCAAGTACTAGAGTACAAAATTATTTGTTTTTTCAGTGACACCATATTTTTCAACTCTTCTTTACCAGCTGACGCTGAGCGATCACCGATTCCCCGATGTTTAACCGACCGAACATGATTGCATCAAGCTGGACGTCGATGATATCTTCCCTTCACCACTCACACCTCTGGTGCTGGCGCCTTCGATGCCCGAACCAGTGTGTGAGCTGCAAACACCAACGCTATGTACAATGGCTCAAGCGTCACCACAGCTCCAATCTGTGCAAGCTATTACATGATCACATGTAATCCCAGTGCCTTCACCCGCCGCTTCATCCTCTTATCTTGGAGATCTTCGACTCTTCCATGGAACTGACGCTAACTTCCCAGAGCTGAAAATTGTGCGTATGACAGCATTCGCGCAGGCTACTACTAGAGGAACAACAACTGACACCCCAGGCAGTGTCCTGGACTGACGATGTTATTGCGGAACAATCTCAGGGGTCAACGTTAGAATCACTTGTGCCAAATTGGGCCTACTCTGGAAAAAGTCTTATGCCTCAGCACAAACGCTGATCCACCCCACAAAGGATTTCAAGACCACAGTCAATGCCAAGACAACAATCAATGGCATCACCACGATTAATGGCAACTGCACTACGCACAACCCGGTACAAAAGTCCTGCGGTTGGTGCTCGACAGCCACAGCCGCAAATCCAACAATCACAATCCTACGAAAGGCCAACTTTCGCGGAAAACTGTCACTATACTGACACAGAAGAGATGAAGCGAGATGAAAACCACCCTATTAGAATGTCACCTGTCCGGGCGTCAAATTAGTCATCCAGCTCATCACAAGCCTATTGCCCACCTAGAGGCTCAAAGTCATCGTCACGGCAGCAAAGCCAAACCTTTTAAGCCGACACAAAGCACATATATTAGACCACGACGATAAAACTTTGGCACTCATCAATTTACAAGCCGCCCGGGATCAACGCGCAGGACGTTATCAATGTTCTCGAAAAAATTGACAAAATGCCTTTCCTACAGAGCCCACGCTCAATACGACATCCGGTACGTGCACCCTTAGACAACTGAAAAACCTGGCTGTATAGGAATGCCAGAACAAAATTGATCGACTATATCTGATTCTCAATAATTCCCAGACCTACGCCGACATTTTTTGCACGTTGAAATATTTCTTTGGTTTGGCGGATCGTCAAAACGAGCTTTTGAGCACAACTCAACTCGCTAACACGTATATCAAAAACACAACCCCTTCTAACACCAATATGATTTTTTACATCCTGCAGAGTTTGATATATTTATATATATATATATATATATATATATATATAATATATATTTATATATATATATATATATATATATATATATATATATAATCACACAACTTTAATCAAAAGAATATGCTGCAATTAATCCACAACTACCTCTTTGCGCAAACATCATTTCGATAACACTAATTCTCGATGCACGTCAGTTCACGTCCACTGTACATGAACACAAAGATAACATCTCAGTTTTATCTCAACTTGTTGTACGTCATCGACCATAAGTACTGCTTTGGAACACCGAGGAATTTTTATCCTGTAGCCCAATTATGAGCCCACATTCCTCGTCACGGCAGCCAATGCCCCGCACTTTTGTGCTGACAAAAAGCACATATTAGAGTCCACCGGGGCCAAACTTTCGCTTTCACAAAATTACTAGCCCTCTCAGGATCAAAAAACAGCACGGTATCCATGTTCGCGAAAGAATTTATCATATTGCCATTCATCCATGGCACACGATCAAGGCAATTCCCAATGTTTGCACCATCGCACAACCAGAAGACCAGTATGTAGAAGAAATACGGGACAAAAATGGCCCTTTCGAGTGTGCCTAATTCTCGAAAAACCCCTCTCGAAATTTATCCTCTTCCTGGTGGTCCGCCAAAACAATCATTTCAACATATTGTTCCCATTAGACACGACTCCCTACATCATACATCAAAAGAACGCCTTTATCTCCAATTTGGATTTTTGTATCCAACACAGATGTATGTAAATCATCAATCATACAAAGAAAAGTAGTGCGCACAATCCACAACCATCTCTTCACGCAACATCCTTTCCATAACATTAAAACCCTGATGCACGTCAGTTCACCTCGGTGGTACATGAACGCGAAGATAACATCTCTATGTTATCTCATTAACTTGTACACTCTAAGTACTGCAAAGCAACACTGAGGAATTCTAATACTATACGGAATTTTCACCTCTCTGTTCCCCTGTACGTAAGGACCAATCGGCCAATATTGGTACCTATCGATAATCTCAAAGGTGTAGAAGGAGGCGCAACGAAATTTTTGTGGGGCCATACGTTCAATTTCCTCTACAAGGACCTAATTACTGACAAGTTGGCAAACAAAGAGTCACCATAAGAGGAAAACTAAAGAGAGTCACCATAGTGAAAGGAAAACTAACTGAAGAGAGGTGCCTGCTCAAAATCCACAACTCACTCTTGGCGCAACACCCTCTCCATAATGCGGAAACACTGATGCACGTCAGTTCAAGTCTATAGTACGTGAACACAAAAATAATATCTCTGTGTTATCTCAAACTAGTTGTACATCATCGACCTAAGTACTGCTAAGGAAAATTGAGCTTTTTTGATCCTGTACGGAACTATTACCACTTTTTTCCCCTGTAAGCAAAGACCCATTGGCCAAAATTGTACCAATCAATTACCTCAAGGGTGTAAAAGGAGGCCCAACGAATTGTTTGTGGAGCCATAACTTCAACGTCCTCTAGAAGGAGCTGATTGTGGACAAGTTGGCAAACTGAGAGCAACGCAGATTTATATCCCCGGGCTTTTGCTGCTTGTCCTGCAAGAATTAATGAGTAGATCAAATTCTTCCGAAACCAGCCAACCAGACCCCAATATTTAATTTAAGCACCGCTGATAGGCACAGTCCAAACCTCCGGTTCACTGTCCCGGTACAGAGTCAACTCTCTAAAAACCCAAAAAGAAAAGTTCCTTCCTTATATCTTATACCTTTTCACCTACTGAAGAAAAGGAACATTTTTTTCCTATTTTTTTCTCGTTGAAAAATACTTAGAATGAACTCATTAAAAACGAGTAAGTAGATGCTAGTAGCTGAAGTTGGCTTCTTACCAGAAGGTAAGCTGCTAATTCTGATCAGAGCAAAACCGTACTGACAAAGAGATGAATCGAAATATTTTTCTTTCACCGACTACGGACTAGAACTTTCTATCCAGCTGGGAACGAACCCTTACTTCATGATATTGGCAGACAGATAGATACTATATCAAGAATGACGTCATTGATCAGCATACACTCTAACTGGCAGCCTTACAGTTTCTACGACCAATAGGAATTGAGCCAATGACTGACAATTTTAGTTACACACTCTCCTAGACAGGGAATTAAGAGGACGATTTTAGTTATCACCTCCATCAGTTGTTGAGGATGGCACTTTCAGCGTATTTCAGCTACCTCCAGGAGATTCTCTGATGAAAAATTTTCAAACTAGGATGGATGTAGCAGATGAAAAACTGAAGGTACACTTTCAGCCAACCAGAGAAAAAGAGGACTGATCTCTTTTATATGGTTCCAGAACGGCTATCGTCAATCAGTCTATTAGATAGTTCCACTATGTGTATACCATTGACTCCAGTGTTGTATTATTTTAGCACCCTAATAATTGAAGTTTATCTTCAGCGCTTTATGGAGTTGATTAGTCAGAGAGAACCAAGTAAATCTAATTCTTGGCAAACCCCACAACCACGCCTTTCAACAGATCAACATCCGCGGACATCAATACCTATACTTACACCTCGCCCAGAAGACGTTTCCACCCAAAATGAAATGAAAACTACCCAGAAAGAATGTCGCCTGTCTGGGCGCCACAGTATTCCTCCAGCACTCAATCAACCTTTTGCCTTCTTGAGGCTCAAATTCTTTGTCACGGCAGCCAAGTCAACACTTATGTGCCAAACCAAAGCCCATATATTAGACCATCAGGGCTACGTTTTCGCTTTCATCAATTCACTGACCTCACGGGATCAGCACGCACGACGTTATCTATGCTGCCAAAAAATTCACTATGTTGCCTCTCCTCCAGAGCACACGCTCAAGACAACCTCCGGTACGTGCACCCTTAGAAAACTAAAAAAACGTGTAGGCATAGGAAGGCCAGGACAAAAATCTTCCTCTCAAATATCTCTCCTTCCCGATTAGCTCCAAGATTTACGGAGAGATTTTGCGCACGTTGAAAAATATCTTTGCGTTGGCTGATCACCAAAACGATCAATCGAACACAAAGTGCACACGGAATACGGATTTCTACTAAGAATTTCGAAAAATACAATCCCTTTTGTCTCCCATTTGGATTCTTACATCCAAAAAAAGAATGATATAGATAATTAATCACACGTTTTTAATCACATAAAGATGCTGCAAACAATCCAGAACAAACCCTTTGAGCAACATCATTTCCATAACCCTAACCTCCGATGCCCGTCAGTTCATGTCTACAATCCGTGAACACGATGATAACATCTTTGTGATGTCTCACTTTTCTGTATACTGATACATCGCCCAGAAGGCGTTGTCGCCCAACACGACAAGAAACCCACTCGGTTAGAATGGGCTTCAAAGTAGTCCTCCAGCTCTCAACCAACCTATAGCCCACCTAGAGGCTCAAAGTCCTGGTTACGGCAGCAAAACCCGCCCTTTTGTGCCGACCCAAAGCACATAAATTGGACCACCAGGGAAATGTTTTGGCTTTCATCAATTCATTAGCCGCCCGGGATCAACACCCAGGACGTTATTCATGTTCCAGAGTTGACTATGTTTGCTCTCCTCCAGAGCACATGGAGCACATGCTCAAGACGACCTCCAGCACGTGTAAATTTAGACAACTGAAAACTTTGTATGTATAGGAAGGCCAGGACAAAAGTCTTCTTCTCGACTATCTCTCTTACCGAAAAACGCCAGATTTACAGTTAAATTTTGCGCACTTTGAAATTTATTTTTGCGTTTGTGAACCGCCAAAACGATGATTTGGACACAAAGAACACACAGAACACGACTTTCTTCCACGCATATCAAAAAATACAACCTCTTTTTGTCTACAATTTCGATTTTTACATCCAACAAAGATTGATATAGATAAACAATCACACATTTTTAATCAAATAAAGATGCTGCAAATAATCCACAACTACTTCTTTTCCAAACATCGCTTCCCCAACACTAATCTCCTATGCACGTCAGTTCACGTCTACTGTACGTGAACCCAGAGATAACATCTCTCTATTATCTCAACTTCTTGTACGTCATCGACCATAAGTACTGCTAAGAAAAACCGAGGAATTATTATTTTGTAGCCCAATTATGGGCTGACAGACCTCGTCAGGGCAGCCAAATCCCAGCCCTTTTGTGCCGACACAAAGCGCATATCAGAGTCCACCAGGGCCAAATTTTCGCTTTCACAAAATTACTGACCTTTTCGGGATCAACAAGGAGCACGTTATCCATGTTCGCGAACGAAATAATTATGTTGCCACTCATCCATGGCACACGATCAAGGCAATTTCCAATATTCGCACCATCGCACAACCAGAAAACAAATATGTAGAAGAAATACGGGACAAAAATTGCCCTTTTGATTATGCTAACTTCTCGAAACACCCCTCTCGAAATACTCATTCTCGCTTTCGGACCGCCAAAACAATCCTTTCAACACAATGTTCCAATGAGACGCGAGTCCTTACCTCATACATTACAAGTACACCCCTTTTATCTCCTTTTTGAATTTTTGCATCCAGAACAGACGTATGTAAATGTAATCAATCAAACAAAGAAAAGTGATGCGCACAATCCACAACCACCTCTTCACGCAACATCCTTTCCATAACATTAGAACCCTGATGCACGTCAGTTCACCTCGGTGGTATATGAACGCGAAGATAACATCTCTATGTTATCTCATTAACTTGTACACTCTAAGTACTGCAAAGCAACACTGGGGAATTCTAATACTATACGGAATTTTCACCTCTCTGTTCCCCTGTACGCAAGGACCAATCGGCCAATATTGGTACCTATCGATAATCTCAAAGGTGTAGAAGGAGGCGCAACGAAATTTTTGTGGGGCCATACGTTCAATTTCCTCTACAAGGTCCTAATTAATGACAAGTTGGCAAACAAAGAGTCACCATAAGAGGAAAAGAAGATCATCAGTTATCTACTTGCTATGCAGCCGCATCGCAACGCAGAATTATATCCTGAGGCTTTTGCTGCTTGTCTTGCAAGAAACAAAGATTTGATCGAATTCCTCTGATACCCAGCCAGCGAGGCCCCAGTTTTTGAATTTGAGCACCGCTGATAGGCAGAGCCCCTACCCTCAGGGTCATTATCCTGGTACAGAGTGAACTCTCCAAAAACTCAAATTGAAATATTCTTCACTCTTATCCTATTCCTTTTCACCAATTGAAGATAAGGAACAAATTTTTCTTTCTTCCGGTCGGAAATTACTTTGAAGGAATTCAAACTAAAACGAAATAAGTAGCTCACAGTTGGTAAAGTTGGATTCTAACCAGAAGCTAAGCTGCTTAATCTGATCGGAGCAAGTCGTTACTGACAAAAAGATGAATCAAGATCTCTTTCTGCCACCGACTAAAGACTACAATTTTCCACCCAGCTGGGAACGAACCGTTACTTCATGATATTGGCAGAAAGATCGATACTGTAACAAAATTGATGTCATTGGCCAGCATACCCTCTATCTGGCTGCCTTACAGGCCCTTCGACCGACAGGACTTAAAACATTGACTGACGATTCTAGTTACACACTTCGCTAGACAGGGAAATAAGACGAGGACTCTATTTATCACCACCACCACTTGACAAGGATGGCACATTCAGTGTATTTCAGCTACCTCCGAATGATTCTCAGGTGAAAAACTTTTAATCCTGGATGGATGTAGCAGATGAAACACTGAAGGTACACCTTCAGCCAAACAGAGACTGAGAAGACTCTGATCTCTTTTGTATTGTGCCAGAACGGATATCTTCAGTCAGTCTTTTGGATATTTGCATTATGCCTTTACCATTGACTCTGGTGTTGTATTATATTAGCACCGTATTAATTAATTTTTATTTTCAGTGTTTTATAGAGTCAGTTACTCTGAGAGAACCAAGTAAGTCTAATTCGCCTGCGGAAATACGTAGACCGAACTCTTTCGGCTGTAAAAGGTGCCCAACTGGGGTCTGCCTTTTTATTAAAATCTGCACTTTCTGCATTTAAATTTCTATTATCAAAGCATCAAAAGCAACAAAACTTATACCACTGATATTTAAGTTATTTAAAACTTTTAAACTGTCTACAATGTGCCTATTCAGAGCTGTGATTATCTTATCTAGAACTTTTGTAATATGTCCTTATCTGAAAAATACTCGTGAAAAAGCTCCAGCATTTTTGTCCAACTTCTAAGGTATTATTTTCCGAATACAAATTGCATCAACTTATGAATCACATCGTATCAAGATTTTTGTTACAACATCATCTACATTTATAGAAATCTTTTTCAATTGGTTATCTGTAATAACTAATTGGTTTTTGTACTTATCATGTGTATTAAATACTTCTTATTTCAAACATAAATGGTCATCAAAAGGTGATTCACGATTCTTAATATGTGAAGCCTCACCTCCCAAAAATATGCTTTAAATAGTTGAACAAAATACTATATAATCTTTTAAATATCTCTTGCGTTTGTCAATTATTTCTTTTTATACTGAACAATGAAACAATTTTAATTATCTTGTGGATTAAAATGCCGAACATTTTATGAGAGAGAAAAACACGTCCGAAAAATCTAATAATGCCATAACTAATAACGTATTTTCTCATACCAACAGTTTTTGCATCAAAATGCTCTCACGTTTTTCAGTTTTAGTTTTGCATCAAAATGATAATAAGTCCCTTGTTAAGAGAACCGTTTGATAAGCCACGATTCAGTTTTGTTGATAAATTTAAAGCAATATCTTAAATATCACAAAGAGAGAGAGAGAGAGTAATTAAATAAAAGATTATCGAGTATTAAACGTGTTTTTCTACACCGAAAAGTTCTACTCAACCAAGTATGTTAGTACATCGTTTTTCTGTAAAATTTAGTTGCCTAAAATTATTGTGTCAAAGAATGAAATCAGCTGTGGTTCTGTTTTAAGCCTTAAAGAAGGTACAAGAACCTAACTCCTCTAATTTATTTTCATTAGAAAGTCATTCTGCGCCTATCTATTTGACTCCAATTGAAGTACCTTTCTCATAAAAAATTGAGCATTTTATGGCCGTGTCTATTTCATGATGTCTGATATAAATACAACAGCGGGACTACATGAGTATAACAAATTGAGTCAAAATTTTGATAAAATATATTAGAATAACTGATGCTACAAAATTTTAAGGTTTTATAACTGAATTTCTTAGTATTGATTGACAATGACCTTTGTAAGGCTGTATCAAAATACACAAAAAGTTTTTAAAAAATAACCTTGGAAAACCAACGAGCACCATTTTTTTTATTTTGTGGTTTTAATATACTCTCAATTATTAAATGAGACGTGTTGAATTCAAATGAGCAGTTACGTTAGCTGATTCAGCGTAGTAAAATAATCCCTTTGAACTGCCATAATTACAACTTGAAAAAATGACAACTCAAAAGTATGATGGTGATCGGTGAACATATTATTTGAGTTTTTTCGAACGGTTAATTACTGCTATTACGACACATAACTAATTAATGATGAGAAATTACCGGTCGAAAAGCAAAAATGCTGCAAAATTTATCGATACATGCAAACAGGTCTACATTTTTATCACTAACGCTTGTGCAACATAAATTCTTTTACTGTTAGCCGGTTGTAGTTTTCAAAGAGACCATCAGATGCCGGTGTAAGATCGATTAAAAAACGGATTGTCAAGAATCACTGCTGAGTATCTTCTGGTAAGTCATCTTAAATAGTCGAGTAAAAATGTGTGTTAAATTTGTTTTTTATTAATACGTTGGAGGAAAATGGATTTTAACTCAAATTCCACGTACGTCTGCCCTTCGCAACTTATGAGCATTCATTACCATAAAAGTAAACTGCGAACAGTCGCCTGATTAAATTTCTAAGACGAAAGCTGAGTTATAATTATTAAGGGCTTTAAAGAGGTAATTACTAAGAACTTTTGCCTCCTCAGTCATGTAAACAGTTTTTAATTAGTGTTGTTTCAGATTTCAATCGGAGCAAAATTTGTGATGGCGGAAATAGTCGCAATTGCAAGCTTCGGATGGACTGTGGCCAAAATTGGATACACTATATTTGACCTCATTTCCAAATTTTGGTCCGGAGATTTGGAACTTATGGATGTCGTCATGGCTCTGGGAAACCTTATAAAGAGAGCCATCAGCAAATTTTTTGACACGTCTCATGACGACGCTCTGCGAAACTCATATAAAGAACTGTCCGTTCCCTACGGCTCCAAGGACAGAAATCTCATAAATATGAAATTCCGACAGCTGGCTAAGATTCACCATCCAGACCATGGGGGCGACAATGACAAAATGCAGGAGATTATTCTGGCTAAAGAAACGATTCTGGCAAGTCTCTGAGGAAAGTTGCTCTGGCATAGCAACATTGGACGGCTTAACATTTTTGTTGCATAGCGGAACTGTATAAATTGTATAAAAGAATCCCAAGCACTGACTAATTCATTTGAAAAGTATGCCATTTATTTGAATACATAATTAAAACTTATGATAATCTCTACATTTTACAGAAGAACGCATTGACAGAAACTACATATAGGTTGAGCAAAAAAACTAATTTAATTTAATAACTGTGGATAGGTTTTCCTTTGTCAAAAAGAGGCTTCAAAAATATACGAAATATAGTTGAACGTAGTCAGATTGATCTATTTCAGGAGCAAACATAATTTAAAGCGATTCCAAAGTTATTAGAATGAAGTTAATCAGTTGGGGAAAATGTGTAGACTTTTTGCTGCTGATAAACAATTTAGGAATTTGCAAAAAAATATGAGTTGCTTGATAAAACATGAAATTTCTTTCAGTGAATAATTATAATTGTTCATTTCTCAGAACAGTGATACAATTTATGAGTAGCGAATAATTTTCATGTGTTGAATTTATTGGTTAGCAACATCTGCACTCTCGACTTTTCAGAAATTTTCTTCAAATAATCGAATTAATGTTCAATAAACGTAATATCATCAACTAGAAAAGTTATAACCAGAAACTGTTAATTGAGTAAATTCAACAATCAGAAGAAAGCTTCTCTACCACAGTTAGGTAATGTTCCATACAAAATTGAAACAGTTCAATCAATATAACCACGAAAATCCAAATTTCAAGCGTTTTCCCTTCCTAAAACGAAGCACCAAAAGAATCGAACAATTACTGCCTCCCAGTTACACAATTACTGGCTAGAAGCTATTTATCTCTCAGCAAAAAAAATTTTGAGAAATTTGCAGTTTCACTCACTATAAACACGGAACTATGATGCTTCATGAATTATAAATTTTTCTCTCATTGAGAGGAACCAACTGCTGAAATTGAGCGTTATCTCCCTCCCTCTTTCTCTCTCTTTCTCTCCTTTGTGCGATATTTTTTTAGAGCATTCTCGCGGCAGATTGTTTCAACTCTGCTGAGGATTAGTTAAGTGTCGTTTCGTTTCTTACATTTTGAAGCAACGTATATGTGCAAAATTTACCTTAAGAAGGCAGTCACAAAATGAAATCCTTTTCTTAAACTTTTTACTCATTTTGACATGAGATCTGTAGTCCAATTAGTTTGGCTGCTGCATAATTAATCAAAAATTGTGTTTCATGCTGGACCATTAATATACGGTACAGATATGCTGCTTTTCATTATTTCCCAGTTAGGGATATTTTTCCAATCTATCCTATGGGTACAGTTGCTTCATTATGAGAGAGAACATTGCAATTTTTGACCGATTTTTGTCAATTATCTTTGTGAGCTCAACGATAGAAAAGATTAGGAAAAACGAAGGTAGACCTACCTTTTTTTGTAGTTTAGTCTTCTTCTCTTGCTAATGCTTCACTGGTTTAGGATTATTGGCCCAGATCTTTAATCTTTAGGAGAGCTTCAACAGAAACAACGCCTCTGACAAAAAACTATATACAGAATGCAAAAAGGTTAGGTTTTTGTGTCATTTTTAAGTAAAATTGTAGAATGAGCAGCTTTGGGACAACGGAAAATCTCTATTTTCCCCAATAAGTACTCATTAATGCAAACAGTCAACAGTTAAAAAATTCAGAACAATTGGACGTGATAGAGAACTGTTTTTGGTGGAAATTGCAGAGATGGTAACTTTTCCTTACAAAGAATCTTTTACGGTTTTGATACTTTTTGGGTCGAGTGGGATGCTGTAATTATTGCACAATGAGTGTGTATTAGCTCGAACAATTACCAGCACTCACTTTTTGTTCGATTGATTAATAAATCAAATTGTCAAGTTGAATTGTCCTTTCCTCATTCTCATTGCGTTTCCTCTTCTAGTAACGATCCTTCAAAAACCGATTCCCTAATGATTTTAAATTTGGCAAATATGAGTTAATTTTTGAGCTTTTCTGCAACTAAATAGAGCCATGAAGAGCCTTCCAAGCAAGGACTAGTCCCTTGCACCAATCTAAAACATCAAATTGACCTCAAAAAAGTTATTTTTTCTATAAAATTGAGTATTTTGTCAAAAGATTTTTCTACAATGAACTTGGATCATTTTGTCCTCCTGATTGTAAACTGTTTTTTTTGCTTCCTCTTATCAACCATTTTCAATCTGTTAACTTTAAATTTATAAAAACTCAAGATAGAGTTTTTTCATGGCCTGGGTTTTAGGTGCATACTTCGACTGTCCAAAAACTGTACCTATGTGATTCATTTTGGTTATGAGAACTTAAACTATTTTTTCCATTGTTTGCATAACACTACACCGGACTTTTTTTGGTCACAAAATGACTTCTAAAAAATCACGCTAAAGACTTCTTCACATAACTGAGCATTGGATTTCGATCCAAAAGTGTCCGACTATTATAACAAGCAAACAAGGTTTCAATTCAATTTCCTAAGATTTTCAATTCTTCATGCACTTTTTGCAACTATTGTTAGGCTCTGTTTAATATTGCTATGGCATCCCAAACCTATACTTGCTGTATAAAGAAGAGATAACCCTGTAGAATTACACCTCTTAAGCATTGAACTTTCTGCATAGTTGTTCAGACTATAAAAAACAATTGGTCAATCTATTTGCAGTTTGCTTGTTTTCCCTGCAATTTAGTCTCCAACGCAATTTAGATCCAAAAAGTGACCAACAAATTCATAGGGGCACATTCTTTGTATTTTCCCTCTTTCTTTCTTTTGCTCCGCTCGAAAACAACATTCAACACTCCCAAACGTGCAGTGAACCAAAGAGAACAACTGTTCCTCTTTCATTGTGATCTGGTTTTTAGAAAGGCAGTTCACCTATTGGAGGAAGACACCCCAACAAAAAATCACAACGTAATATAGTGTTTGCTAACTCTTTCATTCTTTGTTTTTTTTGTGATAAAAATTTGTTCCCTACATTCCAAGTGCTGTGTACTCTGTCTTCTGTTGTTTTGACAATTAATAGTTTAGCAAAGCAAAGTTCGTATTTGTTTACTAGCGAATTTGAGCCAGTTTTCACTCCAATTTAAACTGCTAAAGTAAAAATGCTGAAGTTCAGCTCAAAAATTTTGCAAACTAATAAAGTAGTCAAAATCTAAACTTCAATCAAAGTGATTAGGACCTCAGTTTCCATAATGCTATAGGCCAACTCCAAATCAAATAAAATGATGTGAAACGCTCGTTATTTTCTGTCCCCATTTTCAAAGTAACATGGATGAAATTTTTAAATATTTGATGCAACCAAGCGTTATATTTTCATTATAGCAAGGCCATAAACATTGATCAACATCTTGCAGCTCCATTGCGGCAGATACAACAAGCAAAGTTACTGATACGAAAACAGAATTTAAAAAAAGAAAACCAAGTTCAATGATGTGAGTCTAGCTTTCTTATTGATTAAAAAAGACAAAATTTAAGGGATTGAGATTAACTGGTCCGAGAAAAAAAACAGCACAAGGTGAGAAATTTTACACCGCATGCAATAAAATATACGTTTTTCAATGCTACATTTTACTAATATCAAAAAAAACTGAGCATTAGAAGAAGTTTACGGAACTTAAGTTCAGAAAGATAAAATTGTACAACTCCATTGCAGCGTTTCTTTTACTTTTCCTGTCAATGTATATGTTCATTAAAGAAACCAATTCTTGAAGTAAATGCATCTTATTTCATTAAAATTACAATACGAAGGTTTCAACAATTTCCATTAAATGAAAATGAGAAAACTGCTCACATGTTTTTTTAAATTGCTTTAAGCTGAAGAGGAGCAAAGTTATTCTATTTTTATCATAATGTTCCAGCTGAATCACAAAACGCTGATTTGTGACCTAGCGCTGTTCAAAACTCCGTCAACAACGTAAAATGTCAAAAAAAAAATTGGTCAAAAAATCAACAAGGAAATGTTAATTTTATATTTGTTCATCGATGCTCTGCGTAAATTGGTGGAAATTCAATTCGAATAGATGTTTTCATTTTTTTGAAATAGCATGTATCGTATCTCATTGTCATCTCTCTGCTAATTTGTTCTGGTTGAGATCTGTTTTTTTCGATCCATCGCCATTTCCGAGAAAAAGTAATAGAAGCTGACTTTGCTTGCTAAAATTTATTTCTAATTCCGATTCGATGCACTTTTTCTAAAAACGCTGCCAATTTCACTACATTTTTACTTCTAATTTTTTAAAACCTATCGCTATAAAAGAAAATTCACGGAAACTGCAAGTTTTTAGATTATTTTGGACTTTAAACATTTAATTTTAAATTGATGCTAAATCAAAATTTACAATTTGTTTTGATACTTTTTTCTCTTCTGCAACTTCAGTTCTCCCGACTGACTGCATTGTTTTTGTTTTTGACTTTATGAAAACGTCACTCAAAAATTTTTTTGAACATCTAATTTGTCAATGTTACTTTCATAACTGAATAGAACTTCAAGTTTTAAAAAATCACAACTTAAAGTTATGCTCCTGCCAAAAATTTTTTTGTTACAAAATGATGATATTTGTTATAAATATAATAAACTAATGAGCAATATTGACATTTTTAGTTGCTTTTAACTCGTACGTTTTCTACACGTTTTCGCTAACATAACCTTGGAAGTCGGATGTTAAAATGAAAATACGGTGAAGAATATAGATTTTTTTATTTTTTGAAAAAAAAATTTGAGACTGGAAATGTTTAATAATGGAAAATTGAGAAATGTTGGGGGATATAGATGAACGACCGACTTGCTAAAAGTAATGAATTTCTAAAAACTGAACTCTTAAAAATTGAAAAGCGAGATTGGATTGCTCCAGCGAGATAAACCTCCATAAATATCTAACAGAAATTGCTACAAAAAAAACTGTAAATGAAACCCATTTTCTCTTCATTAAAAATTTTTAGGTGGTACTTTCTATGGCAATAAAGGCAATAGAGTACAAAAACAAATTAACTGAGAAAATTGGCAAAATTTTGAATATATTGTTTCTGTCGCTATTCTGGCCATGGTGTTATGACTCACAAAAAAGTCTAAAGTTTGAATCATTAGGTTTTCTGTGACATTTTTAAAATAATTTTTTAATGACTAAAAACGTCTTTTTATTGTTATACAAATTGTTGTCAATCTACTTTTTGTTTGCTCGACAAAAAATTTAAGGATTCCAATTAAATGGTCTGAGAAAAATTACAGCAGAAGATGAGAATTTTTACCCCCTCCAGTTTTAAAGTATACGTTTTTCACGCTACATTTCATTATTATTATAAAAACTGGGCATCTGAAGAAACTAATGGACCTTAAATTCAGAAGATTACTATTGTACAATTCCAATGCAGTGTTTATTTCGCTTTTCCTGCCATGGTATATGTTCATTAAAGAAACTAATTCTTGTCTTAAGCGCAGTAGATTCCAAAATAATTACAATACAAATGTTTTGACACCTTACAGTAAAACAAAATGAGAAAACTGCTCACAATTTTTTTAGATTGCTTTGAGCTGAAGAGAAGCAAAATGATTCTACTTTAATAAAGTTCCAGCTGAAACACAAAACGCTGGTTTGTCACCTAAAGCTGTCCAAAGTTACGTCAAGAACGTAAAATGTCAAAAAAATTGAAACCCAGTAGTTCTTCAATAAAAAACGATTAGGCGGTACTTGATATTGTAATAATGGCAATAGAGTACTAAAGCAATTTAATAAATTAATATGGCGAAATTTTTTTCTATGTGTTGTTTCTGTCGCCATTCTGGCGATGGTGTAATAACTACAAAAACCGGTTGAATCATTAGATTTCCTGTGACTTTTTTTAACAAATTTGTCAATAACTAACCATGTCTGTTTGTTGTTCACCAAATTTTTGTTAGTCTTATTTTTGTTTGATTGTTAATTTTGATCAATTTTGTTCAACTTTAACTAGTATTTGTATTGTTTCCAAAACACTATATTGGGCTACTTTCGGTCACAAAATAACTTCTAATAAATCATGCGAAAGTCTTCTTCCCATAACTGAGCAATGAAGTTCGATTCAAAAGTGTCCTGCTATTATAACAAGCAAACAAGGTTTCAATTCAATTTCCTAACAATTTCGTTTCTTCATGCACTTTCTTTCAACTATTGTTGGACTCTGTTCAATATTGTTATGTCATCCCGAACGTATAGTTGTTGTACAAGGAAGAGATAACCCTGGCGAATTACACCTACTAAGAATTGAACTTTATGCATCGTTGTTCTGACTATTATAAAAACAATTGGTCAATCTATTTTTCCACATTCAGTTTGCTTGTTTTCCCCCGCAGTTTAGATCCAAAAAGTGATCAACAAATTCATAAGGGAACATTCTTTGTTTTTTCCCTTCTTCTTTCTTTTGCTCTCTTTTCTTCTCTCCGCTTGAAAACAGCAATCAATCCTTCCAAACGTGCCGTGAACCTAACAGAATAACTACTCAACTTTCATTATAGCCCGCTCGAAAACAACATTCAACACTCCCAAACGTGCAGTGAACCAAAGAGAACAACGAACAACTGTTCGTCTTTCATTACGATTTGGTTTTTAGAAGTTCAGTTCTCCTGCAGATCACATGCTAACTCTTTCAATATGTTTTTTAATCAAATTTCATTCATTACATTCCAAGTGTTGTGTACTCTATCTGTTGTCGTTCTGACAAATAATAGTTTTGCAAAGCAAAGTTTGCATTTGTTTACGATCGAATTTGAGCTAGTTTTCACTCCAATTTAAACTGCTAAAGTTTGTTTTTAAAGTAAAAATGCTGAAGTTCAGCTGAAAAATTTTGCAAACTAATGAAGTAGTCAAAATTCAAACTTCAATCAAAGTGATTAGGACCTCAGTTTCACAAAATTGTAAAGGCCAACTCCAAATCAAATAATTTGAAGTGAAACGCTCGTTATTTTCTGTCCCCATTTTCAAAGGAGCATGGGTGATATTATAATGTATTGATGCAATGAAGCGTTAAAATTTCCTTATCAGAAGGCCAAAAATATTTATCAAAATCTTGCAGCTCGATTGCGGCAGATACAAGAAGCAAAGCTAATGAGTTCAAAACAAAAATGAGGAATAGAAAATCAAGTTCAAGGATTTTAGTGTAGCTCTTATATTGATTAAAAAGACAAAAATTGAAGGATTTATTATAATGGTCTGAGAAAAAAACAGCTCAAGACGAAAATTTTTAACCCGCATTCAATAAAATATACGTTTTTCAGTGGTACGTTTGATTAAAAACGCAAAAACTGGGCATTAGAATGAACTTATGGAACTTAAGTTCAAAAGGATAAAATTGTACAATTCCATTGAAGTGTTTCTATTGGTTTTGCTCCAATATATGTCCATTAAAGAATTTAATTCTTGTCTTAAACGCATCTTATTTCAATAAAATTACAATACGAAGGTTTTATCACTTTACAGCAAATTAAAATGAGAAAACTGATCCCATGTTTTTTTTAAAATTGCTTTGTGCTGAAGAGGAGTAAGATGATTGTACTTTAATCATAAACTTCCGGTTGAATCACAAAACGCTTTCTTTGTGACCTAGCGGTGTTCAAAACTCCGTCAACAACGTAAAATGTCAAAAAAATTGGTCAAAAAATCAACAAGGAAATGTTAATTTTATATTTGTTCATCGATGCTCTGCGTAAATTGGTGGAAATTCAATTCGAATAGATGTTTTCATTTTTTTGAAATAGCATGTATCGTATCTCATTGTCATCTCTCTGCTAATTTGTTCTGGTTGAGATCTGTTTTTTTCGATCCATCGCCATTTCCGAGAAAAAGTAATAGAAGCTGACTTTGCTTGCTAAAATTTATTTCTAATTCCGATTCGATGCACTTTTTCTAAAAACGCTGCCAATTTCACTACATTTTTACTTCTAATTTTTTAAAACCTATCGCTATAAAAGAAAATTCACGGAAACTGCAAGTTTTTAGATTATTTTGGACTTTAAACATTTAATTTTAAATTGATGCTAAATCAAAATTTACAATTTGTTTTGATACTTTTTTCTCTTCTGCAACTTCAGTTCTCCCCCCGACTGACTGCATTGTTTTTGTTTTTGACTTTATGAAAAAGTCGCTCAAAAAATTTTTTGAACATCTAATTTTAGCGCAGCCCAAAATTCCGCCAACAACGTAAAATGTCAAAAAATAGGGCAAAAAAATTAACCAGAAATGTTAATGTTTTATTAATGTTTCGATGTTCTGCGTAAATTTGCAGAAATTTAGTTCGAAGCAATAAATGTTCTTGTTATTTTTTTGAAATAGTAGGTATCTTGTTTAAATTGGCATCTGAGCCAAATTGTTCTGATTGAGATCTGTTTTTTTATCCATCGCGTTTTCCGAGAAAAAATAATAGAAGCGGATTCTTCTCTTTTATTTCTAATTCTGATTGGATGCACTATTTCTAAAAAGGCCGCCAATTTTACATTTTTACTTCTAATTTTATAAAACCTTTCTTTAAAAAAAGAAGTAAACGGAAACTGGAACTTTTAAAACTATTTTAGTTTTATACTAATTTAATTTTAAATTGATGTGTAACAAAACTTACTAATTGTTTTTATGTTCCTTTTCTATTCTGCAACCTTCAGTTTTCTCGACTGATTGTATTGTTTTCATTTTCGACTTTATGAAAAGGTTGTTCAAAAACGTTTTTGAACATCTAATTTGTCAATGATATTTTCATAGCAGAAAAAATTTTCATGCTTTAAAAAATGGGAGCTGAAATTTATGCTCTTGTCAAAAACTTTTTTGTTCAAAATTATGATATTTGTTATAAATAAAACACTAATTAGCAATTTTATCATTTTAGTTGCTTTTTACTCGTAATTTCTCTACACATTTTGCTAACATAACTTTGGAAATTGGATGTTAAATGGGAAATTCAGTGAATAATAATAAATTTTAGATTTTTGATAAAAAATTTTTGAGACCGGAAATGTTTAATGAGGTAAAATTGAGAAATGTTGTGGGATAGAGATGAACGATCGACTTGTAAAAGGTAATTGATTTCCGAAAACTGATCTCTTAAAAATTTAAAAAGCGAGATTGGACTGCTCCAGCGAGATTAACCTCGTTGATTTTCAAACAGAAATTGCTACAATGCATAACTCGTAAATGAAGCGCAGTAGTTCTTCATGAAAAAATATTAGACGGTACATTTTTTTATGGTAATAATGGAATTGGAGTACTAAAACAATTTACCGAAAAAAACTTGGCGAAATTTTAAATCTATTGTTTCTGTCGCTATTATAGCAATGGTGTACTGACTCACAAAAAAGTTTAAAAGTCTTATCATTACGTTTTCTGTGAAATTTTAAAAATAAATTTTTACTGACTAAGCTCGTTTGTTTATTGTTCACCAAATTTTTGTTAATCTACTTTTTTTGCTTGAACAAAAGTTTAAGGATTGAGATTAAATGGTCGAGAAAAACAAATACAGCACAAGATGAAATTTTTTACCACGCATGTATTATAATATACGTTTTTTATTTCTACATTTGATTAAAATTGCAAAAACTGGGCATTTAAAGAAACTTTTGGAACTTAAGTTCAAAAAGATAAATTTGTACAATTCCATTGCAGTGTCTTTTTTCCTGCCAATGTATATGTTCACTAAGGAAACTAATTTGTTTCTTATACGCAGCTCATTTCAATAAAATTGCAATACGAATGTTTTAACACTTTACAGTAAAATAGAGTGAGAATACTGCTCACATGTTTTTATTAAATTGCTTTATGCTGAAGAGGAGCAATGTGATTCTACTTTAATCAAAAAGTCCCAGGTGAATCGAAAAACGCTTTATTGTGACCTAGCACAGTCCAAAACTCCCCAACAACGTAAAATGTCAAAAAAATGGGTAAAAAGATCAACCAGGAAATGTTAAAGTTTTATTATTGTTTCGATGCTCTGCGTAAATTGGCAGAAATTTGAGTCGAAGCAATAAATGTTCTTGTTGTTTTGAAATAGTAGGTATCTCACATAAATTGGCATCTCAGCCAATTTGTTCTGGTTGGCGGTACTTTCTATGGCTATAATGACAAACGAATACTACAACATATTAGTTAAAAATTTGACTAAACTTTGAATATTTTGTTCCTGTTGCCATTCTGGCAATGGTGTAATGACTCACTAAAAAATCGAATCAATATGTTTCCTGAGACTTCTTAAAATAATTTGTTTTTTTAATTGTTCAACAAATTTTTGTTTATCTAATTTTTGTTTGCTTGTTAATTTTGTGCATTATCTTAGCAATCAGTTCCCTCTAATAATAAAAGAACTGCGTTGATTATTACAAAATTCAGATCGCCACTGAATTTCCACTTTTTGCTCCTGGTTTTTTTTAGATTCATAAAATACATCATCTTGATTTGCTTACCTTCCGTGTTTTTTGGTCACTTACGTTTGGGTGAAGTATAGAAAAACTCGAAAAAAAAAAATACTTTTTTTTCAAAATGATGATAAAAATACATATAATTTTGGTTTATGAGAAAAAAATACAACAATTGCAGTAAAAAAAGTTATGGGAAATTCAGGAGTTTTGGTTAAATGACTTTTCTTTGGGGGCTCGTTAAAAAATCTGTTTTTTCTCAATAGTTCCAGAGTATAACAGATTCAGTTGACATCTAGTCAACAATTTCAATACTTTTTCCCGCGTCAGATTTGGCATAGTTATTCTAAAAGACCCGTGGAAGATAAAATTTATTTAAGCTGGGCAGTAGTGGGTAAAAGGTGCTCTCCAAGCGCATTTCAATTTTTTGAGCTATTTTTACATAGTAAAAACACCTCAAAAAATTTTCATGCACTTGTTCGAGAACCTTCCACTCACTACTCTATATATCTGCTACTTGCTTATACCCCCATTTTATTCACTACCATATATTAGCTTGTTTTATCCACTACTACATATTACCTTTATATTCACTCAAAATCTATCATTTCTTGTCTCACTTAGTGCAATCCACTAGTACAGAGTTAAGCTGGTAATTGTCCATTATCAGACGGATAGTTCGGGTTCTATCCCCACCGACTCCGGTGGACGTATCCCAGATACTAGTGTAACTAAAGAGACCGTGTAAAAAGCACCTAAACAATCTTGCGAAAAAACTTACACAAAAAAGAAAACTTGAACGAAAATTGAAAGAAATATTAAAATAATAGTTTTCATATATCCCCCTAATCAATATTTATTCAATCTAAAACTAAAACTTTCTGTCTCACTTGGCGTATTGGTTAAATCATCGAGTCTAGTTAAGTTGCTTTAGCAAACGGAAGGTTCCTTCCTCACTAACTCCAGTGAACGTCCCCCGACTCTGATGAATTACTATGAAACTAAATGAGATTAAAAAAACCAAATTCACAGTAAGGTTGATCGGTGAAACTGCTTCGCAGATCCCTACTCTGAGACTGTATATGGGACACACTGTGATGGGTATACAGTCAGAAACACTGAGATCGGTGGAAACACAGTGATTAGTGTTTTTCAGTATAACTAATCAGTGAAACTGCTTCGCAGATGAGACCGTGTAAAAAGCACGTAAAACCAAATTGCGAAAATTGTTGTAACCACTTCGTGGATCTGTGAAGCCACTTCGTGGATAACTTGAACAAAAAGAGCACAGTCAAAAACACTGAGATCGGTGGAAACACAGTGATTAGTGTTCTTCAGTGTAGTTGAATAAAAAAAATCAGCTTAACTCTTTTATAAATTTTAAATTTTGCTATATTTATATAATATTAAGATCCTTGTTTTTATTTACTACTTGGTCAAGTCATAATTAAGCTAAACCCAAAGTAATAGCAAAATTTAATAATTTATTAAAAAATAAAGCAAAGTTCAAAAATAAGAGCGAAATCCCTCCTTTGAGAGCGAATCACTCTTTAAGAAAGAAATCGCCCCTATCGGAGTGATGCCCCAGTACAAAATCACTATTTTATCGCGCTTAAAGAGTGATTCCCTCTTTTTTAAATAAAATTTAAATTTATCTAAATTTTTTAATTAATTTTTTTTTTATTTTAAATTATCTATACTCTTCAATAAATTTATATTTTCTTTTACTTTTTCTATATTTATCCCATTATTAACAAGAAATGAGACAAAATTATAATATTTATATGAACAACTTTCTTCATTTTGTGTAATAATAGGATTGGTGTAACCACTTCGTGGATTGGGGGTCAGATCAGTGTAAGGACCTTCGGTCTTGGTTCCCCAACTGCTTCGCAGATTTCTAGTAATTCATTTAGGTATATCCACATCTGGATGTTGTCTTTTTACATGAGCATTCATTCCATCATATCTCACAATAGAAGGGCAATAAAGACAACTAACTTTAGTAGAAGTACAATTTCAACATGTATACTTGCTTTTATCAAAATCTGTTAATGGTTTTACATAAATACATCTATTACAACATCTAGTTATAACTTTAGGATTAGGGCTAGGATCAATGCTAGAATCGATGTAACCGCTCCGCGGATTAGAGCTAGAGCTAGAGCTAGGATTAGGGCTAGAGCTAGGATTAGAGCTAGAGTCATTACTAGGACTATATCCAGATTCATCTTTAAAAGAACAAACAGTTTTTATGCAAATACCGCTTAAGGTTTTATCACCATACACACATTTACGAATTTTATCTTCATGACATATTGAATAATGAAAAGTTAGATTAAAGGGAGCTCCACATTTATGATTACACTCTAAACATTTTATAACTATTTATTGTGGGGGGAATTTAGCCAAGATTTCAATTAAATCTCTAGTATTTTCTTTACACGTTATATATTCGGCTAAAAAATTTTTCCCGTCATATTGAGCATATTCGTTTTATATCTTATATCTAAAATCATGTCAAGGTCTAATTTTGTTTTATCTCTAACAAAATTTATAATCTCATCTCTAAATTCTTCATTGTTTTCATATAGTCTGTTTAAATATTTTTGTCCTTTTCTATTCCCTTCCCTGTCGTTTATGTATTCTTCTTGTATTGTATTTCGTGGATTGGGCTTAACCCATGTTTCACTATTGGCAAAGCCACTTCGTGAATTAGCAAAGCTACTTCGTAGATCATTATCCAACTCTTCTCCATATCCAACGTTAACCAATATTTTTACTCTATTCAACATTGTGCTTGCCCCGATTGCTATATTTCCAGCATTTCTTGATGTCATATCGAAATAAATATAACTAATTATAAATAAACCCGAGCCTATAATTCCACCAATAGTTGATAAGTTTTTAATACCTTTTCCTGTAACCATTTGTTGTGTTAGAACATCATTCTGTATTTTAATATTATTTATTTTAAGAAGTTTATTAAATAGAATATATAGTTATCGTGATTAATAACATTTCTATCTGTTGTATTTATCATGAGTGGTTTCATATATGCTATTAGTTTATTTATATCTTCTCTTTCTAATTCATCTTTTAAACTAAGAGCTTTTAAATCAATGAAACCAACTCTCGAGTCATATATCATAATTCTATTCTTATCAATAATAATAAAAGTATTCTCATTCCTGTTATATTTAATCATATCATAACGAAGTTCATCTGACATTCCGTCTGTACAATTATAATAGTTACTAATTAGTTCACTAATTATTTTATTGAAGTTATGTTCACATTTATATATTTCATTAAAATATTTAAATAGATCAGCTCCATTATAAGTTGTTAAATTAATAATATCACAAATCATTCTTGCTGTATTAATTATTTGAGTTGGTTTATGACACATTACAATCATTTGAATATTACAATGTCTTCATTCTGTGAAATAATAAGCTATATCCCTATTTAACTTATCACCCATATCATCAATAACAATTACACTATCTTTCAATTTAGACTTATTTTTTGATTTGATCATATTTATATCACATCTATTAAATCCAATATAGATTCCGCCAGTCTTAGGATCTATCCAATCTCTATCATCTTTACATACAATGATTATATTTTTAGCTTGGTCTGGGTCTAAGTCTAAATATGACTTTAAATATTGTCTAATAAAATATGATTTACCTGTGCCAGTTCCACCATAAACAATAGTATGTAATGATGACTTTTCATATTCAAATCTAACTTGACTCCTATTCATAAATCCACCAAAGTTTTCTTCTATTTTTGTATATTTACTTGGTATCGAATTATAAATTATAAAACAAACTGCAATTATGATAATAAAAAAAAGTATAACTCCTTTATCCATTTTTACATATAAAATTTATATATAAAAAATGCTTATCCTACCTTTTGAGGAATTCATTAATAAATTTAATATTGATAATAATGCTATGAGTGATATCAGAATAAAAGATCCAGGTAAAGATATAAGTCTAACACCAATTGAAATTGTAATGAGAGATGAGAATCCAGATAATATTAATGACAATAACTTCAACATTATTGTAAATCTACATCCAACTGATGGTACACATTAGGTTTTAGTTATAAGAAGAGAAGATGGTCCTGTGTATTACTTTGATAGTTTTGGTGCTGAAACTCCTCCATTATTCTTAGAAGAATATGTTGATCTAGGCTCTAATGAGAGAATACAACAAAATGATGAATCTTATTGTGGGGCTTATTGTTTATATATGATCTATCTTATTGATAGAGGATTTAGAATTGAAAGTGCTTTGAATATTCTAGTTAATCAAGTTGAATGTCCTGAAATATATAATGAGTGTTTTTTTGGCTTGTAATGTTAATGTTAAAGATAATGCCAATGATAATGTTAAAGATAATGCCAATGATAATGTTAATGATAAAGATAATGATAATGATAATGATCTACGAAGTAGCTTTACTGATAATGATAATGATAATGATAAAGATAATGATAATGTTAATGATAATGATAATGATAATGATCTACGAAGTAGCTTTGCTAATAATGCTAATGATAATGATAATGATAGAGATAATTTTATATATCTATTTGGTGAAAAACATCAAAGGGGTAAACCTAACAACAAAGAATGTCTTAGTAACAATATCTCTCTAAACATAAATGAAGATCTACAATCATGGCTAAATGATGATAGTATAATTACAGAAGCTACACTCCCAGAGAACTTTAGATGTATAATATCTGGTCCTAGTGAATGCCTAGACATTCTTATTAAAAAAACGAATTCTGGCTTGTATATATTTTGATAAGCTATACATCTTTGGACCTACTGGCGATCAATACAAAGATATAAGTTGCAAGTCTGTCGAGTTTTTTAAAGATATAAAAGATTTACCATCTCCTGATAAACTACCCAAAGATTTAAAGAAACTAATGATATTCGATGATGTTAGAGCCAAAGAACCAGTTATTAATGAAAACTTTTGTGGGGGTAGACATAATAAGTGCAATATGATATATCTTAATTAAAATCTATTCACAATAGAGAGACAGAGTGTTAGAGAGACTTGTAACTTTTTTTTTTGAACAAAGAAGTGAAGTCCTTGTATCAATATATCAAGATTTCTATAATAATGTTGAACTTAGTTATAACGATTTTGCTAATATATGTAATGAAGCATGGAAAGAGCCTTATAATTATATTGTCATTGATATAACTAAAAAGAAAAATATTAATGGTAAACTTAGAAATAATTGGGATCGGAGAGTTTTGTAGTTATTTATGTTTAATTATAATCTATAACTATACTAATCTGTGAATATGGTGTAAGCGATTCCACATGTTTTCTAAATCTTTCTTTAGTATATTTATGGAGACATGTACATAACCTACAATAGAATTGTTTAAATCTAAACTGAGAGATATGTTTATCTACTTTACACTTTCTACATGTTAGATATTGTTCGGGATTATTAAAATGCTCTAGTAAAAGATCATGTTTATCTCTATATGTTAAAACTCTATTGCATAGAAAACATTGATATGGTTTACCCTGACACCAATTACAACTCTGAGCCCAGGACTTTTTTCTACATTCATCACATTTAATACTAAACGTTTTTTTAAGGAAAAAATACTATTTCAAATATGTTATGATTATAAAAAAACAAGGCTTTGCCTAGCTGTTACACTAAATGGGGCTTCGCCCAGCTGACTACGTCAGATCAACAAAGTTGCTAGTTACACTAGATACAAAGTAAAACTTAATACATCGCCATTAAAGTCTATAGGTCTTCCATGCTCATCTTTAAATTGAAATTCAATATATTCTATTCTATCTTTAGTTACATTTTGGACAAGACATTAGTTGGTATAATATTTATCAAGTAACCTGGTGGTTCTGTTAGAGAAAAAGTATATAGTATGTCTGTGTTATTCCCAATATCTTTAAAACCAGATATCACATTACAATGAATGTTAATAGTACTAAAACCCATAATATCAACAATTGTCTGAGATGTATATTTACCTTGTTCATATACTATTTTTCTAAAGCCCAGTAGTGAGGCTATTGAGTTTTCTACATCAAAGCTGAGTGCTCCTTGTTTTATTTCCATTAAACATTTCATCGTATTCTTCTCAGGTACTATTATAACATTACCATTAGTTTCTTCTTTTATTAATTCTGCTATGTCAGTTAACTCATATGCTCCTGGTGTAATAGTTGAATATAGCAAGGGAATTCCTTTATAATTATAATTAAGGACAGATGTAATGTTTGGGCTAGAGTTAGAAGAGGGGTTAAGGTCAGAGCTAAGAACCTGACGTAAAGCTTCTTCACCTTCTATAACTGTACTAGCATATAATAATTGATTATTTCTCCTATTCACATTAAACACCGAGTTATAAACCGATAATCTAATTAAACCTAATTTTGTTCTTTTAAGTATAGGTTTACTAAAGTTAAACTTTTCTGTTGGTTTTATCATTCAAAAGTTAAGTGTATGCTCTTCTTTAGTTTTCTTTAAAGCATCATGTATCTTTTGTAGTTCCCATAAAATTAAACTATCAGTCTTTTTATATCTTATAAAAATGGATTTTAATACGGATACAACTTATGGTTATAAAAATGATATACACAAAAGTAAGATTATAAAATATAAAGCTAATAATCTAGCAACAATGAATACGGCTAATACTAACCTTAATATCAAACTCAACAGAGAAGAGAATAATTTAAATTTACATGATTCATATCTAGAGATAGAGTTTGTTGTATCAGATGATGCTGGTGGTGTATTTGCTACTGATGCTAATATTAGACTAATTAATTATGGTATGATGGCATTATTTAGTTCAGTTAAACTTGAAACTAGTGGTGGTAGGACTATTGAATATATAAATCATTGCCATCCTAATCTATTGATGTATAAGTTATTAACTAGTAGTGATCATGAATATGAGAGAGGTTTTGTTAGAAATCAGGGTAAAAGAGATTGTCAACTTATAGGTGACCATATTGCTGCAGAACGAGGTCATATGTATAAGATGGTTAAGAAGAGTGATCTATTTGGTTTCGTAAATGATTAAGAAGAGATTATATATGGTTTAGGATTTAAACTAATTTCAAAAAGAAATAATAATGATAGAGCTCTATTTAGAGTTAATGCTGGTGCTAATGCAGTTGCCAATGATGACAATATAGATATTAGAGATATATGATGGTGTGTGCCCACTTTTGATCCTAGTAATGACAATAGAATTATAGTACAAAAGGGTTTAAGTAAAAAGAATAATGTAGACTTTAGCTATTATGAAAGAAGACATTTTATAAGAATCTACCCAATGCTACTAACTTGTTGTTTGATCTAGGTATGGAAAGTGGGATGGCAAGACCACAATATGTAATAGTTGGTTTTGAAAATAATAATTTTAATGAACAAACTCATGATGCAAGTACATTTGATAAAATGAATGTTACTGAATGTTATTGTAAGATTGGTAGTGAGCTTTATCCCGAGGATAGAACGAATCTTAATTATGGTACCTATAATTATAATGAGGCTTTTAAAGAGATTGTTAGCTTTAACAAAGATTATAATGGGCTACCGCATAATATAAAACCATATATAAATCATAGAACATTCAAAAGTCATATAGAATATATGTATTCGATACTAGATATCAAAGTGATCATATAGGTCCACAACCAATACAACTCAATTTTAAATTTAGTGCTGCAGTTGCCGATGTTATATGTCATGCATTAGTATTAACTAGAAAGGTTATTAGTGTTATTAGTGATGGTAATAAGATGGTTGATATGGTATCATAATTATAATTATAACTATGGCCCTAGTCATTATTTTAGATATATCTCTAGCTATTAGCATCTGCGAACAGACTTTGTCCGCGGCAAGCCGAGCAGTTCCTGATAATTTTAATTATAACTAATTCTTACTTGTCTTAACAAAAACCCTAGCATGAAAAATATCTAGTTTCTTTTTATTCTCTAGAGATAAGCCTCCAGCTTCAAGCTTAATCTTAGCCTTGGGCCTAACCGTACGCTTAGGCTTAGCCTTATTCATAACAACAAAGAGATTATACTTTCAAAATTCCATTAATTTTTATATATAGAAATGTGTCTTTCAAATAAGTTCAAAACTAATTTATATTGTGTTTGTGGTAGACATTATAGTGGTACTAATAATATAAGAGGTTTTGTATCGGCGAAGGGTGCTAAAATGTTAAAGGGTAATTGTGTTTAAAGTAGAAGGAATAAGTCAATGACAGTATCTGATGCAACAATAGAAGCTTATGGATTGAAAGATTTCTTTAAAAGTGTTGGTAAAGCTACGGTTAACTTTGGAAAGAAAGTTGCTAATAATCCAGTAAGAGCATTAGAAATAGCAAGTAAAATAGGAAGTGCGGCTGCATCTAAAAACCCTAGAGTTGCTTTATCGGCCACACCTGATTTAATTAAATTTGCAACTACTGGCGAGGTTATAAAAGTAGTACAAAAAGGAAGAGGTTTATACTTAGGTACAAAGAAAAGATATTTAATTATATTAGAGTTTAAATATAATTATGGGTATGGGTATAACTAAGACTCAGACTAAGACTAGCTCTAATATTATCTATAATAATACTAATTTTATTATTACTGAAAACATTGTTATTACTAAGCACTAATAATTTTTATCTAAAAAAACACTTAACTTATTTTTTATCAACGGAGTTGCGGCTTCGCCGAATCTTCTTATATTCTTCATATACCTTGACTAATTCAATTTATTCATCATTACCTATTTTATTATCATTCATTGATTTAATACATAGTTTATTAAACTTGTCGCTAAACTGCTAACTTAAAATATACATTTGTGAATACTTTATAATTTTGTTTCTTATTTTAGTATTAATTGTTTTTGATAATGAACCACAAACAGTTGCTGTATCAAACGCTGTTGGTATAGAATAAAATAATCCTTTACCTGTTAATGCAACTGATGTTGTTGTTCCCGTTGTTTCTATTGAGGATGATAGTATTTCTGTTATCTCAGCTACGTTAATATAATTTTTATATCTACTTAACTTCTTATTATAGTTATTAGTTTCAGTTTCATAATAATTTCTAATATCTTTTATAATGTTAATATTGTTGTTAAATTTATCATTGGCTTGAATCTTTTCGTTTATTAGCCGCTCTGATACTGATGACAAATCTGGATATAGTAATCTCTCACTCGGTGCTGTTAGGTTAGTCATAGTTTCGGTTATTTCAATTAGAAAAAATTCTTTCTATTTCCTTCATTATATCTTCTTGTTTAAAATCATAATGCATCTCAAGTCTTGCTTTCTCTTTATTATCAACTAATGTACTTTTTAAAAGTATAGCTATTATATATTGTACTGTAACTTTTCTAAGAGGTTTATTGTATTCTTTCATTTCTCTTAGACCGTTAGTAAACATATCATCTAAATGTATGTTAGTAAAATTTTGATTAATCTTATTATTATCAAATTCTTGTTTTAATTGATTATATTTAGAGATAGTATCAGCAGCAACTTTATTACAAAACTTAACAGTATTTGTGACTTCATTGGCTGATTCAATAAACGCATTAATTAGTTCATCATTAACTTGTGTTTCATTTAGTTGTAATGTTTTAGTTGTAACTTTATCAAAGTCACCCTTTCTTAGTTCAGTTATGTTTCTACTTAAAATGTCTATTTTATTAGAAGAGGATAATAGGTTATTGTCACAATACTCTTTATTAACAACATCTTTTTCATCTATTGGATAATGAACATTTGTAATTATATAGGTATCTTTCAGGTCAATATTATCGTTATCTTCTAAGAATAATTGACGGGCCTTACTTGGTGATAGACTAATATTTGATGATGCTTGTTTAGCCCGCTTGAATCTATTTCTTGTCATCTTTGTATTTGTTTACAGAAAGATTTGAATCCAGCTTGCTGGCTTATGACAGGAGGTCTATATTTAATGATTCTAAAACTTTATTATTAGATTCAAAGTCAAACTCGGATTTTAATAATTCTTGTTCATAATACTTGCCTTCTATTATCTCTCCATTCATATCTTCTATCTAATAAGTTAGTGGTTGTGTGTTCAAAACTTCATTAACTTTAAATAGTTCTCTATTCCAATTGGAAGTGTAACCTTTAGAAAAGATATTACGTTTATCTGCATTTCTAACAGAATCGGCAACTTTAAACTTTGTTGTTGCTTTGGTAGATTTAACATAGTATATAACTTTATCAGAATTATTTGAAGCATCAACTGGTGTCATGTTAATTGTTGAATGAATGTTATTGTTATATGTTATGACTGCATCATTTAATATATTTACCCAATTACCATCACCATTGAGGAACATTGGTATATTAATTATATGTAAAAATGTTCAATTAAATCTCTCTATAAACACAGCCTTTATTTTTTATTTTCTGAATATATCTATAACAGTTAATATAAACTTATAATTATTATTGTATTTACTTAGAGATGACTTATCAATTAAATCAGCTGACCATATTTCATCTTTATATAACGGTATTATTCTTTCTCTTCTAATTTTTGTTATTTGAGGACTGAATACTTCTATAGCTAATAAATGTTGTTGTTCTTTTTCCATCATTATTTACTTACCATAGTTAAAAACAAAATTATATAGTTGCTCTTGATTAATAATGTTCATAGATAATAGTTGCTTAGATATATCTAGCATTTCATCATATAATCCATCATGACCAGCTTTCGTTTCTAGTATTAATAATTCTAATCTTTCTACTAAACTATTGGGGTCAGTCTTAGTAAGACCACTAGCTTTAACTTCTTCTTCTTCTTCTTTTTCTTCATTAGTATCATAAACAGTGGATTCACTACTAAAGGATTCTCTTCTCGGTGATGCGATACTAATTGATAATCTTCTTATAAGTTTCGTTCTATTATTTTTAGTAGTCCCCTCTTTGTTTATAAGCAATATCCCTTAGAAATCGTTTTATTTTGTTTTCATCAACTTTTATGTCTCTTTCTGTCACACTTTTATTAGTGATTAACATTAGGAAACTTTTAGTGAAATCATAGTTGTTATTTCCTAGTTTTATACCATTCGGTGTTATACGAGTGAACACATTATTAATTGTAAACTCATTTTCATTTGCATCGAATGGGACTAATCGTAATTGAATATTCGTTTGTTTTCTCATATCTGCTAGAATATCAAGCATCTCGTTACTTAGTTTAAACAACTTACCCTCTCGACCTGGTAATGTGATAGGCTCTCTGAGAGAGAACCCGGTTTGTTGAACGGGGGAGAACTCTAAAGCCTTCAATGCATTTGTGTTGTCTTCTATCCGTAAACCGGTTTCACCGATCTGGGAACCAGCTTCCTGGATCTGCGCAGCAGTTTCACCAATCCCAGAAGCGGTTTCATCGATTGCTTCCACTGTTTGTGTTTGGTGGGCTTGTAGTATTTCACTATTAGTATTTAAAGTTTTAGTTAGAGGATCAAATAACTCTTCTATTTCACCATAATATTCTTGTTGTTTTAATTTATCTTCTAATCTATTTCTTCTGTTATTTTTGTGGTTATTTAATTCTATGAGTTTATCTAGCCTAGTCATTTTATCTATCTTCCTTAATTGTTAATTCTTTAATATTGTTTATCAGGGAACCGGTTTCACCGATCAGTGCTGGGTTTACCATAGTTCGTCGGTTTGGCGCAGACGAAGTCTGTTGGCTGATTTTGTTTAATAAATCTCTTTTGAATAAATACACGTTCTCATCTAGGGGATAACTTCTTATAATATTTACATAAAATCTTTTATCATCAAAATTACTCAAACTTCTTTTACTTATCTTAATTGTGGTCATACAACTTCCTACTTTTTGAATCCTACTTTCCCCTACTGTCCTTTTCTTATTATCCATTAGAGCATTATAATATTCAGCGTGCTTTCCATTACTTTCTTTCCTTATTCCTTTCTATTTTGCGCCATAGTTCTTTATACTTTATGTTTTGGGTTTTAATACAATAAATTCTTCTATTATTTTACTCCCTAGCTCGTGTTTAAACTTGCCGGGGACTTTATTATTTGTTTTTATATTAGACAAGTCCATGTGCTCGTTGTCAACATTACCTCTACTATAACTTAAAATAAAACTATCCGTGTCCATAGTGAAGGTTGATGTCTTCTAGCGATAGTTTCAGTACATCATAATAAAATTTACACATATTTACACATCTTTACATGTTGGTTTACTAACAGCTTTAAGTATTTCATAATCATTAGTTAGGATCTTGGCTTCTAGATACTTTAATGGATTCTCACAACTTTTACCAAACAATGAGTTATTCATTAACTTAAGTATATCTTTCTCAGGCTCAGTTTAAGCTTCTGCTCTCATTTTAGTATTAAGTTCAATATAGTCTCTAATAATATAATCTTGTTTAAAATTAATTATTCTATGGACTTTAGTAACCTTTATGCCCATCTTAACAACAAACTTTAACATCCGATAGTGTATTGGGTATTCATATTTATTATTCTGATTTAATATTAGTTTCCTGCTTTTCGATGAAGTTGGGGGTCTTTGTTTGTATCCTAGTTCATTATTCTCTACTTCTCTTCCATGGGGTAGTAGTTGGAAGTTGCTAGTTCTCTCTTTAGATTCATTAGTATATTCTAAATCACAGATAAGCCAATAGCCCTAATCACTATCATCTGAAGTATTTAATACTTTGTCTAGAGTTGCGTTGGAGTACTCAAAATCTTTATATGGTAGTTTTTGCATTAGTGCATAACCGTATAAGTTATTAGCATCGGTGTACTATATAGACCTCGGGTCATGCTCTGCCATGGATCTATGACATTGACTATAACCTTGACTTTGATTACTAATATACCTTTTACCCATAACACCACATATGCCACCTCTCATTGCACTAATGAAATCTTTTAGTATTTGCTCATCTTGTATTGTGTCTAATTCAACGTTGCTTAGTTTTTGGAAACAATCGAAGCTGTAGCCTGGTAGACTAATATAATGTAGGGGATTAAATTTATATGTATTCATGTTTAACTTAACAAATAGATTGAAGCAGTGTCCTAATATGAATATATCATTTTCCATATATTCCGATGTTAATTCTTTACCTGTTTTATTTTTATTAGAATTATTAAAATCATCTACTTCATCTTGGGTTGGTAACATAGTTGTTGGTGATGATCTAAGGTCTTGAATTGATAGATTGCCTAGTTAATTATTATAGCTATTCTCATCTTTAAAGTATTCATAAGGATTTAATGTTTTATTTTTAACATTATAAACTTTTGCCATTTTATCAACAGACATTGTCAAATAACTGTAACTATCTATAAATTTTAATACACCCACTCCAAACATTCTAGCTTTACCATTAGTACTAGGTAAGATATCAATTCTTCTCTCGCTATTATTTTGTTTAAATATCTCATTATATAATAGATTAAAGTCATAGCCTTTTCCATTATGAAATATTACTGGAATGAAGTTTTGATGTTTATAGTTTAAGTCACAAATATTACATGCTGGGCCTCTATATCTACCTGTTTGGTGACAGTGATCTCTAACTTTATTAACACAGTTTTTATTACAAATGAGACATATATCATTAGCACCATGATACAATTTATCTTCTTCTGTAAATAGCATTGCTTTGTTTATCTTAATGCTATGTTTTGTTTCTATTTCTAATAAATCTCTAACATAATCTTTGATGCAGTCTGGACCAAAGTCGATGATCTGCGAAGCAGTTTCCCTGATTGACCTTCGGTCATGCTCTGCCATTGGTGTCTGCTATGCCAACTATAACCAATATCAATAGGTGCATGTTCAGATATCTTATATGTATTGCTACCAATCTTTTCATCTGTTCCTTTCATGTAACATTCCATAGCACTAAATATAACAATACTCACTTCTTGTTGTTTATGTTGATTCTTGAATTTAATTTGGTTTTAACTTAGGGCAAACAATCTTGGGTTTGATTCGGACACAGCATTCATGATTTCATATTTATATTGAGCGCTAAACCAATAGGTACAATTATCACAAAACCAGAACCTTGCATGTTTGGTTTTGCGTCTTTCTAGTAATACTTCTACAATTTTAATTAGAGCACTGTGTTAATTCCAGGCTAGAATCCTAACATCTTGTCTACCTTTTACAAAATTAGAACTTTTCTCTAAGCATTCTACTTTTGCTATGTTACTATCTTGAGTAGGCCTGTAAAACCAAATTTTGATATTATCTTTTTTTTGGATTTTTTCTATATAATCATATGCAGGTTCATTATATTCCCAGTCAACGATTAGATTATTAATATATTTATTTTTTCTAGTTGCATCTTGGGTCACAGGATATAATGCAGCTGTAATGCATAATCTTAAGCAATTAAATTTATTACTTTTAATATTTAAAATAGCTTTTCTCTAGTTCTTAGATTTGGTGGTAGTTCGATATATGATCCTAATGATGATTTAGTTCTTTCTATATTTAGCTGAATGTCAGTTTTTCCAGGAAGCTCATAATCATAGCTTTAACCCTCATATGTTTCTCTAGTATTATCTGGCCATTGGTTTAGATCCAGTCGATAATCTTCAGTCATATATTCATCAGTTCTAAAGTTTATAAGAGTTGTCTTAGTCTCTTCTCCTCCTCTCTTCTTATAAAAGCAATTGGCCGTAACTTTATATTTATATGATTTAAATGGTTTAAACCCATCTAATATGTAATCTATAGGCTCATTAATATCATTAATATAACTACCCGGCTTACTAATATATAGTTGTCTTTGATTAAAGCTTGATTTAATAGTATAATTATCTGCGGGGCTTGGATCAGTGCAACTGCTTCGCAGATTGGTTGAGATAACACTTTCTCTCATGTGTTTATTCATGTGAGTTTGTAGACCTATCTGATTTTTAAACTTATCGCCACAAACCCAGCATGGTTCAGTTTTAGTTTCAGTTTCAGTTTTAATAATATCCTTAGTCTTAATGATATCCTTAGTTTTAATAATATAATCATCTTCATCCGAATTATACACCCTCTCCGAGATTTCTTCTTCTTCAGACTCAAACATTTCCTCCAATAGTTCCTTATATTTGAGATCGTATGATTGATGCCTATATAAACCCTTCTTTGATTCAAAGGATAATTTACAGACGTCGCAGAAGTTTATGACACTAGTATTAGTTGATTGAGACATGGTGTATTTATTTAGGGAAAATTTAGGAAAAAATAATTTTTCGAAAATGAAAATGAAATGCAATAAGTGTAAAAATAAATCTTGGAAAGAATGTTGTAATAATTGTAAAGAATTAGAATATTCTTGTTATGTATGTAAAAATATGGTTAAGGTGAAAGATTATATAGAACATTTGGGATATCATTATTCTGATCCTGATCAATCTAGAATGTAGTATGTGTAATGTTTATAAACATATATCATTATATAGATTTAGAACTAGGAATTGTAGACTATGTATTTATCTTTATAGATATAGATATGGTCATTCTAAAAATCAATTCAGAGAGCATGTTTATAAGTATAATATTCAAATAAGCTAATTCTTCTTCTTTTAATTCTTTTGTGATGTAGTTTTGGTTTTAATTGATTTTTTAATTGAATATAGAGCTAATATATAGTAGTGAATAAAATGGGGGTATAAGCAAGTAGTAGATATATAGAGTAGTGGATGGAAGGTGCTCGAACAAGTGCATGAAAATTTTTCGAGGTGTTTTTACTATGTAAAAAAGCTCAAAAAATTGAAATGCGCTTGGAGAGCACCTTTTACCCACTACTCTGGGCATATATGAGTTAACTTGCTTCTCAAAATTAATCTATATTTCAAAGAGCCAAAAACAGTTCACAAAAGAGTAAAATATGACCAGATTGTTCAAAAAATAAAGCCACATTTGTCCCCTTGCGTATAAAACTTCGCATGAAGTTCGTAAAAATCCAATACTTATAAAACAAGAGATTATTTAAAGGCGGCATTCAATAAATTTTACACGAAACTGCCTATAAGTTACCATCAACATCAAAAACAATGGAAAACAGCTGAACTTTCTTTGGTCTTACCGAGCAAGAATGACTTTAGGTGATTGTCGATACCAAAAAATCCGTAAAAAATTCTATTTTCTTTGTAAAATTAGTAAAAAAAAAGTGATGAGCATAAATATTAAAACTTATATGTATATATATGGAACTTACATCTATCTTGAAATGAGCATTCAAGAATTTATTCAGTGACTAATTTCTGAATGGGTTAATCAGTCCGACATAAATTTCTTTTTTAGTGAAAATAATCATGAACATATAGTAAATGCTGCAAAAAAATCAATTCAGAGAATGTTGAGTAAAATTCAAGATGAAGTAAGTTCAAATATTGCTTAGAGACAGACCTTCACCGCTTCTTTTATTTAGAAAAACTTACGCTTGAGGGCATTTTTGATACAGTCAGATCAACAATGCTTCACAATGCTCTACAATACGCAAATATTACCTAATATTAAAATCTTTCGCATATTTTTACCAGACCATTTTAAATAACAAATTTTATTCACACAATTTTGTCATTAGATCTGAAATTTTTTGTAGGGCCGATTTCCTGGCAATATTTAGTTTGCGCGGAAAACAGTTCCATATGATCATTTATTCCAGTTTTGTTTACTTGTTGTCATTTTTCATAGAAGTGTACAATTTCCCACACATAATAAACTGACCGCGAAAACCATTTTGCTTTGAAGAAGCCATTTGTACGCCCTTAGTAATGTATCAAAAATTTATAAATATAACCACAGCTATACCAGTCTGTTTGCAAATAATCTTTGTAGACGGTTTATATTTGCTGTGCCATTTTAGCAATATAACCATTATATTCGTTCCATTATAATCCTAAGAGCGAAAAGTCTTTTTAGCACTTGAAAAAGTGCGCTTGGAATATTTTTGTCCAAATTTTGTCCACAGTTGCGTTAAAAGTTGTTTCATCTCTTATAGTGACACAACACGTAAACTTTAAACAACTTAAACCGGACACAACTGGAAATGATCATTCATTTAGAAATCTGAAAGCCTGAAAATGTTTAAAACACAGACTGGATAACTTTGATATTTTTTTCCATATTTTCCCATATTTTTTCACAGTTCATCCTTTTATAGTCTCATAACTTCCTTTCATCACGTAATCTTTATTCCCACTTTTCCTAAAATTCCTCACCCCCGCCACGCTACTTTTCCTTAATGATGGTGAACAGGTTAGCAAAGTTTGCCCTGCTTACGTTATTTTAGACTGGCTTATTTTGCCCGCTTTATTGACAATATTGTCGCTTTTTTCGACCGGCAGTATGTTCCAAATCGTTGGCAAAACGACCCTGATGTAAGTACCGCTTTTAATGGTTTTATTACTCTGATTTTATTGAAACTTTGAGGTTTTCAAAAAGCCCCCAAAACTAAATTTTTATTTTTGTGTCTGTATCAACATTTTATCTGCAATAACTTGAAATTAATAGCGCAACAATCGTAAGATCTCTTTTGCGTTTGTGCACCCCCCCCCCCACACACACACACACACACAAAATATCGGGAGCAACCACAGTTACAGAGTAAACGCTATTACATAGTAACCCAAGATCTGAAAATTAACAAAAGAGATAATGGATTGCAATTTTTCGGAACAAAAACGGCATCAACGCTGTGTTCTATTTTCGGTTGATTTTGTTTTCTCTTTTGGAATAAAATTTGTAGACAGACTATTCGACTGACCATGACCTTTTTGTATTGGTCGTGAACGTTAAACTACATTCCTTAGTGAAGCCTCGATATGAACCCTGCAAGATCGTTCAAGAATTTCACCAGATCTTGTTGTAGTGTGCATAAACTTGTAAGGTTTCTGCAGGTCTGACCCAGCAATTTTTGTTTCAAAAAGATAACCAAATGGACTTACTTTTGAAAAATAATCAAAGTATAGACAACGAAATTTCAATTTTTTTAGTACCAAAAACAGTTAAAAATTATTTTCGAAGAATCACAATGAGGATGTTCAATTTTGGAAGATTAAGCAAGCTGATGCTAATCATGCAAAAGTCTTAAAAGAATAATATCAACTTGTCTAGCAACCCTACCCGTTACTATAATTGTAAAGCTAAAATAATATAAATATGCGTGAGTTCGACTTGGTTTTATTTAATATGGTTATCAGAAAAATCTCTTAGTTAAGTTTTATCAAATTGAACACTTTGTTAAGTTACAATGTTTTAGTTAAGCTTAGGAGAATTGTGAAATGATAAAAAAAGAATTTTAAAGTGCCAGCTTTAAATAAAATGAGAAATCAGCACAATGATATAAATTTTACATACAGTTGTTTGAGAGCTTTTCCAACTCGAAAGATTTCCGCAATGTGTTTCCAGAACGCGTTCACTTATTGAGTTTATTGAAGGCATTAAACAAATAAGAACTGCCAACGAAATTTTAACCACCCAGCAATGGAGCATAAAAAGTAAAAAGAGGAAATTAAAAAAATGAAGGGCTCACCTGAACCTCGGGTTGTTACACTTTCAAGATTTTGTAAGATGAACATCAAGTCAACACAAGGGTTGTAAAAGCAAATTTTGCCTAAAATTGTCATTTACTGGACAAATCATCCACTGAGACTAAGACTCATTTTATTATAGGCAAGCTGCTATAACCGATGGCTCGTGAAATTAGGAAATCTCTGCAAAATAAAATTTTGAAGCTAATTTTTGATTCCTCAACTTATTTTTAACCGTTAGGACTGGTTCAAAAAAGTTCGTCGAACTATTAATCTCCGTCTAGCACCCTTCAAGTCACTCACGGATAAGCTCAATACATTTGCTGCCAACACCAATCTCATCACAAGCCAACTCCGCACCAAATGCCCTCGACCAAGCGTTGACCTTGTAAAACTCAACACTATAAAATTCTTCGAAATTTTTTCACGTTCAAATTCATGATAAAAATAAGCAATCCAATCGCTGCTATATTTGCATTTACAAGTCACTACTTTTTGAAGATTTTATTATTTTAACGCGGGTGTGATTCCAGCTATAGTAAGCATGAGACCTATTAAAAGCTTTTTTTACTTAGGCTTTAGACATCGATTTAACTATCGATTCAACAATTAACTTTTGTGAAATTTCTTGAATATAAAAAACTCTCGACGACTGCAAACAAGAACCTATATACTTTTTTGAAAACTTTCAAGGCAAGTACTTTTTTCAGAAGGAAGTAACCCATGAAAATTGGCATGGCCTTTGAATGGGCCCGGAACACCTAATTCAAGTTTGAAAAAATGCGTAAAATAGCATTGCTCACAAATTTTCATCACACTGGGGTAGAGTTATTGTAAGAGTGATAGTTATGGACAACAGAATCCTTCGCGAACATTTTGAAAGACATTTGTGTTTTCTGTGAGGACACTCGTGTTCGAAATGGGTTCTATGTAATGTCTATTGAAGAGAATTAAAGACAAAATGAAGAAAGGAAACGAATAGTTTAGACGGCATACTCGAATATGGAAACTTATTAGACAGCCAATTCTGATTGATATTTGCAATCTTCGTGCAATACGCCCATGCGACACTGATGTAAAGAAACCAGTCGAATGATTGATTAGACATGAATTCAGTGTTAACAAAGTTAACAAAATATCATCGAACGCGCTCGCCTATTACCACGACTGCGATTATGCCCAAAAATCTCCAATGCAGCGCGAGCGCCTGCAAGCAACTACAAAAGAAGCGACTGTTGCGAAGATTGCGAATATTTTCTCATGGGGGCTTCTTCTAAACAATAGGGCAAGCAGAAATTTTTGGACAAAAAATTTCATAAAATTATTCGCACAAAAGTTAGAAGATACTCGGTTGAGGGAGAGTCATTATGTATGTACAGCGGTCAGCGAAGCCGGTGTATCGAAAATTGACACCAGATTAGGAATTGTTAACTTATTGTAGAAAAACGCGCTCCACGATTGGAATACCGTGATAGCGTGCCTCTTTCAAATCCAATAATCTACAGGACTGCTTCTTAAGAAAAAAAATTATTTGACTTTCGTGTCACAATTTCCAAATGTGAACATTCAATGATATTATCCAACGCGGGACTCGCAATGCGGGACTGACCTGAAACATTTTTATCTCTATGTTACTCTCGTCCAATAGTAAGGTGCTCGGTTAATTTGAAAAACGTTTGCATTCATAATTATATCAATGCGATATGATTTCAAAAAAGTTATTGTGAGCCGCCGAATCTTCAAAGAGCGGAAACGCAGAAAAAAATCGATGTACACTATGGTACCAAAAAGCTATGTACACCTAAAAAAATTTTTGAAAAGCGATACAAACATCAAACAATAAAACATTTTCAGTTCAAATTTTGTTCTCTAATAACGAGTCATTACACCTTTAGCTTTTTTGACGTCTAGTATTTGGTTTGTATAGTTTTCATACAGGTTTCTCACGACGTCTGGTTCAATTTCATTCGAAATTTCATACATTTTTCTTCTAAATTTTCCCCAAAAAAACTCTCTGTTTTTGTAATCGTTGCTTCAAAATTGCCTATAAATTTTCTATATGATTCAGATCTGGACTGTATTCCAGTAATTTCCACTCGTTTTCTCGGAAAAAAATGCCGATAATCTTCAAATTATGCACAGGAGCATTATCTTGTTAAAAAATAATGTCCAGGAATTGCATTTTTTCTTTGTAAATTTTCAAAATTTCCAAATAACTGACAGCGTTTAGCTTGTTTGGACATTTAACAAGCAATTTCGTACATCTGATCGTATTGCATCCCAAAACATAAGTGATCGTTTGTCCGAACTCAAATTTCTTGTGTTTTTTTCAATAAATCTTGTTCCATTTCTTCAAAAGACTAACAATTCCGTCGCTGGAGTTGCGCACTGTTATTTCATCAGTAAAAACAACTTTTTGCCAAAAAGTGATAGGCTTCTTTAGCATTTTGATAAACCACTTTGAACGACAACACTTGCTTTTCTTCTTCAAATTGACCTTTTTTTGCAGCATTTCTTGAAAAAACGCCATATTTTTTGAGAACTTGTCTAACTGTACCTCTGGAAATTGTATCGTAGCAAGAGAAAGCGCTATGAGCCACTCTAATGCGCTCCAGTGAGGTTTTAGGATCTTTCAAAGCATCAGTAACTAATTTACTTTTTTTCTGATTTTTTTTTGACAATTTCGGGGGTCTTCCGCTCGATTTTTGGGCCTCGAAACAACTGTTATTTTTCAAGTAACGTTTATATGCATATTTTGCACTGGATTTTGTTTTCAAGTTGAGTTGTTTTTGTGTTTTAGACCATGAAAATCCGACATCTCGTAGCGTAACAACTTGGCGAACAGTAAAGGAGCAAAGCGGTTTAACCATCTTTTCTGTTTAAGCGAAGAAAAAAGAATAAAATTTCCCTTAAAATTTCTAAATTTCACTTCTTTTTTCACGCCTTAGCGCAAATCATGCTTATAAAGCACGAATCATGTTTTAAAAGCAGAAATCATGCTGTACGTAGCTTTTTGGTACCATAGTGTATTTGCTTAAACTCGCTGAGTTCAATCACTTAATTACTGTTTCTGGCATCGCCTGAAGTAGCACTCTCCACAAACGTTTAGAAAGTTTAAAAAAGCCATTTTGGAAAAAGCCATTTTGTAAAGAAAACTTAATTTTTAACCTGATTAAGATACTTCAAACCTGCAGGGCACGAGGTTGACTTTTTAAAAAATACAATGTGTCAAGGAACTATCTTGAAAAATTGAAAATCTAACGAGTCTCATCCCAGAAAAAACGACTGACAGAGAAAGGGAAACTGTGAAAGACGCAATTAAAATTTCATCTGGCTTTTTTGATGAAATGATTCTTTCTTTCCAGCTACGATTTTTGCTCAAGTTTTTTTTTTCATTTTAAAGGTTTCATCGTTCGCAGATAGTTACATTAGCGCTCTTGTAATGAAATTTTTTAAACTAGGCATCAAATTTCATTAACGGTTTTTGGTTCTGAAACAGGCAATTTCTGCAAGCTGCGGAAAAATTTTTATCGAACAGGCTCTTGGTGAACCCATCTGAGAGGACATTTTTTAAAATTGAAGGGTGAAAATCATAAGAATTCTAATTGAATTGCCTTTTATGACTGAATGCATGCCAAGACGATTGAAAACCTTGTTGAAATTAGCTTACCCAAAAAAAAAGAAAATTCAGAAAGATATTGGTTAAGCAAGAATTTAACTGCGCACTTTAAACAAACTTTATTTGGTGAATTCAGTTTCATAACACGTCAATTCGAGCAAAATTGAACTTGGTCAAAATACAAATTCCCTGTTAAATTAATTCAGGCACATGGCCGAACACAGAAATAAATACAATAGGTTACTAGAAAATCATTACAAAATTCACTTTGAGTTTTGATCAAATAGAGTCGGACGAAAAGATTCAAAATTCATACACCCAAAAATTTCGTCACTGAGAAAAATCACGAGCTGTAGGGTGCATGTTTACAATAAAGAAAGTCCGAGACAAAGCAAAGGTTTTCAACCCATTTGTTCTATGTCTCTTTTCAAGATTTTTTTTTCACTTTGAAGTCTTCATCTGTAATAGTTTGTAAATTTAGAGTTAAAAACCTAGTTGTACCCGACTCAGTTTGTACTCTATTTACGTGAAAATCTGGGCAACACTTACAATTTTGTTAACTGCAATTGAAAGATTTCGTCTGTAATTTTCACCTCAAAGTTTTTTTTCTCGCTCTAGCTATTCAAGCGGACAAGTGTAATCTGATTTTATGTGTTATCTTTGACTACAATTAAGTTTTCTCGCTGAGAAAATCATTAAAATTCTCTAAGTAGAGAAATTAAATGTAGCCCACAAAGTTAAACACCAACACATGTGAAGACATAGCTCGTTGTCTCTATTTACATTCGAGTGCAATTTTGTCAATAATACAGTATTGAACCTTACGGCACTTGCAATTAAGATATTTTTAATCATCAAATAAACGGTTGTTGTTTAAAAAACGGCAAATTAAATGAGCAAAGGAACAATGACTAAATTTCTAAAGTTTGTAAACGACAAAAATGATGAATACCACAATAACAATTGAGTTTTGCTATGGACAAATGAAATGTCTGCTCACGTTCAAAATCAAAGCAGAAGGAATAGGACGCTGGAACGTTGTTTTAATAGCGATAAAAAACAATTTGCTAAACGTCGAACACACTTGTAAAAACATTAACGGACATGTGTGGATTGTGTTCGTATTAAATTTCTTTTAATTGTGAAGAACTATGTTACGAGATTGAAATGAATATATGGATTTGGTTGATCTTGCTTCGGATGTTTAAGTATTTTTTTTCTGTAACAAGCAATTTTTTCTGTTTATTTGCATTTTATACCATTGATCAGTATGTAATTTCAGTACACTTTTTTGTGTTCATTGTGTTCACTCGTTTGCTAACAGTTTTTTACATCTTTCACAATCAAAACTTCAATAATTTTTATTCACAACAGAAAAATCTTATTCAACTGTAATTGTTGATTAGATTATTGAGTCACTGAACCATCTTGAGAATTAAAAAGTCTCATCCCGCTCAATGGGAATATCAGAGATTAGGAACCTGTCAAAGATATAACCAAAATTTCTTCTGGCCTTTTTTGTTGAAAAAATCTTTTTTTCTCTTGCTACGTTTTTGTTCAAAGTTTTTTCTTTTCATCTTTTATCTTTTGCAGATTGTTACATTAGCGATTTGGCAAGGAAAAATTTTTAAACTAGGCATCAAATTTCTTAACAGTGTTGATTATGGACTATTTTACTATGGACAACTGAAATGTCTGCTCACGTTCAAAATCAAAGCAGAACAAATAGGACGCTGAAACGTTGTTGTAAGAGCGCTAAAAACATTTTGCCAAGCGTTGAAGACACTTGTAAAAACTTTAGAGGACATGTGTGGATTGTGTTGGTATTAATTTTTTTTTAATCGTTGAAGAACTATGTTACGAAATTGAAATGAATGGGTGGATTGGACTTTTCTTGCTTCAGAGGTTTCAGTAATTTTTTTCTGTAACAAGCAATCTTTCCTATTTATTTGCGTTTTATACCGGTGATTAAAATGTAATTTTAGTAAAGATTTTTTTATGTTTCCATTGTGTTCAATCGTTTGCTAACAATTGTTTAAATCTTTCACAATCAAATCTCCAAAACTGTTTTTTACAACATAAATTCTCTTTCAACAGTAATTGCTGGTCAGGTTTTTTCAGTCACTGAGCTATCTTGAGATTTAAAGAACCTACCTTGTCTCATCCAACTCAAAACGACAATAAGTTATTGGGAACCTGTGAAAGAGGCTATTAAAATTTCTTTTGGCTGTTTGCTGAAATAAGGTTTTGGGTTCAAAAACAGGCAATTTCTGCGAGCAGCGAAAGAAAAATTACTGAAAAGGCTATCAATGAACTCATCTGAGAGGACATAGATTGAAGTTATTTGAAAATTATTTTTAAAAATTTAACTAAATTGATTTTATGGCTGATGGCATATCAAGACGATTGACAACCTTTGTGAAATTAGCCCACACCAAAAGAAAAAAATTGGGAAAGTTATTGGGTAGGCAAGAAGTTAATTGTGAACATAAAACAAATTTCATGTGGTGACAATTCAAGCAAAATTGATCTTGGTCAAAATACAAACCTCATGCCATATTTATTCAGGCAGATGGCCAGACACAGGAATAAATACAATAGCTAACTAGAAAACCTTTACAAAACCCACTTTAATTTTTAATCAAGTAGAGCCGTACGAAAAGATTCCAAAATCGAACGCCAAACAACTTCGTCACTAAGAAAAAAAATAGCTCAGGAATTTCGATTTAGCCACAACACAGGCGGTAGAGTGCAGAATTGCAATAAAGAAACTCCTAGGGTTCCTAATTACAGGTTTTTTAACTACACTTGAAATATTTCGTCAGTAATTTTTACCTCAAAGTTTTTCTCGCACTAGCTATTCAAGCGGACATGTGTAATCCGATTTCATGTTTTATACTTAACTACAATTACGTTTTCTCGCTAATAAAATCATTAATATTATCCAAGTAGAGAACATAATTGTAGCCCACAAGGTTAATAAGGGCAAAAACATGTGTAATCATAGCTTATGATCTGTACTTACATTCGAGTGCAAATTTGAAAGAATACAGTATTGAACCTTACGGCACTTGTAATTAAGATTTTTTAAATCATCTAATAAACAGTTTTGATTAAAAACATGCATCTTAAATGAGCCAGGAAACAATTACCAAATTACTAAAATTTGTACGAGGAAAATTTGTTGAATACCACACTAATAATTGAACTTTACTGTGGACAACTGAAATGTCTGCTCACGTTCAAAATCAACGCAGAACAAATAGGACGCTGAAACGCTGTTTTAAGAGCACTAAAAACATTTTGCCAAGCGTCGAAGACACTTGTAAGGACATTAAAGGATATTTGTGGATTGTGTTGGTCTTTAAATTTTCTTTAATCGTTGAAGAACATGGGTTAAATTTCCCTTAAATGTTAAAAATTTGCTTCAATTGCTTAAGTAATTGTTTTTGTGTCAAGCAATCTTTCCCATTGGCATACTATACCGGTGATGAATATGCATTTTTCAGTGGTTTTTACATTTATGTGTTAATTGTGTTCACTCGTTTGCTAGCAAAACTTCAAAAATTTAAATTCTAACGGAAAATCTTATTCAACAGTAATTGTTGATCAAATTTTTGAAGGGAGAGTCATAAAGTCTGAAAACCAACGTTTTAAATTTCGCTTCAGTGACTGAGATATCGGATATGTTTTAATATTAAGAAGCTAATTCAGGTTAATCTCATTGTTAATTCTTATCAAATCAGAAGAATTTCAATGCACCCTGAACTAATTTTGGTGTTTCGAATAGTCAGCGTATCCAAAATCGAATTGATTTCTTTCATAATTATGATTATAATTAAATATATGCATTTTTCATTAATTTCCGCCAAATCAAAGCAACATCATGCTTTGTTGCGTCTTAAATGGAAAAACTTCAAGATTTTCAAAGGACAGCTAGAATTTGATATATGGTATGGCATATCATACTAGAAATATAAAAATATCTTTCAGTTTCACCGGATAAATTTTTGGAATGCATTTTGCCCTTTTTAATTTTCAGTTCTAAGAGGTTCAAAAAAACTTTGATATTTCAATAGTACTAATACATGATCCAGTAGTAATCTGTAATCTTCATCAAAAAGTTAAACTTATAGAGATGCAGTTTTGCTATTGGGTTTTGCTATTGCACTTGCTATTGTTGTAAGGCCGAAAAAAGTCACAAATTCAACTGACTTTAAACTCCTACACTGTAGAAAGTGTAATATATCAAGAAGTGGTGAACTTAGCAATTTAAGTTAAAACTTCGATGTATAAAGAAAACTTTCTTACCTGATATTTGGTGAAGTAAAATTGAATAATGGTTTCTAATTTGAACCGAATCGTCGATTCAAATTTGTTCAAACCACAAGTTTATCAGTGTACATAAACCATAAATTTGTGTGATTGATTCGACCTTCCCACCACCAGATATGATCAGAAACCAACTATCCGACCCTCCTATTAGACAGAAATGACATGTAGGGAGAACAATGTGTTAAGTGCAAAAAACTGCACTAATACTTGCCATATACGGCAAGGGGAAAAACTTGTTCACAACTAAGGTGTAAATTAACCCATATCAGTTTATCTATATCTAGACGGATCTGTAAATGTTCATACTGATACGGCCTATAAATACCTGTGAAATTTTGTACACTTAGGCCATTTTGAATTCAATTATTAAAATAATAAAATTCTTGTTACTCGTGCTCAAGACCACAACAATGGTGTCCAGACCACCAAACGACCAACAAACCTTGGATCTGCAAAATGCTGATTCCTGTACTGAGTGGATCATGTCTTTTGCGGCGAAATGTCGCGCAGAGAAGAAAGAAGATAAAGTCTGACGACAATTTTTTAGCGCGCCTCAGAGAAGAAGCACGTTATTGTGACTTCGAACAATTTAAAACAGTAACCAACCCTGAGGAATCGTTGTTAACAATTAATTTTATCTCAGGTTTGAGAGACCCTGAGGCAAAATTAGGACTATTAGACGGCATTAAAACTAAGCCAACGATGTCTCTGTCTGAAATGACAGAAAGCTTACAATTCAAAAGTCAATCAATGGCTTTTTTGAGTTCCTCATCAGGTAATAGATCATTTGTATTAAAAGAAGAAGTGGAATACAACTTCAAAAAAACCTTCAGAAAACCTAGTGAAAAGTTCACTGGTAAAAATGGCAATGGTAACTTGTGTAATAAATGTAGAGGTAAGCCACACAGTACCAAGCCGTGTCCGGATTTGAACAAGAAATGTAACACCTGTGAAAAAGTGGGGCACTTTTCAAAAATTTGTAGAACTAAAACCCAGCCTACTTCAGGTATGTCTGACCAGCGCAACAATTTCTGTGAGGAAGAGGGTAAATTGTCTGGTCAAACATCATCCGAAATGGAGAAGGGAATGTACTATATAGGGGAAAACGTGTTTTACATGTCAGTGACATGGGAGTACATTACAGTAAAAGACCATAAAATAAAAATGCAATTTGATACCGGTCCTGATAGCACCGTGCTATCATCATTAATCTGGACTGAGCTTAGTTAAATGGGAAAGTCAGACGTCTTGAGGCCTATGACGGTCATCAACTGACGCTTCTGGGATCAATAACATGTGATTTTGAGTGGAACGGAAGCAAGTATAGGCAACAACAACTAGCAGTTGTGCAATCTGACAAAAAATTTGGGTTTACTTGGGAGAGACATACTACCCCAAGAAGGCATCAATGCAATGAGTGACGAAGGACTTCCTGCAGTCAAAGGATACAAAGCGCATGTGGAACTCATACCGGGATAACAGCCAATGTTCTGCAAATCCAGAAAGATACCTCTACCACTCCATGACAAGGTCAAAGAGAGAAGCTTGAGACAATGGTACGACAGGGCATCCTGGAGCCAGTACAACCTGGTGGGTTCACAAATGCATCACTAGTAGTGTGGCAGCGGAAGAAAAATTGAGCTCTGAGACTATGCGTGGACCTGAAACTTCACATCAATGGCAAAGTTATGGACGAGTATTATCCAATCCCAGACATGGAGACCGTTCGGTCTCCACCTGGGAACACATATTGTTAAATAAGATGTTGCAAGTAGAATTTTGTTGCCTGTGGTCTATCAGGTGCCCTTAAAATCTTTGAAAAGAGCGAGTAATCTCAATCGATCTTTTTGAAAAGTTTTGTGGATCTTTTCCGTTTGTGCACCCCTTCTTATAGAGCACCCCCTCTTACAGCGCACGTGTGCCATTACAAAGTAAATAATAAGGTAAAAATATGACACGTACGTCTGGGGGTGCAATTAAAATGCACCCACTGAGCTGGTTGGGGGAGGGAGGTGACGGGCACAAAAAGAAAAAATATGACTGGTTAATTACTTTGCAATATCTAATACAACAAGGAAGTTCGGTAAAGTGCGTATGCACATAATGTTCGGACCTCGCTCATCCACATTCTTGACTTAATTGTCTCCCAGATGATGAAGAGATAGAAAACTTTCAAAAACATACATATCGTTCAATAAACAACTAATGGAATACATTAAAGCCATGCTGGAGGGCCAATGAAAGTTATTGATAAAGGGACTACTGGAAAATGCAATAATAAAAATCAAAGGACAATCATTTTTTACGACCCAAACTAGATGTCTATAACGAAAAAAAAATCATAACAAACTCAAATTCGCATAAGATAAAACATACACAAAACAATGTAATCAATTTACATTAGAAACGATAGGGGACTTGTCCTCAATGCAACTGCTTAACAGGTCGAAAAAAAAAGAAAACAGTTGCGAAGTTCAAAATTACGTTTCTATTTTTGAAAACAATTAACTGTTATTAGTGTCATTAGATATCAACTGATTTTACTAAAATGATCATTTATATCTCCATAGGAAACAATTCAGACATGTCACTTTTGAATATTCTATTATGCATAATTTTAAAGCGAATGAGACCTGCAAATATTGTTACAAATTAAAACGAAAACGAAAAACCCTTTAATATGTACAATTTAATAAAAAACCTCAAACTTTTTATGAAATCTCATAGCAACAATAGTAACAAAGCCAAGAAGCAAATGTTTGCAGCTGAAACCGTTATCAAGACTGTATTATAGCTCAGTGGAAACGCTGTGTGATCTGTGTTTACAGAGACTGAGCTTCAAACCGACCGAAAATCTATTCATAAAATGACGAAGCTCGAAAACTCAGACGTGTAATGTTGAGGAAAACAAATTTTCTTAAGCCATAACAGACTTAAGATTTCAAAGATCAATTGCAAACACCTCAGGAAGCATTTGGGCATGTTGAAGATGAGACTCAGTCATGACCCCTCAAAATAACAACAAATATATATCGAAGCCAAAACTTTAAACAAGTTTACGATACCACACTGCTCAAGCACTATGATTAAAAGATGTCAACTTCGTGAACTGTTAATTATCACTTTTTCCACATCGTAACCTCAACTAGTCTTATTTATAAAAAAGACTACGTAGAAATGACAACAAAAAATCCCAAAAATTGAACAGTGTAGAAATCTGTAAAACTTTTTTTGAAAAAAATGGTCGAAGCAATCAGTCACAAGGTATTACCAAGTGATACAAAATTGTTTGAATCATTAAAAGTAATAGTTATTTCAATTAGTGAGACTGAGTTTTATGGTGATGAAAATGAAAGCAAATGGAGGCAAAAGAAAAAAATCTTTTTTAATTTAAGTTAAAAGCCATTAAAACAAACAGCTATAAACTGAAGTCTGTAGCTAGGTGGATTTATACGTCCTGGGGAAGTATTTAAGATCTCTTTTTATCATGTATATGGCCTGCAACATTAAAAAGAAAGACAAACATAGGCCAAAACAAAAAAATCCACGAAACTTCGCGAGATAACTGTCCCAGACCAAAAAGCATAAGCTATTCAACAAAAACAATTAACACAGCCAAATACGCCTTTTTTCAACGCTCTGCATTTTTTCAACTAAGCTTTGCTTCAAATGGACTTGTCTTTAATGTGATAATTTGACACGGAAACAAAAGAAACATATAAAATATGCAATTAATATCAAAAATTTAAATAAAAATTGAAAACAAAAAACAAAAAAACGTTCAGTTGAATTTAAAACCGTTGCCAACATTAATGTATACCACAGAGGAAATCGGTTTCCGCCTGTTTTTACTTAGACTGCACCCAAAATTAAGAGAAAGAAAGATAAAATAGTATCAAAGTTCAAAAGTTCACCGATTTCTCCTTAAAACAAATATACTCATACATTGATCATAACAAAAATCATAGCAGACATTAGATAACAACTGAACGAATTTTCTACGCGCAGTTATACCTCCCGAAAAACAAACTGAATCTTGGATTGGGGACACTAAATCCTGTGGCAACAAAAATTAACATAAACTGACAAATGTCGGAAGAATTGCTCTTGAACGACAGGCGAGGCAATTTAATTCAGGGGCTGTAGCCTAGATGAATTTTTCTTTACGGGTGCAAAAAAACCTGAACCCCGCCGGGATTCGAACCACAGACCTCCCGATCCTCAGCCTGAAGCATTAACCACTGTGCAACGAATCACTTTCCTCTGCTATTCTACAACCGATTTTATATATGCTTTACGTCATAGCAATAGAGATCACTCAAAAATGAAGAACGAAAGTGATAAAAAGTCAGTTGAGAAGTCACAGAATGTTTTAGAAGAAAAAAGCAAAATTATCAAGCAAAAAATTTGCATAAAAAAGACACACACGTTTACAATAATCGCTATGAACTTCGTTCAAGAGCAATTGATAACAAATGAAAGCGAAACTCAGGAATTCTATAAAAATTTTTACGAAAACAATTGTCCAGAGCCATGCAAACTATGAGCTCAACTCTGGAACCAAGATGTAGTCTCGTTGATCATCGTTTTTTAAAAATAATATGTGTCATATTTAAGCTCTGAATTGAAATTGTAGTCAGCAATTTACATAAAAAACATATACATAGCTGAAATATTTTGAGAAAAAAGGTCGCACCCCAAAGAAATCTACAAAATTATTCGTCTAAAGGATTCAAGGTGATATCAAGATCAGAACAGATATTGCAGCTCGTCTCACAAAACACTCAATTGTTCAATTGGTTGCAAAATAGATCATTTTTGAACAAAATTTTAGTATTAATAAGTTTTCACAAAAACAAATAATGCATTTTGTATAAGTTTCGAGTTTGAATTTACAAAAAACTGGCAAAATTATGATTCCAGAGGACTCTTAAAGCAAACGGGAGTACAATCAGCTCCCGCTGAGCTCAAGAAGAATATGGCCACAGTTTTGAGATTAAAAAATAAAATGTTTCAATCGAGTTTTAATTTAAAAAAATTTATCCTGTTGCAATTGATTCAATTAATTTAGAGTCTTTTTGATAATTACTAAAGAGTTCAACAACTTAAGTACCATTGTTTTCATGCTTCAACATTATTTTTACTTAAGTCTGAATTCAACTTAACGGTGTACGCTCATTACACCGGAAGTTAAGACAAATGAAAATGATTTATCAAAGATTGGCTGATTTTCTTCTGGCTACATTGATATGTCAAAACAAAGCCGGAATTGAACTGACGCTTCATTTACAAACACTTCTGCAAATTGTAGGAAAAATTTCAACAGTCTATTTCTTTTAAGATACTTTGTTGACCACTGCAATGCCTCAGCGACCCACGGGACTTGATATGAACCTTTCACAACAAAACGATCAAAAAATAATTTTACATTTAAATTTTATCTTATTTAGTGTTTTTAGTTTTCTGATAAATGCCCAGCAACAAAAACAATTTTTTAGTTACCACAGTGTAATTTTTTTAGAGTTAATAATTAAATAGTTATCATTGTACAGTATTTGTTCAATTTCCTTTAACTGTTTATGATTACAATGAAAAAATAGAAAATTTGTTGATCGTTCAAATATACAGAAAAACAAATATGGCGAGTAATATATTTCTAATAATTTCCTTTTTTATTGCTGATCAAAAACTGAATTAAAAAATCAGTTCTGAGAAAATCTTGTTTTATTGCTATTACCTTTGTTGCTATTTCGAATTAAACTAAGTTTATTTCAATGAAAATCAAATCAAAGTAGAGAACTTTTCTTTGGCTGAAAAATTTTTCTATTAAATAGGAATTTTTAATTGACTTGTTATAAGATCCATTCCGAGGATTTGTACTTACAATATTCATTTTACAATCAGCAAAGGCATTTATTTGTTTTAATTTTAGAGCGGTTACTTTGTTTTATTAGAAATATGTACACTTTTTCATCATCCGAAGGGTTAGAAAATTCTATAGTGAACTAAAATCCCTCATCACACGATTTTTTACTAGAAAACTTTGGAAAAAAGAAAAGCTTCCCTAAGAAACTTTTGAAGTAAGGTGACTGTTTGAACACATTTCTGCCCGCTTGTCCAAATACTCCTTTAATGCCGCCAATTTCGGTTTGCTGCACTTTGTAAATAACTCTGGTCATTATTTCAAGCAAGTTCTTGGAGTTTCCAGAACTCTGGATAGATTCCACTAGCTCTTGTAGGAAGAGTGACCCTTCCTCTGGGTCACGGAAGGAGGCATAGGGCTCGTCAGAGGAGAAAGCCACAAACATATCAGCATTTTTTGGAATAATTGATCCAGCTTTCACGGCATCGCTCACTCGATGGCCACGTGACGCTTGTCCTGAATTTAAAGGCATTGCAGAATAAATACTTATTCATTTCGCAAATCTGTTCAATTTTAGCGATCTGATTCAGTAAAGAATTTAACAAATTTGTGAAATTTTTTTGAAGCTTTTTAACACAGCTGCGAATTCCGCACAATGTGGTGTCAGATTCGTGTGGACAAATTTTATCCGGTCACTGGGGTCCAACAGGGCTGGGGTTTGGAGTTATAGTGCGACCCAAAGTTACATTTTTCCCAGACTGCATCCTCAGTGAGCATCTTATACAGCTTAAAATTACATAAATTGATCATTAAGTCCGGTTTGATGCGGCGCCGCATCTCATTCTAGGAAAAATTCCAGTTGCCCTAGCTATATCGCATTACCGAAATTTGTAACCCAGTGGACTTCTGAGTTGGACCCTGTAGAAAAGTATTGCGATTTTTGAATAACCATTTCTAAGATAATAACACATTTTACATATGCAATTAATTAACTGTTTTTTTAATACCTATTGACTAAGTTGTGAATGCCTTATCGTGTTGTGATAAAAAAAATATCGCTCTTAGAATCTTTGAACTGAGACACTGGAGATAACGGGTCATGGTGAAATAACGGGTGAAATAATAAAATCTATCTAATCGTTGCTGTATATATTTTCTAATGAGTTATGCTGACTTTGTGAATGTTCTTGACTAGTTATTTCTATCAAGTGATTATGACCTACGATTTCTCCAGATGAGTCATTGTCATATTTTATAACTGAACAAGTTTCTCTCAATTCTAACTCTGTACTGCCCATAATTGGAACAAGGCAGGTTTCGTACCAAACACACCGAGTTGAGCAACCGACGCCCTGGTAATTCTTGTCGAATCTCCAAGTGATATTTTAAAACACTTCGCAAGAAGCGTCATTTAAAAAAATGCAATCATACCTGCAGCTTGAAGCTCGGTTGAGTGAAAGCCAGTGTCCTCAACAACCCCCTGGCACGCCTGGATGAAAAACAACTTGGGCCTGCCATTCCAGCAGTCGTTTCCGATGAATTTCTTCAGAATATCACTGACTTTTACGCACTTTTCACTGATATCCTCTGGATTGTAATCACAGCCCATGATTGCGTCTTTCTTTCCATGGCTCATTATCACAACTATCAGGAATTTGTAAATGTTTTCAGTCAGATTCGCAACCTCTTTCAGTTCATTTTCCATCTCAACGGTCGAGAGGTTTCGATTATAGCCATCGTTGTGGATGTTTATATTCATTGACCTGAAAACAAAAAAAACTATGCTTTTCATCAAGCTTAATGATATTACATACCCGGGTTTTACCCTATGACCATCGCAAACCGCAAACGTGAAGCATTCTACACACTGAAAAAGAATTAAAGTCAGTGTAATAAAAATGCAGTTGAATTTTTCCACCTCAAATGTTTGGAGCGGAACTTGATATAGCCTTTCACAACAAAACGATGAACGGGACTTGATATGAACCTTTCACAACAAAACGATCAAAAAATAATTTTACATTTAAATTTTATCTTATTTAGTGTTTTTAGTTTTCTGATAAATGCCCAGCAACAAAAACAATTTTTTAGTTACCACAGTGTAATTTTTTTAGAGTTAATAATTAAATAGTTATCATTGTACAGTATTTGTTCAATTTCCTTTAACTGTTTATGATTACAATGAAAAAATAGAAAATTTGTTGATCGTTCAAATATACAGAAAAACAAATATGGCGAGTAATATATTTCTAATAATTTCCTTTTTTATTGCTGATCAAAAACTGAATTAAAAAATCAGTTCTGAGAAAATCTTGTTTTATTGCTATTACCTTTGTTGCTATTTCGAATTAAACTAAGTTTATTTCAATGAAAATCAAATCAAAGTAGAGAACTTTTCTTTGGCTGAAAAATTTTTCTATTAAATAGGAATTTTTAATTGACTTGTTATAAGATCCATTCCGAGGATTTGTACTTACAATATTCATTTTACAATCAGCAAAGGCATTTATTTGTTTTAATTTTAGAGCGGTTACTTTGTTTTATTAGAAATATGTACACTTTTTCATCATCCGAAGGGTTAGAAAATTCTATAGTGAACTAAAATCCCTCATCACACGATTTTTTACTAGAAAACTTTGGAAAAAAGAAAAGCTTCCCTAAGAAACTTTTGAAGTAAGGTGACTGTTTGAACACATTTCTGCCCGCTTGTCCAAATACTCCTTTAATGCCGCCAATTTCGGTTTGCTGCACTTTGTAAATAACTCTGGTCATTATTTCAAGCAAGTTCTTGGAGTTTCCAGAACTCTGGATAGATTCCACTAGCTCTTGTAGGAAGAGTGACCCTTCCTCTGGGTCACGGAAGGAGGCATAGGGCTCGTCAGAGGAGAAAGCCACAAACATATCAGCATTTTTTGGAATAATTGATCCAGCTTTCACGGCATCGCTCACTCGATGGCCACGTGACGCTTGTCCTGAATTTAAAGGCATTGCAGAATAAATACTTATTCATTTCGCAAATCTGTTCAATTTTAGCGATCTGATTCAGTAAAGAATTTAACAAATTTGTGAAATTTTTTTGAAGCTTTTTAACACAGCTGCGAATTCCGCACAATGTGGTGTCAGATTCGTGTGGACAAATTTTATCCGGTCACTGGGGTCCAACAGGGCTGGGGTTTGGAGTTATAGTGCGACCCAAAGTTACATTTTTCCCAGACTGCATCCTCAGTGAGCATCTTATACAGCTTAAAATTACATAAATTGATCATTAAGTCCGGTTTGATGCGGCGCCGCATCTCATTCTAGGAAAAATTCCAGTTGCCCTAGCTATATCGCATTACCGAAATTTGTAACCCAGTGGACTTCTGAGTTGGACCCTGTAGAAAAGTATTGCGATTTTTGAATAACCATTTCTAAGATAATAACACATTTTACATATGCAATTAATTAACTGTTTTTTTAATACCTATTGACTAAGTTGTGAATGCCTTATCGTGTTGTGATAAAAAAAATATCGCTCTTAGAATCTTTGAACTGAGACACTGGAGATAACGGGTCATGGTGAAATAACGGGTGAAATAATAAAATCTATCTAATCGTTGCTGTATATATTTTCTAATGAGTTATGCTGACTTTGTGAATGTTCTTGACTAGTTATTTCTATCAAGTGATTATGACCTACGATTTCTCCAGATGAGTCATTGTCATATTTTATAACTGAACAAGTTTCTCTCAATTCTAACTCTGTACTGCCCATAATTGGAACAAGGCAGGTTTCGTACCAAACACACCGAGTTGAGCAACCGACGCCCTGGTAATTCTTGTCGAATCTCCAAGTGATATTTTAAAACACTTCGCAAGAAGCGTCATTTAAAAAAATGCAATCATACCTGCAGCTTGAAGCTCGGTTGAGTGAAAGCCAGTGTCCTCAACAACCCCCTGGCACGCCTGGATGAAAAACAACTTGGGCCTGCCATTCCAGCAGTCGTTTCCGATGAATTTCTTCAGAATATCACTGACTTTTACGCACTTTTCACTGATATCCTCTGGATTGTAATCACAGCCCATGATTGCGTCTTTCTTTCCATGGCTCATTATCACAACTATCAGGAATTTGTACATGTTTTCAGTCAGATTCGCAACCTCTTTCAGTTCATTTTCCATCTCAACGGTCGAGAGGTTTCGAGTATAGCCATCGTTGTGGATGTTTATATTCATTGACCTGAAAACAAAAAAAACTATGCTTTTCATCAAGCTTAATGATATTACATACCCGGGTTTTACCCTATGACCATCGCAAACCGCAAACGTGAAGCATTCTACACACTGAAAAAGAATTAAAGTCAGTGTAATAAAAATGCAGTTGAATTTTTCCACCTCAAATGTTTGGAGCGGAACTACAAGCTCGACCTTTTCTTTTTGTTCAATTTCGGTTGCGTGAGCGGTATCCTTAGAAAGCGGTATCCTTTGAGCATACAGATTTTGAGCCGTATCCTTAGGAAGCCTTTCCATCATAGAATATTTTATTTGGAAGGATTTGTATTTTGTTTTTTCTTTGAGATGCCAAGATTTAAAGCTTTTTAAACAAATGGGACTTTTCAAGCTAATTGTTCGTCTGTTTTGGTCGAGTTTAGGTATTTGTTGACAAAAATTGATAAAATTTTGTATCACCACAATTTTTTTCTCTCATTCCTCAGTAATTGTTAAACTGTTTGGTACAACTAGTTTTTTAAAATATTTTGGTCTAGCGTCGGGATATTTTCAGTTTTTACCGTTTCTTTGGTCTTCTTAAATTTGACAATAATTTTTAATCTATTAATTTGATTAGTTTTTGTAGACTATTCTATTTTCCAATCTGGTCTGGAAGACAAAATTTCTGTATACTGATCTTGTTTTGTAGACTATACGTTTTGCTCTGTTTTAAGACTAATCTAGTAATTAACTGTCATCTGTTCTATGTCTTCTTAACTCATTTTTTGGATTAAAAATTTAATATTTTCCAAAAATATTCCGTCATACTTCGATTTGAGTAATTTAAATAATCAGAGGCTATAAAATTTGGATCATATGGATCACATTTTCAAATGTTTTGAGAAATTTTAACATCTCTCAATTTACCAAAAAACACCCGTGCAGTTAAAACAAATTAATGTTCCAACCCCAATTGTGGGGGGAGGAACTATATACTCAAATGGGTTTTTTTTTGTTCAGACAATTTTAGCTGATCGATATATTCATTGTAGAGAAATGTGGGTGGTATCTTTAAAAAGCTCGTCCAGCGTAGAATTAAAAAAAAACGAGTTCTTCGTATTTCGTTTTTTTTCGATGGGTTATCGATGTTTAAAGTTTCATGTGAACACGGGATATTTGGCTCACTTTTGTTCACTTTCACCGTAATTTTTGTTAGAATTAACACTTTTTCTATGAAAATTTTAATTCAAAACTAAATTTCACTCCACAAAATTGATCAATTTAGTGTTTCTAATAGACAACAGAATATATAAAGACTAGTTCTGGTCCCATAGGGACGTTTACTATAAAAAAAATCGAATTCTTTTTTAGAGCTTTTTTTTTGAAAATTTTTGGATAATTTTTGTGTGTTTTCAAGTCACCTAGAGGTTAGTCACTTTTCATATCGAGGTTCCGATAAAAACAAACCTCATTTACTATCGAGTGAAGCCCAATAAAAAAAAATCGTTTTCAAGGAAATGCTCATATTTATTATTGGACTCTACTCTCAGTTCTCGCAATTTCAATTGAAATTTTGATTGTTTTAGGGTTTTACGAAATTTTTGCAATCCTTTGGCATAAACTTGTTGACTAAAAGTGCATTTTGTTTCGTATTGATCCATAAGTTAACCTATCTAGTGCTTTGAGTGGACAGCTAATGGCTGTTAACACTTTGAAAAAAAATTTTCAAACTTTTTTTTAATATTAACCAATCATAACTTTTTTTATTGAACTGTAAGCCAGTCTCAGTAATGACAGGACGTCACTACTTCCTATTGCAACCAAAAGTAAACTCGTTAGCTAGCAGTTTCATCTTCTAACTGTTGGTTATATGACTTCAATGACATAAGATTTCAATTTTTTTTTTAAGTTTTGGACATTTCGTACTTTGGTTCCTTTTGAAATCTTATCACGTTATCCTAAAAATATTGGCACCCATTGCTCTAGCAAAAGCTTTCAATAGGTCATAGATAAAATTTTCAGAAAAATAACTTATGGTTTAAAGGGCTTCAACTTTTTCTTCTCGCACTTTTCTACAGAATTTTTGGTTTTTGCCTCTTATTGTTGTTGTTCTCAAAGTCATTAGACTAATTGTGATGTCTTTTTGATCACACATGCAACAACAAAAACGTGTACTCACATCGAGGCAAAACCGGAGCAATTATTGATTTCCGTTGAAAACTATTGATTTTAATGTCTGTTAAGTCTTTAAAAAAAATTTTGAAAAAACTTTTGAACATTAATCAATCTTATTCTCATTTTCGTGACTTCTAAGTCAGTCTCAGTAATGAGAGAACACTTTTTAGTTCGTACGGCAACAAAATTTTGTCTAAGCAGGGTTTTAACTTCTAATTGTTGGATTTCAGACTTCGATGCACGAGCTTTCATAATTTTTTTTTTAATTTTGGACATTTTTGTTCAAAAATTTGGTTCCTTTTGAAATCTAATCACATTATCCTAATATCGATAGTTCCCTTTGAGAAGCCGTTCAATGGATTGTAGAAGAAGTTTTCAGAGAAAAGTTTATTGTTCAAATGGCTTCGACACTTTCTTCTCGCACTTATTTTCTGAATTCTTGGACTTTGCATGTATTTGTTGTTTTCTCTGAGTCAAGGCCATGTTGTAATAAAATACTGGTTACTTATGATTGAAAAACGTACTTGTTGTCACGTCGAGGTATAAATTTGTGTATTTAAAGCTTTTGAAATTTGTTGATTTTTTAAATTTATTGAATTTTCCGTTAAAGCTATTGAATTTTTTGTCGTTGACACTACGGGTTTTCGCTCAAATTTCTTGATTTTAAGGTATTGTCATACAACTATTGTGTTGATTTATTGATCACCTATGATTCAAAGATGATTGTCTCCCCATCGAGGTTGATTTGAGCGTATTTAATTTGTTCCGTTTGGCTTTGGAACTAGGTGTTTTCTGAAGAACATCGTGGTTTTAATATGTTTGTTCATATTTGTTGTTTTTCCGGTCAACTTGTAACAATAAAAACAATCCCATTGCTGTTAAAAAATAAATAAAAATAGAAAAAAAATACTGAAAAGTTCATTCTCTAATGGCTTCGACACTTTTCCCGCCTAATTTTTTTGAAATTGCTGTTTTTGCCCTTTTTTTATTTCTTAGGTAGCCGTAAAATGCTGACCGGTCTTATTAGCCTGCAATTGTAAGTTCATTGAATGACGTTACCCAAAGCAATCAGTTAAAGAGAATTGTCTTAAAATTAAAGATATTGTACCTTTTCAAAGGTTTTCATACTTTTCAATTTTTTGTTCTCTTCGTCAACTTGTAGCTTATACTTGTAATTGAGAGGTCCCATCCAATTCCTTGAATTTTGAAAGTTAACATGTCATTTGATATTATGTCGTAACTGATGTTTTGTTTGTTGGACGATATGCGTTCTCATAAAAGTTTTGTGAGTTGTTTATTTGCGTTTCTTTTTCTGTTTCTCTAAGGACATTCGCTATAGGCTAAAGTTTTTATAGACTTTTGAAACTTTACTTTTTCATTGATTTTTGAATTTAACCTCATTTTTTCTTCTCTTTGTCGACTTGTTACCTAGTCTCATTAAGGAAAACATCCATCTGCTGCATAGTTAGGAAAATATAAATTTGTGTAGTTAAGGTTTTATCTGATCGCATTTTGACGTTGTTACTAGATGCTTTTAAATTTAGATAGTGGGTTTTTGCAGTGAAATTTTTTTTTTGTTTTTGCTTATTTTGTTGTTTGTCGTTTTTCTCGTAGTTTTTTTTAATGGCAGATCTCGTGAGCGCTGTAATGAGGCATCGCATTATGTAATTCAATTAGTAGTAAGGTTTGTTAAATGATTTTTTATACTTAAACTTCTATTTTTGTTTTCTCTTCATTTGGATGACAATTAAGTCAAAAATGTAGATGAGCTCGGGTCGGAACATATGTTGCAAACGCACATTAACGAGCCTTCTTGTTAAAAAATATTAAGTTCAAATGCTCGCTTACTGCTATTTTATTGCCAAGAAATTTTGATTGCAGTCGGCTTTCTTATAATCTGAAAATTGTTCAAGGGGAGAAATAAGATCAATTGAAAGGCACCTAGTGTGAATTACTTATTGGAAACCCCCACTCAAAACTTTATTACCTCCAAGTTGTAATTTCGCAATTCCATGAATCCCGTAGACTCGAATTTTCAATTATTATGAGATGTTTAGAATAACAAATTTTGCTTTCTCAGCCGTATTAAATAGTATCTGCGAGATGCTATTATTTAGTGTGTTCGATTAAAAATTAGGTTCATCAGTTTTGATGGGACAGTTTGTAATAACTATTTAGAAATCTATTCATAAATTTGTAAACCGTTTTCTTGACTTGAAGCAAATTTTTTTGGTTTTAATACAATTCCTTCTGTTCAGAAAGTATCTAAAGAAAAAGATTCATCAGCAGAAAACAAAAAAAGAATTTGTTTTTAATTTCTATTTTTTAATGTTGTCTCAGAATAGAAATGGAGGTGTCTAATGTTTTCAAATTACAGTACAACCAGATTTAAATTGGCGAGAAAATGACGGTCTGGAAATTTATTTTGTTTATACTATATTCTGAAATGATCATATTATTAATCAGAGAAAATAACTTATGCAGCAGTTGTTATGATACCGAATAAGAACTACTGTACTGAAAGAACCTGGGTGGTGAAGTCTAGCAGTTCCTGATAATTCAAACAGGGAAAAACATCAAAAACTGCGGAACAAATCTTGTCAGAACAATTATTTTTGATGATGATACTCAATTTAGAAAATTGTTAAAGTCTTAAATAAAAGTCTTTATTTAACAAATGGCTACCGCAATTTACTGCTTTCGACAATCTTTTCAATTACCTTACGTAACAGCCTGCGTGCAATTTTTTTCAATCTATATGACGTCTAACCTGGTGTTCTAAAATTACATTTCAGAAGAATATTACTAAGTGTTATTTTATTCATCTATTTACTCTTTTGGCAGGCTTCATTTAAAAGCTACTTTCAGCTTCACTTCTATTTTCTATGCAGATAAAAATCGTTATTTTGGTCACTGATTCAGCCTAATCAATCTTGCGCAGTCTTGTATATTGTATATTCCCATAAAATTTTATTACATCTTGCATGAAATTTTGCAAGGCTCAATTTTTATCGTTAGGTCATTATCGTCGTTAGTTAGATCATTTATCTTATGAAAGTTGACTGAAACATTTTTCCGTTAATGCTCCAAAAATTTTCTTATTGGGCCTTAAACAGCCATTGCCTTGTTTTATAAACTATTTCCAAAAATCTGGTCACTATACGCTAATGGAAAGAGCCTACTCGATAAATCTAAAGAAATTTGTGTGGATAATATCTTTGCTTTTAAAAACTTATATTTTACATATTTTTTTCTTACCTGACCAAGGTGGGGAGAAGTAGGGTACTTAGAATATTCATCAGCAATTTATATTGTATTATCGCACAGCATTATATTACTTTCTTGAATTTTTCTTTTTCATAACTAGTCGCAGCTATAGTTTTACCTGAAAAGTTTAGTCAACGCCTTGTAATCTTCATCTGAGCCATGCCGTTCGTTTTTCTCCTCCAGGTGTCTAAACTGGACGTTGTTTATGATGAGAGCCAGGCCTGGTTTGACACCGTTCACATCGTATACAAGGTTTTCCTGTAGAACAAAAACATTTAATTATAAAGCATAATATTCTATAACGTTTTCTAAAAATCGATTTTGATTCCAAAAACACTCGTTGAGTTTTCATCCACAACTTCCAATATTTTAGCAATATTTTAGCACTCTTACAATATTTTAGCAACGAAGAAACTGCTCAATCAACTAGATCTTCATCAACCCGAGTTTTTCAAAGAATCTTTGGCAAAAAACGGTATCAGTTCGAATATTTCAAACTAACCAAGTTTTTCATTGGAAGTTTTCAATTATCCTAGGAGGAAAATTACTTTTTGTTAACACACCTTCAGATTACAAAAGGACAGTAATACAAAACTAAGTTTGATGGAAAACAAGAAACCCCTGTCATAGCATTTTCAAGATCCTATATAGAATCGATTCATCATTAAAATATTTAAAAAAACAAGAGAGAAAAAATTGAATTCTTTCCTATTAACCAACCCCCCCCCCCCCAAAAAAAAAACAAAAAACAAAAAAATGTTGTCCACCCCTAGTTACAGCGCATGTGCCATTACTTGGTAAATCATTATGTAAAGATTTGGCACGTTCCGGGTGGAATTCATATGTATTAAGCGGGGGGTGGGGGTTGCAATCATAAAAGAGCCCGAAGAATCTGAAATTAGTCAGATAGGACATCATGCATCAATCACTCCACCTGTTGGATGAAATTGAATTGCGTTCTCCAAGTACTTTTGGTCATTGAAAGCAAGGCTGGTTGTCTTTATGGCAATATAGATTTGTGAGTAAGCATCACTCCAATTCATATCTTTAATTCCCAATAAATTGAAACGTGATTTACAGCATGGTGCCAAAAAGCTAAGCACAGTATTTTTCTTCTCAGTTATGTATGCCAGTTTATGATATTTGAGTCATTTTCGAAGCTGAGCGTAAATCAACTCTTCAATTTAAGGAAACTTATATCAAACAACTATCATAGTGCCGACTTCAAAGTTTAGGCTCGTAAAAATTAAACTGATAATAGTTTAATTTAAAATTGTCTTCCGGCAAACAGTAAAAAATAGCAGAAAAATAAGAAATGCAGAACTGCTGTTTTGAGAACTGTAAAAAAATTAGAACCGCAGTTTTGAGGTCAATTAATTACGAAAAAAAAAACAAATGTTTCTGAAAATTCTGTAATTGATCGGTCAGAAATGCCCAAATCTAAATGGAAAGCATCACGATATCATCCCCTGTTGAGACGCATCCCCGGCTGTGGGTAATGACCGTTTTTGATTGTCTTTGAGCGCTTTTGGCCGGTAATTTTAGTAAACAATCGTCTTTGATTAATTTCAATCGTTATTTGATCGATAAATTTAGGAAATGATTATTGTTTTTGACCGTTCATTTAGGATCCTGCCGCTTTTACGGGACTGTCTTTCTTAATAGTTTATTTAAGAAACTACCGTTTCTGAAGTTTTTCGCAGTTCAAAGAAGTAAGAATGGTATTGAATGCGTTGAGAGCGGTGAAAAAAATCAATCGCTATGAATGACAAACCTTGCAGAAAGCTACCGCTAAATCTACGGCTTTTTATGTTTATTAACTTAGGCAAGATTTGAGGTGAAGGCGTTGAAATTCTTAAGGTGCTTTTTTCTTTATTTTTTTAAAATTAAGCTATCAGGAAACAATATTGTGTATGTTGAATCGATTTTAAAACGTAAATGTGAGAAATTCGGCTTTTCATTGACTTCTGATCTCTAAGTAGAACTTTCCCAGTTGTATTCCTTCTTATGCTTGGAAATTTTTTTTATATACCTACGAAACTCTGTGAAGCTTTATTTATCAATAATCTCATCATATTTTTGTAAATTGAAGATAATAAAGAAAAATTTCCGATGTGAATACATCGTGGTATGATACACTTCCTTTGCCAAAAAATGATCAACAAAGCACAAAACACGTCAGACCTTTGGCCGTGTTCCTCTAAAAATACCGATCAGAAACGATAAAAACGATTATTTCATTTGTTCTTTGTTGGAAAAATTTTCAACTGGCGATACTTTTTTTGCTATAAGAATACATAAGAAGACAGAGGTGGACCTTATGGTGAGTTAAGTGAGTTTTACGAGAATAGAACAATGTTTCTTGGAAACTGAGCATTTATTGTTATGCTCTACAAAATGATCATATGAAAGCAACTCGTTCTTTGAAAATCCAAAAAAAACTGAAATTCAATAAAATATAATTGCAATTTGAAGAAAGCACTAAACAAGAACAAAGCACTTCAAAAAACACTGAGGTCAACGTCAACGAATTTGACCTCAGAAAATGATGTGTACTTACTTGTCCAGCATGATGGTTTTTACTTGGGGCAATTTCTTTTGAAATATTTCTGAAGAAAGTTTTTTTGGACCCACTGATAATTTACAAGATAAATTTAAAAAAGAAACTTTCAATTTTTATGGCATTATTTTCACTGCTTTTGTAAAATTAAAGCTCTATTAGAAAAACAACTGGAAAATTGTTCTTGAAATGATAATGTTCATTTTGGTTAAAAAAATTTATAAAAATACAAAAACCGAGTTTTTGTCTTCTAATAGAATTTTTTCTCGTGCGAAAAGTTTAAATGGTGTCGGTAAGCTCTATTTTGTATGATTATTGAGAAAACAACTACGCCGTATATTGAGGTTCGGTGATTTTAGCAGAAAATCCGGGCAAGTTGCGCAAAGTTATTATGACCTGAACCACAACCACAAAAATTCCAGTCAGTTATTTATCCATCTGATTAAAGCGGCACTGAAAGATTGTCCACAACTCCTGCTATCTTGCCTTTCCCAGTAAATTTTTGTCAACGGGGGTCAAACTAGAAAACCCACTGGGATTTCATAGCAGAGCTTTATATAAAAAAAATAAGAATTTCCGAGGTTCAGCGGAGCAAACATGTTGAAGAGCTAGACTGAATTCTGAATCTAGTAGCCGCAGCAGCTACAGTTGTAACAAGAGTATTAGTATTCGTAAAATATTTGATAATCTCAATGTTTCCGCAAAGATTGTTGCGATAGACATTTGTTCCAAGTCTTAAATAAGCTGTGGCAGCTGACATAATAACAAAAGTTTTAGGGTTGGCAAAAAATTGTATAGTCTCACAGTTTCTATGGAGGTTGTGAGGTATTCATCTGAAATCTAAAACATTTCCTTTCATAACTCTGATACCAAGATGTTGATGACGCCCCTTGTTTCACTGTGGTGCCACAAAAGCTAAGTACGTTTTTTTCGTCTCAGTTATTAAAACCAGTTTTTTACTTTAAACCATCTTCGGCGGAACTGAGCGTGATCAAACTCTTCCTTTCAAAGAAATTGAGCTTAGACAACCCTCAGGCTGCTGACTACAAAAGTTTACGCTCGATGAAGTTATATAGATAATGGTATAAATTAAAATCGGCTTCGAGTTAACAGTAAAAAGAGTAGAAAAATAATTAGATAATTGCTGTCATGAGATCAATTATCGAAAAATGATCTGTTAGGCACACCAAAAAATCTAATTGAAAAGGATCACGATAGCATAATATTTCTTTTCCTACTAAAACCCATATTCTTAAGAACTTAATTTTAAAAAAAAATCAAATACAAACTTTTTGTCAAACTTTGCGGCAAAGAGACTATTCAAAGATTTATCAAAAGAGAACAGCAACGAGAAGAAAGTCGGAATATCAAAAACTTTTTAGAGTAAACGCGACAAAAGAGAACCGGACGATATAAAAACCAATGAGAAACCACTACAGAAAATTGTTCTTAAAATGATAATAATCATTTTGGTTAAAAAAATTTATAAAAATACAAAAACCGAGTTTTTGTCTTCTGAAAGAATTTTTTCTCGTGCGAAAAGTTTAAATGGTGTCGGTAAGCTCTATTTTGTATGATTATTGAGAAAACAACTACGCCGTATATTGAGGTTCGGTGATTTTAGCAGAAAACCCGGGCAAGTTGTGCAAAGTTATTATGACCTGTACCACAACCATAAAAATTCCAGTCAGTTATTTATCCATCTGATTAAAGCGGCACTGAAAGATTGTTCACAATTCCTGCTATCTTGCCTTCCCAGTAAATTTTTGTCAACGGGGGTCAAAATAGAAAACCCACTGGGATTTCATAGCAGAGCTTTATATAAAAAAATAAGAATTTCCGAGGTTCAGCGGAGCAAATATGTTGAAGAGCTAGACTGAATTCTGAATCTAGTAGCCGCAGCAGCTACAGTTGTAACAAGAGTTTTAGTATTCGTAAAATATTGGATAATCTCAATGTTTCCGCAAAGATTGTTGTGATAGACATTTGTTCCAAGTCTTAAATAAGCTGTGGCAGCTGACATAATAACAAAAGTTTTAGGGTTGGCAAAAAATTGTATAGTCTCACAGTTTCTATGGAGGTTGTGAGGTATTCATCTGAAATCTAAAACATTTCCTTTCATAACTCTGATACCAAGATGTTGATGACGCCCCTTGTTTCACTGTGGTGCCACAAAAGCTAAGTACGTTTTTTTCGTCTCAGTTATTAAAACCAGTTTTTTACTTTAAACCATCTTCGGAACTGAGCGTGATCAAACTCTTCCTTTCAAAGAAATTGAGCTTAGACAACCCTCAGGTTGCTGACTACAAAAGTAGTAACATGAAACGAACATCCGCAGCAACATGAAACGAACATCCATGGAAACTGGACATTTATTTGTTAAGTTCTGCAAAATGGCCATCTAATTCATTAAAAAACCAAAAAAAAACGAAGTTCAATTTTTTTTTTTGGAAATTTGAAGAACAAAGCACTTCAGAAAACTGACAAATCGTCAATAACTGTGTCCTTGCAAATTGATATGTAACTATTTGTCTGGCATGATCGATTTTGCTCGGGGCAATTACATTTTGAAAAACTTTGAAGACCATTTGTAAGATTCCACAGCAAAACTTGAAACAATTTTACTAAGAATTTTCGCTTTCGATGGTACTATTTTTTCTCATTTCTTGTAACACTAAAGAATTATTCCACAAGCAACTGAAAAATTTCTCTTAAATTCGGAGGTTTAATATGGTTAAATAACATAAATTATAGAATCGGAAATATTGATTGCTTATGGAAACTATATCTCAATAAAAAATTTTACACATTGGTGAATTGGATCCCAGTAATTTTTTCAAGGTAAAATTGCGCAAAGTTACTACTTCCCGTAATCCCACCAGAAAACTTGCATTCATTTTTTCCCGCTGATTCTAGTGGGACTGAAAGACTGTCTGACAAATCCCGCCATTCCAACTGGGGTCTTGAACTTCCCAGTAAGTTGTTGTAATCAAGATCAATCTAAGAACCCCACATGGATATCATACCAGAACAACATATGCAAAAATTGAGACTTTTTGAGGTTTAACGGCACAAATCATGTTGAATCACTCAAATGAATACTAGTAGCCGCGGCACCTATAAGAGTTACAAGTATTTTAGTACTAGCAATTTCTGGATAATTTCAAAGACTTCATGAAGAGTGTTCGATAGATATTCATTTCAAATCTTTGTTATATTTCTTCCTAAGTTTCTCTAAATCTTAATAAAAGTCGGTGATGGTTACACGTCCGTTTAGATGCAGCAACGTTTAGTTTAGGCAGCAAAGTTATCAGTTAGGATTGCAATTGTCTCTAGCTCACTGTTCTCATTATTTGTATGGCATTTTCACTGAAAATAGTGCAAAAACATTTCACAATTTTGATTAATGAAGAAGTCTTTGCTTTGTTTTCAAACAATTCACAGCTCAAAATAAAATTTTCACGTTTTGATGTGACTATTTAAAGACCACTAAGCAAATGAGAGAGAGACAGACAGATATATATATATATATATATATATATATATATATATATATATATTTATATATATATATTTATATATATATATATATATATATAGAGAGAGAGGTAGAGAGAGAAAGAGAGAGAGAGAGAGAGAGAGAGAGAGAGAGAGAGAGATAGTTAATTCCTCTGAGTATAAATGAACATCAAAGCTATAACATTACATAACATCAGAAAGCTTCAAGTTATCATTGGGCTACACAGAAAAATGCAAAAATCTCAGAGAGGGCAATTAACGGATCCAACAGGATCACTGGACATTGCCTATCAAGAGATGTAAAAAATCAAAAAATGAAACTAAAAGATTGCAAAGAATTATAAATTCTAACCAAAAATCTCATCAAAGTTAAACGAATTTTCAAATTTTGACCAAAATTTTAACCCCTTTAGGAAACTCCGGCTACAGCACGGTAAAGCGTTGTGTGATAGTTTTTTCCATTATTAAACAACTTCAAAATGTGAACATGGCAAATCGATTAAGAGAAAACAGTTTTTGTTAACAAAGTATTTGATAAAATGAAGTTATCCCAAAATTTTATGCACCAAATTGACATACGAGAAACCAGAGAGCTGATCAAAATTGGGTGGTAGAACATTTCTTTCCATTAAAAGATTAAATAGCTTGGCACCTCTGTATCTCAGTGAATTCTGTTCATTTTTTGTTTACATCTTGATATTTTTAACAACCATTTCATTGAACTTTTTGCCAAATGGGTTGATCGCGATACAGAAGACAACAAATCATTGAGATAAGTGCCAGTATGCATTTCATTTACTGATTTTCTCACAAATTTTAGTAACTCTCTTTCAAGCAAATCATGAAGATATGATCTTATTTTTTTCCAAAAATTGGGCGACACTTTCTGTGTACTTCAGGAACACAATTACTCCAAAACTTTTTTTAAAAAAAAACTAGGGGTTCAAGGATGCTGTAATTAACACATCCATATACCCAAATGCCGTATTGAATCATTGGTTTAATATTTGATGTTTAGTATTGCAATAAAATATAATGCCCTAACTTTGATACAGTTGCGCTTTGAACAGACAATTTTTTTTATTTCGTCAATGTGCGTCGTGAATTTGAGTTTTTTATCTATATGTACATCAAGATATTTGCAGCTTTCTGATTCAGGTAAACTAACAGAATTTAATTTAAAATCACAAAGCCTATTGGAATTAGAGGCATTGTTACGTATTTTAATACTCATTTGACAACTTTTCTTAGCGTTTAGTGAAAGCCTATTTGCATTGAGCCACTTCTCTGTATTGACTAAGTCTTTTTGTATTAAATGAAAATCAATATTTCCTATGAGTATCTCTATGAGGTTTGTATCGTCTGCAAAAAGAACAGTTTTGCAGAATTGGCATACGCCTGGAAGGTCAATTATGTAAGTAAATCAAAAAAAACAATGGGCCAGGAATTGAGCCTTGTAGAACTCCACAGTTTAATTTCTTCTAATAGGAGTTACAATTATTGAACGAAACACAATGCTGTCTCTGTGATAAAAAATTTTAAATCCATTTAAAGCAAACACCTCATATGTCATATTAATCAAGTTTTATTAACAGGATTTCGTGGTCAATCGTATCAAAGTCAATAAAAAAGGTGACAACTTACAAATAGCAATTTTCACAAATGGTTTTGGTCAACTTTGCAATGGCATCAATTGTGCTATGTTTTTTTTTTCGACAACCCAACTGATTAGGATTTAAAAAAATCGAATGCTTCGAAGTATGTTTAAATTCGATTATACATGATACGTTCAAATATATTACTCCATACAATGAGCATGGAAATTTGTCTGTAATTGTTACGTCTTCTGTTGCTCCCGTCTTATGCAGTGGCACTATTTTTGTTCGTTTTAATACGCTTGGGAATTTACCATATTTAAAAGAAGCGTCTGTAAGATAAACAAGATGCTTGCATGTAAGGGATTTAGTTTCCTTCAATCAAATTAGTACTTATATCATCAATTCTTGAAGATGATTTCTCCTTTAGGTCGTTAATGACTTTAATGATTTCGTCCCAATTAGTTTTGTAAGCAATTAACCCGGTGACTGACAAAGACCTCTTTTGGAATTGCATCTTTGAGATTTGGCCCTATATTTACAAAAAAGCTCAACTCATTTGCAACTGCTAAGTGGTTAGACAACGAATGATTGTTAGTCTTTTTAGAAGTAACACCCTTGAGCTCATTTATAAATTTTTGTTCATAGTAATGTTTCTTTTTTGCTTTGAATGTTTTCTCTACTTTTGTACGTAGCGGTTTAAATTTGTCTAATTTGCCGCGGTTCTTTTTGTCCTTTTTCAACGAATTGTGCAACTGATTTCTTTTTCAAATCAAATTTTTCAATGTTTTATCAAACCAAATTGGTTTTCCAGTCCTATTTTCCTTTGGAATTCGATAAAGGAGCAAACCTTTCAAATACTTGCTTAAAAGCAATTTCAAACTTCTCAAAAGCAATGTCAACATCGTCTACAACTTCTTGTTTTATTGTGGCTAGTGACTCAGAGAAAGTTTCAATAAAAAGAGCCTTTTTATTAGGGAATTTCAAAGGAACTCGTATCACGAAATCAAGTTTGTGATAAACTGATTCCATTAATGTTTTCAAATTGCAGCACTGTGGGAAGATGATCACAATAACTTTGACTATCCATTACAAAAGGCTTTTGAACCTTTAAGCTTTTCATGAAAAAATTATCCAAACAACCTCAGTATTTTGGCTGATGCGGGTTGGTTTAAGAAAACTTATTTCAAAACCATTTGATCTTAGTGTTGATAGATATGACGATGTGAGTCTTTAGTATCTAGTACGTTTATGTTGAAGTTTCCACAGAAAATTATTCTTTTTTAACGAGCGCTAAGGTTTTCTAATGTATTATCTAGTTCAAAGATAAAATGTTGCTTGATTATGCACTACTAACAAAGCGATCTTCAAATCTCCAATTTTTAGATGAGGTAAAAAAAACTTTCAGCAAAACCACAATTCAGCTATTCAATCAAGCTTACTTTGTCTCTTACTTGAATCATAACACCACCACCCCTGCCAAACCTTGATTTTGACAAGCAAGTATTATAGTTAGTTTGTCTGAAAAAGTTTGGATCATCTTCATTTGCTAGCCAAGATTCTGTTAAATAGATTATGGAAGGCGGAGACTCAAAACAAAAGATTAGTGCCTCTAATTCTTCATAATGTTTTTTAATCTATTTAGTGTTTAAATGTAAAAATTTCTGCCAATTTGATGCAGATACATATTTGGTGCATTTGATTAACCCATTAGCTGAATTATTAGGTGACATAATCTTCGCTGTCCTCATCAATCCGAAACAGCTGTTTCTCTATACTATCCAGAAAGGTCTCTTTGGCATTAGGTGAATCACTTATGAGACATAACAAAGTCCAACAGCTCGTCTTTATTTGCTCTCCTACTTTTAAGATCCTCCAGGAGCTTATTTCTGTACTCATGTTCTTCAACGGATTCGCGCACACGTTTGAGAGACGGCATCTTAGTTGAAAATGGGGTTCCAGGCGTAAAATGTGGTGGTTTTGATAACTTTGAAACAGGCGTGCTGAAAATGTTTCGATTTATTTGCATTGAATTTGTATCCATTCAGCTTGCTTGTCTTTGATTTGAGTGGACATTCATTGAAAATCTGTTCAATGCTTGATCCATTTTCTTAGCAATTGGCTGTAACTCATCAATATCCTTAGTCGAATTAAGTTCAAGATAACGAGGACTGGATTTGAACAAGTGGTGCCGAGTTCTTAGTGGTCACTTTCAATTGTTTGGCTTCAGCGTCCACTTTCAATGCCAGACCGTATCTGCTCAACCTTTTTTGGATATACACTGGTTTTCCATTAATTGCGCAATTTGTGCATTTTTCGCGGCATTTTCTGTAATTAGAATTTTCAAAATTTCTTTAGATGTTTCGTCGAGACCCTCACTCTCATGCAACTTTTCCATCAGATCTCCCATGCCTCGCTGGCTCATCTCTATTTAATAAGTTTATCACAACAATTAGGCTAATGTATTTTTTTTTATTTTCACTCGGATAACGTTGCATCAAAACGCGATTGTGAAAATTGGGAAGATGGGGTCTCCACTATGACATAGATTTATTTTCCTTTTAGAGGGCCACAAGTCTCTGATGAATTGTCAAGCTAGGAGGACACTCAGTTCTTAGAACCGCTTAACCCACATAATCGTAACTAACTTTTACATTTTTTCAACCCCCCCCCATTTATGGCATCTAGATTTCAAACTTTGAGCGATATATACTTATAGCTGTAAACTAAACATCCCAAACAATTGATTGAGAAACCTTATGATGAGTAAGTCCGCTAAAAAGATTTGCTCAGTCTCCATAACAATCGCTATGGGATTTACAATGAAATGCGTCTCAATCAATGCATCCTATGGGATTCCATACAGCTACCAAAGTATCTGGACGGCTACAATTGAGACAACGCGTGAACTTGATCCCATGCTGGAAAAATTTTCTCCGGTAGCTTGGGAGAAACGTTTTCAGTTGAGCAAAGTTTTTAGTTGAGCAATTTTGGGCTGTCGATATCTTTAACAAGCGAGAAAACACAATTTAAAAATATTCAGTTTTCATGATTTAAAACATTACTAGTTAATTCAAAGGGCACAAACAATGGAATATATATATATATATATATATATATATATATATATTCTGCAGAAAAGTTTTATGAGGTGTAATTGCTGTAATTTTATTTTACTTTTTTCAAACCAGAAACAGCTAATGAAGGTGAAAACATCTTTTTAAAGCCTCTTTGAGAAATTGCAGCTCGAAATTTTCAAGCTTTCCACAATCTTTCTTTCGTTATTCACATTAACCATTCAAGTTCAGGTGCAAAAATTTAGTCACATTTTTGCTAACTTCAAATAACCTCCCGCAACCTTTTTCGACCATCTTAGAAATTGAAGAAAAGAATTTTTTGCAGGTTAGAAAACACTCTGCCACAGGTTAAATAATGCAAATTAAAACTTTCTGCTATGATCGGTGAAATTTCCTTAACCTACGTTTGCAAATATGTTTGACTCACTTTCTACAAATAATACGCTGAAAAAATTCGCTTGCAATAATTAGAGTCCTTCATGGTAGATTAAGGAAAAAGAATTAAAAAATCTTTTTGCTAAAATTAGCTTTCTTATGAGTTCAGGCTGTCAGTTCTCTGATCATTGTGCAAAATCTGTGTTGATCTACATACCTTCAAATTTTCTTCAATTCTCAAATTTACCAGATATTAACAGAATTTTAAATACACAATTATAGCAAAACTAGAATTTATGGAAACCGTACATAGATCTGACAAAGATGAGCAAATAAGAAACGGGCAGCTTGATTTAGTTGGTCAGAAATGGTTGATATTTAAAAACAAATAAAATTAAACAGCATCTCTTAAACTCACTTCTTGATTCATTTGTCAATTGATGCAATTCTAAGTGAAAGAGTTATTGATAAAAAATATATTCTGCTGACGGAGTTACAAACCAAAGCTTTGTTTTCAATTATCTTCTTGTTTGATTATATCAGCTCTGTCGCCAAATTTTATTATAGAATCTGGCAATAAAATGATGTTATAAGTACTTATTATTGATAATTAAGTAATCAACTAGAAGTCTCCGCAAACCTCTCAAGACCTCCGAACAGAAGACCAACTTAAGTTAATTATTTTGATTCCAGCCAAAAATGGAGGTATTACTCACATTATCTTAAGATTAAATCGCAATTTGAATGTTCACAAAAAATTCGGAGACAGAATTGTCCGAAATCTTAAATTAAGGCAGCTATTAATGAGGAGAGATCAAACACTAAAGGTTGGCACTGAAGAACTCAAAATTATAATAAATACAATATCAATCCTGAAAAAATATGGATATAAATAGCGATGTTCAAGGCAAAAATTTGGTGACATTTTTCAAAAATCGGAATTAAACATTACAAACCAATAGAACTGAAGTGATGTTCAGGTGCTGAATTGGAAAACAAGAGCGTCGGTAAAAGTATACTGGATATAGTAGGTATGGTGCCAAAATATCAAAAAATGGATATCTTCAGTTTCCACCCGCACCCCAGTGTTTTTCATGCGTCCACTCAAAATTGACTTCTTGTTGAATAGCAAGTTACTATGTAAGAAAACATCCAGAGTTTGAGGGCGGGGAAAAACTAAGTCATAGGCCCATTAAAAGTGGGTCGAAATAGAATAGATCGGAGAATAAGAATAAACAACCAAAATCTTCTCATGCACTTCACGAGACAAGATTTCAGCAGGATTGTTCATTAACTGTCAGAACAATTAACTGTAGCATTGCAGGACCAGTCCTGAATTATAATTCGAAAAACTGAACAAACAGAGGACAACATTATCAGCCTCCTTAAAAGAGCAGCCTCCGATAATGAGCAAGTTGAAAATCAAGATGTCCGCGAAAGTAAAAGAACTCTACAAAATTCAAAGAACTTTACAAAATGAACTTATTTCATTTCACATTTAGAAAAATAGGATTATAGAAGTTATTATTTCCAATGACGTCAACTTCTAAAGACCGTTACACAATGAGAGTTTAGAGAGCAAAGTTTGTTGGAAACCATTGAGAGACTGAATAAAAGGGCAACAAACATTTGGCAAACACCTCTTTTAACGACTTTATAGAAAAAAATTAGCATCAAATTCATTGAAACACGCAAAAAAACCTGAATGCTTCAACTTCTTTTCCACTATTTCTGAACAAAAATCTTATATCAAATTCAATTAAAACGATGGATAAAAATTAAGGGAACACGTAACAAGGAAGCAACAAATGCAGACAACAATATGAAATTATTTGAAAACAAATGTCGAAGCTAATAAAAGTTTTTAGCACTAACCTGAATCCTTTATATTGATTCAATTATGCATAAATAGAGATTGAATTGAAGCAAATGTTAATGACTGTGCGACAAAACAAAAAAAAATTACGAAAAATGGTCACAATCCAAAGAACTTAAATATTTATTTAAACCAGTCATGCCATGTTCGTAAAATTTAGGCTGTAAAAAAATTCAAAAATTTCTAAGAAAACTCATTAGAGAACTTAGAGATATGTCATTAGTAAAATCCAATGACAAGCAAATACAACAACTACCCGAATTCTCAAATTATAAAAAAGTGACTGGCAGTTTTCGGAAAAAAAGTCATGTCGAAGCCGTTATAACCTTCAGTTTCGAATTGAAAGAAAAATTAACCCAGAATTGCATTAAAAAAAATTGACAATGAGATCTATCATTAGTAAGACGAAGTGACAAAACAACCAGAAAACGGAAGAAAACGGCCGATAAAAAAATTAATGCAAGTCGTTTCAAAGTCGTGAACTCAGTTTCATACAAATAAAAACCACTATATTGATCAATTTTTTACTCATAAAGGAACCACTTAGAGTTTTTCTAAAACAAGGCTAAGTTCTAGAATAAATAAAATGGTAAAAAAGGAAAATCATTTCTTTTGTTAATTTGAATAAACCACTAAATTACCAGCAATTGCGGTCTCTCATTAATGAGACTAAATAACAGAAAAACAAAAGTTAGAAAAACAAGCAATCAGCCCTAATTGGCAACTCTAATTGACAAACTGAACACCGAAAAATATTCTGAAAGCCTGAAAAAGAGAAGAATTTTCCAAAAAAAAAATCAAAAAGGAAAATCTTTGGCAAAATATTGTTTGATTTCGGCCTACTTTTAATTAAAACAAAACTAACTTAATTTAAACGAAATCAAAAGGTCATGAAGAAGACGAACATCAAAACCAATTTTACCCACAAAAAATTACGCCAGATAGTAAGTTCACGAAAAAGATTACAAAATCTGCTTAAAGCCAGCGCCTCCTAAAACGGCGGATTCACAAAATAACTCAAGATTGCATACTAAACTCTATTAAATATTTTAGATTGTCAATAAAAAAGCTCTCACAAATGCAATTACTTGAAAATACGGTTTAAAAAAGAAAGTTACCCAAAAAGATAAGTCAACAAATAAAAAAAACTGCTGCAAAAAGCCGCATGCGACAAAATAATTGCACTCTTACTTACATTGCTCTCTCTCTCTCTCTCAAAAATGCGCCATGAACAGAAAACCACTCTCTCTTCTCTTTGCTCTTCAAATTCTTTAACTGCTTGACAAAAACGATTTCTTTTCACGTGTGCAATCACATTTACATCTTGTTTTAGATACACTTTAACTTCATTAACTGCAAATAGCGGAACTTCATTATAATCGAATCCAACAAAAAATTATCAACAATTGAGGCAACCCAGCTCTTGTAATTTATCAACCTAAAACTAATCTTCAGTTTTCCATTTAGAAGAAACTTTGAAGTGAAATCAGTGGTTTCCTGTGCATAACCATTAACAGCTTATGAACAACTACCAACTTAAAAAACTAAATTGAAGTCCTCAAAAAAAGTAAAATCCCCAAAAAATTGAACCTTTGTAAGCAAAGAAATACTATGAACTCAGTTAAGAAACACCCAAATCAGGGGAACAACAAAGAATTACTATTAACTTTCTTCCAAAAACAGTTTAATCAAGAGAAAGTAAACAAAAAAGCATATTTTTAACAAATTTATCAACAAAACCAACTTTATACATTACATCTTTTTTTATTTGCTAATTTTGAATTCATGAAGGTTATAGTTTTCATGTAATTCTGATACAAAAAATGTACCTCGCTTTATTTCTTCTATGTTTTTTGCTTTTCTTAATGGTCTAATTTTGCTTTCATCAAATCTTGCTTTGATTTCACTTTTTGACCTTGGCAAATGAATTATTTTTTCGAAAAAAATATTTGTTCACTTTGAAAAATTTTTGTTTTATTAATGACATTTTATTGGGATTTTAAGTACTAGACACATATTTGTTTCAAATTCTTTGAATTCAGCGCTTCAAAGAAGCAAACAGCGCAACTTCAAAATAATCGAATGCAATAAAAAATTATCAAGAATTGAGGCATCTCATCTCTTGTAAATTATCAACCTCAAATTAAGCTTCAATTTTCCGGTTAAAAGAAACTTGAAGTGAAATCAGCGGTTTCCTGTGCGTAACCACTAAAAGCTTATGAAAAACTATCAACATTACAAATTAAATTGAAGATTAATTAAAATCCCCAAAAATATTGAACTTTTGTCAACAAAAAATTACTATTAACTCTATTCCAAAAACAGTTTAATAAAGAGAAAGTAAACAAAAATGCATATTTTTAACAAATTTATCAACAAAACTAACTTTATACATTGCATCAGTTTTTATTTGCTAATTTTGAATTCAAGAAGTTGGTAACAATTTTCATTTAATTCTTATACAAAAAATGTATCTCGCTTTATTTATTCTATGTTTTCTACTGTTCTTAATGTTCTACTTTTGTTTTCATCAGATCTTTCGTCGATTTCATTGTATCATTGGATCGAGTTATTTGTTTATTCGAAAAAATTGTTTGTTCACTTTTGAACAATTCAGTTTTAATAATAAAGTTTTGTTTAGATTTTAAGTACTAGACACTAAAATTTTCTCTGTTTTGTTAGATCTGCCAAGATCTAAAAAAAATGTTTCAACAAGCATTTGCTTAACAACTGGTTTCACGATAACGTCAATTTTTTGTCAATTTGGAAAAACTTGTATGTCGTAGATATGTGTATCAAGTTTGGTTTTCTTCGAATGCTATAAGGGTTTCAATTCCTAGTTCTAAACTAAGAAAGAAGCGTCCTGTTCAAGATTGTATTTTTAATGGCAAGTTTCAACCGTAAATTTATTTTGCGTTTTCAATTTAACCACTCTAATCTACTTTTTAGCAGTCTAATAATTATGGTCCAAACTCAATTGGTAAGTTTTAAGACACACATTGACAACAATTAGACAATTTGTTAACATAAAGCAGTTAGAGTGTAAAAGCAATCGCTCTAAGCCCCAACTTGGTCAAACCTGTTTTTCACTCAACTTTACCTCTTTCCTGAACCGCTGCCTAAAGCTTTAATTACCTATTTCACAGTAAGCTAAGGATTAAAACATTTCAGATTTAGGTTTATAACATTGGATTTGTAACATTAGCGGACAAAAACGCCGATTACCGTTTTCCACGTTGTTACACCACATCAGCGAACACAACTTAAGGAAGAGAATCAGAAACATAACCTGGTTCTTAAAGAACCAAGTGAATTGTCATTTGTAGGTCAACTTTTGCTTCAAATTTTAAGAAATGACATTCCATTCAAAGCACAAATCAAATAAACTGCCGTAGAATGTTTTTACAAACATATTTTAAGCTCCACGCTAAAAAAAAGTAAGTAGTGTAGCCCCAACAGATCTAAAATAATCCAAAACAAGGAGGCTCGGCAATGTGTGTTCTCACATAATGTTCCCTACCCCGCTCTAACACGTTTTTGAGTTATTTGTACACCATATGAGGAAGTCGCCTTAACAGCGGAGACAAGGCAAATATCAAAAGTGTTTGAAAAAACAACAAGCATTACTTACAACTAAAACTCATTGTCTACATTTTTTGATGAAAAAAATCTTAATGAGAAGGTAAAAAGAACAAAAAGAACATCAGATATAAACTAAACGAAACTAAATGACTTGTATTTTACCAAAGATCATTGGGAAAGAAACCAATAAGTAGACAGAAAAAAAGGCAAACTCAGAAAATATGTTTCACGCAAGCCATTTCACGCAAGAAATTTCACGCAAGCCATTAGCTGTCAACTGAAATCATTCAATGGCTTCATTTACACCTTCGTGCAAAACCATTGAAAACTATCATTATCTAGAATGCCATACGACTGCAAAGAGAACAAATTCGACTCAAAAAGTCAAATCAATTTTGCGAAACGGTGCCGATACATATAGTCACAATCTATTCATTGAAATATTGAAAATATTCAATTGCGCCTTCCGTCAGCGCCAATAATGTGATATGCGGCTTGTCACTGAGATGTCATTATTCTGGTGATCGGACAGAACCGCAAAGGAAAAAAATATAAAAAAAAGTAGATTAATTATCAAGTTTATTAAGTTTTATCAACGTCAAAATCATTATTTAAACAACAAAGCAGCAATGAAGACTAAAATTAAATTCACTAACCATGCTCGAAACCAATTTTTTTCTGTGAAAAAAAAATTTGAGTGAAACAAGATTGAAAGGTTGAAATCTCGAAAAAAAATCGTAAGAGATAACAATCGTGAGTTTTCAAAAAAAAGATAAATAGATCAACCTTTTACGGCATAGGAAGCCCTTTGTCATTAATCAGACTAAGTCAAAAGACTTCAAATTAACAACGAATGAAGCCAGAACGCAAAATTTACAGACAATTTTACGCAAACGATTTTGAAACCAAAAACAATGAGATTTCCGCTGATATAATCATGTACGTTCATCCAATTTCATTTGAAAGTTTATTGACCTGCTAATAATTCAGTTTTGCCTTTTTAATTATGCTGTTGTCTAACTAATATACACAAAAAATCAAAAGAGCAAAACTGTTTTTGAAAAAATAAGAGCGCACAACTACGGTCCGAAACACTCAACTACCAAATTCTACAATATGAAAAAATGGCTCTTGCTATTGCGGCTTCTGCACTATGACAAAAAAATGTTCCAAATGTTCATAAATAGCTAATAGGAATAATTTGAGATATTTTTTGCGTTATATTACCTTAAAACCATTATGTGTCATTTGAAAGTATTAGATAGTTTCTTCGCCAAATCCATCGACACCGAATTAAAGATTTGAAAAATTAGACTCAGTGAGGAGACTGCAAAAAGAATATCGAATGCTGGCAAAACTCCAGCTTTCATCTAGAAATTACGAATAAAATAAGTCCGGTTGCACTTTCTCCAAGCGTTTAGCCCAAAAACCCACAATATTTATTCAATTATACCTTTTATGAACGTAAATGGGACCTGTATGCAATGGCAGCTTTAAATGAAAACAAACTTGCTTGTAATTGGGATGAAAAAACTTGCAATGTTTTTTTTAAAGGGACAGACCCAAAAAACAATCCTAATCCTTTTCCACAGCCGAAGTCAACGATGAGACCAAAACAGGCCTTTCTATTGCAGCGCGGCTATGTGAAAACGCATTTGTTCTAAAACGTTGAGTAGACTAATGAAAATCATAATATATCAAAAATAAATTCTGCATTTTCTATAAATATTAGTTTAAATTAGCGAAAGTCAGCAAAAATATTGTTTCCAGAAAACTTTCTTAAGAAACCGGGGAACAATCAGCCCATATCTGAGTAAACAAAGATTTTTCCTGCAGTTTTCTTTGTCTGCACTACCGGCGAAACTGGATAAAAAAGGGCTAAATAAAACCTCCGTAACTCATTGGAAAAAGAGAGAGGACAAGCTTTCTTATGATTCCAATCACAGCCCTGTACGATGAATCAATCGATCGGTGAAAATTGACTGAATAAAAAACTGTTGAGTATATAGTTCCTCCCTCACTAAAGTGGGTCGGAACAACAAAAAGAAAATTTGGGTAGAATTTTGACATAGTTTTACCCCGCCATGAGTTCAGTTTTAAAATGACTCTAACTGTGTGAATGTAATCGAAACAATATTTTTTCGTAATTTTTTTGCAATTGTGTAAAATTTTTGCTGCCTGCAAGAACAAGAGCAATTTTTTGCTCTTTTGTTCTGAAATGCGGAACATTTAGGAATATTTCTATATTAGTGCAGTAGTGCAGTGAAGTTGTAGTTTTTCTCACAAGTTCAAAAATCAGTCACAGTTTGTCTTGGATATTTATATAAACATACTACTCCTTGACTTTTCAGTCGTCCATATAAAAAACCTAATAAAACAAATTTATTGTGAGCAACTCAAAAATGCAATGTGATTATCGCATCGAGTTTTGATGATAGAAAATTTTGCTAAAAAGTATATGAAAACCAAGTTTTTAAGTTTTTAGATATTGGTTTATAGTGGCCACTTAGTTTATCTTAGCATAAATTTTTACATTTTTGTTATTTACAATTTTTTGTGTTTTTTTACAATTTTTACGTTTGTCTAAAGTTTATACTATTTCTGCTTTTTCAAACTGCTTTCTGAACACTATAATGCGCAACTGACAATAACATTAATTTTGGTTTAAATTACCTGAATTATGGATAAAATAGTGTTTCAATTTGAAATACTCAAATAGTTAATTATTTTGTGCCGTGATTAAGCTCCAAATCTGAAAGAAGCACAAGAAATCAAGCAAACTGAAATAAAATTAATTATAAATAATTCAAAAGTAATTTAATTTCAATTAATTCAAATTTCATTGAAACGTTCATTAGTTGGAGATATATTTGCGTAAATGTAATTGTCATGAAATAACTTTTTTTAATATTATGCAAGCAATACATATCAAATGAGCTAGTGAAATTAATTATTCGAAAGTGATTATACACTAGACATTGACGCCTCGTCAATGTCTACTACTTCTGGGGAGGAAGGGACAACGACAGGGAAAAAGAAAAATTTCCCGAGGAAGCTCTTGAAGCATGGTGATTGCTTGCACTTCCTGATTTTCCTTGATTTGAAAAGTTTCTTTTCGGCAACTTTGTTTTGAACTTTGTATATGACGGCTGTCATCAGTCCTAGCAGGTCGTAAACATCGCCATGTCTTTTCACAACATCAACGAAAGCCTGCAAGAAGAAAGAGCCATCCTCATTACGATAAGACTCGTACGGCGAATCGGATGAGAAGGCGAGGAAGAGATCAGCGTTGGTAGGAATGCACACTCCTTGATAGGTTACATCACTATCAACTCCCCCTAAAGTTAAAAGAATTTAGTTAGTACAACATTTTTATTTTAAAAATTTTGTGGCAAAAACTTATAAGGTGACGCCATCGTGCATTTGAAATTAGCCCAAATTAGGGTATTCTCGAAGCAAGACATTCTTCAATACTTTGTAGAAATCGCATTTGCTCGAGTATATATACTCGGCACATCGCAGTTTTAATAGCGAATTTTACACACATCCAGATCAGGAAAGCAAGCGATTCCGAAAAAGTGCGATCGGCTCAAACATTTGTATATAGGTCGCTAGTTTTCGCATTTTTGCAGTGTGTGAATACTAAAGAGATGTCTAATTGATTCTAATTTTTTTTTCTTTTAACGCTTTTCCGCACGTTTGACGTCGGAGGCTACCAATCTTAATGAAAATTTTTTCAGAAAAGAGGTTTGTTTTAACTGAGGTATTTTATGAAATTATTAAGTAAGATTAATTAATAACTAAAATGTAACAATTTAAAAATCGAAAAATTTGTAACCAAAACGTAGCCACTTAGATGACAAAAAAAAGATACAAATTGGTGCAAATAATAGCGACGGGATTTGGGGTTCTTAATGCCGATTCTTTCAGAGCTATTGTCACTAGAAATCGCTGCCGAGATTAGCAACGAATATTGGCATTGTCACTGATTTTGAGAAATTTTGCCGAAATACGAAAAACCAACAAAATATTGGCCAAAATAACGGGAGCATGATAGAGCTTAGAAGAAAGTAGGTGCGATCTTATGATAAGTTGAGGGTGTTGGATGTACAACGGAGGGAGGGGGGCTGTACAAAGCCCATTTCCTAATATAGTTGGGATAATTGCCTTCCCAGTATTAAAAATTTATATTTGCCCAGCAAAGGGATGGGGGTTATTGCGTGTCTTGAGCATGAATAGTAATATTATTTACTGTAAAAGTCATGGGACAAGTAAAATACTGCTGAATGAGACCACACTTGGTGGGACAAAATGTAAAGCTATGAAACTTCACAACCAGAAAGTTTTTCGCATAAATATTTCTGTAGAAATTCCGGAATATTTGACTGAAAAAAGCACAGAGGAGAAAATTAAATTTATGAAAATTTAAAGAAAAAGATTACAATTTTTTTCCGAAAAGGAGTTAAAGAGTTTTATTAGCAACAATAATAGTGCTTAGAATTATGTAATGTCAATGAATGAAGATAGCAATCAGATAAGCATTAAAAGGAACAAAAATTAGTTGGTGGTGCGGTTGAAAGTTTCGTTGTCTTTCTGCACTGCAATTTAGCAAAATTGACTAAAACATAGTGAAATTTAGCTAACAGTATTTTCGAGCATCACAGATTATCATCATCTCAAAAAATGCAAATGTGGATCAATAATGCCTTAAGAGTAAATAATGGGTTATTGATTTTGTATTTTACATTAGTATTATGCCAAGTGTTCCTAATTTTGAAAAAAAATCAAACTTGTTGGAATAAAATTTACAAACCAGCACAAAACTACAAAAAACCAAACGAAAAAAAAACATTTGAAATAAAATTTTTACCCTCAATCTTCCTAAATGTTAATTCTTTTCTGAAGATCGTGTTTGCAAATTCTTACATTGCGCATTGCGCATGTACCAATCAGACAACTAGTTAGGTAGTGGGTAGATAGTGATTGCAGTTTTGGGCAGTCAGGAGTAAATAGTTTTCTTGAACGATTTTCAACCACTTTTGGCGTACAATTGTCTTGTCGGAACGCATTCCAAATTACTAGTAGAAAAAAGAAGTATAACGAAATAGTGGATTTCAAAGTAGACAAATTCTGTTTGCTTAGTTTTGAACTGCTGAAAGAAAAAATGCAAAAGTCTCCGCCAGCTCAGCTTATTCCGGAATTATACACTAAAAAATTTTGTACCAATGTAAAATAAATTTGAGAACTAGAAACACTCCGTGTATCGTTAGCCAACAACAAAAAAAAGAAAATAGGACATAAGAACAGAATATGTTTTTTTGCTTGTAATCAAATAAATGCTAAAAGTGTTAACTAATACAAGTTTACGTTAATTTACAAGAACATTAACTTCAATACGAAATTTGATAAATACCACCACCCAGACTGTGAATAAAGTTTTTGTATCACTTCAGGCACAGATTTTGCCATTCTCAGCACCTAAAATTTTTCTCATTCCGCAAAATCAAAATTTCAACATTTCAAGAAGGATATTGCAGTCTTGTCTTGATATGCGTAGATTCCCAATTAAAAGGAGCTTGCTTACATTAGGATCTATGGGAACCAATTTGGCGATTGAATTCTTGTTTTACTTTTTTCCAGCTGAGTACTTGAATCTGTTACATAATTCGTGTAAAAGCTTAGTCTAAAAGCGTTGACTTTGACAACTCTGTATAAATTATTTGTTGACAACAATTTTTTCACTCCCTCTGCGATTAAGTCTAGATGTCTTTAATTTAAAAAGTATAAGTCAAAATTTGACATTAGACGTATTGCTTACGATAGCAAGACAAAAACAAACACTTGCCATCTTTAAGCAAGAACTAAACAAAGATCTGCGACTTGCAAATTTATTAGAGTTAATTTTCGAACGGACGTTTTGAGCAAGAAAATTTTTTTATCACTGTTTTCAGGTGAGCAATTTTCTTTTTTTTGTACAAAACGGCACATATATCTAAGGAATCAAGGATCCATAGAACAGATATGGTCAAAAGTAGTAAGCAAGTCCAATAACAATTATTGAACCGCCAATTCCCTCAGTTTTTACGGACACTTCAACTGATTCTATGACAAGAAATTTACAACATCTTACGCCCGTCAGTAGCTATCCTTCAATTTGGTCTGTTTTTTATTTCAATTATCTATCACTAAATAAATTTCACGCTCGATCAAATAATTTATGTCAAAGGCGAAATAGCTTAGAAAAATTTTAAAACCAGTAAGAAAGCGAACCAAACAAAGAAAGAGAACCAAATTTGGTCTTCTAAAAATTTAATTTAAATGCTTGAGTAGGTTTTCAATTATTCAAGGAAAAAAATATCATATCGAGTAGTAAAGATAATGCCATCTTGAAGGTTTTGATGCATTATAAGGTTTAAATTTGAAATTAAATGCAACGGCAAAAGCTTCTTGTTAGGCTTTCAGGAATTTTTAGCTTTGCGTATGCATAAAGCTACAAAAAAACGTGTTGACTGTCTGACTGTTGGCTGATTAAATCACTTTCAACGGAAGACGGAGTTTTTGAAAATGTTATTTTTGGAAAAAGGTTTGAAAAACCACGCGATTAATAATTCAAATACTGTTTTGGATTAAAAACAATAAAAAATTTTTCATTCAGACCAATAAATAGTTATCTCATTGAAAATTGAAAAGCGTTGAAAAAAATAAAACTATAGAAAATATTAAATTAGTTATAAAAATCATCAAAAAGTGCCCTCAGAGTTTAATTAATTTTTTCATAAGATTTTCTGAAGTTTAACGTCAAGTTTAATATGATAAATAATGACAAAGAAATAAACAAAACTGACAAACGACAAATTTGACAAACGAAATATTAAAGACAACTTAGATTAAACAAAAGTTAAAACAGCAATAGTAAATTGCTACCAAAATTGATTCAAGATAAAAGGGAATAAGTTTTTGGAAATTTTCTAAGGAAAGATTATTCTATATGCAGAAATTGAATTGAGTTTTTCCCAATAAATCTTTTCCTGTAACCAATTTTTGCATAAAATTCTGAATATTTGCTCAAAAGAATTACACGCAGCCGTGATTAACCGTTTTATGCCCTTTTTGGTCAACTTTGTTTAAAAATTTTTCTAGACCTCAATATTTTGCATTCTTTTTAACACTTTTTGTTAAGAATTCTTTTTTGATAAAGTACTGCATGTTAATTGATTACAGGTTACGCAGCTTTTAACAAGCTATACAAAAGACAAAACCACAATAAATGAGCTCAATGTGTTTGAGCTAATTTATTGTAGACTACTGATCAATTAGAGTGTAAAAACAATCGCTCTGGGCCCCCATTTGGTCAAAGTTGTTTTTCTCCCATTTTTATCAATTTGCCGATCAGGTAAAACTTGGAGATGATTACTTCCCAAATTTAGCTGATCGTGAAATTTGGGAGGTCAATTTCTGATTGAGAGGTAAAATTTCATAACTTTTTGACTTTGATTGAAGTTTTTGAGAAAAAATAGGGTTTTTTCCTATATTGTAGGTTTTTTCATATATTGTAGTGTTCGCTAAAATTTTCTGATGTTTGCTTTAGAACTTCATGTGATAAATAATGGGAAAACAACTGAAAAAAATGACGAACGAGAAAATTGTGTTAAAATTTCTAAAAAGATAACGTTCATTTTTTTAAAACAAAAAATTAAAACAACAATATCAAACGCTTCCGAGGAGAATAAAGCTTATACTCGTTCAATCAAAAATATTGAACAGGTAAATAGAGTTTACCTGACAATCGAACAAATAAATTTAGTCCTGACAAATCTTATCCGGAACAATCAGGAACTGGTTCCTGATAGGATCAAAAATTCCTCGATTCTTTACAGTGCTGCGGCTCTATGACAGCTAAAAATCTGTTGAAAGTCTGTTGAACAGCTGAAGAACTTTCAGTCCCTGTCAAATGAACTGGGTGACTTGCGTCATCAGTGAGTGATCCTCATCTTTTCATCAGTGGAGTCAGTAATGGTGCCTGTTACAGAGTATTCGGCAGAAAAACGTCCTGTCTTTTTCTGTTGTCCTTGTCCTCTGTACAGGGGCACGGATTATTTTCGCAGTACAGCGGCTCTATGATAGATGAATAGTTGGTGTAAAAGAGAGAAGTTTCTCGTGTTCATGTATTGGAGACGCAAACTATGATGCAGCAGAGAATTTTTCCGGATGAATTGATGCTGGGAGAATTATCAGTTGTGCATCGTGTGCTGAATCTTTGTCTTGATATCTTCGTACAATTTTACTGTAATCTTTTACCAAAAATAGATATGTTTCTACAATTTCACTGCTTTGCCAAACAGATCTTCAGTTTCTCTGCAAGAAAAACCCTTAGAGTGGGCTAATTTATAAATCAGTCTGCTTTAAAATTATAGGGATATATTGCCTAAGCCACGTGAGTTCCCCAACTAATCCTATAATTAAAAAGAGTTAAAGTACCTATTAAAGTACGCAATTTAGTACACGATTTTTGTGGAAGTTTTTTCAAACTGTGTACTTTCTTACACAATTTAGAAAATTGTTCTAATTGGTGGAGAATACTCTTAATGGATGAAAAAATGAAATTTTTGTACGTCTCAAACCGAACATACCGAAGTTATAATTTGGAAATCTCAACCGGTAAATTTACAAGTGTGAAAAAAATGTTTTTCTGCACCTGAAGAGCTTCCGAAAAAATTAAAAATTATAAAAGTGTTAAAGTATTTTTTCTGCACCTGAAGAGCTTCCACATCGAGGACGGTTGTATAAACCAAAGCCGTGATCTATACTGTCCCCTTGACATGCTTGGATGAAAAACAGCTTCGGTTTTCCATTCCAGACCGGTTGCTCCATAAATTGCTCCACAATTTGGCTGATTTTTACTGTTTTTCCTGTCTCAAAACCTTTGTTAGAATAATCAGAACCACAAATTTCGTCTTTTCTTCCGTGACTCATAATGACAATTACAAGAAATTTGTAACTATTTTCTTGAGTGGCAACTTCTTTCAAAATTTCTTCCATTTGAGAAGCTTTGAGATCACGCGTTTCGCCTGGACGATGAATTTGCATGTTCATGGATACAAAAAGATCCACTAAAGCGCTGTGGTCATTGTCAGATCCAAGTCGTTTTGCTTTTGGGCCAAGATTTGGAAATTCAACATTGTTGATAATCAAGGCCAATCCAGGACTTGGTCCGTAGACGTCATATTGTGGACACTAAAACTTAAAATTTGTTTCATTATGCAGCAAGTAGGACATGTTTTCTTTGATTCTGGACTAGGATTTCCCATATAACAGCTTCAATTAGCCTAAAACTTAAGTTTTGGATTCCTTCCAATTAATTAGGATTCAATACCAAAGCAAAGTTCAAAGTTTCAACAAGCAAGTCACCAGATGAGAAAACCATGAGTTATAACTTGTAAGGCAGTCATTATATGGGCTCTTTTTACAGCCATAAGGTAAATAGAGCTAGAGCTACTTGTTTTTGCGCGCGAAGCAGACTTGCCTAAATCTAACTGACTGATCAACCCCGAAAACACTGAAGAGGAACGTCAATACTAACGTATTTAATAAATTTAACACGCCGAATTCAAAAATTTACTTATAGTACACAATATTAGAAAATTGACTAAAATGTGCAGCAAGCTCTTTTTGAAAGAGAATAGGGTCTTCTGAGTCTATGGATGATGAAAAATCCACATATTGGATTTTCATTTGCTGCATCAATCCGGGGTTAAGAGTTGTGTTCCGACTGTAGATTGCAACTAGTGTATCCCTGTCAAATGAACTGAGTGACTAGTGTCATCAGTGAGTTATCCACATCTGTTCATCACGGGCATCAGTAAGGATGCTTGTTGCAGGGTATTCTGGACAGAAACGTCCTGTCTTTGTCCGTTGTTAGTTTTTGGTTGTCTCCCACTGTCCACTGGTTTTAGTAGAAACTGGGAACATTGGTGTAGTCTGTGCGTCTGTCTCGTTGGTTGAAAAAGGTCGCCTTTCTTTTCTGTATTAGTACGTTTTTTATCGACAGTATCTAATTTGTTGCATTCTGGTTAGCATCAGATTAAGCTAAGAATAAGAAGAGGATTGCAAGCTTCCTGATTATGAGAACTATATTTTTGAGGGGGAGCAGGGTCTTTTTTATCTATGCTCAAACTCCAAACATGGAACGCGATTTGGTGGATCAAAGAAGAACTCCACAATTTCCTAATCTCTGGCAAGGCCAGCGGCAGTGGCTTTCGTGTACAAATCCGCGTTGCATTGGGGTTGCGTCGCCAAGAGATCACTCTATATCTCGTTTTCTTCGGTAAAGGGGTTTCCTTCACGAGCAAGTTTGCAATCCAGACGAAATACAACAAATTGAGGATATGGCCGTGCATATACTTCGTTCGTTGCGCCACCCACGATGCATAGCATATAATTCTTTTGCATGGGCATAGGACAATGGGTTCCTGGGGCACAGGTGGAAAATGTTCCTGATAGGACCGAAAACTTCAGGATCTTCAAGATATGCCCTGGTGGAACGATGATGTTGGAAATCTTTTCTGCGACACGTTTCCCTTGTTCCATGATGATTTCCAAGGGGTTCATAATTTGGTGGTTGACTTAATTTGGCCCTGTTGCTTGTTGGCACTGCAGTTGTACCGGAGCGAAAGGACTACACCATAACAGTCGGGACGGTGACTGAGAACCTCTACATTGACTGAAGGTGGGTTGACGCGAAGAGGATTTCGGTCTATGTGTCATAGGCCTGGTCTCAAAATCACAGCGTCGTGAATTCGAGCTTCTCTGGTCGGACCAATGAAAGCAGACTATTATCACGATCGTAATACCAAATTAGAGTTTTTAGTGCTAGAACTATTTTTTCTGCGCGCAAAGTAGGTTTACCCAAATGCTACTGACTAGCCGACTCTGAAAAGCACTAAGCACAACCACAGCGAAATATATATATATAGATATATATATATATATATATATATATATATATATATATATATATATAACACGCCAGATTCAAATTTTTACACATAGTGAATAAAATCAGAAGACTGATTAGAAAAGAAAGCAGCATGCTCTAATTAAAAGAGAATAGAGTATTCTCAGTCTGTGGTCGGCGGAGAATACACTTAATGGTTTTTAAAGCGACAATTTCTTACGTCTCAAATCGAATATACGAATTTCATTTATCGAAGATTCCAAATCTTGTGGATGCGAACATACCGACGATTTTCTATTTTTAAAGCCATATATACCAAACAAGCCGAACATATCAAAATGTTTTTATGTCATCTTCCGTCTTTCTTCTGTACTTGTGAGGGAATCTGTATCGCGGTCGACTCGGCGCAAGACATCGGTGTAAAAAGAAAATTCTGGAGTTCTAAAAATTTGGAAATTGCTTTTGGAGTTGGCCTAGTGACAGTATTTAGCTGCATTTCCCAATGTTTCTGCTTACAGCCCTAATCAAAAACATCAGACTCAATCCAATGGGCTCGATCGAAAAACATATTTATGACATAAATATTGAGCCGAAAACCACTGCTGAGCCCGGAAACATAAAGTTTTTAGCAAAAGCCTATGCTTCTAAAAGATTTCGAATTCTTGAAACCTCTGAAGACAACTCAAAACGTTTTTTGCTTGATAAGTGCTTTTGTTTTGGATTTAACAAACTCCTCTCATCTCGTTATTTCTTTTGGTTTGTTCGTCTTTCCAGTGCTATCTATATACTGCAATAATAAAGCAAGCGGGCAATGCGGGTGTATGATGTAAATCTGAAGTTATCGGGGACCAAATTGTGCTGGTGGTTGAGCATGCAAGCTTTTTTTATACTTGTGGACACGTGGCTCTCTGGTATCCTTTTGGATAGAGATAACGGTGTTGACAGATTTATCAAGGTTAGGTTGGTGTTCTCAAAGTGGCGTGACAATATCACGTCATGATATTCTCAGTTTGAGTTAGTGATCTTAAAAAAGTAGTTTATTCAAAACTACGAAGCATTTTGTTCACATGTTAAATTAGACTTTGTCCAATTCAAGTTTGTGCTGCACGCATTGAGACGAAAATTCTCAAATAGCACTAATAGTATCAGACAGTGTTACTGAGTGTAGCACACTTCAGTACATCCCATCCCGGTCCATGGGTATTAAATCAAAACATCAAATTTTACAAGGATGAATAAACTATATAGGTCAATTTTATAATAACTAGGCATTAAATGTTTCTGAGAACGAATACTTGGTTGAAATCATCGTAGCTTCTTGTTGCTGAGTTTTTTTCTTGAAGAAGGGTTGACGATGTCCTGAGATACATAGCTGTACAAAGTAGTATGTCCAATTTTTTTTTTGGCCGTCGTAGTTGACCGTTTGTAGATTTTCTATAAAATTTGTGCTGTTAATACATATGAAGTTGAATAAGGAAGATAATGTAAGTTGAAGAATATACTTGTTAGATAAATTGTCTATAATGACAAGCAAGGTAAATAAATATTGAATTTAAAATGAAGGCGCACAACACCATAAGGGTTAGTGTTGAGAAAAAAAATCCCCAAATTAAGAATTTGGTTTCGTAGTTCGTCTTTATTTGAGTACTGCTAAATAGTGAAATACTCACAGTTAGCTTCAAAATTTTAGTTCAAAGAATTAATGTTGAAACTTGGTTGATTATTTTGAATTATCTTCATAAAATGATTGATTTTGCATTTTGTCATCATCTCAAAATAAATAACACTATCTTTCTGTTCTAAATCTTCAAAAAAGACAATAATTTCACATTGGAATTCGAAGTAATATAAATTAGAGACTCTGTTGACTTTATTGTATAAATTAATCTGTTCATATAAGTTTAACCATGCGGAGTCAATATGTTCACAAAGTTGGCAATAGTCTCTAAACCATTCGATTTCAACGCCTCCTTCAAAATATGTGTTCATTTTGAATACGAAAGGTATTTCAACTTTTGTGTCAATGCAATGTGGAGAAAGAAGACAAATTAGTTTTTTAAGAAATCTACATGAGAATTATGACAGTACCAAACATATATATATATATATATATATATATATATATAGCGGACGGAGATGAAGGAAATATTTAATGAAATGTTGCAAACAATATATGGAAAGTGCTCTAAGTCCGCAATTTGGTAATTGCCGAAATGTTGGAGAAGTGTATTAACATCAGAAACAGTTGGGAGGTTAAGATGAATCACAATTCCGTTCTTTTGATTATCTTTGGCGAATAAAATAATTTGGAGTTCTTGTATAGAGAAGTACCGATCAGTTACAAGTTCATTTGAGTCTACAAAACTATTGAAATTAAATCTAGCGAATTTGCCTAATAAGATGTGATAAGAAGTGTTGCAACATATTTTAAAGAATTGGACGCTTAATAACTCAGAAGGAACATAACAAAAGTGAATAACATAATTGAAATAAGTAAGCTGTCGAAAGTTGAAATTATTCATATAAAAAATTTCTTCTTCTGAATAAACTTTAGTATTTCGAATTGATCGTACACAGGAATCCGATGAAAATAAACAACAATTCTTTTGGAAATGTTATCTTGCAAAAATAAGATAACCTCTTGTAAATCAGATCTCCAGTGAACTGACACTGGAGTATAGAATTTATTTCCTTCTAAGAATTTTTTTGAAGTTTTTATAACTAGCGATTGAAAAAACCAGCGAGATTACAACATGTTTTGAAGTACCGAACGTCTACTGAAAGATCATAAGACATTAAATATATTCAAAAAATTTGGGTGGAAAAACTGAATAATGAAAACAAACTCCTTGTTGACTATAAGTTCTGAGTAATCTAATCGTTGGAGACATATTAATGACTTCATTGAGAACAAAATCAGAAATTTGATGATAAGAACGGACACATTGTTCGCTGTAAACTGCGATAAGCGGAACCGATGAAAAAAAAATAAATGGAGATAGGAGAAGTGCGGATTTATTTTGGTACTTTGCTTGATGTAAGTATTGAAACCATAGAAATAATCCAAATGACTCTAATATTTAGACGTGAAAACGAATGTGTTTAACGAATAAATTTCCTCACCGCCGGAGAAAGAAGAAGTAATCAAGGAAGTGCTGAACATCAACAACCACAAAATTATCTATTCTATTCCGTGAGTGCTCAACGTGAAGAGTGGAGAATGTGGAGCTGATGCTTCAGTTTGGGAGCTCCAATTGGAGCTCATTATTCCGTTGATCGAGCTGTTAAGAGCGTTGCCTTTCTGTCAGAAAGTTTTGCTTTACCTGATGAGTAAAGGTATCAAGCTGAGGAGTGAGATTTGCTGTAAATTTTCCAAACAATATTTGTATGGTTTGTCCTTGAAGAGTCTGATTAGTTAGAAAATATGATTTCTTGTGCGACCAGCAACCAATGAGATTGAATCTATTGATATTTGGTTGCAACTGGTTGATTAGATTCGAATCGTGGTTTGGGTGTCCACTAAAACCGGGGGTTTTAGCTTGTTTCTCAGCTGGAACCCCCGATGTTTTTTTTGTAGGCGGTCTTGCAGGGGGTAGTTGTGTACTGTTGAAGATTGAGACAACTTGGTCATGATGACTGTGTAGTTGTAGTGTTTGCTAAGACGTTGGGTACTGTACTGTTTGTCTTGGGTATATTTACTTCCAGCGATGTTGCTGGACTGAATGTCTCTCTAGTGAATTGTTCACGTGGATGTTTGTTTGCAATTGTATCTGCAGTTTTAGTTCTCCTTTAGATGATGTAACTGATGCTGATCAATTTGCACAAGTTGTTTGAGTTTGTAGTGCTGAAAATTTGATATTAGGAAGGATAGTTTTAGATGGGGTAATATCAGTTGTGGGTTGTACTAGTCGGTCAAGTTGTTTAACTCCAGATTAGAGCATAGATGTAGATTGTGTAATGTAATTGGGCCAACCGCTTGAACGTTTTTTCTGAAAGACTGGTATTAGTTCTTTAGGGATTGAAGAAAGTTCCTAAAAAATCAAGTATCTTCTACTATTATTCTATTCTAAAAGTGTATTTTTTGAAGTCATTTTGCAAGTACTCTCTTTCAAAGTAAATCAGTAATAAATATGAATTCAGTCTGTATCATCATATATTTTGATGAGTTTAGGAGTGATAGAGGAATTAATCTTATACTGGAGACGTAGGAACGTTATGATCGTTTCTGTTTTCGTCTCAATATTTCTCATCTTTTAGTTGTGGATAAACACTTTTATTCTCGTTGGTTAGAATTCGCATTCTATTATTATCCTAAGTTGGGCTCTGAGGAACTCGTTCTTTTAGAGTAGAATTCTCAGATTTTTGGAGCATGCATTGTTCGTTCTCTAATTTTATCAGTCTTATTATTCTCTGATTTAGTTGCTTGATAGATAGAAGTCAGAATTGTAAATGACATTAAATCGAATGTGGCAGCAAAGAGGGCTTTACCAAAGTGAATATATGCATCTCTAATCTTATTAGTTTGCATTGGTTGAATTAGGTTTAGAGCTATGTCGATGAGTAGCTTCTAAAAAAAAGAAAAAAGCGGCACAGAATTTTCCGCATCACTCAGTTATATATTGTATATTACCAAAAATTTCAACCAAACTGATTATCAAAGGAGTCGGATGAGTTGAATGAGTCCAGATATATTGTTCCAGAATTATAATGATTTGTTCCTGAAATCTTCGAAAATGATTCTCTGCTAACTAATAATGACTTAGTAACGTGTTTGAGAACTCCTTTCATATTGGAGTTGAAACTGATTGAATTGCAGAAAGCTATCATTTTTTATATGTGTAGATAGAAGCATAAACACTTGAAATATTTACATTTCCATTTTTTATTGTGAAATTATGTGTGGTTGAAAGAGTGCAGGTCCTCTTAGTTTTGTTAATTGTGGTGTTAATTCAACCCATGAAATATCATCATCAAGATCTTAGCGAAATAAGTTTGAATGCTTTTCAGAGCATAATTGTTCTTCGGCTTCAGTGAAATACTGTCTAGAAATAGGATCAACAAATTGATTTTAATCTTCTTAAACAATTAATATTCCGTTATAGCACTGATTGAGAATATGTACGGGTGAATTAAATTCAGGTCAATTACATTGTCAGGCAACATTGCCGTTTGTTTTGAGAAAAAAAAAGATCTGTTTTTTGTAAGTTATGACTGCTAAACGCGGATCTTCATTAGAAATCATTAAAATATTGAGAATAATTGAGCGCTCTAATTCACAGCCATTTCTTAATAGCTCTTAGGTAGAACTTTAAAATTGCCGCAGAATATTAAAGTGCAAATAGTCAATTTTTGTTCAAAGATTTGCTTCAAAATCAAAATTTTTAAAAATTTGAGAATACGTTGTATCAATTGTTTTGTTGTCACTGGAATAATTTTTATTTTTTAAAATGATAGCACCGGTATCAGATTTAAATTTGTGAATGGGTTGTCCAGTGTTCATATATTGTCCGTCGCGAAAACTAATGTGTAGAGAATCAGATTGCGTAGGGTATACTATTTGAGGGTCACTACCTTAAGACTGTGGTATATTATAATCTTGGAACATAAATCTTTGTAAATCAAAATTTGATTCAGCTGAGTTAAGTTTAATATCTTTTACTATATAGTGTTTGCCAATAGCTTAAATCATTTCAGCGTCAAAGATACAAATTGTAGTGAAACAAAAGTTATTGGGTTCATCCCAAGTGCATGCGAATGAATCAGTGGATGTAGAATTGCAGCCTCCAGCTGATAAAGGACAAGGTAGTGGAGTATTTTGCCACTTATTAACTTTGCCATCTCTAAGGTTTACATTCAGGCTAACATTTTGCATATATAGGTTTCATAAGTGTAGTTTTTAACCCAACTTTGAGTTAAATTCATTGTTGCCAGTGCCAACATCGCCTGAGTTAATGTTAGAGAACAAGGATTTGTCAAAAACGAATTCTACTGAAATGAAAGAACGGGAAAGCCTTATCTTGTTTCTTTTCTTTGCAAGTTTGCATTTTTGAGCATATAACTTAACTGAAGAAGGAATTTTATCATGTCTGACATCTATGCCACTTGAGTCTAAAGAATCGGATATCCAACGTGACTGTTGATGGGTTGCTTTACACAGAGTTGCTTCTAAATTAACTTTATAATTTCTTTGGCAAAGAGTGAATCGTGCTTGATTATTCCTAATTTTATCAGGAATTTTGTAAGGTGCTACTTTGTTGTGAGAATACATCTGATTTGAGATCATTTTTGAACAGTCAAAGTGGTTAACATGAAGGTTAGGAGCTGTTTTTTCATAAACACTCAACTTTTCAATTGGCCTGGCGTCAGTAAGAGACGTAAAGAGTAGTAATCCAAGAAATATAATAGAGATCAAGTATTTTGCTTAGCAAGCAGTTAAAACACAGCAAAAGAAAGAGGTACTATAGCAATAAGCTTAGGAAACAGCAGAACGGATTTGGCTTCCTATGTAGGCCACAAAGTATTCGACTTCTGAAGGAAGAGTTTTCTGATCAGTAAGTTTTTCCTTAAGGAAGCGGTCTGTATTGAATGATCGTGTTGGATGATCGTTCAGTTTTGACCATGTTTTTGAAACTGATAGTTTTTAAGGAAGCTGTAAAAACTTAAGGTACGGAAATTCTTCAGGTAAACAGTTGTTTTTGTTTTTGACACTTTCTGTGAAGTGTGGGTGAGAATCGTTATATTCAAAAATCATTTCTAATCTTGAAAATCACTGAGTGATTTTTGATCCAAAATCGGTTGTACAGGAGAGAATATAGCTAAACAAAGTAATAGAAACGTTCTGTAACTTACGTTTGTTGCTTTGTCTAATGCTGGTGACTTTCTGATTTCTCCGTCTTCCACTTAGCAACTGAAGACAGTATAAGGTGCGTCTAATAAATTCAAGTTAATATTATCAGTGAAAGTAATCTGATATTTTAGCTCGTAAACGTGAGTGGGTTTATAAGGTACCCAAATATGACACACTTCGCGTTGTTTTCTGATGTTACAAAGCAGGCAATTTTTTTCTGTTGATTAGCAACAAAACACTAATCAGGTGTTACAGTTTCATTTCTGAATTTCAATACTTTCTGTAGAAGGAATATTCTAATACAGGATAGCGGGTCGTAGGAAAGAGCTGGAAGAACTTGTGTTTCCAGGAAAGGTGGTAACATAGATTAAATTAAGGGTCTGTAGTAAAGAGAGCCAATAATATTGAAGTCTAATTCTTTTCTGTTGTTAAAATAGAGATGACAGCGTTCAATATGTTCTGGTTTTTTAGGGGACCAACAAACAATTATTTCTAGGTTCACAAACTGGTCTTTAACGAAGAAAATAACAATCTTTACATTATATGAATAATATGATCGATCAATTGTGGCTGACTTCTTATTGTATTTCAGGATTTTATGCGGGATATAATAGGGAATACAAGATGTTAAGAACATTGTTCTTGACACTATAAACCAATAATTGTTTAGAAGAATATTCATTGGTCAGTTGGTGGTTCTAAAACCAAATAAGGGACATTAGAAATGTCTAAGTCATTCAAACTTGAAGTATTAATTTGAATTAATAAGTTTTTAAATTGTTGAAGATTATGCTTTCCCCTGAATACAGCAATAGGTTCGTCGTTAGAATTAGTAGCAGAGAATACTATAGTTCTAACTTCGATGAAAATTTGACAACTGGATTAATTGACTTTTGAATTTCGGCTTTTGATTTGTCTTAATAGAAACTTTCACAAGTGTATCAGAGTTGATAGAAAGAGAAATGAGAAAACCGATTTGGTCGAATGAGACTTCATTCATAAACGATGAATCAACCTAAAGGGGGTTTGAATTGTGTACTGTGGTGTGCTAACTGGTGATGAAGTTTTTAAGTGTAAGTAGTGTTTGTTGGGATTTAATAAACTAGAAACTTTGTGAAATGTCAGTCTTGTACTATGTTCAAACTAACTAGTTATACAATTTGTGATTGAGAAGTGAAGGTTTAAGATTAGTAGTGAGCTGAGATACCTGTCATATGTGTTGTGAAGATGTGTTGTGACAATATTTGCCGGTAGTTACTATTGGATTGTTTGAACTTATTAGTTGAAAGAGGCAAAGAGTTATTAGTTGAAAGAGAGAGAGAGAGAGAACGAGAGAGATGGTTACGTTAGAGCTAAATTTGAGAGAGGAAAAATTGATTTTAGAACGTAACTGAGAAAAGTGAATTTGAATTTGAATGAGGCTCTTATCTAGTGGTTCTCAGGGTTAAGTCAGAAACTTATGTTTGCTTAAACCTATTTGGCCTAAAACTAGCCATGATTAGTGGAATGTAGTAAAGTGATGAGCTAATCATATAACCAGAATCGTCCGATAAAAACTCGAAATTCAATTCTCTAGTTTCAACGCTCTATAATCGATATTTATACTTTAAGAAATTGTTTTTGTTGGCTGAATTCTAAAAATTCGCTTCCAAGAAGTTCTAGACTATATCTTTTTGTATTCAGTTTAAACTTTTCACGTGCTTATTACAAAATCTCTAGAAACAGTATGTATTAAAACATGAAAATTTGAAATTGAAGTCTTCAGAGTTTAACTGTTCTATTTGTGCGTTCTATGTACTTTCTTGGCTGTATTTTCAAGATTCTAGATGTTGTAGGCCATATTCTTGTGTCTTCATGATCAATTTTTCAGCTGTTAACCACAACTTTTCAAGAAACAGTATGTGTTAGAATATGAAAAATTAAAGTTTTTAGAATTCAACTGAGATGTTTCTAATCCGTGTGTTGTACAAATTTGTGAGCTATTAGAGCTAGCATTTGTTTGTGCAAATATATGGTCTGAGTTGTTGAGCGGAAAAATACATCAAGTTATGGCCCCTTCTGACAGTTGTGCAAGGTTTGTACTCAGGTGAAATATTTCTTAAATGGAAAAATTTAAATTGCGGTTAGTTAATTGTTCATAAGTGCGCTTAATGTTTATTTTAAACATTTCGTGGGTCCTTAAGCAAATTCAGTTAGCTCTATTTGTTGACTATATAGGTTGCCTAAATGAGCGTTTCCTGACAAAATGCAATATAGCTTGATTAATAAGCTTGCAAGGGACAAATTTCTGTACTTAAGGTATTTAACTTAGATAAGATGTTCGCTCAACGGGGACTAGTTTCTACTTAATTTTGCTTTGGGTAACATGTCTTTTCAGCATTAGTTTGCAATAAACGGTATGAGAAAATATTGAATTTGTTAAGGGTTGAACATGTAAAGAAATTATATGTGTGTAGTAGCTTGCAGTTGTGATTATTCGCATACTTTATGCAATATTTGCGTTGAGTGGGCTTTTTGCTTTTGGCTTTAATGTTATTGCAACTCAGTTGTTCCTTTGCCTACTAAATTTCATTTTTTTTCCTCTTCAATCTTTAATTTAAATCTTTAGTTCTTCTTCAACTTTTAATTCCAATCTATTTCATCTCCAACTTTTACCTTCTTAATTTTCCTTCTTTTAAATTTCATTCTTCTCTGTTAATTTTTTTATCTTTTTTAACTTTTCGTTTCATAAATTTTCTTTTTGTTTTTGATTTCATAAGTACTTCTTGTTAAAACTTCCATCGTTCTTATTTCTGATTTTGAGTTTTTTCTTCTGAAACAAGAAGAATATGAATTGGGATACTAAGTACTATCTCAGAGATGATGCTGAGAACAGAAAGGATCTGAACAATGTCAGATGGAAATGTGCTTCCAGTGGAGGAGAGTTCAAATCTGTTTCTGGAGCTCTGGAGCGAATCAGGAGCTCTCAGTATCTTCACTTTATCTATGAAGATACGTCTGGTTTAGGACCAGTAGAATTTATTTCAACTACTTGTAAATATATGTATCTCGTGTTTTCTGATGAAGAGATGTGAGGTATGTTGAGGGCGCGTGGGAGCTCTAGCCCATGGGAAACGATATTCCCTGAGTTTGTCTCTAAACTCACGATAGAGTTCATCGAAATTTTCTTTGGAAGAAAAGTGAGTGTAAAATTTACTCAAATTAACTGGCAGTAATTTTAGTTCTTTATCGGGGTTGCAGGTAACTAATCATGTGCAAAAGGAGGGTCCGGAGATTATGAATGAGTTGTTTTGATTGGAAAAAATGTTAATTTAGTGCTGCAAAAAACTATGTGCTAAGAGGGGCAGGAGGATATGAAAAAGAGGTGCGACAATCATGAGCGATGGGAGAATCAATTGTGGACATTGAGAGATGCGTGGTGGAACCCACTCTACAAGAGTTGTATTTGCAAATGATACAGCTCAATTTCAAAAAGTGCCTGTTGTTTGAGACAGAGAACTTGGTTGCCAGAACAGTGAGAAGTGTCCTAATGCAACATCTAAGCAACTGAAAGGGGGAGAGAGAAAAACTTCTTGTCGCTGAATAGTATACTTCTTTTGTTATTTTATGCGCTTGTACTATTAGTTTGCGCTTTTTGTATATTTGTATATTCTTAACGTTAATATTTTCATGGTTTTTGTTCGTGGTGACGCTTTAAGTAAAAAGGATGATATTAAAAGGAGATTTGATGTCTCATATTTCTTTTTGAGTTTATGTACCAAGTCAAAAGGAATAGGTTCACCAAAGAATAAAGGTGGTTTTCTAAAACGCTGAGTTCTGCTTAATACTTTATTTGTGTCTGGTAAATGAGAAATAATAGGTGATGCTGTAAGTGAAGTATTATAAGGTGCGTGATGATGTAGGATTACTATGCGTTGCATGCGGGTGATTTAAGTGTAGCTTTAAATTTACTAGCATTATCAGGTGGGATAGAGAAATTTTTTTGCTGTGGTCTATTAGGTGAATACATATTTTGTGTAGGGTAGGGTGTTGAAATACGTGGGGGAAGAAAATTAGAAGAGCTTGTGCTTTGTTGGTATCTACTCGTGTTTGTAGCGATTCTAAACCTGAGTGTTGAATGTTCTATCCTCAACATTATAAGTTGGCTGAAGTGTAGTATTTGAATTAGCAATATGCTGTGCTTCTACTAAGAGCCACTGTGAAATAACAATCTGTTTGCACCGCTATGAGCGTAAAATTTGGCTATATTATGCTTATTGTAATAAAAATAATAATCTTCAGTGTCGTCTGTAAATACATAGTTCTCAACTAACACTTGTATTTTTTCTTCTTTCGGGTAATAAGTTACTATATGGTTTCTATGAAGAGTTTTCTTTTAATTTTTTCTGTCACGCTGTTGTTCATATGTAGTATTAGTTAACATTCGTTGCACTGTATAAGGTCCTGAGCGTAGCTCTTGTAGTTTTTTAGACTTTAGCAATGCTGTAGAGTGATTCTGTAATAGTAATTTTCTACCTTCAGATATAGGTTATCCGAGTTTAAATCTATTTCTATACTTGTGTGCTTTTTTCGTAGTTTGACTTCATTTAGTGTAGGTATTCGAGTAAAAAGTTTTAAAATTATTCACTCGTTTTAGCGTTTCCTTAGATAATCTGTTTTCTTATAATTTCTCTAGCTTCTTGTTATTACGGGTTTCTTCACTATGTGAGTGTGGTGGTAGACTACTATATTACTCTGATGTGCATTTTTTTTTTATCTCGTAGTAGCCCTTACTTTAGTGACAAGGTCATTTGCAGTTTTGTTCCAAATAGTATTTCATAAGGTGTATATCCTGTAGTGTAGTTTACTGCGGTATTGTGTGACAGTGCAATTTTCCGAGTGTAATCGGACAAATTAGATCCCTTTTGGCTAATAAAACGCCTTAGGTATTTAGTCATAAGTTTAAATTGTACTTCTACTTTGACATTAGTCCACGGTGAATATGCTGTTCGGGGGCATAGTGTAATTACCACTTCGTTTGTGTAGGGAACGAAAAAATTACCAATAATAGAATTGCCGTTATCATGTACTTTTTGTTGCGGTATACCAAATGTAATTATAAATTTCTCTAGTTGATTTATTGTTTCAAGAGCTTCGGCATTCTTGCAAGGTTATACTTACATAAATCTGAAAAAAGCTTCTACTATAATAAGACAAAATCTAATTCTTTTACTAAGTGGACGTAGTGGACCTTTATGATCAAAATGAAGTGTATGTAGGGGTACAGCTTCTTTCTGCCCCCATGGTTCTAAGGGCGCTTCGTTTAGGTCACTGCATGCTGATTTATTAGTTTGGCAACTTCAGTAATATTAATATTTCAATCAAATTAAACATAGCGGGCCAATAGAAATTTTGCTTAACTCTATTATAAGTTGGGTTTTCTGCTCAGTGACCGTAAGTTATTGCGCATGTGCGACCTTGAAAATCTTAATAAGTAGTGAAAGTGATGCACATATCCTAACGTCAAGTGAGCCTTCTTCACAAGGTTCAGAATAACAAAGTAAATAATATTGACTTTCTAGAAATAAGAAGTTGAAATTATTTCTATAAGTTGGTAATGCATTAGATTCTTTAATTGTGTAGTTTTTCTGGAGTTTTGCCTACATTTAACCAATCTTTAACTTTAGCTATTACGGAGTCGTTTTCTCAATCTTCAAGAACAGTATCAGTATCAAGATTAGCGGTTTTTGCATAAAATTTGTAGCTTTAGCTATTAAATCTAATGTATCTGTGTGTACATCGTTTTCCTAAAAGTTTTGAAAAACTTCTGGTTCTCTAATTTCTTAAATTTTATACGTTTACTAAAATCAACTTTAGCAAGTTCTAATTTTTCCATAAATGAGTTTTCAATATTACCTTCTACTAGGTCTAACCAATCTTGGTCATCAAAACCATCTCGGTCATCATTTATTTCAGCTATTTCTTCAATCTCGGAGTAATAGTGATTGCCATACACAATCGTTACTTCTGTTGTTAGTTTCTTTATTTGATTATTATGGGGTACCATAGCGAAAACAATCAGAAAAGCTGTGTATAGCATTGCAGTGCTCATCTCTGTAGTCTGGTGCATCATCTACATCAAAGTCACCTTCATCACAAATACTAATGAGTTTCTTTCTCTCATTTTTCACTTGAGCAATAAACGGATAACAGTCGGTAGCTGTTGCGTCCTTATCGTCTTGATGTAATACATAGTAGTTAACTTTTTTCCGTTAATATGAAACTTTATATCTTTAGGTATTACTTTGTGTTCTAGTTGATAAAGTTGAGCATCTGCTAAGGTAATATTTTGGCTAAGAATATCAGGGAATGATAAGTTCTCGCCTTCAGTGTATATAATTTCCAAGCTTTGAAGCTTAGTTATAACAACTTGATAAATAAAAATTGGTGCGACATTTGTCATCGTCGTGACCAAGGAAATGATCTGTGATCACAATAAAGATAGATTGGAAATGTGGAGCCAATAACATAAAAATCTTATTTTGGTTATTCAGATATTATTCCGCATAATTCTCTAAATTGAGGGGACATCATTTCTGCAGCCTTATCAAAAACTCTCGATCTTGCTGAAATCATACGTCTTCTATCGGGGAAACCTTGCATCAAAACACAGCCTGTTTCTAATTTAAATGAATCAGCATGTATATGAAAGGGATATTCATTAGAAAGAAATGTGTTGGAAATGTTGTGACAGAGTCTTTGTTTAAGATCTGTGAATAATTTTCCGTGTTTTGGTAACCATTTAAATAGTGTTGTTTCTTTAATTAAATCATATAGAGCTTTTGCATCTATTTGAAAGTTTAAAATTATAGAAACCCATCATTCCTAAAACTCTTTGAACTTCTGATTTCAATTCTGGCGTTTTTAAGTTTCTAATATCATCTAAGCGTGAAGCAGAAGCAATAGGGGATAGTCAGTCCTTAGATATAACATGTTCTGGAAGTCTCACTTTTCGTTAAAAAAAAACCATTTTTTTATCAGCGGCTGCTTTAAGATTTGCCTTTCAAAGCAAAGAGTGATACTCTAGTACTATTGTGAACCTTTCTCGTTTATCTTTAGCTCGTAACAAAGTGTCATCTATGTAAGTTTTGCTTGTTTACGTTGTATAAGAGGTCCAAATGCATAAAGCATCAGTTTGCTGAATAAGCTGGGTGGTTGTTTAAGACCATAATATCGTACTTAATATGTGTACTGTCTGCATCCTACAATAAAGCTTGTAACTTTTAGCCTATCTTCAGTTAAAAGTACTTGATTGTAAACTGGCGATAAATCACTATTTGTAAAAACAGTTGCGGTTTTTCTTGTCATTAGAGCGCTCAGTGGTTCAATTGACCATCTAGAATTAGTTGTATCAGTTATAGAGTTTAGGTATCTAGCATTAAGGATTAGTTTAGCATAGTCCTTCGTAGGTAGTATGATGACAGGATTAGCAAACCAACTATTCATATCGTAGTTTTCATTGAGCTCTCTGATTATTCCTGCTTGGATTAATTCATATCTCTAAGATAAATGGCAATTTTGCTAGGGCGTTTCTTCTTAAAATCAGCGTCTTTCTTTAAAGGTAGGCAAAATTTTTGTTAAGTTCTGCCAATATCATACTTATGATGCAAATAAACATCATTATCCTCAAATATTATCTATATCAACTCAAACAACTCATCGTCAGTTAAATTGATTTGTGTGAAAACAAAATTATCCAACAACTTTTCGAGATACTCAATGTCTTGAACTGTATTTCTATTTTGCTTAATTACGAAATCAATAACTGCTTTATTTATGATTCGGTTGCTTTGTAGTTCATCTCTAATCTTAGGAACTCGTCATTGAAATAGGTCTTAATTAGGACTTAGATATAATTTTTAGCCTCGGTTGAGAAGTCTGTAGCTAATTCTCTTTCATCTTCTTTGCAATTTTCTATTAACTCACTTTCAATAGTTTTGAGTACCACTTCCTTTTACACTGTTTTGGTTTCTGCTTTTTGTATTTTATCAATATAATCTTTGCTTCATTACACATAGATAGTTATTCCTGAATTCTTAAGTGTGTGTTCAAATAAAGAAGGTATCTCTCCCTAGTCCATTCCATCTAAACCACAAGCTGTTTTGGCATTGCTATGCAGCGTAAAATTAGTCCTAGTGCGTGATCTCTCATAGGAAGTAGCGTTGTTTTGATTGTATCAGTTGTTGGCTTCTCAGAGTGATTAGCCTTAGTGATCAGATTATATACCAAATTATTATCCGCTCTGAAAATTATTATGTTACCTGTATCACAGTTTCCTGTATTGGCAAAGCTTTATCTCATCTCTGCATCTGATGATACTATGAATTTGCTTTCTTTATTGTAAATTGTTTAATACTGTGTTCAGTATAAAGCAACTGTTATAGTCCTCACTTTCATTTACCATTGTGCTTGTGAATTCAGCAGTTTTTGATATTGTATTTTTGTATAGGTTTGTCTGTAATCTCTCACAGAGCATAGCCTATAATTTCTCTATTTATCTGTATTGGGTGATTCCATTGACTCTCCATAAATATGGTTGGAAGTTCTTCAGGTTGTGGACAAAGTGTTTTCTCAAAGATTAGGTCAGTTTTTGCAACATTATTATGAGGCGTGTATTATGTTCCTGGTGGAAACAAGGTTTGATTGGGTTGCTTTTGCATGTGCAATTGCGTACTTTTCTGTTGTAGAAGGATTGGTTGAACTATGCTTAAAGCAGTCATTTTAGTTATATATGGATAATCTTTCTCGTTGTTGGGTGAGTTGTAGGAAACTAGGTTTCTTTCAGTCTTTAATTCTACTGCGGGTATAACGAAGTGAAGAATTTTTACAAACAAATGACAAAAATCAATACCTATTATATTTTGTCTGTCTTCTTTAGTAACGACTACTTTATCTACCGTCGGTTTCAAAACTATATTGGATATTTATGTAACCAAGCATTCTGATTGATGAACCAGTATATGTTTTTGAATCGCAATTTTTATTTTGTAGATGCAAATTTTGTCCAAGGTTTACTAGAGTAAGGTATGTAGGATGATTGACATTAGTGCAAGTTGATCCTGGGTGAATCATGATTTCTACTTCTAAACCACTATTATTTTCAATATCTCCAGAAACAAAATTATAAATATTGAAACATATTTTTAGTTTGGAGACTTTAATAGTTATGGTATTTACCTAGTCATTGTCACCTTCAACCATTCTCTTTCGATTTGGTTGTTGCTGAACATTGTTAGGTTACAGTTGTCTCGGTTGAAGAGAATTATTTCTGTTTGTTGCATAGAAGCTAGCGCCTTGCTGTGGCTGTTGCTGTTGTCGTTGTGGTGATAGTTGTTCAAGACTTGGTTCAGTATTTCTATATGTGTTTTTCTGAGGGAAGGTATGTTCGTAGGATTGAGTGAATCTATTAAAAAGTTTACTGAAGGATGTTTTTTGTTGTTGATATTTAGGCTTGTTGAACCTAGGATTAAAGTTTGAGTAACCAGTTGTTGGCTGATAGCCTTGGTTTCTGGGACCAGTGATTTTTTTGTCTCTGTTATTCTTTCTACAATCAATAGAGAATGTTATTTTTTGACTTCCTGGTTCGACTAGTTCCTTTCTCAGTTTGTTAACACTATCATCTATCTGTTTCTGTGTGCACCTAGAGATAGAATGACCATTACTTCTACAATAATCACAGAATTTAGTACTGTTAGGTCTGCCTGTTATGTTTGAGTCTCGCGGTTTAGAAATATCTATAGCCTTTACTTCGTTGCTTTTGAAAGTACTGGTTAAATCATTGAATTTACTTTCAAGTGTTTTAAGTTTATCTAGTCCTGTAGCTCCATTAGATTCTGTTGTAACAGAAAATGTTAAGTCGTTTACGACTAAGTGATCAACAAATTGAGTCCAAGTTATTGAAGGATTTTCAATAAATTTTTTGTGCCCTTTGCGTTTCAAACTTTGTGGTCTTAGTCCTCCTATAAAAGATCTATATATTTCTGACTTCGTTTTCTCTGTTGAAATTCTTTTTTTCCTTATATTCTTAACACCTTCAATACTTGTTGGTTTTTTCTCTGGCCAACCTTCATCAACTCCACTCTCTATTTTTTGTAGAGAGTTTTTTATTAATTCTCCTTCCTGCCTGAATGTGTTCCCAACCTCGAGTCTGAATCTGAATTGGTCTCTACCGTCTCTAAACCTTTTTTTTTATAAAATCTTTATTTCAATTTTTGCAATTTGTAGCATCTGTAACTTCACTTTCAAACCTTTCTAGTGCTGTATCAGTTAAGAGTGAGCCAAATAAAAATTGTTGTCTTTTATCATAACTTCTTGTTGCAGCGGGTGCTGTAGGCCTGGTTCCTAATGAAAATACTATTTTGTTTTCTACAGAGTTCCAAAAGGAAGTGGCATCCTGATTAGGATCATTGCCTGAAAACGATACAAGTAAAAAATTTTTGGATGTGTTATGGGGGTTTCAGGTGGAGGGATAGCGGGTGGGGGATAGCCACTGGTGGAGGACTAGTTCTACCAGAGCTGGACATTACTTAAGAGAAATTGGAATAACAATACTAATAGAATGTCAGGAACGGAAGAACATTCCAAAAGAAACTTACAATTAAAATAGAAGCCTTTTGAATAGATAGATTAGACAAGTTAAATTTGAGGACCTCTAATATAGTATAAATTACCAAGTTAATTTGAGTGAACTTTAGATAGAACAAAATAATCTTAAAGCCTCTCTGATAATTTAAATGGACAAGTTAAAATGAACTTGCCTCTATGGGCCGTACATTAGATACTTTAACGACGGGGTTAATCAGGGGACCACATTTATAACTTGAGAGGTCAACCTTTGGTTCTACTCTAGGTAAATAGCTAAGTATTGAAGAAAGTCAATAGCAAGTATGAATTAATGAGTTATGTTAAACAGCATCAAATATGAACCGAGCATGAAGGGATAGAATAGTTAAGTTATTAAGATTGAGATAGCACTGGTTAGCACAGGTCTAAATATTCTATGTTAAACATTGTAACTTAGATATAAGATAAGAAATGTTAACTTACAACCTGGAGAAGTTAAGTTGAACTTACCTAATTCCAAAAATTGTGCTAAGTTAACATTTTATGACTAAGTGAGTTCTTAGTTAAGGACTGGTCACAAAATATCCTAATTTAAAATTTTTTCATTTAGGCTGAGGTTTAAGCAAGGGGGCAATACGGGTGTATATTATACGTTGGTGTTCTCAAAGTGGCGTGACAATATCACGTCATGATATTCTCAGTTTGAGTTAGTGATCTTAAAGAGGTAGTATTTTCAAGTTCACGTAGCAATTTCTTCACATGTTAAAATGGACGTTGTCCAATTCAAGTTTGTTCTGCACGCACTATAACATATATTCTCAAAATAGCACTTATATTATCAAACATTGTTAATGAGTGTAGCACACTTCAGTACACCTACCCAAACTCCCTCCTAACTCTGTCAAAATGACAATTACATTTTATAACACTTACTTCAATTACATAAATTCTCTTTTTGTTTTTGATTTCATAAGTACTTCTTGTTATAACTTCCATCGTTCTTATTTCTGATTTTGAGTTTTTTCTTCTGAAACAAGATGAATATGAATTGGGATACTAAGTACTATCTCAGAGATGATGCTGAGAACAGAAAGGATCTGAACAATGTCAGATGGAAATGTGCTTCCAGTGGAGGAGAGTTCAAATCTGTTTCTGGAGCTCTGGAGCGAATCAGGAGCTCTCAGTATCTTCACTTTATCTACGAAGATACGTCTGGTTTAGGGCCAGTAGAATTTATTTCAACTACTTATAAATATATGTATCTCGTGTTTTCTGATGAAGAGATGTGAGGTATGTTGAGGGCGCGTGGGAGCTCTAGCCCATGGGAAACGATATTCCCTGAGTTTGTCTCTAAACTCACGATAGAGTTCATCGAAATTTTCTTTGGAAGAAAAGTGAGTGTAAAATTTACTCAAATTAACTGGCAGTAATTTTAGTTCTTTATCGGGGTTGCAGGTAACTAATCATGTGCAAAAGGAGGGTCCGGAGATTATGAATGAGTTGTTTTGATTGGAAAAAATGTTAATTTAGTGCTGCAAAAAACTATGTGCTAAGAGGGGCAGGAGGATATGAAAAAGAGGTGCGACAATCATGAGTGATGGGAGAATCAATTGTGGACATTGAGAGATGCGTGGTGGAACCCACTCTACAAGAGTTGTATTTGCAAATGATACAGCTCAATTTCAAAAAGTGCCTGTTGTTTGAGACAGAGAACTTGGTTGCCAGAACAGTGAGAAGTGTCCTAATGCAACATCTAAGCAACTGAAAGGGGGAGAGAGAAAAACTTCTTGTCGCTGAATAGTATACTTCTTTTGTTATTTTATGCGCTTGTACTATTAGTTTGCGCTTTTTGTATATTTGTATATTCTTAACGTTAATATTTTCATGGTTTTTGTTCGTGGTGACGCTTTAAGTAAAAAGGATGATATTAAAAGGAGATTTGATGTCTCATATTTCTTTTTGAGTTTATGTACCAAGTCAAAAGGAATAGGTTCACCAAAGAATAAAGGTGGTTTTCTAAAACGCTGAGTTCTGCTTAATACTTTATTTGTGTCTGGTAAATGAGAAATAATAGGTGATGCTGTAAGTGAAGTATTATAAGGTGCGTGATGATGTAGGATTACTATGCGTTGCATGCGGGTGATTTAAGTGTAGCTTTAAATTTACTAGCATTATCAGGTGGGATAGAGAAATTTTTTTGCTGTGGTCTATTAGGTGAATACATATTTTGTGTAGGGTAGGGTGTTGAAATACGTGGGGGAAGAAAATTAGAAGAGCTTGTGCTTTGTTGGTATCTACTCGTGTTTGTAGCGATTCTAAACCTGAGTGTTGAATGTTCTATCCTCAACATTATAAGTTGGCTGAAGTGTAGTATTTGAATTAGCAATATGCTGTGCTTCTACTAAGAGCCACTGTGAAATAACAATCTGTTTGCACCGCTATGAGCGTAAAATTTGGCTATATTATGCTTATTGTAATAAAAATAATAATCTTCAGTGTCGTCTGTAAATACATAGTTCTCAACTAACACTTGTATTTTTTCTTCTTTCGGGTAATAAGTTACTATATGGTTTCTATGAAGAGTTTTCTTTTAATTTTTTCTGTCACGCTGTTGTTCATATGTAGTTTTAGTTAACATTCGTTGCACTGTATAAGGTCCTGAGCGTAGCTCTTGTAGTTTTTTAGACTTTAGCAATGCTGTAGAGTGATTCTGTAATAGTAATTTTCTACCTTCAGATATAGGTTATCCGAGTTTAAATCTATTTCTATACTTGTGTGCTTTTTTCGTAGTTTGACTTCATTTAGTGTAGGTATTCGAGTAAAAAGTTTTAAAATTATTCACTCGTTTTAGCGTTTCCTTAGATAATCTGTTTTCTTATAATTTCTCTAGCTTCTTGTTATTACGGGTTTCTTCACTATGTGAGTGTGGTGGTAGACTACTATATTACTCTGATGTGCATTTTTTTTTATCTCGTAGTAGCCCTTACTTTAGTGACAAGGTCATTTGCAGTTTTGTTCCAAATAGTATTTCATAAGGTGTATATCCTGTAGTGTAGTTTACTGCGGTATTGTGTGACAGTGCAATTTTCCGAGTGTAATCGGACAAATTAGATCCCTTTTGGCTAATAAAACGCCTTAGGTATTTAGTCATAAGTTTAAATTGTACTTCTACTTTGACATTAGTCCACGGTGAATATGCTGTTCGGGGGCATAGTGTAATTACCACTTCGTTTGTGTAGGGAACGAAAAAATTACCAATAATAGAATTGCCGTTATCATGTACTTTTTGTTGCGGTATACCAAATGTAATTATAAATTTCTCTAGTTGATTTATTGTTTCAAGAGCTTTGGCATTCTTGCAAGGTTATACTTACATAAATCTGAAAAAAGCTTCTACTATAATAAGACAAAATCTAATTCTTTTACTAAGTGGACGTAGTGGACCTTTATGATCAAAATGAAGTGTATGTAGGGGTACAGCTTCTTTCTGCCCCCATGGTTCTAAGGGCGCTTCGTTTAGGTCACTGCATGCTGATTTATTAGTTTGGCAACTTCAGTAATATTAATATTTCAATCAAATTAAACATAGCGGGCCAATAGAAATTTTGCTTAACTCTATTATAAGTTGGGTTTTCTGCTCAGTGACCGTAAGTTATTGCGCATGTGCGACCTTGAAAATCTTAATAAGTAGTGAAAGTGATGCACATATCCTAACGTCAAGTGAGCCTTCTTCACAAGGTTCAGAATAACAAAGTAAATAATATTGACTTTCTAGAAATAAGAAGTTGAAATTATTTCTATAAGTTGGTAATGCATTAGATTGTTTAATTGTGTAGTTTTTCTGGAGTTTTGCCTACATTTAACCAATCTTTAACTTTAGCTATTACGGAGTCGTTTTCTCAATCTTCAAGAACAGTATCAGTATCAAGATTAGCGGTTTTTGCATAAAATTTGTAGCTTTAGCTATTAAATCTAATGTATCTGTGTGTACATCGTTTTCCTAAAAGTTTTGAAAAACTTCTGGTTCTCTAATTTCTTAAATTTTATACGTTTACTAAAATCAACTTTAGCAAGTTCTAATTTTTCCATAAATGAGTTTTCAATATTACCTTCTACTAGGTCTAACCAATCTTGGTCATCAAAACCATCTCGGTCATCATTTATTTCAGCTATTTCTTCAATCTCGGAGTAATAGTGATTGCCATACACAATCGTTACTTCTGTTGTTAGTTTCTTTATTTGATTATTATGGGGTACCATAGCGAAAACAATCAGAAAAGCTGTGTATAGCATTGCAGTGCTCATCTCTGTAGTCTGGTGCATCATCTACATCAAAGTCACCTTCATCACAAATACTAATGAGTTTCTTTCTCTCATTTTTCACTTGAGCAATAAACGGATAACAGTCGGTAGCTGTTGCGTCCTTATCGTCTTGATGTAATACATAGTAGTTAACTTTTTTCCGTTAATATGAAACTTTATATCTTTAGGTATTACTTTGTGTTCTAGTTGATAAAGTTGAGCATCTGCTAAGGTAATATTTTGGCTAAGAATATCAGGGAATGATAAGTTCTCGCCTTCAGTGTATATAATTTCCAAGCTTTGAAGCTTAGTTATAACAACTTGATAAATAAAAATTGGTGCGACATTTGTCATCGTCGTGACCAAGGAAATGATCTGTGATCACAATAAAGATAGATTGGAAATGTGGAGCCAATAACATAAAAATCTTATTTTGGTTATTCAGATATTATTCCGCATAATTCTCTAAATTGAGGGGACATCATTTCTGCAGCCTTATCAAAAACTCTCGATCTTGCTGAAATCATACGTCTTCTATCGGGGAAATCTTGCATCAAAACACAGCCTGTTTCTAATTTAAATGAATCAGCATGTATATGAAAGGGATATTCATTAGAAAGAAATGTGTTGGAAATGTTGTGACAGAGTCTTTGTTTAAGATCTGTGAATAATTTTCCGTGTTTTGGTAACCATTTAAATAGTGTTGTTTCTTTAATTAAATCATATAGAGCTTTTGCATCTATTTGAAAGTTTAAAATTATAGAAAACCATCATTCCTAAAACTCTTTGAACTTCTGATTTCAATTCTGGCGTTTTTAAGTTTCTAATATCATCTAAGCGTGAAGCAGAAGCAATAGGGGATAGTCAGTCCTTAGATATAACATGTTCTGGAAGTCTCACTTTTCGTTAAAAAAAAACCATTTTTTTATCAGCGGCTGCTTTAAGATTTGCCTTTCAAAGCAAAGAGTGATACTCTAGTACTATTGTGAACCTTTCTCGTTTATCTTTAGCTCGTAACAAAGTGTCATCTATGTAAGTTTTGCTTGTTTACGTTGTATAAGAGGTCCAAATGCATAAAGCATCAGTTTGCTGAATAAGCTGGGTGGTTGTTTAAGACCATAATATCGTACTTAATATGTGTACTGTCTGCATCCTACAATAAAGCTTGTAACTTTTAGCCTATCTTCAGTTAAAAGTACTTGATTGTAAACTGGCGATAAATCACTATTTGTAAAAACAGTTGCGGTTTTTCTTGTCATTAGAGCGCTCAGTGGTTCAATTGACCATCTAGAATTAGTTGTATCAGTTATAGAGTTTAGGTATCTAGCATTAAGGATTAGTTTAGCATAGTCCTTCGTAGGTAGTATGATGACAGGATTAGCAAACCAACTATTCATATCGTAGTTTTCATTGAGCTCTCTGATTATTCCTGCTTGGATTAATTCATATCTCTAAGATAAATGGCAATTTTGCTAGGGCGTTTCTTCTTAAAATCAGCGTCTTTCTTTAAAGGTAGGCAAAATTTTTGTTAAGTTCTGCCAATATCATACTTATGATGCAAATAAACATCATTATCCTCAAATATTATCTATATCAACTCAAACAACTCATCGTCAGTTAAATTGATTTGTGTGAAAACAAAATTATCCAACAACTTTTCGAGATACTCAATGTCTTGAACTGTATTTCTATTTTGCTTAATTACGAAATCAATAACTGCTTTATTTATGATTCGGTTGCTTTGTAGTTCATCTCTAATCTTAGGAACTCGTCATTGAAATAGGTCTTAATTAGGACTTAGATATAATTTTTAGCCTCGGTTGAGAAGTCTGTAGCTAATTCTCTTTCATCTTCTTTGCAATTTTCTATTAACTCACTTTCAATAGTTTTGAGTACCACTTCCTTTTACACTGTTTTGGTTTCTGCTTTTTGTATTTTATCAATATAATCTTTGCTTCATTACACATAGATAGTTATTCCTGAATTCTTAAGTGTGTGTTCAAATAAAGAAGGTATCTCTCCCTAGTCCATTCCATCTAAACCACAAGCTGTTTTGGCATTGCTATGCAGCGTAAAATTAGTCCTAGTGCGTGATATCTCATAGGAAGTAGCGTTGTTTTGATTGTATCAGTTGTTGGCTTCTCAGAGTGATTAGCCTTAGTGATCAGATTATATACCAAATTATTATCCGCTCTGAAAATTATTATGTTACCTGTATCACAGTTTCCTGTATTGGCAAAGCTTTATCTCATCTCTGCATCTGATGATACTATGAATTTGCTTTCTTTATTGTAAATTGTTTAATACTGTGTTCAGTATAAAGCAACTGTTATAGTCCTCACTTTCATTTACCATTGTGCTTGTGAATTCAGCAGTTTTTGATATTGTATTTTTGTATAGGTTTGTCTGTAATCTCTCACAGAGCATAGCCTATAATTTCTCTATTTATCTGTATTGGGTGATTCCATTGACTCTCCATAAATATGGTTGGAAGTTCTTCAGGTTGTGGACAAAGTGTTTTCTCAAAGATTAGGTCAGTTTTTGCAACATTATTATGAGGCGTGTATTATGTTCCTGGTGGAAACAAGGTTTGATTGGGTTGCTTTTGCATGTGCAATTGCGTACTTTTCTGTTGTAGAAGGATTGGTTGAACTATGCTTAAAGCAGTCATTTTAGTTATATATGGATAATCTTTCTCGTTGTTGGGTGAGTTGTAGGAAACTAGGTTTCTTTCAGTCTTTAATTCTACTGCGGGTATAACGAAGTGAAGAATTTTTACAAACAAATGACAAAAATCAATACCTATTATATTTTGTCTGTCTTCTTTAGTAACGACTACTTTATCTACCGTCGGTTTCAAAACTATATTGGATATTTATGTAACCAAGCATTCTGATTGATGAACCAGTATATGTTTTTGAATCGCAATTTTTATTTTGTAGATGCAAATTTTGTCCAAGGTTTACTAGAGTAAGGTATGTAGGATGATTGACATTAGTGCAAGTTGATCCTGGGTGAATCATGATTTCTACTTCTAAACCACTATTATTTTCAATATCTCCAGAAACAAAATTATAAATATTGAAACATATTTTTAGTTTGGAGACTTTAATAGTTATGGTATTTACCTAGTCATTGTCACCTTCAACCATTCTCTTTCGATTTGGTTGTTGCTGAACATTGTTAGGTTACAGTTGTCTCGGTTGAAGAGAATTATTTCTGTTTGTTGCATAGAAGCTAGCGCCTTGCTGTGGCTGTTGCTGTTGTCGTTGTGGTGATAGTTGTTCAAGACTTGGTTCAGTATTTCTATATGTGTTTTTCTGAGGGAAGGTATGTTCGTAGGATTGAGTGAATCTATTAAAAAGTTTACTGAAGGATGTTTTTTGTTGTTGATATTTAGGCTTGTTGAACCTAGGATTAAAGTTTGAGTAACCAGTTGTTGGCTGATAGCCTTGGTTTCTGGGACCAGTGATTTTTTTGTCTCTGTTATTCTTTCTACAATCAATAGAGAATGTTATTTTTTGACTTCCTGGTTCAACTAGTTCCTTTCTCAGTTTGTTAACACTATCATCTATCTGTTTCTGTGTGCACCTAGAGATAGAATGACCATTACTTCTACAATAATCACAGAATTTAGTACTGTTAGGTCTGCCTGTTATGTTTGAGTCTCGCGGTTTAGAAATATCTATAGCCTTTACTTCGTTGCTTTTGAAAGTACTGGTTAAATCATTGAATTTACTTTCAAGTGTTTTAAGTTTATCTAGTCCTGTAGCTCCATTAGATTCTGTTGTAACAGAAAATGTTAAGTCGTTTACGACTAAGTGATCAACAAATTGAGTCCAAGTTATTGAAGGATTTTCAATAAATTTTTTGTGCCCTTTGCGTTTCAAACTTTGTGGTCTTAGTCCTCCTATAAAAGATCTATATATTTCTGACTTCGTTGTCTCTGTTGAAATTCTTTTTTTCCTTATATTCTTAACACCTTCAATACTTGTTGGTTTTTTCTCTGGCCAACCTTCATCAACTCCACTCTCTATTTTTTGTAGAGAGTTTTTTATTAATTCTCCTTCCTGCCTGAATGTGTTCCCAACCTCGAGTCTGAATCTGAATTGGTCTCTACCGTCTCTAAACCTTTTTTTTATAAAATCTTTATTTCAATTTTTGCAATTTGTAGCATCTGTAACTTCACTTTCAAACCTTTCTAGTGCTGTATCAGTTAAGAGTGAGCCAAATAAAAATTGTTGTCTTTTATCATAACTTCTTGTTGCAGCGGGTGCTGTAGGCCTGGTTCCTAATGAAAATACTATTTTGTTTTCTACAGAGTTCCAAAAGGAAGTGGCATCCTGATTAGGATCATTGCCTGAAAACGATACAAGTAAAAAATTTTTGGATGTGTTATGGGGGTTTCAGGTGGAGGGATAGCGGGTGGGGGATAGCCACTGGTGGAGGACTAGTTCTACCAGAGCTGGACATTACTTAAGAGAAATTGGAATAACAATACTAATAGAATGTCAGGAACGGAAGAACATTCCAAAAGAAACTTACAATTAAAATAGAAGCCTTTTGAATAGATAGATTAGACAAGTTAAATTTGAGGACCTCTAATATAGTATAAATTACCAAGTTAATTTGAGTGAACTTTAGATAGAACAAAATAATCTTAAAGCCTCTCTGATAATTTAAATGGACAAGTTAAAATGAACTTGCCTCTATGGGCCGTACATTAGATACTTTAACGACGGGGTTAATCAGGGGACCACATTTATAACTTGAGAGGTCAACCTTTGGTTCTACTCTAGGTAAATAGCTAAGTATTGAAGAAAGTCAATAGCAAGTATGAATTAATGAGTTATGTTAAACAGCATCAAATATGAACCGAGCATGAAGGGATAGAATAGTTAAGTTATTAAGATTGAGATAGCACTGGTTAGCACAGGTCTAAATATTCTATGTTAAACATTGTAACTTAGATATAAGATAAGAAATGTTAACTTACAACCTGGAGAAGTTAAGTTGAACTTACCTAATTCCAAAAATTGTGCTAAGTTAACATTTTATGACTAAGTGAGTTCTTAGTTAAGGACTGGTCACAAAATATCCTAATTTAAAATTTTTTCATTTAGGCTGAGGTTTAAGCAAGGGGGCAATACGGGTGTATATTATACGTTGGTGTTCTCAAAGTGGCGTGACAATATCACGTCATGATATTCTCAGTTTGAGTTAGTGATCTTAAAGAGGTAGTATTTTCAAGTTCACGTAGCAATTTCTTCACATGTTAAAATGGACGTTGTCCAATTCAAGTTTGTTCTGCACGCACTATAACATATATTCTCAAAATAGCACTTATATTATCAAACATTGTTAATGAGTGTAGCACACTTCAGTACACCTACCCAAACTCCCTCCTAACTCTGTCAAAATGACAATTACATTTTATAACACTTACTTCAATTACATAAATTCTCTTTTTGTTTTTGATTTCATAAGTACTTCTTGTTATAACTTCCATCGTTCTTATTTCTGATTTTGAGTTTTTTCTTCTGAAACAAGATGAATATGAATTGGGATACTAAGTACTATCTCAGAGATGATGCTGAGAACAGAAAGGATCTGAACAATGTCAGATGGAAATGTGCTTCCAGTGGAGGAGAGTTCAAATCTGTTTCTGGAGCTCTGGAGCGAATCAGGAGCTCTCAGTATCTTCACTTTATCTACGAAGATACGTCTGGTTTAGGGCCAGTAGAATTTATTTCAACTACTTATAAATATATGTATCTCGTGTTTTCTGATGAAGAGATGTGAGGTATGTTGAGGGCGCGTGGGAGCTCTAGCCCATGGGAAACGATATTCCCTGAGTTTGTCTCTAAACTCACGATAGAGTTCATCGAAATTTTCTTTGGAAGAAAAGTGAGTGTAAAATTTACTCAAATTAACTGGCAGTAATTTTAGTTCTTTATCGGGGTTGCAGGTAACTAATCATGTGCAAAAGGAGGGTCCGGAGATTATGAATGAGTTGTTTTGATTGGAAAAAATGTTAAATTAGTGCTGCGAAAAACTATGTGCTAAGAGGGGCAGGAGGATATGAAAAAGAGGTGCGACAATCATGAGCGATGGGAGAATCAATTGTGGACATTGAGAGATGCGTGGTGGAACCCACTCTACAAGAGTTGTATTTGCAAATGATACAGCTCAATTTCAAAAAGTGCCTGTTGTTTGAGACAGAGAACTTGGTTGCCAGAACAGTGAGAAGTGTCCTAATGCAACATCTAAGCAACTGAAAGGGGGAGAGAGAAAAACTTCTTGTCGCTGAATAGTATACTTCTTTTGTTATTTTATGCGCTTGTACTATTAGTTTGCGCTTTTTGTATATTTGTATATTCTTAACGTTAATATTTTCATGGTTTTTGTTCGTGGTGACGCTTTAAATAAAAAGGATAATATTAAAAGGAGATTTGATGTCTCATATTTCCTTTTGAGTTTATGTACCAAGTCAAAAGGAATAGGTTCACCAAAGAATAAAGGTGGTTTTCTAAAACGCTGAGTTCTGCTTAATACTTTATTTGTGTCTGGTAAATGAGAAATAATAGGTGATGCTGTAAGTGAAGTATTATAAGGTGCGTGATGATGTAGGATTACTATGCGTTGCATGCGGGTGATTTAAGTGTAGCTTTAAATTTACTAGCATTATCAGGTGGGATAGAGAAATTTTTTTGCTGTGGTCTATTAGGTGAATACATATTTTGTGTAGGGTAGGGTGTTGAAATACGTGGGGGAAGAAAATTAGAAGAGCTTGTGCTTTGTTGGTATCTACTCGTGTTTGTAGCGATTCTAAACCTGAGTGTTGAATGTTCTATCCTCAACATTATAAGTTGGCTGAAGTGTAGTATTTGAATTAGCAATATGCTGTGCTTCTACTAAGAGCCACTGTGAAATAACAATCTGTTTGCACCGCTATGAGCGTAAAATTTGGCTATATTATGCTTATTGTAATAAAAATAATAATCTTCAGTGTCGTCTGTAAATACATAGTTCTCAACTAACACTTGTATTTTTTCTTCTTTCGGGTAATAAGTTACTATATGGTTTCTATGAAGAGTTTTCTTTTAATTTTTTCTGTCACGCTGTTTTTCATATGTAGTATTAGTTAACATTCGTTGCACTGTATAAGGTCCTGAGCGTAGCTCTTGTAGTTTTTTAGACTTTAGCAATGCTGTAGAGTGATTCTGTAATAGTAATTTTCTACCTTCAGATATAGGTTATCCGAGTTTAAATCTATTTCTATACTTGTGTGCTTTATTCGTAGTTTGACTTCTTTTAGTGTAGGTATTCGAGTAAAAAGTTTTAAAATTATTCACTCGTTTTAGCGTTTCGTTAGATAATCTGTTTTCTTATAATTTCTCTAGCTTCTTGTTTTTACGGGTTTCTTCACTATGTGAGTGTGGTGGTAGACTACTATATTACTCTGATGTGCATTTTTTTTATCCCGTAGTAGCCCTTACTTTAGTGACAAGGTCATTTGCAGTTTTGTTCCAAATAGTATTTCATAAGGTGTATATCCTGTAGTGTAGTTTACTGCGGTATTGTGTGACAGTGCAATTTTCCGAGTGTAATCGGACAAATTAGATCCCTTTTGGCTAATAAAACGCCTTAGGTATTTAGTCATAAGTTTAAATTGTACTTCTACTTTGACATTAGTCCACGGTGAATATGCTGTTCGGGGGCATAGTGTAGTTACCACTTCGTTTGTGTAGGGAACGAAAAAATTACCAATAATAGAATTGCCGTTATCATGTACTTTTTGTTGCGGTATACCAAATGTAATTATAAATTTCTCTAGTTGATTTATTGTTTCAAGAGCTTCGGCATTCTTGCAAGGTTATACTTACATAAATCTGAAAAAAGCTTCTACTATAATAAGACAAAATCTAATTCTTTTACTAAGTGGACGTAGTGGACCTTTATGATCAAAATGAAGTGTATGTAGGGGTACAGCTTCTTTCTGCCCCATGGTTCTAAGGGCGCTTCGTTTAGATCACTGCATGCTGATTTATTAGTTTGGCAACTTCAGTAATATTAATATTTCAATCAAATTAAACATAGCGGGCCAATAGAAATTTTGCTTAACTCTATTATAAGTTGGGTTTTCTGCTCAGTGACCGTAAGTTATTGCGCATGTGCGACCTTGAAAATCTTAATAAGTAGTGAAAGTGATGCACATATCCTAACGTCAAGTGAGCCTTCTTCACAAGGTTCAGAATAACAAAGTAAATAATATTGACTTTCTAGAAATAAGAAGTTGAAATTATTTCTATAAGTTGGTAATGCATTAGATTGTTTAATTGTGTAGTTTTTCTGGAGTTTTGCCTACATTTAACCAATCTTTAACTTTAGCTATTACGGAGTCGTTTTCTCAATCTTCAAGAACAGTATCAGTATCAAGATTAGCGGTTTTTGCAAAAAATTTGTAGCTTTAGCTATTAAATCTAATGTATCTGTGTGTACATCGTTTTCCTAAAAGTTTTGAAAAACTTCTGGTTCTCTAATTTCTTAAATTTTATACGTTTACTAAAATCAACTTTAGCAAGTTCTAATTTTTCCATAAATGAGTTTTCAATATTACCTTCTACTAGGTCTAACCAATCTTGGTCATCAAAACCATCTCGGTCATCATTTATTTCAGCTATTTCTTCAATCTCGGAGTAATAGTGATTGCCATACACAATCGTTACTTCTGTTGTTAGTTTCTTTATTTGATTATTATGGGGTACCATAGCGAAAACAATCAGAAAAGCTGTGTATAGCATTGCAGTGCTCATCTCTTTAGTCTGGTGCATCATCTACATCAAAGTCACCTTCATCACAAATACTAATGAGTTTCTTTCTCTCATTTTTCACTTGAGCAATAAACGGATAACAGTCGGTAGCTGTTGCGTCCTTATCGTCTTGATGTAATACATAGTAGTTAACTTTTTTCCGTTAATATGAAACTTTATATCTTTAGGTATTACTTTGTGTTCTAGTTGATAAAGTTGAGCATCTGCTAAGGTAATATTTTGGCTAAGAATATCAGGGAATGATAAGTTCTCGCCTTCAGTGTATATAATTTCCAAGCTTTGAAGCTTAGTTATAACAACTTGATAAATAAAAATTGGTGCGACATTTGTCATCGTCGTGACCAAGGAAATGATCTGTGATCACAATAAAGATAGATTGGAAATGTGGAGCCAATAACATAAAAATCTTATTTTGGTTATTCAAATATTATTCCGCATAATTCTCTAAATTGAGGGGACATCATTTCTGCAGCCTTATCAAAAACTCTCGATCTTGCTGAAATCATACGTCTTCTATCGGGGAAATCTTGCATCAAAACACAGCCTGTTTCTAATTTAAATGAATCAGCATGTATATGAAAGGGATATTCATTAGAAAGAAATGTGTTGGAAATGTTGTGACAGAGTCTTTGTTTAAGATCTGTGAATAATTTTCCGTGTTTTGGTAACCATTTAAATAGTGTTGTTTCTTTAATTAAATCATATAGAGCTTTTGCATCTATTTGAAAGTTTAAAATTATAGAAACCCATCATTCCTAAAACTCTTTGAACTTCTGATTTCAATTCTGGCGTTTTTAAGTTTCTAATATCATCTAAGCGTGAAGCAGAAGCAATAGGGGATAGTCAGTCCTTAGATATAACATGTTCTGGAAGTCTCACTTTTCGTTAAAAAAAACCATTTTTTTATCAGCGGCTGCTTTAAGATTTGCCTTTCAAAGCAAAGAGTGATACTCTAGTACTATTGTGAACCTTTCTCGTTTATCTTTAGCTCGTAACAAAGTGTCATATATGTAAGTTTTGCTTGTTTACGTTGTATAAGAGGTCCAAATGCATAAAGCATCAGTTTGCTGAATAAGCTGGGTGGTTGTTTAAGACCATAATATCGTACTTAATATGTGTACTGTCTGCATCCTACAATACAGCTTGTAACTTTTAGCCTATCTTCAGTTAAAAGTACTTGATTGTAAACTGACGATAAATCACTATTTGTAAAAACAGTTGCGGTTTTTCTTGTCATTAGAGCGCTCAGTGGTTCAATTGACCATCTAGAATTAGTTGTATCAGTTATAGAGTTTAGGTATCTAGCATTAAGGATTAGTTTAGCATAGTCCTTCGTAGGTAGTATGATGACAGGATTAGCAAACCAACTATCCATATCGTAGTTTTCATTGAGCTCTCTGATTATTCCTGCTTGGATTAATTCATATCTCTAAGATAAATGGCAATTTTGCTAGGGCGTTTCTTCTTAAAATCAGCGTCTTTCTTTAAAGGTAGGCAAAATTTTTGTTAAGTTCTGCCAATATCATACTTATGATGCAAATAAACATCATTATCCTCAAATATTATCTATATCAACTCAAACAACTCATCGTCAGTTAAATTGATTTGTGTGAAAACAAAATTATCCAACAACTTTTCGAGATACTCAATGTCTTGAACTATATTTCTATTTTGCTTAATTACGAAATCAATAACTGCTTTATTTATGATTCGGTTGCTTTGTAGTTCATCTCTAAACTTAGGAACTGGTCATTGAAATAGGTCTTAATTAGGACTTAGATATAATTTTTAGCCTCGGTTGAGAAGTCTGTAGCTAATTCTCTTTCATCTTCTTTGCAATTTTCTATTAACTCACTTTCAATAGTTTTGAGTACCACTTCCTTTTACACTGTTTTGGTTTCTGTTTTTTGTATTTTATCAATATAATCTTTGCTTCATTACACATAGATAGTTATTCCTGAATTCTTAAGTGTGTGTTCAAATAAAGAAGGTATCTCTCCCTAGTCCATTCCGTCTAAACCACAAGCTGTTTTGGCATTGCTATGCAGCGTAGAATTAGTCCTAGTGCGTGATCTCTCATAGGAAGTAGCGTTGTTTTGATTGTATCAGTTGTTGGCTTCTCAGAGTGATTAGCCTTAGTGATCAGATTATATACCAAATTATTATCCGCTCTGAAAATTATTATGTTACCTGTATCACAGTTTCCTGTATTGGCAAAGCTTTATCTCATCTCTGCATCTGATGATACTATGAATTTGCTTTCTTTATTATAAATTGTTTAATACTGTGTTCAGTATAAAGCAACTGTTATAGTCCTCACTTTCATTTACCATTGTGCTTGTGAATTCAGCAGTTTTTGATATTGTATTTTTGTATAGGTTTGTCTGTAATCTCTCACAGAGCATAGCCTATAATTTCTCTATTTATCTGTATTGGGTGATTCCATTGACTATCCATAAATATGGTTGGAAGTTCTTCAGGTTGTGGACAAAGTGTTTTCACAAAGATTTGGTCAGTTTTTGCAACATTATTATGAGGCGTGTATTATGTTCCTGGTGGAAACAAGGTTTGATTGGGTTGCTTTTGCATGTGCAATTGCGTACTTTTCTGTTGTAGAAGGATTGGTTGAACTATGCTTAAAGCAGTCATTTTAGTTATATATGGATAATCTTTCTCGTTGTTGGGTGAGTCGTAGGAAACTAGGTTTCTTTCAGTCTTTAATTCTACTGCGGGTATAACGAAGTGAAGAATTTTTACAAACAAATGACAAAAATCAATACCTATTATATTTTGTCTGTCTTCTTTAGTAACGACTACTTTATCTACCGTCGGTTTCAAAACTATATTGGATATTTATGTAACCAAGCATTCTGATTGATGAACCAGTATATGTTTTTGAATCGCAATTTTTATTTTGTAGATGCAAATTTTGTCCAAGGTTTACTAGAGTAAGGTATGTAGGATGATTGACATTAGTGCAAGTTGATCCTGGGTGAATCATGATTTCTACTTCTAAACCACTATTATTTTCAATATCTCCAGAAGCAAAATTATAAATATTGAAACATATTTTTAGTTTGGAGACTTTAATAGTTTAAAGAGAAGGAATCTGTTATGGTATTTACCTAGTCATTGTCACCTTCAACCATTCTCTTTCGATTTGGTTGTTGCTGAACATTGTTAGGTTACAGTTGTCTCGGTTGAAGAGAATTATTTCTGTTTGTTGCATAGAAGCTAGCGCCTTGCTGTGGCTGTTGCTGTTGTCGTTGTGGTGATAGTTGTTCAAGACTTGGTTCAGTATTTCTATATGTGTTTTTCTGAGGGAAGGTATGTTCGTAGGATTGAGTGAATCTATTAAAAAGTTTACTGAAGGATGTTTTTTGTTGTTGATATTTAGGCTTGTTGAACCTAGGATTAAAGTTTGAGTAACCAGTTGTTGGCTGATAGCCTTGGTTTCTGGGACCAGTGAATTTTTTGTCTCTGTTATTCTTTCTACAATCAATAGAGAATGTTATTTTTTGACTTCCTGGTTCGACTAGTTCCTTTCTCAGTTTGTTAACACTATCATCTATCTGTTTCTGTGTGCACCTAGAGATAGAATGACCATTACTTCTACAATAATCACAGAATTTAGTACTGTTAGGTCTGCCTGTTATGTTTGAGTCTCGCGGTTTAGAAATATCTATAGCCTTTACTTCGTTGCTTTTGAAAGTACTGGTTAAATCATTGAATTTACTTTCAAGTGTTTTAAGTTTATCTAGTCCTGTAGCTCCATTAGATTCTGTTGTAACAGAAAATGTTAAGTCGTTTACGACTAAGTGATCAACAAATTGAGTCCAAGTTATTGAAGGATTTTCAATAAATTTTTTGTGCCCTTTGCGTTTCAAACTTTGTGGTCTTAGTCCTCCTATAAAAGATCTATATATTTCTGACTTCGTTGTCTCTGTTGAAATTCTTTTTTTCCTTATATTCTTAACACCTTCAATACTTGTTGGTTTTTTCTCTGGCCAACCTTCATCAACTCCACTCTCTATTTTTGTAGAGAGTTTTTTATTAATTCTCCTTCCTGCCTGAATGTGTTCCCAACCTCGAGTCTGAATCTGAATTGGTCTCTACCGTCTATAAACCTTTTTTTATAAAATCTTTATTTCAATTATTGCAATTTGTAGCATCTGTAACTTCACTTTCAAACCTTTCTAGTGCTGTATCAGTTAAGAGTGAGCCAAATAAAAATTGTTGTCTTTTATCATAACTTCTTGTTGCAGCGGGTGCTGTAGGCCTGGTTCCTAATGAAAAGACTATTTTGTTTTCTACAGATTTCCAAAGAAGGAAGTGGCATCCTGATTAGAATCATTGCCTGAAAACGATACAAGTAAAAAAATTTTGGATGTGTTATGGGGGTTTCAGGTGGAGGGATAGCGGGTGGGGGATAGCCACTGGTGAAGGACTAGTTCTACCAGAACTGGACATTACTTAAGAGAAATTGGAATAACAATACTAATAGAATGTCAGGAACGGAAGAATATTCCAAAAGAAACTTACAATTAAAATAGAAGCCTTTTGAATAGATAGATTAGACAAGTTAAATTTGAGGACCTCTAATATAGTATAAATTACCAAGTTAATTTGAGTGAACTTTAGATAGAACAAAATAATCTTAAAGCCTCTCTGATAATTTAAATGGACAAGTTAAAATGAACTTGCCTCTATGGGCCGTACATTAGATACTTTAACGACGGGGTTAATCAGGGGACCACATTTATAACTTGAGAGGTCAACCTTTGGTTCTACTCTAGGTAAATAGCTAAGTATTGAAGAAAGTCAAATGCAAATATGAATTAATGAGTTATGTTAAACAGCATCAAATATGAACCGAGCATGAAGGGATAGAATAGTTAAGTTATTAAGATTGAGATAGCACTGGTTAGCACAGGTCTAAATATTCTATGTTAAACATTGTAACTTAGATATAAGATAAGAAATGTTAACTTACAACCTGGAGAAGTTAAGTTGAACTTACCTAATTCCAAAAATTGTGCTAAGTTAACATTTTATGACTAAGTGAGTTCTTAGTTAAGGACTGGTCACAAAATATCCTAATTTAAAATTTTTTCATTTAGGCTGAGGTTTAAGCAAGGGGGCAATACGGGTGTATATTATACGTTGGTGTTCTCAAAGTGGCGTGACAATATCACGTCATGATATTCTCAGTTTGAGTTAGTGATCTTAAAGAAGTAGTATTTTCAAGTTCACGTAGCAATTTTTTCACATGTTAAAATGGACGTTGTCCAATTCAAGTTTGTTCTGCACGCACTATAACATATATTCTCAAAATAGCACTTATATTATCAAACATTGTTAATGAGTGTAGCACACTTCAGTACACCTACCCAAACTCCCTCCTAACTCTGTCAAAATGACAATTACATTTTATAACACTTACTTCCAGCTACTCTTCAAACTAAAATTGTAATCTCTGATTTATTTAAAAAAAGGACATCTAGAGGTCAAATTGTTTAAAAATTATTACCTCATCGCCCATCAATGTGCTCATTTTGGTCAAATAATGTCAAGCGAATACAATTAGAGGTAAAATGTTAAACTCTATGCAACAGCATAAAAACGTTTGGCAAATAAGAAAACTCAAACGCAATTATAATCAGGTCTTTGCGACGTAAAACTAATGATTTTTTCCGAGAAAAAGAATGTATTTGAGATATCTTTAATTTTACGTGATGCCACCATTCGCTATTGAATATTTGAGAACCGTCATTGGTACTTTATTGAGTTTTTTTCATAAGAAATGTCGTCATTTTGTATTACGTTTGCTGATTTTATTGATTTTGAACAAAAAATTTTGCGTAGAGTAAGTTTTGTTTTACAGCATAAATACTGCGAATATCTATAGAATGAGTGGATTCATAAGTGAAATGACGTACAATGCAGTGGCTATTTGGTTTTATAGTTTTCAAATGAAAACATTTTTCTCAGAAACATTTGAGGTGGTCTTTATTTTCATAGCATTCAGATTGAAGTTTATTAAAAAGCAACTTATAAAGTAGCTACTAAAAGACTGGTTATTATAAAATTTTTAGATCCGGTACTATCAGGTTCATCACTTTAGAATACCGTTTTTTTGGAATTTGGGAAAAAAGTTGGAAATAAAGTGCATATTAGTGTTAACTAACGCGCTCAATATTAACTTGGATTAAAATGAGGACAATCTCAGGTCTTGGAATCTATCAGTTGACAAAAAATGCGTCTAGCATTTGAATCAATTGCAGGAAAAACCAGAAACCAACTTCTTTTGGCTGAAACAAGCTAGAAAAATTGAGTGGGTGGTTTATTCTGAAGCCAAATTTCAAGAAATTTTCCTCAAATAATTCTGTAACAAAGGCACTTTGTGTTGCATATCATGACCATCAAAACGCCCATATCCAAAATTAGAGTTTCTAATGTTTGCTCTTTTTTTCAACGGAACTGAATCAAAAAATTTCAAGTTACAATAATAATTTACATTTAAAAATTTTCAATTACGATCTGATCATTCGTTAGTGAAGCACAAGCAATGCTAAAAATTTCTTTGAGTGAAACTTACTCATCTTACTAGTTTTTTTCAGTGTGTTATGACATCAATTACTCAATTTAAAGGAATCTGACCCATAAATTAGTCGATAAACAACAGTTTGTTATTTCAAATCGAAATTTTTAAATTAATTTGCATGAAACAAATGTGATTTTTTCTTTCCATTTGGGTAGATTCTGAGCACTATTGTTTGGCAGTGTAATTGAACTTTTTTCAAATTTTCTCGATCACAACACATTTTCATTTTGCGCTTATCACAAACTATTACCATCATTTCTAATGCTCAAGCAAGATTTAATATTAGTACGTTGTGATTTTTTGTTATCATCCAACTCTTTTATTATTATGCTTCATTGTGATATTTTTTATAATTTTCTATTGTAAAAAAATTATTTCGTAAATTGTTTAGTCACAAAACAATTCATCGACCAAAACAACATCGATCAAATATTGAAAAAATTACAAATATTATAAATTTTTTCCGTCAGTTTTTATTGACAATAATATGCGCTTCAGAAATATAGAATTCGGGAACATTCAAGCATCATTAGTTCCTTTTTAAAAGACAGGGAAATATATAAACAGTACTTTGTTGTGAGTTAACATCCTTGAATCAACAACTTGTGCAATGATTCAAAATCAAACTCTTCTAGGATAGTTTTTGGGAAGTAGAGCAAATTTCCTTGGACTTTTGTGAAAAAAGAAACAAACAAATTGCAGTTCGAAAACTTTCGCTGGCGTTCATTACAACTGCCATCATATGCAGAAAAATTTTTATTTTTCCTTGAGCCAAATTGTGGTTTACGGAAAATTGAAAAAAAAAATAAAAAAACTACCTTTGTAAGAATTTATAGGACCAATCAGAGGAGAAAGCAATAAACAAACACGATCTCGTTGAAATCGGTTAAACTTGCCGAATTTTCTCGCTTATATTCATCTGACTTTTACAGATGATGGAAAACGAAAAATAAATCTTGATAGCCTTTAAAGAATTTATTCCTATTCAATTGGTTATCTAATCTTATCACGCTTTTAAACGACCATTTGTAATATTTGGATTTTTTCAAGATTACAAAATTGAGATTTTCAACAAAATGATCTAATTAAGTTAGCGATTTTATCTCCTTTCAGTCGCAGCATTCAATATCCGTGCATCTAAGATCGCGACTAAATCTTATATCCTGTGTATATATCTTAGATTCTGCCTTCCCATTCTATAACGATTCGTTCATAAACTGGGTGGTTAGCACTTTCACAATTTAATGCTTTCCTCCGTGGCTCATTATGACAAAATGTAAAAATAATTAAATGTTGTTTTCAAATTTAGCCTCTTCATTCAATTTATCTTGATCTATTTTGCTTCGCTCGGAAATTGTTGCTTCACAATGAATTTGAACTCTATCGATTTGAACACATCAACCAAAAATTAGTTGACTTTATCTGAGAGATGCCTTTTATTTTTTTCAACCACTTTTTTAATGTTGTTGATAGTTAGACCCAATTCAAATATTTTAAATCATTTTGAATATAGAAATCGCCGGTTTGAAAAAGGCAAAACACTTTATATAAACGGCTACTATTTGAATTTTTGGTGTTTTCTATTTGAGAACTTTTTACTTATTAAAAAGTATTCAATAAGAGCGGCTCCCAATCCAAAAATAGAGATATTTGTACTATTTTACTGCATTGCTAGCAAGGAGGCTTGTTAATGTGCGTTCGCACATGATTTTCCGACCCGCGCTCATCTACATTTATCACTTAACTGTCTTTTGACTTACATTTTCAACAAAGAGATAATTAAAAATAGATGCTTAAGTTTAAAAAAAATCGTTACACAACCAAACATAATTTTAGTTGAATTAAATAATGCCATGCTTCATTACATCTGCCATTGAAACGACTACAAGAAAAAAAACAACAACAGCAAATAAAGTAAAAACAAAAATTTCATGGCAAAAACTCAATATCTTAATATAGGAACACCTAGAAACAACGTCAAATTACAATCAGACAAAACTCTAAGTACACAAATTTACTTTTTCCTAACTACACACCAGATGTAATTGTTCCTTAAAGAGACTAGGTAACAAGTTGACGAAAATAAGAAATACTGAGGCGAAATTCAAAAATCAATCAAAATTTTTTATACCAAATAATTTCAAAAGTCTTAAAAATCGTTAGTTTTTAACAAAATAGTTGTTGATGAATTTACTAAAAAGTGAAAAAGAAACCCGTAGGAGCTGACTTTGTTTAAACTAAGCCATAGAATTGAGCCAAGATCTGAAAAAAAGTTTTTTTAACTCAATTTTTTACGATTTCAGCTAAAATTATTCTGAACAAATAAATAAATTCAATTGAGCCACATTTGAAAAACTTTGGGATCAGCTTTTACGCGATTGTGCTAAATGAAGAGAAAAAGAAACAAAAACACACCACTCATATAAATTTTTACGAAAGCTCACATTGTCCTACAAACAAAACAACAGTTACGTCATAATATCAGTAAACAAGTTAATTTAAAAAATACAAGGAATTGTATGAGACCTCTCAATGATGATAATAAGTTATAATTTCACAAAAGGAACAACAAAAACAGAAAAAAAATGAAAACTCCTTAAAAGTTTTTAAAAGTATAATGTCATAAACTTTAAGGCTATTCGCTATAAGCTGACTGCTTTTCGTAAAATCATTCATTCAATCCACAATTAAAAACTATGAGACCGGTCAGCATTTTACGGTTATATAAATAAAAAACGAAACGGGCGACTACAGCAAATTAAAAAAAAATTGAGCGAGAAAAGTGTCGAAGCCATTAAAAGTGAATTTAAAAAAAAACTGTTTGTCTTTCATTTTGTTTCAGCATTTGGATTCTTCTTTTTAACATTTAGACTCCAATATAACAGAAACATGAACAAATACATTAAAACAACGAAAATTTTGAGAAAACCATTGTATCAACCCCATTAAAGTCAAAAGCTGTCAATGGAAGCTAATAAATACGATGATGATGTTGATTTTTCCTTAATGAGACTAGGTAACATTTCGATAGAAAGAAAAAAATATTGAGGCGAAATTCAAAAATCAACTTTTTAAATACAAATAATTTCAAAAGTTTTAAAAAAAATTACCTTTTAACAGAATATTTCCTGATAAATTTACTATAAAGTCATTATGAAGCACATACAACTTGTCTCTGGTTAGACTAAGCCATAGGAACGGACTAAAGATGCAAAAAAACTCAGTAAAAACTTCGAAGAACAGATTACAAAAATTGCGGAAACACAAGTTAGTGAAGCCATTAAAATCATTAGCTACGATTTGAAAATAACGTTTTTTTATTTCATTTTTGTTTTATACTAAATCAGCTAAAATTAAACTGAATTTTTAAATAAATTCAAATGGGCCGCATTTGAAATTAATTGGGATCTGTTATTACTTGATTGTGTTAAGGAAGAAAAAAAGAAACAAAAAGATACCACTCACATAACTTTTAAGAAAAAGCATATTACCCAACAAATAAAGCGTCAGTTACGACGTAATATCGCTGATGAAATATCAGTAATGACAAGTTGAAAAAAACATCAAAAACCGAAAAAATTGAAAAATCTATAAAAATCTGTGTATAATATCAAAAACTTGAAGACTATTCGCATTAAAGTCACTGCATCTTGTATCCTCATTTATTCATTCTTCATTTATCACCTTATGGGATCGGTCATTATTCTACGGCTACCTAAAGAACAAAATAAAGCAAAAAAAATTGAACAAGAAAAGTGACGAAGCCATTTAAAAATGAAAATTGCAGTAAAAATTTTTCCACTTGCAATTAATTTTTAACAGCAATGGGATTCTTTTTTATCACTAAATCAACAAACATGAACATATACTTGAAAACCAAGAAAATTTGAGGAACCGTAGTATCAACGCAATTAACTTCAATAGCTTTCAATGGAAACTATTGAAAACGCTAAGTTGTGCCTCGATGAGACAACAAGGATGTTTGTCATTCATAGGTTAGCAAAAAAAATACAATAAGTAATTGTCTATGAAAACAACGACAAATACAGACAAAATCCAAAAATTAAGAAGAAAATTGCGAGAAGAAAGTTTCGAAGCCATTAAACATCAGCTTTTCTCTAAAAACCTTAATATTAATCCATTTAACGTCATCTCTAAACCAATTCAACTATCAACTTTTAAATAGTGTGTTAGGATTTCAAGTGGAACTAAAATTTGAAATAAAATACACAAAAGTTTTTTAAAAAAAATATGAAAGCTCGCGCGTCGAAGTCATAACGACAAAACTTAGAAAACAAAACCGCTGATTAGATTAGTTTTGGCTGAAGTAGAACAAAAAGGGGCCGGTCGTTACTGAGACCAATTTCGGGAATACAAGTTTAAGATTGGTTAATTTTCAAAAAAAAATTCAAAAAATTGTTTTTAAAGTCTTAACAGCCATAAAATTAAATAGCTTTCAAGAGAAATCGATGAAAACGCTCAATTGGAGCCTATGCCTCAATTGAAGGACAAGGATATTTGTCATGCGTAGGTAATCAATAAGATGTTGCAATAAATCTTATGTCTATTGGAAAACCAAATACGGGTGAAAACCAAAAACTTAGTAAAATACGAGAAAAAAATGTCGAAGCCATTTAAACTATAAGCTTTTCGCTAATTAATTTATCCAAGATCCACTGAAGGTCTTCTCTAAGCTAATGGAAGAGATCAATATCAAAATAAAGTGATAATAGTTCAAGAGGAACCAATAAATAGAAAATATTTAAAAAAAAATTTTTTTAATATTTAAACCCTATGGAATTGAGGTCATATAACAAAAAGTTAGAAGATAAAACCGCTAACCAGATTAATTTTGGTTAGAGTAGAAAGGAAGGGAATCCTGTTTTTACTGAGACTGACATAAAGATCACGAAAAAATGTTTATGATCGGTTAATTTTATCAAAAATTTTTCGAAAAATCCTTTTTAATGTCCTTACAGCTATTAGTTGTTCACTGAAAGCTCTATATAGGTTCACTTAATGCTCATTACAAAGCCTTTAGCACTTTTAGTCAACAATACTATGCCATAGGACTCCAACAATTAAGTAAAACCTCAAAAAGATAAAAATTTCAATTAAGATTACGAATCCTCAGTGTCGAAACCAAAAAAACATGAGGGATTCTTTGCAATTTTTTTTGTTCATTGGGCTTTATTTGAGTGTTAATGAGGTTTGTCATTAACCGAAAATAGTTTTGAAAAGTGACTAGTCTCTAGGTAACCCAAGAAAACAAGAAAAAAGTTTTCTAAAAAGAGCTCTTAAATAGAATTGAGTTCTTTTATAGAAAACTTCCCTATGAGACCACAAGCAGTCTTTTTATCGCCTTTCGTCTACTAGGAACTCAAATACGCCGTGTTCACACAAAAGTTCAGTCCTCGATAACTCCTAAAAAACGAGATTCAAAAAAATTTTTATAATTTCCAATTCTACGCTGGACGAGCTTTTTAATGATATCACTCACATTTCTCTACAATGAATATATCGTTCGGCCAAAACTGTCTGAACAAAAAAACACATTTGAATATATAGTTCCTCTCCTACAAGTGGGGTCCGGACAAAAAAGATATACAGTTTCTCTGCAAGAAAAGCCGTCCAGGAGAGCTAGTTTGCGTATCAATCTGCTTTAAATTTATGGGGAAATGTTTCTAAGAAATAGACATGTTTTCCGGTACTCAATTTCTATCATATATTGTATGAGCTAGTATACAAAAATCTCCGTAAACGCTTAACAGCTTATAAACCGCGTTGAACTCTAAAACAAAAGAATTCATTTTTAAGAAAAATGTCAGAGCAGCGAGTGAGGAAAAGTAACAGTGATTTTCAAAGATGTTCCCAAAATGGAAATAAACTTCTAAATAATCCATGCAACGCTTTTCACAATTATACAAGCTTGCCGTCACCTACATCGTTCCTCCTGTGCTAGGTGAAATTTCCTTCCCATGAAAATTAACTATTTGCATGTTTTTGAAAATACTTTATTATCGTTTTTCAGAAAATGTTTGGACTAAAAGTCTTTCATTTGGACTGCTGATGCAGTAAGAGAGGACATGGGATTAAAAAGTCTTAGATTATTTGAAGAATCATCTTAGGAGTTTGATTGTGGAAATTGGTTACGTTGTCCGTAAAAATTATTAAGAAAAAATACGTCATTTTTGTCCAAGGTTAACATGTAAATTTTTCGTGGAGAGAAACACTGTTTGTAAAGTAGTAGAGTTTGACGAGGCATTTTCATTGAGTTAATAAAAGCCCCTATAAAAACTACACATATTTCTGTTTCGCGGCCTTACAGAACTTAACGCACATTTATGACATAGAATTATGCATTATGAGTTGTTCAATGTTGCTCAAATCCTTCGAAGTTTTTAAATTTAGCAACAAAATTGGTAGATGTCGCAATAACTTTAAATTTTCATTTTGAGCTCGAGATTGTATGTAACAGAAACATTTAATGTGGACAAAAAAGAAAAAGATTAATATCTGAAGTTTAAAAGGGTTTTATGCATGTATGAAATTTTCTTATTACAGCAGATTGAAATGACGCCCCCTGAAATTGAATCCGTTCGAAGAATTGCTTGTTGACTCGCAATTTTTCTTGGTTTCCGGTTTTATTTCACTAAGTGGTGATAGGCGTTAAAACATAGGCAGCTCCTATAGATCTTTTTTAAAAAAAAAGAGTAATATTTAGCTCTCAATCAAAATCTAAGCCGTATCACTTCAGTTTCTATTCTGATGGTAACCGAATGATTTGATGAAAATTTTATGTTCATTTGATCCCAATCTAATAAAAAAAACTTTAATTGAATTTCAATGAATTAGTACATTTTATAACACATGGGTATTAAATTTATATAAATTTACACACTTTTGAAGCTTGTATTGTCGTCAAATATAATTTGAGGCCAAATTATTGATAATTTATATGAATTGCAATTATAATGCTCTCCATAAGTTTATGATTAAGGTGATCTTTTGTCGTTTGATTGGTGACATTTGTTGTGATTTTGACTGTGATAAAGGCCACTTTCCAAATCAAAATGGTATCAAAGGTAGCGTAATTTAGTTCACAGTTGAATGAACAACTACTGCATGGCTTCACCCTCTGGCATGCTAATTTTCGGGAAGTAGAACAATTTACCGAGAAAACTTTTGAAGCACGGCGACTGTTTCCCTTTCTGTAGATTCCTTCCAGAGGCATCTAAGTCGTGAACAACTTGTTTTTGTACGTCATTGATTACAAATGTCATAATATGCAAAAGGTCATCCGTATTTCCGCAAGCCACTGCATGCTTCACGAACGCCTGGAGAAAATATGAACCGGTTTGACTACGGTACGACTTGTAAGGCGAGTCGGAGGAGAAGGCAACGAACAAATCAGCATTCGTTGGAATCGCGCGGCCTTGTTGAATTGCATCGCTTTTGTCCATGTGATCCATGCAGAGGTCTTCTGAAAAAAAATGACAACTTATAAAAAAAACCTATGAAACTGTTTTTTTTTGTATTATCTAGCAAGCGGTTTGAAATCTTGGGTTTTTTGTGATTATGTAAAATCTTGCATTCGTTTTTTTTTGCTTTTTTGCAATCATGCAAGAATTAGGTGGAATTACGAGAAATCATGCAAACCCTCTACTGGGCTGTGATATAGTTCACCCGTATGCGCCAGTATGACTGCAATTATGTGAAAGCTTGCTTGATTATGTTGCAAAAGTTTTGCCAAAAATATGCTATTTTGCAAAATTTTGCGACAAAACATTCACAAAGCGCTTTTCATTCGAAAGGTTTTTTTTGATGTTCCTCACAAAAATTGAAAAGAAATAAAACTGTCTAAAGTAATTTGAAACAAAATAGTCACAAAATAGTCAAGTAAATTAAAACAAAGTGACTAATTTGAGATTTCATCTACATACAAATTTTTTGGACTCGTTTCTTGCAAATTTTTTTTGAAAAAAAAAACGTTTTGATTAACAGAGATATGATTGCATCAGACAAATATTTCTACAAGCTAAATTCTTTATCAGGTAATTTTAGGAAATTATCGATTTGAAAATGTGTCTCACCTTTCAAAAACTTGCAGATTTTTTTTGTAATATTTCAAAAAAAATTGATTCATCATTAATAAAAATTTTAGTCATAAAGTACCATGATGCTGATAACAGTTAACTTTGGCATTTTTCATTTTTACGAACAAAATATTTCAAGTCTTGCGGGAGAAGATTTTATTTTTGTCTGAACCCAATAAAAAACTAAATCAACTTAACACAACAAAAATATTACTTGGCGACAATGTCAATCGCTAATTACATGAAAAACAGTTGTTTTGGCTTTTTGCGTGTAGGAGTGACAAATTTTCAAATAATTCGGCAAAAATTGCGAAATCATCAGAAAAATTGAAATTTTGTCATTTGGTTTAATAGAATCCAAATGAAAACAAAAATCAGGAAATTTATATCTACAAGTCAATGCTAAGCAACTGTATTATGGGACTGAAAAGGTCTAATACAGCTTATATTCTTTCGGTTTAAAGTAGACAAACAGCAGATCAGAGTCAAGGTTTGAAATGTTATGTATTTGAAGTAGTTTTACAATTTAATTTCCCAATTGGCCAAGTATTCTTTCAGGACAGTGAGAATTGTTCTCGAGGCAACAACGACAAAAATAGTTCTATATTAATTGAAATAGGAGTTAAATCAATTTTGGAAAAAGAATAACCAAACAATAGTTACTTATAGTAAAAAATATCTACTGATTTCTGAACTGTGCTGAGATTTAAAATCGG